>NC_090443.1:799776146-800401146 GCF_031143425.1 Pleurodeles waltl | reverse complement strand
CCCTTGGATTCAGATCTTGTGACAGTGTTAGATGAGGATGGGGTGAGAGACCGTGGGAAAAGCTGTGGAAAGGCCCAAAAGGATGATGGCCTCTGTGTCGCCTCTGTTTAGGATCCTGTGAATGTTGTCTGTGGCAGTGATGAGAACAGTTTTGGTGCTAAAGTTGGTCTCAAGCCAAACTAGATGTGCCCAGGAGGTGGTGATCATTGAGGTATTTGATTAAGACCTTGTTGGTGATTTTCTCTAAAACCTTGGCTAGGAACAGCATGAGGGAGATCAGACTGTATTTAGCAATCATGGTGGGGTCTGCAGAGGGTTATTTCATCAAGGAAAGGATTGTGGTGTGTTTTCAAGTGTCTGTAAAGGTTGTTTAGGATATTGAGGGGTACAGGATGGGTGTGAGTATGACACTTATGGCTTGGAGTCCTCTGAAGTAGGTCCAGTGAGGGGTAAGAGTCCGACAGAGAGTAGAATGTATGGACTTCATGGTAGGGGCAGTTTTTTCCAGGGTGATAGTGGGCCAAGAGATGAGTGTAGGTTCTTTAGATGAGGTCATGAGTCAATTGGTTAGCTTAATTGTGTTCAGTTGTGGGTGGAAGTTGCTGTAGATGGTGTTGATTTTGTTGCTAGAGAATAGGGAGAGATTGTTGCAGCTGTCCTGTGAGGCAGTGATAGAGATGGAGATAGTGTTGGGGTAAATACCCTTCAGAGGCATTGCCTACAATACGCCAGAGAAGAAGGATCGTTCAGACTGCTCTACCTCTAGACAGTGCCATATGAATGTAAGATTTTCTGGGTGAAGGAGTAGTGTTCCGATGTTCCCTGCCTGACACATCGCTGCTAAAAGTGCAAGAACCTGCATCCTGTATACAAGCATAGAGAGCATTAAAGGAGGGCAGGCCTCTGAAAGCTGAGGGATTAGAAGGGAGTGATAGTTGCACCATGAGGATCATATAGGGGCAAGAGAAAAGTAGCAATCACAAACATGGGTGCAGCTTCTGAACAAAAATGATATATACCTGTGTGTATGCTTGTGGATTTAGTGGTTCATTAGAGACAATTCCAGAAACAGACTAACTTATTTCCTTATAGGTCATCAGTGCAATCTGTAAAATATGAACATTTGTTGGCAGTTTGTGATATCTGAAGAGGAGCAAATGAGGGAGCAACTTTCTGTGTATTGCTCATTGGAAGCAATCTTGACTGCATAGACCTACCAATCGTTCACAGAATAAACGTTCTGGCTTACATTTTCATTTAAAAGACAGAACTGTTGGATTTTTCATAGCCACCAAGCTTGCCTTATATCATCACTGGTCCAGTGGCAGCATTATTGGAGCAGCCATCCATGCTGAACTTGTATTTCTTTAGCAGTCATCCGCAGGAGAACTACCAGGCATGCTGAAGCTTATTGGAAGCGTGGCTGGAAGATTGTGAAAGGATACCCTGCCTCCACATTCCTACTAGATGATGAACTGATAGAGGAAGAGAATATCTTAGGGTTTTAATGTTGAACTGCCTTGCTGGGAAACCCTTGTAGATAGGACCATTATTAAGGCAGTATGGGGTCATTATGACCCCGGCGATCAGTGTCAATGTGGTGGTAGTACCGCCAACATGCTGGTTGGCAGGAGAGAACCCACTAATGTACCACACCGACCACCACGGGAGTAACAGCTGCCGGGCTGGAGATAACAATCTCCAACCCGGCAGACGCTACTGTCCCGCCTGCAGCATTATAACCCTGCCCACTGCCATGATTTCATGGCGTTCGTAACACCACGAAAACCATGGCTGTAGGCCCTACCAGTGACAGGGAATTTCTTCCTTGTCACTGGTTGGAGGGCCACCCACCTCCCTTACACTCACCAGACAATCCCCACCACCCCTCCATCCATGCTCCCTTCTTCCAATCCTTCCCCCATACACGCACAATCGCAGGCACACACCACGCATTCACACATTCACTCACACAGGCATACACGCATTCATACATGCATGCATCCATTCATTCACGCACACATCTGTACACACATTCAAACTGACACTCAGACATTCATTCACATTTCCATTCATTCACACATTCGCACACATGTACACACATGCAAACAACACTACACACTAATTTACATTCACGCACACACTCACACATTCATGCACACACCCCAACACACACAACACCTCCCACCCCTCTCCCCTGTCGGAAACCTGACTTACCTGCATCCAGGGGGTCTTCCGGCAAGGGACAGGACGGGGCGCTGCTACCGCCAGAAGCGCCCACCAGCAGAACACCGCCAGGCCATATTATTTTTGACAATACGGCTGGTGGTGGTCTACTGGTGTGGCGCTGCTGGTGGTAGCAGCGCCACCTTAACACCATCCGCCAGCATGGCCACAGTCGGATTTCCATCCTTCTTGTGGCGGAAATCCGGCTGTGGTTGTATTATGGCGGACGGATGTTAGCCACAGCAACTGTCTTTTGGGGGCCGTCACCGCAGCGGTAGGCAGCACTTACCGTCATTGTTTTAATGTGGGCCTATATGTTTAATATGCATCCCAAAATGCATGCCAAACAAAACAACAGCCCAAGTCAATGTTATGAAAGGTAGGGGTATTTTGACACCTTGGAATGTGAATTTTAAAATTTGCTCCTTCTAATACTTAAGAGCTTTCCCATCATAGTACTCACAAGTGGCACTGGCTGTGAGACTGTAGTGGATAGATTGTAGAGAGCCATAGTTTGCTATGCTCCAAAAAGAGGAAGAGCATCAAGTAAATACTTACTAGATACACCATGAATGGAACACCTCCCCCTGAATTTTTTTTTTTAATAACTCTATGGAACCAAATCTAAGGTGGAAAAGATTAATTGTTCAAGAGTTTTTTTATAACATCTTTCCGACTAGTAAACTTGCATAGGAAAGCCAACAGTACAAGGGATGGAGAGACAAGTTAAGGGACCTCTAGTTGGTAGGTCACAGTCCAGTGCCCTGGAGGGTTGGGAACTTAAGAATGGTGTAATATTGGTCTAGATATCTGAAATGTGATGCCTCCTGAGAACTCCTGAGACATCCGACTCTGCATTGTTCAGGATACAGTGAATTAAGAAAAGGGATGCAGGTATCTCTTTGACTGAAAGTTTTTTAAGGGTGGTTTGGTTAAGATACCAGATTATACATTTTCCTCATTTGCCATTGATACATTAGGAGTACACCTTATGATTATGCACTATGGAATTATTGTCCATACAATTACGTTTAAGTGAGTAATGAAAATATTTACAGATATCGCACAGTTCTGAAGTCACAAGATATGAATGACAGCCAAAATGGAAACATAACGCTTATTTTCATTCTTGGTGCTTGCAATGAGGGATGGCTAATATAGCCCACTATTTGGTAAGAAACTACTTCACCTATGCTTGTTTGGGAGTTCTTGTGAATATTGTTGTAAGAAATTGGGTCTCTAGTTGGCAGAGGTATGCACCATGTCCAAGTAGAAAACACATTCTTAGACAGGGTAAGTCAATTACATGACCTAAATTAGCATGTGCTCACCCTCTGGTAGTTTGGTGTAGAGCCGGCAGGTTTATCGTCGAAGGCAATGTATAAAGTATTTGTGTAACGCACACACACTAATCACAGGAAGTACACCACAAAAAGGCTCCACACGGGTGTAGAAAAATAAAGTTTGTTTATCTGTAGAAATCAAGATGAACATGAAAAAACCCAAATCAGTGCATTATCAGGTATTCACTGGTTACAGTTATTAAGCAATGCAGTTTACAGAAGCGAGGGGTTCAATACAATGTGGAGAACCTAACAAGGTGAATGTGTCTCTCTTAGAGACACTATGGTGGTCACTCCACTTGAACTACCCTGGTGGAGCGGCCAGGCCAGTAGCTCTGAAAATGTCTCAATGCGTCAAGGTAACTTTCACTCAGGCTGCGGGGAGTAACAGTAAGTGTCAGGAAAGTGATGCCAAAGCCTTAGTGCAGGGTGTGGGGGCCACAGTCAGAGGTAAATGGGGATTCCCTCTGAAGTACCCTGAGCCCCCCTGTACCTGTTGGGATGTTGTCCGTGAATACATGGAGCTGTGTTTTCACAGTTGTACAAATATAAAGCCTGCCAGATAAGGTCAACCAGAGCTCTGCTCTCCACTTTACCTGAGCTGTCCTTGTATTCGGGTCTGCCAAGGTAATTTATGCACCTCTAGTCTTTAGTAGCTGTTTTGGCTGCTACTGGGGCTCTGACAGCAGTTTAAAATGGAAAAAAGGAGGTCATGAGACTGAAAGGAAAGCAAAGCAGGGACCTACTTTGGACTGAGGTAGAAAGAGCGAAGTCCGAACTTTCCTCTTGTGAAAATATCCGAGCAGGGGCCTTTATGAAAGGACACTGTGAGTTCTATGAGGGAAATTGGGGTGTTTCAGGCAGGATGGGCTGTTAATTGTCTGGCACTGCTAGGTGGTGTGTGGAACTGGCTGGAAAGCATCGCGATCCGATAAATATACAGTTATAATAAATAATGCATGCTAAAGTTTACCTAAATATTTAGAGGCCAGAGACACAGCCAGTCATCCTGCAATCTGAGCAGCTAGCTTATTGACTGAAGTGAGAATCTTTACTAGGGTACATGCACCCTCCACGACCTGTGTTATTTGCTTCCTTCTGCTAGCGCATAATGACTTCACATGCATTCCGAAACAAATTGATCCCTTGGGAACGCTAAATGCAAGCCATGGCCAGTCTGGCCAGAGCCCGGGGGTGGCAGAGACAGTGCAAGGGTCACAAAGGCCAAGCTAGAGTTACCTGCTGCTGTCACTGGCAACCACGAAATGACATCCATGCCTTTTGCATCAGATTCTGAAATAATTAACTTACCTACCTTCAAGTCAATAATCACTGGTATGAATTCAATTACTCTAAATAGAGCTTTAGGTCTAGATAATCCCCGAATTGGTTTTAAAATCAAAAGTAAAATGGTGGGTGTTATCTTGGTGTGGTGTTCTCACATTTGCTATCTCTCCTCCTGTTTTCTGAAACTCGTTTTTGTTGGCATAAGGACCCTATGTGCTTGTGATCTATCCTTTAAACATAGTAAAATTGGTTTACACCCAATTGGTACATTTAATTTACTTATACATTCCTTAGTAAAGTGGTACTGCATGCAACTAGTGGGCCTGCAGAACTGCCAACTACTAAAGAAGCCATTTAAAACATGCCTCAGGACTGCCCTTGTAGCCTGTGTGCACTTTTAAATTGCCAACTCGACTTGGCAAAATAAACCTTTTGCCAGGTCTAAGCCTCCCTTTTTAATACATATGTAATCCCTAACATAGGTTAGAAACAGTCCATAGGGAAGGGTGCATTGCATTTAAAATGTAGGACATTTCTGGAAGTGAAATACTCCCAAGTATGATTTTCACTACTGTGAGGCTTACCTCTCCCATAGGATAACATTGAGTTACCTTGTTATTATTAATAAGTGCCAACGTATGATTGGGAACAGGTAGAATTGTCATGCTTGGTCTCAAAAGAGTTGTAATTTAAAATCCTCTTTAATGATAAAGTCGGATTTTAAGTCACAATTCTGAAAATGCCACTTTAAAAAAGGTGGCATTTTCTTGACCTAACCATTTGGTGCCTCAGCCTGTTTCCTGGCTCACATGATAGTGAATAACTGGCAGTTGGCCTTTGTTTATTCCTCCCAGACAGTGAGACAAAAGAGGATTTGATGTTGGCAGGATGGACCAATTCAAAGGGCTGCCTTCAGCATACCTACAAAGGAAGTTGACACCCTAGACTACGTGGAGCCTGTCGGGGGAAGGAGTGAAGTTTACAGAACCAGATGTGGGGTAGCTTAGATATTTCTCCCACTTTAAAGGCTGGTCCAAGGTAAAAATATTGGACCCTCTGGTCAACTCTTCAGTACACTCCTGCACCTGAGGAGGACACCCAGAAGAACTACCTTGTACTTCAGAGGACTGGTCTGCTGCTTGAGGCTGCTTTATATTTCAGAGGAGTGGCCTCCTGCTACCAGGGTACCATTTTTATCAGCATTTTTTAACACCTGCTAAGTGCTTTGCAGAATTAGCGTGAGTTCTAAGAAGCGCCAGACTAGCGTCACAAATTATGACACTAGTCACCCTAACTACCGCCATGGTGCGCCGTATTATAAATACAGCACTACACATGGTGGCGTTAGGGGGTGCGCTAAGGAGCGCAAGAAAAGTGGTGCTGCACTTGGTGCAGCGCCACGTTTCATAAAAATGCTCCATAGAGTGTGATTTGATAGCGAAATACACATTCCAACAGCATTTATGGAGAAGAAGCAGCGATAGTCAAGCTTTATACAGATTTCCCAGGCGTAAACATCCTCTAGCCCAGACAAAATCACAGTACTTCATTTATACAACCAAGACTACAAGCAGGGGCAGCGCCTCCGCTAAGGCGGAGGAGCTCGACCCACTGGATTGTGGGGAAAGGAAAAATAAAATGATAATAACACAGTGTTATTATCATTTTATTTTTCCTGGGAGTAAGCGTCTGGGCTGGGGTGGGCTGGAGTAGGGGGCCGGAGGGGTTTTGCAGCACAAAGAACGCATGTCTGTTTGGCAGGCCAAACAGACATGCGCACTTGGCATGTTCTCTACCCGGCTGTATTGCACAGCCGAGTGAAGAACATGCACAGGCTACCACTCCCAGTGTGAGCAGCGAAGCAGATGGCTCAGGCCAGTCACAATGCTGCTGTCATACTGTGATTGGCTGGGAGCCTGTGTGCAGCCAGGAAGAGGAAGAGGACAAGGACGGAGGAGAGACAAGAGTGTCTCCCCCGAAGGTAAGTGTTTTTTTTTATTTTTCAATTTATTTCATCCACCCTGTCCTGTCCCACCCCACCACCCTGGTCCAGTGGCAGGCACCACTGATGAAAAGGCAGCCATTATGCAAGGAATCCCGACTCCTCACTTGGTTCTCAAAAAATGAGTATGAGCCCTGCACACAGTCAGCCCGCCATCCCAAATTCACTCTCAGAGCTCGAATTACTGTCACCCTGAAACATGCCCAACAATTGGGCCCACAATAATATTGCATCTGCTGACCCTTCATTGGGATGAGATAATCTTGTGCGGTGTTCCTCGGCCACTCTCTATTCCAAGAGATCTCGCAACCAATGGTCCAAGAGGGGAACCCTTGTACCCAGCCACCCAATGGTCACCCATCTCTATGCTAATAATAAGGCCAACTGGAAAAATCTGAAAGGGATTATGGCCCTCATTACGATCCTGGCGGTGAGTGATAAAGTGGCAGTAATACCGCCAACAGGCTGGCGGTAAGTACCGCCAAATTAAGACCATGGCAGTGATAACTCCCATAGACAGCCAACGTACCACACCAACCGCCAGGGCGGAAACAACACTCACCACGGATGTAGCTGCCAACAGCCAGGCGGAAGACAAAGTACAGCCCACCATATTAAGACACACAAATCTGCCACCTTTTCCGGGGCAGTACCAATGCCATCAAAAGCCTGGCGGAAAGAGAGCTCAGAAGAGAAAGGACTCACCATCAGAGACACAGGGAAGAATAACGCTGTCATGGAACCCGAACTGCAAGTATTCTCGATGTTCTTCTATGTTATGCTCCACCTGGAACACCAACGCTGACGAATACAATGACAGTGAGTACAGCCGCCTAACACACAAAGGAGGGAGGGAGCAAAACGAGAGT
This sequence comes from Pleurodeles waltl, assembly GCF_031143425.1. Lineage (NCBI taxonomy): Eukaryota > Metazoa > Chordata > Amphibia > Caudata > Salamandridae > Pleurodeles > Pleurodeles waltl. The sequence continues at coordinate 800,393,419 of NC_090443.1, read as the reverse complement.
GACACACACATGCACAGCACACTCCGAACACACACACACCATACACACAACCAGCTGCAGACGTAAACCAAGTGGCACATGTCAGAATAACACAAGGACCAGAGTACGGATGTACAGAAAATGTATTAGCATAGCAAAACCCACCACACAACCGAAATAAATACAAATGTTCACAAAGGGCCAATGACCAGTCCAAAGTCATACGGCACACAAGGCCACAGGGCACAGTCCAAGGCCCAACTTGTATCCTGACATCATCTGGAGAGAACACTGCAGGGGCATCATTTTGCAAGTGGGCAGGTTTACCGCCATGAAATGTCTGCTGTGATGATTTGTGGGTCATAATTTGGTGGGCATTTTTTTGTTGACGTAACGTTATGGGTGTTGGTACTGCCACTTTAGCACTGACCTTTGGGCTGGCGGATTTGTGTGTGTGGCAGTATTCTGTTGGATTGGTGTGTGTGTGTCATAATATGAAAAACAGATATCCGCCACCACAGTGGTATGTTGGCAGCCGTCAGCGTGGCGGTAAGCAGCATTTATCACCAATGTCCTAATGAGGGCCTATATGTCCTCTAGGGTGCACCACCAGTCCCAGTAAGCAGGCTAGCAGTGTCAATTGTATTTCAATCCCAATACACTACCTGTACCCAATAATCTATGACTTTTTTGCATTCCCATGCTAGATGAAGGAAAGTGGCTCCAATAGCACCACCGTGCCCACATTTAGCTTAAATCTGTTGTTGCAAGACACAGTATGCACGGGGCCCATCGCACTTGCCCAAACGGAATCCAAAATGGACAGTCCCCGGTCTTTTTCCCAGACCCCACACCCCACACCCTTGGAAATGTGGTAATTGTGTCTTCCTAAGGGCTTTATAAAAAGAGGGTAATTAGGTGAAGTCCCTCTCCCCACCCAATACGACTGCCTAGTACATTTGAGGGCCGAGGTGCGCAGGTAAAATCTATCCAGAGCTCCTTCGCAAAACTCTCCAATTTAGCATAATGTAAGAAATGGCCCGGTCCAACCCCAAAGGAGTTCTGAGAATCCGGATATGTAATGAAGGTTTCTCTGGGGTAAATATCACCTGCTACCAGACACCCCCTTACATCGTTCCATAGACATTTCTATATGTATATTCCAAAAGGGAGTCAAATCCCACATTCACACATCCCTGCTAAAGAGGGCCCTACGAACAACCTTCTCGCCGAGGTCTGCCTATATAATATATATAATATAATATATATATATATATATATATATAATATATATATATATATATAATATATGAAACTGGGTGGTCTGACCTGCCCCCCACCACATCAACAGCTGAGGTAAATTGTCACCACTGACTTGGTTCCCTGGATGCCATTTTTCCTATTTCTCAGATTCTATGGGTCATCTAGAGGCATGCTGCAAGTGTTTAGCATAATAGTAGAGCTGTATATCTGGGACTACTAATCCCATATACTCTAAGTCCTTCTTAAGCATTGCCAGCACCACCCTGCTGCGCTTACCTGCCCACAGGACATTCACCAATAAGCTATCCAGTTTGCAAAAAAAACTGTCCCACAGTAGAACAGAGAACTCTAAACAAGGTACAGCCAGCGCTGGAGGAAAGCCATTGTAGCCACAGCTGCCCATCCGATAACTGAGAGTGGAAGATTATTCCAGAATTTGATGGAGTTCTCTAGCCCCATCAATACCCTAGCCATGTTTTGGCCTTGCTGCTGAGTCTCAGTGTGAGTAACTCAGATCCCCAGGTACTGAAAACCCACCAGCTCCCATTGGAGGCCCACATCCTGCAGTTGATGCAACTTTCTCCCGATTAAGCCACCTAAAGGGAACAAGAGTGACTTGCAGACATTGATCCCAAGACCAGAGAGCTCACCAAATGACCCCAGTAAGTCTACCAGACCACAGACCAAAATATCACATGGTGTCCAAACTAAGGCCCTCATAACAACCCTGGCGGTCGGTGTTAAAGCAGCGGTAATACCACCAACAGGCCGGCGGAAAAAAATTGAATCACGACCATGGCGGAAACTGCCAACATAGACAGCAACTTCAACACTCCGACTGCCACGGCGGTAGAAACATACACCGCGGCAGTCACTGTCAACAGACAGGTGGAACACAAGGTTCCACCCACTGTATTACAACATGCCTATCCCCCACCTTTTCCGGGGCGGTACCAATGCCATCAAAAGCACGGCGGAAACAGGACTTGGAATGGAAACCACTCACCTTTCGACACTTTACAAACAACCAGGACGCCATGGAGCCCGAACTACAGGTCCTGCCCATGCTGGTCTACCTCCTCTTGTATCAGGAGCAGCAAAGACACTGGTGACAACCACAGTGAGTACTGCACCTAGCACACAGGGGAGGGGGGAGGGAAAATAGAGTAACACACACACTCAACACCCCCACCCTCACCCACAACACCATACACACAAACTGATCCAACAACATTACAGATACACCCCGTCACCCCCTGGAAGAACGCAAGGAAATGATTGTAACAAGTGTAATCAATTAAATATCAGATAGGCCAAATTAAAAAATCAGTATATACAAATATGTACACCAACTACACAAGTCCGGATATTAATGAAGTCATTGTCCGTGGATCAGTGTCCCAAAATGCATGGGTGAAGCTACACAAGATACCTGACTCGAAACGGAGAGAACACTGCAGGAGCATCAGGTAGAAAATAAACAGGCACCTCAGGGGGAGGGGGGCACATCAGCCCGATGAACGGACTACGCCACTGCTCCACAAGGGGGTTCCATGCCCACTGATTGATCCTGGGGAGTGCAAAGCCACAGTCTCACAAGTCTTTCCAGTGGGTGGTTTGCCCACTGCTTTATCCTGGGGAATTCAAAGCCACAGTCTCTCAAGTATCTCCAGTGGGTGGGTTGCCCACTGCTTTATCCTGGGGAGTGTAAAGCCACAGTCTCTCAAGTCTCTCCAGTGGGTGGTTTGCCCACTGCTTTATCCTGAGAAGTGCAAAGCCACAGTCTCTCAAGTCTCTCAAGTGTGTGGTTTGACCACTGCTTGGTCCTGGGGAGTGCAAAGCCACAGTCTTTCAAGCCTCTCCAGTGGGTGCTTTGCCCACTCCTTTATCCTGGGGCGTGCGAAGCCACAGTCTCTCAAGTCTCTCCAGTGGGTAGTTTGCCCACTGCTTTATCCTGGGGAGTGCAAAGCCACAGTCTCTCAAGTGGATAACAGTCTCCACTGGTTCTGGAGGGGGCTTTGTGGCCAGTGTGCTTCATCCTGCCAAGGACTGGGGTAGTGGATGCCTTTTTCCACTGGTTCTGGAAGGGGCTTTGTGCCCAGAGTGCTTCATCCTGCCAAGGACTGAGGTGGTGGATGTCTTTCTCCTCTGGTTCCGGAGGGGGCTTTGTGCCCAGAGTGCTTCATCCTGCCAAGGACTGAGGTATTGGATGTGAATCTCCACTGGTTCTGGAGGGGGCTTTGTGCCCAGAATGCTTCACATGCAGTGTGGCAGGTCCCATTCCCTCACCTGGATGTGTGTGCCATGATATTGCCTGGGAACAGGTAGCATGATACTCCATGAAGGCAGAGACACACTCCACCCTGCTACGCCTTCGCCTGGCACTTGCTGGTACAAACAGTGCTGGGAATCATGCCTCATGCACGCTGGGCAGGGTCCAGGACCTCTCCTGCAGCCTCGGACGGCTTCCCACTGGGATGATTGCCATGTCAGCTGTGGTGGCACTGTCTGAGCACGTCACGGGGCTGGTGGCGGTGGTTGCGGCGGTGTCTGTGGCAGAGGTGCTGGCGGTGGTGCATGTGTCTGTACCTGTTGAGGGACACAGCAGGACGTCTCCTGCTGCCCACTGGGGATGATGCTGGGGACTGTTGGTGAGGCAGCAGACGTGCAGGTGGCGGTGCTGGTGGCAGTTCTGGTGGCAGTGCTGCTGGCGGTACAAGTGGCGGTGCAGGTGGTGGTGCAGGTGGAGGTGCAGGTGGCGGTGTCCACTGCCGTACAGGTTGGTGCTTTGGTTGACAGAAGGGGTGACTCTGGTCCCTCAGCCGGAGCCTCCGTGCCGTGTCCTGACCTGCTCTTTGGCTTGTGTCCCTTCCCCACCTTTGATGTCGCTGCTGGTGCCTTACCGCTGTCCCCTTTTGGCTTGGAGGAGCCCTTGCTTGCTGGTTGGTGCAGCTTCTCCCTACGGCATGTGGGCACCTTCTTCACCTTGGCAGGTGGTGGAATGGCCTGCTCCTTGGCCTCGCTAGGTGGCACACTGGCAGCCCTGCTGGTTGGCGCCCGCAATGTGACCGGACTTGCTGAGACCACTGTGCTAGAGGATTTGGTGGCTGAGGTGCCGGGCTGGGACCTGGACAGCCTGGCCCTAGGGGAAGGACGGGGGGAGGTGTAGGGAAGAGGTCAATGTTAGCCAGGAAACGCTTCTTAGACACACTGGGATGGGAAGATGGAGGGGGTTTGGGAGTGGAGGAAGAGGTAGTGGTTGTAGGAGGTGTACATTTGCTGAATTTGGGTGAAGGTGCATGGGCCGGAGGCTGTTGTGAGGTGGATGGTTGTTGGGTGGGTGTGTGCCTCCGTTTTTGTAGTTTGGGAGGAGGGCTCACAGACACCCTGGGAGAGGACACAGGGGATGTGTGAATGGTAGTGGGGGTGGTGAGTGCACATAAGCGGTGTGTGGTGATGGGCGTGCTGGTGATGGAGGTAGTGGATGAAGATGTAGTGCATGCAGGTGTGAGTGGAGACGAGACAGGGAGGGTGGAGGAGGGGGACACAGTGGAGGCAGCGGATGTTGGTGTGTCTGCATGGGGATGGTGCTTGTGTGAGTGCCAGTGGGATGTGTGGTGCTTATGTTTGCCATGTCCACTCTTGTGTGTTGATGAGTGTGCATGCTGGTCAGATGGTGTGCTTGGGATAGGCTTGGGTCTGGGTGGAGGAAGTTGGAGGGGGGAGGCTGGACACAGGGACAATAGCTGCCATCAGTGCTCAGGCCAGAGCCTGAAATGATCTCTGTTGGGCCGCCTGGCCAGAATGAATGTCCTCCAGGTATACATTTGTATGCTGCAAATGCCTCTCAACACCCTGGATGGCATTCACAATGGTAGATTGCCCAACAGTGAGGGATCTCAGGAGGTCACTAGCCTCCTCACTGAGGGCAGCAGGGCTGACTGGGGCAGGAGCTGAGGCACCTGGGGTGAAGGAGATGCCCACTCTCCTGGGTGAGCGGGCATGGGAAACTCGATGAGGGGCTGCTGGGAGGGCAGTGCTGGTAGGGGGGCGGCTGTACCTGTTGATGCGGTGGGCACAGAGGTGCCCCCCACCGCTAGGGAGCTCCCATCAGAGGAGGAGTCGCTGTCGCTGGTGTCTGCTCCTGTCCCCGTCATGGAGCTCCCCTCACCCTCCGTCCCACTGGTGCCTTCTGACTCCATTACTGCACCCTCCAGAGCCATGTGTGATGCAGCTCCCTCCTGCTCTGGTGCCACTGCTACTCCGCCAGATGATGCTAAGGCACGCCAAGACAGGGTGACAAAACAAAAGGGGCGGAGACAGAGGAGACACATGGTCAATGCATGCAGCACCACTACCGTTGGCGGACAGAACACACAGGGAGCAGCCCTATGCACTAAGCCATCACTGACAGGGCAGGGGAAAAGCACATGCCCATAGGGGACTCTGTCGAGAACCATATTATGCACAGCTGGCCCGCAAGGGTGTACAACGCCAGCGCAGTTACATCATTTCCCCTTGTCCCACCTTACAGGTCAGGCAGCTGCCATTTCAGGGGGCCACATGGCAGGCCAAAGAACTGTGTCACACCTATTTAGGCCAGGAATACGGACAGACAAAGGCACATGGAGAAATTTTAACGTTAGTGCTAAACAGCCTTGTGAAACCTATGTGTTGTATGACCCTCTGCTCACCGTTCTCCTCCATAGGGCACGTCCGCTGGGGCAGGTGATGAGATGGCGGCATCCTCCAGTGTACAGACCCCGGTGGACCTGTCGACAATGGAAGACAGACACTTAATTATCACTTACAGACTTGATTGTGCAACAATCCAGGAACTGTGTGAGCAGTTGGAGCCTGACCTGATGTCAGCTGTCCGCCATCCCACAGGAATACCTCCTCTAGTGCAGGTCCTGTCAGTACTCCATTTCCTGGCCAGTGGGTCTTTTCAAACACAGTAGCCATGGCATCAGGGATGTCCCAGCCAATGTTCTCTAACGTTTTGTCCAGAGTGTTATCTGCCCTGCTGAAACACATGCGCAGCTTTATCGTTATCCTCAGGTGGAGGATTTGCCCACAGTGAAAGGTGACTTCTATGCCTTGGGACATATCCCCAACAACATTGGGGCCATTGATGGTACACATGTGGCATTTGCCCCCCCCCCCCCCCCACAGGAATGAACAGGTGTACGGAAACCGGAAAAGCTACCATTCTATGAATGTGCAGATGGTGTGTTTGGCAGACCAGTACATCTCCCTTGTGAATGCCAAGTATCCTGGCTCAGTGCATGACGCTTACATTTTGAGGAATATCAGCATCTCTTATGTGATGGGGCAACTCCAGAGGCACAGTGTGTGGCTAATAGGTGAGCCTAAAGTCCCCACACAGTTTCATTTGCTGTCTGGGTATGGGAGATTCCCTAATGTTAGGAGCATTTCTAACTGTTGTCCCTCGATATTTGCAGGTGACTCTGGTTACCCCAACCTGTCATGGCTACTGACCCCAGTGAGGAATCCCAGGACAAGGGCAGAGGAACGCTACAATGAGGCACATGGGTGAACTGGGAGGATAATAGAGCGCACCTTCGGCCTCCTGAAGGCCAGATTCCGGTGCCTCCATCTCACAGGTGGCTCCCTATACTACTCACCGAAGATCAGATCAGATCATCGTGGCCTGCTGTATGTTGCACAACCTGGCTTTGCGACGCCAGGTGCCTTTTCTGCAGGAGGATGGGCCTGATGCTGGTCTTGTGGCAGCTGTGGAGCCTGTGGACAGTGAAAAAGAGGAGGCAGAAGAAGAAGATGTAGATAACCGAAACAACATCATCATGCAATACTTCCAGTGAGACACAGGTAAGAGGACGGAACTGCTTCCGACATCTCATACTATTGTAGGACCTAGCATAAGTCTGTCTTTTTCACTCTGTGTATGGACCATGACTTGTCACTTTGGCTTTCCATTTCACAGATCTGGGTCCCAATTTGTGCCCTCTGCTATGTTTACTCCGGGCCTACAGCTGTGTAACATTGGTATGTGAACAAGCACATTGACATTGCTATATTTCAGAGATGTTGCAATTGCACATTTGTGAAAGCACAGACTGACTCCAGATTGTTTGGTGATTCAAGGGTGTTTATTTCTGTGCTAATAGGTGGAGGGGGGTGTGAAATGGGCGAGGATGATGGTGGAGGAATGTCCATGGCAGAGTCCAGTCTCTTGGTCTCACAGGTGCATTGTCCAATGGGGCAAAGGAAGGGGAGCAATGGCAGTTTAAGGTGGACAGGGTGACAAAGTGGAACAAAAGGGTGACATTTAGGAGGGTCTTATTTCCTGGCGGGGGTCTTGGCAATGTTCTCTGTCTTGTCCCTGGATCTCAGGGACCGTTTGCAGGGTGGTTCTCCTTCTGCAGGGGGTGGGGTGCTGGTGGCCTGTTGGTCCTGTGGCAGTGCCTCCTGTCCACTAGGGCCGGCAGAGGTGGAGGGCTGTTCATCATCCAGGCTAGTGTCAGGGGCCAGTTTGTGTCCCACTGTGTCCCTCATGGTGTTGACAAGGTCTGCCAGCACCCCTGCAATGGTGACCAGGGTGTTGTTAATGGACTTCAAGTCCTCCCTGATCCCCAGGTAGTGTTCCTCCTCCAGCCGCTAGGTGTCCTGAAACTTGGCCAGTAACGTGCCCATGGTCTCCTGGGAATGGTAGTATGATCCTATGATGTTGGAGAGTTGGAGAGTGCCTTGAGGAGAGTGGGTTCCCTGGGCCTGTCCTCCCCCTCTCGCACAGCAGTCCTCCCAGCTTCCCTGTTATACTGTGCATCTGTCCCCTGAACCGTGTGCGCACTGCCACTGACCCCAGGTCCCTGATTTTCTTGATTTGGTGGGTTTGCCTGGGTTCCCTGTAGTGGTGGACACACTGCTGATTGGCATGTCCTGGGGACAGAGGGATGAGTGCTGTGGTGGTGTTTCCTGAGGGGGGAGGGTCTGTGGTGGCTAGTGACAGTGGCAGGGGAACCGACTGTCCAGAGGTCCCTGATTGGCCGGGCTGGTCATCTTGATCCAGGTGTGCAGAGCTGCTGTCATCACTGTGGGCCTCTTCTGTGGGGGGACTGCATATGTCTGGCACCTCCTGTCCGGTGACGTTGGGTATGGGTTCTGTGGGGTGTAAATGCATAGTTTTAGTATCTGTGTGTGCCATCTTGTGCATTGGGTGAGTTACCCTCTACTCCTGTGCTTGCATCATTGTGTTTGATGTTTTGTGATAGTTGGATTGGGGTCTGTGTGGGTATCTGTACTGAACATGCTTTGGTGACGGTGATCCATGCATAGGTGTTGCATGCAGGGCTTAGGTATTGAGATGTGCAGGTTGTGATAGTGGGACATATGTGAGATGATGGAGTGATGGGAGTGAGGGTAAGGGTGGGGGTATGTGATGGCATGCAGGTGGGGTGTGGGGGATATGGTAATAAAGATATGACTTACCAGAGTCTAGTCCTCCTGCTACTCCTGCCCTCAGGATGCAGTATTGCCAAGACTTGCTCCTCCCATGTTGTTAGTTGTGGGGGCGGAGGTGGGGGTCTACCACCAGTCCTCTGTACAGCAATCTGGTGTCTGGATACCACTGAACGCACCTTCACCCGTATGTCATTCCACCTCTTCCTGATGTCATCCCGTGTTCTTGGATGCTGTCCCACTGCATTGACCCTATCGACTATTCTCTGCCATAGCTCCATCTTCTTAGCAATGGAGGTGTGCTGCACCTGTGATCCGAAAAGCTGTGGCTCTACCCGGATGATTTCCTCCACCATGACCCTGAGCTCCTCCTCTGAAAACTGGGGTGTCTTTGAGGTGCCATGATGTGGTGTGGGTGATGTGTGAGGTGGTGTCTGTTGTGATGTGTGGGTGGATGTGTTGGTGTGTGTTGTTTGAGGTGTGTGGATGTTGTATGGGTGATGGTGTTGTGTGTCTGTGGATGCTGGTGTTGTGTTTGCTAATCTCTCTCTCTGTGCTTCTTCCAAAAAAATAGTTGTAAGGGTTTGTGGGTAATGTGGGTGGGTGTTTTATAGTGTTGTGGGTGTGTGGGTGTGGTGTGTGTATGTGTATCAGGTGTGTGTCTTTTGAATTGTCCAATGTAGTTGTGTTTTGTAAATGTGTGTATATTTTGAGCGCAGCGGTGTGTACCGCTAATGGATTACTGTGGTTGAAAGACCGCTGCGTTGATTCATGGGTCGTGATAGTGTGGGCGTATTCTTGTTGGAGTGACGGTGTAGGTTTTGGTATCGCCAGTTTATCACTGACCTTTGGTGTGGTGGACTTGTGTGGGTGTCTGTTTTGTGGCAGATTCCGAGATGTGGGTCGTAATACCTGTAGCGGAATTTCGCCGCCGCAACGGTATGTTGGTGGTCTTCAGCACGGCAGAAAGCGGGATTTACTGCCAGGGTTGTAATGAAGGCCTAAATATGTTACTTATTGAACTGCATTACTCAAGGGTAGGATAGGAACTAACTCTTCAGGTGCTTGCACATACACCAGCGCATCATCCCGATATAAGAACATTAAGTGGGTAGTGTCCCCTACTTTGATCCCCCAAGTTTTGAGCTCTGCTTCTAGCAGCAATGAAAGGGGTTTGATTGCTAAGGCAAATAAGACAGTCGAGAGAGAGCACCCCTGTCAGGTGTCCTTCTCACAGGCCATGCTTCAGAAAGCTCACCACCCACCCTGACCCATATAGTAGGGTAAGTATACAGAAGCTGAATCCAGGCATAGAAGTTGGGGCCAAGCCCCATGCCCCACAAGACTGCCAATAAATAGGCCCACTCCACTATATGAAATGCCTTTTTCAAGATAAAGGGAGACCAAAGCCATCTCCCTGTTTCCATCCAAGGCATAAGGTAGTACATGGTCCAAACTACAGAGGTTATGAGTGGCGCTATGCACAGGCATAAAGCCTCATTAATCCTCATGGATCAGCTCCTGAACCACCCCTCACAGCCTGTTTGCCAATATTTTGTACAGAACCTTAAGATCTGCGTTGAGCTTAGCGAGGTGTCTGTAAGCAGAAGGGTCAGAGGGGTCCCCCCTGAATTTCAACATCAGACACACTATCCCCTCTCACATTGTAGGTGGGAAGAGACACTATGCCTCTATGTAGACCTCTAGCAGTTTTTGTTTGACAACAGAAGAGAAAGTATGATAGAACTTCACTGGGAACCCATCTCCACCCCGAGCCTTGGATCTATTAGGCACCTCAATGGCTGCACCTACTTCTTCCAATGCAAAGTCTTCCTCCAATTCCTGCATGACCTCTCTCTATAACTGAGGCAGTCCCACTCTGGCCAAAAACCAATCTATCCCTCTCACAGCATCCTTTGGGCAAGCTCTGTATACCAACTTGAAGTAGTCCAGCAGGGTCGATAGAATGTCCCATCGCCGAGTTTGCATTTGACCCCTCGCATTGCATATAGACAGACTAGGGGGTATCACCATTTCTCACTCATGCCCAGAGCTTACCAGATTTGCCTCCCTCCCTGTGTAACAGCTGACAATAGGATTTCAGTGCATTGTTGTCCAACTGACCCCAGAAGGAGTGTAGCTCCCTGTGGACCACTAAAGTAATCACACATACATCAGATAAGTGTACCTCTTGTTTCTGTAGTTCCACTATCCAGTCCTTATGCATCTTCAGGTCCACCATAAACCACCAACCAACCCTGCAGGCAGTTCCTATGCATTCCCCCTGAACTACAGCCTTTAATGCCTCCTAATCGCCCTGTTGCCTATGGTCCCCCAGTGCCCATTAAGGTAATTCTCCAAAGCTGTTCATGAGTCCGCCCTACAGGTCACGTCCATGAGTAGATCAGAGTGCATATGCCATGTTTGGACCCCGCTTGGCTGCTCGCCCCAGCTCAATGTCAGGAATGCTGGTGTATGATCAGACAAGCATTTGCAATGTTAGATTAATTACAGGCATATGTTTTGAGTGATAAAACACGTATTTTGGTACAATGGCTTAACTTTTCAATCTTAAAGAAGATCCATACAAGAATCTAGAGAGCCTGCCACCTGTAGGCCTGTGGTCTTTTCTTTCCATCATGTATATACTCATTTATTGTCCTGCATTGATCTGCCTGTCTGGTACATTTCCTGATTTCACCGCTATTTTCCAAGTAGGCAGGTGCCATGTATTCTGCCATGTACTTTATTTTGCATGATCTGCCATGTCTTTAATTAAAAGGCAAGCTATTCATTGGAGTTTGTGTGCACTGCAAACAAGTCTGTTAATGATATACAAGTGTCTAGTATTTTTGTTAAAGCAACATGCACTGCTGAAGATTCAATTAAAGGTCTCCATTTCCTTCTGTTTTTGTTTCCTATTGGAAATTCTTGAACTGTTGTTTGTACAACAGCTGATAATATACACTGCTGAGCAACTAAACACTTCCATTTCTTGCTGCCCTTGTCTCATGGTAGAGAGTCGGGTATTTTGTTTTTGATTGTACAATGACTGTTGACTAATTAAGAGCCTCTGTTTCCTGCCCCTGATTCATGATGCAAACTCTCTTCTGCTTGGCAGGCAGTACTCCCAATGTAAATGAAGGGCTAAAAATACCACAGTGGCTATCTGATTGGCTGTGGCAGTCCATCTGAAGAGAGAGCTGTGTCTCTCACTAGCACCACCCACCCATGGGTTCAGAGCCCCACCACTGTAACAAAAGCAACCCAGAAATTGTTACCTGGAAGCTGGAGGCTTGCAACTTCTCAAGTAATCCTGTCCCTTCAAGATGACTTTCTGGAACCTGGTCATTTAGATGGTGTTGCTGCGCCTCCTTCGGCTTGATTATGACCATCATTCTCTCACTGTCACTCAACAATCTAGCTACTTCAGCACAGACTTCTGTTTAGTGCACTATCTGGGTGCCTCTCATTTTTGGTTTCTCTTTTCTTCAAGGACACCCTTATAGTTTAAATTTACATGAGGCCATTATGGCAGAAGAACAAAAAGAATGGACACATTTTGTGAGTTGTGTGAACTAATTGAATGTGAAAGACAGTTGATATGATTGTTATCATCAGCGAAGAAACAAAAAATATGAACACAGAATTTAGCACAGGGCCAGTGTTAAAAAAAAACCCTAGTGAACTTGGATTTCCTTCAATAATTCTTATTTAATATTTTTTCAAGGACTCACACCCAGAACCTCCCCAAATAAACCTTTTTTTGAAAAGAACAATTTTACCTTTTGGAAATTAGAAGAGCAAACTCGATTGTAGTTTCCACAAGTGGGTTTAGACATTGTGGAGGTAAGCAACAACTAACTGAAAATGGTAGCAAGAAAAGCATGATAAGTGTAAAACATTCATGTATAGTTGCCTAAAGTGATTGTGTTATTTTGTCACAGGGTACCTCACCTAGACCAAGGAGTGTACCTTACCACTAGAACTTCAAGAGTCCTGCTCAAAAGGATCACCACACACCTGTATTCTTTTCACAGGAGCTCCAGGCACACCAGAACCATTGTACCCTCTCTCCCTCTCTCCCTAACCCCCACTCCTCCAGGATCAGTTATTGGTGTCAGTCATTTCTGCGGACACTAAGGATTAACCTCAGGCAGAACTGATGAAAAATCTTCACTTCTGCCGAAGTCCTGGGATCTCAGGAGAGTGGTTATTGGTGTGACATGTACATACAGTTTATATGTGCAATTGGTATAATTTGAACCTATTCAAAAAGAAGTGTAATGTAATAAAGGGAAAAATGCAAAGTTAAAGCCAAAGAGTGATTAAAAGGGAAGCTAAGTTCGGAGAGTGGTGTTAGACTGGTACTTCCTTTTGATGTACTGTGCTTTATAGAGTTGTGTCTTCAAATATTTCCTAAATTGACGAAGGATTGTTATTGTCCTGGGTATACAGGAACATTGTTCCACATCCTGGGTGCCTAAATAGAGAAAATCTGCTCCCTTGTTTTCTATCTTTTGGACTTCTTCAATTCCATTCTGGTAGTGTTCTTGCCTCTGGTGTGCTTAGAGACACCAGAGCTGGTGAGCTTATCAACCAAATAGGCCGGTATGGTGGTCATGATAGCTTTGGAGATTATGGCCCTCATTACAAGTTTGGCAGGCAGCGGAGGCCACCCGCCAAACTCATACTGCCAAAAGGCTGCCTGTGCAGCCAGAACACCGCTGGCCCTATTAGGAATTCACTGCAGGGCCAAAGGGTGGAAGCAGCATTTCTGCCTTCCGGCCCTGCAGTGAACAGGGCCTTAATATTGACTCCGGCTTGTAATTGATCCAGCACCAATGTGGCGGTGAGGTGGGTGCAGCAGCACCCGTCAAGCTTTCCACTGCCTAAAACTCGGGCAGTGGAAAGTGTGATAGAGCTGTCTATGGGGGCCCCTGCACTGCCCATGCTGAGTGCATGGGCAGCGCATGGGCCCCCATGGGGTCCCCGGCACCCCCTTTTCGCCAGCCTTTGCATGGCAGGGCTACGGCCATGCAAAGGCTGGCAGAAAGGGGACTTAGGCCCATATTTATACTTTTTGACGCTAAACTGCGCTAACGCAGTTTAGCGTCAAAAAAATTAGCGCCGTCTAACGCCATTCTGAAGCGCCATGTGGGCGCCGTATTTATGGAATGGCGTTAGCCGGCGCTAGCAGACCGGCGCTGCATGGTGTGCGTGGGAACAAACCACGTAGACCAGGCAGCGCCGGCGTAGGGGGAAAATGGCGTTAGGGCGTCTTAAAATGGGGCAAGTCAGGTTGAGGCAAAAAAATCGCCTCAACCCGATTTGCGCCATTTTTTTCGACGCCCAGACGCCATTTAAATGACTCCTGTCTTAGTAAAGACAGGAGTCATGCCCCCTTGCCCAATGGCCATGCCCAGGGGACTTATGTCCCCTGGGCATGGTCATTGGGCATAGTGGCATGTAGGGGGGCACAAATAAGGCCCCCCTATGCCACCAAAAAAAATTAAAAAATATAAAAAATTATACTTACCTGAACTTACCTGAATGTCCCTGGGGTGGGTCCCTCCATCCTTGGGTGTCCTCCTGGGGTGGGCAGGGGTGGCAGGGGGGGTCCCTGGGGGCAGGGGAGGGCACCTGTGGGCTCATTTTGAGCCCACAGGCCCCTTAACGCCTACCCTGACCCAGGCGTTAAATAGTGGCGCAAATGCGGGGTTTTTTGACCCGCCAACTCCCGGGCGTGATTTTTGCCCGGGAGTATAAATACGACGCATTTGCGTCGCCGTCATTTTTTTAGACGGGAATGCCTTCCTTGCATCTCATTAACGCAAGGAAGGCGTTAACGCAAAAAAATGACGCTATTTGCCCATACTTTGGCGCTAGACGCGTCTAACGCCAAAGTATAAATATGGCGTTAGTTTTGCGCCGAATTTGCATCGAAAAAAACGACGCTAATTCGGCGCAAACGGAGTATAAATACGGGCCTTAGAATCCCCAGGGCAGAGCTGCCCTGGCGGATTACAAGCGCTGAGACCGCCAGGCTGCCGACTGGCGGCAACCTAGCAGTGCCGGTGGTCTGAGGGTGGTGCTTTCACCACGGTCTTAATGTCTTGGGCGGACTGCCACTTTGGCAGCAGTCTGACCGTGAGACCGTCAGGGACATAATGAGGCTCTATGTCACTGGTTTCGAAGATGGTGTGGAATGCAAAGGGAAGCCAGTGGTGTTTCATCATTGTAGAGTGATGTGTACTTCAGGCCTTTTTCAGAGGTTTGGTCTGGAATGAGGATGTATTTAAAGCGGGTCATGTGGAGTCTGAAAGGCAGTGGAGCAGGGCCTTAACACTAATCAGATGCAAGAACATAAAACTTAAAAAACATATTTAGGACAGGTATACCCCTGGCGGGGCATTACACTGCCTTGACTATCCCTGTACTCAATTCTTCGTAGCCCTCTCAGTCACCTCTATTATGAATTGTATCTCCATATTCTAAAATATCATTTAATTTTGTGTAGGACACGTTTAAACTTTGTGGACGGGAAGCATTTTTAACAACAATTATACGTCTAAGAACAGTAAATCATAAGGAGCACATGGATAATCACAAATAAGACACTACTGATGAAAAAATACTAAATGAAGATTACCAGAGAGGACAGGTAATTACTACAGATAGGTAGAGAGGTTGGTTGCACAGCACGGATTTTACACAAATGTTCATAGTAAACCCTGAAATTTGGGGTTGTAAGCTCACATATAAATGCATGCAGCCTACACCAGGGTGAGACAGCTCAGACACATGATGTGTAGTTGAAATTATTTGGTCTCCACCTAATGTACAACTAACGACTTATTTAACTGCACAATAAAGGTTGGTTGCACATAGAAACAAATTACTAATTTGGTAATTACATCTAAGAATATATATTATGTATTGTTTACAGCCATAATAAGCCCTGAGAAAGTCATGGGGCGACACACCCCAGATGAAACATGTTTTGGCTTGGCTGGAGTGACACCAATAAGAAGGAATAAAGAAGAAACTTTGAATCTGTTGGAACTGAGTTTATTATATCAAAAATATATTTCACAAGATAAATGCTTTGATGTTATTTATACTCTAATTTTGGGCTTAGAAATGTTTCTGGAAGACAAAAACCTTTCAGTGGGATGTACCAGCAAGTTCAGTTCAACCATCAGCTCGACATTGGCAGCTTCAGCTCAGAAGTGATCTGGTGATAGTCATTGGTACTTTTTGCAGTAAGTTTGGAAAAATGTTTCTGAATGTCCATGTATTTTGAGGAGGGAAAGAATGCATTTTAACACCAGCAAAGGGGGCAGAATCATTTGGGCACCTCCTAGGGGTAAGGAAGCTTGTGCAGTCAGTGAGTGTACCCACAGGCTATCTTGTCAGCAGAAGGTACACCTCCTCCCAGCCAAGGCCCTATTGTTCCCTTTCCTGGGAGCCATTCACCCTTCCCTTCAGGGTGCCAGCAGGCTGACAGGTGACAGTTGGGTTTTAACCGAAGGCTTTCGCAGACACATGTCTAACAGTGGAATTTCAAAAATAGCAATTTAAAATCCCACTTTGACCATTAGATTGGATTTTGAATCACTATTTATTTGAAATCATTGCTCTAGCTGAACTATTACAGAATGCAGCAGCGGTAAAAACCAAACCACAACAACCTACTCTGCACGTGTATTAATATACAAATGACAATATTAGGTAGGTGCTAACCACAGAAAACACTCCTGCTGCAACAAAGTGTAAAGCATGGATATTACAATCTAATTGCCAAATAAAATGTATAATAGTAAACTGGAGAACACCATCAAAAGCAAATTGATCAAAGGTACTTTGATGAGATAAATTAAAGTATGATCACTGAAAAGAGTTTCAAAATGAATGTATTACATTCCCATGATACAAAAAAAGACTACTCTGATGATAAGAAATTTCCCAGTGTATAAAGCAATTGTTATGTTTCATCACACAAAGCAAAGCAGACAAATCGTAAAAACAGGTCAATTTATTCTCATATAATAGCAGATGATAGTCAAAGCCAAGCAGCCAATACATGTTTGATGTTTAAGAAGACTTCCTCAGGGCTTCCGATCATAATTGCATAAGGTGGAGAACCAGGAAAAGACTATCCTAATAAAAGCCAAGATATGATAAAAGTGCATGGATTAGTGAAAGTGTAAACAAAATATTGCGCTGTTTAAATGATGTCATCCATAGAAAAAAAAGATGTGTATATATACAACAGAGACTTTCTCTTAGCTCTAGGAAGGCATTTGAGCAATTGTTATACCAAGATACTGGATCAGGCACATTCTTGTGTGTTAGCCTCTGGAAAGGCTTGGCCACAGGGAAAAGTTGGGTATCCACTGGCGACAGTAGCCCACCATTCCCAAAAACATCCTGACTTCTCTCTGGGTAGTTGGCAGATTCATTTTAAGATTTGCTGCAATCCTCTCTTGTGATATTCTGAACCAAAATCCCAGCTGGATTTGGTACCACAGGACAGCAGGGAACAAAGATGTTGTTCACTTTCTTCAAATTTTGAACAACACAATAGTTACCACTTGGCTTCTGTAAGCCCAATATGGGTGAATTGCATGGACTCCCCATATTCTGTTTCAGAATACCTTGTTGAATCATGCATTCAATTACCATAGTAATCCTGGCAATCATCTCAAGTGTCAAAGTGATTTTCCTCAAAAAGCTCTATTTTTGGAGGTGCTTCAGTCATTTCTAGGGTTGTCATTTGATAATTTGCAACTTCTAGAACTTGGATTACTTTTCCTGAGAGGGGTAGGTTTGAGACTTCTACTAATCTCAGATTAGAATGAGTAGCACCAATGTCAACGAAGGATGACACGGGGTGGCCATTCAATTCACTATTTACAAATGGACCACTCTGGTCTACATCAAAGAATGCGCCAAGTGCACAATCTTCCTCCCCCCTCAGGCATCATCAGGCTGACTGATGGGAGCTAAGAGGTCTCATATATGAGATACTGTAGGAAGGAATTATTATCATGCAATGCATTCAAATTCATGTTTGGAACTTGATTAGAATTCAATTCAAAATAGGGCCATTTGCATTTTGTTGAGGCATCGGGTCTGTGGAACCTGCATCATTAAAGCTTGTGGCACTTAGAAAATCTGCACTTTCTGTCTTTGCACATTTTGCATCTGTATGGGGTTGTTACTCTGGGTCTGTACAAACCCTGAATTCTGGAGTTGTTTAGTTGGATTGAGACAGCATTCCCTCTTCCAATTCCTCAACTTGTTGGAAAAATGACAAGGGTTTGTCTGCTTCAGACTACCCACATCCATTCAAGCACTAGGATCATTTAGAAGTTGAGGTCTTCACCAGAGCTAGTTTGTTTGGCATATATAAATAACTTCTATCTGAGCTATAGTCAGGACAGTCGTAGAGCTCTAGAAACCACCCACCCCAAAATAGAGAGTTCTAGCTCCCCTTACTTCAAGACCCAAACCGTTCCCACTCTATCAACTGATGATGCTCTGAACCCATTATCTTACTTTTCTTCTTCCGACTGACCTTTTTTGGGTGCTTGAGTGGTAAAGGGGAATTAAAGTCAACCTTTCAAGTCAATTAACAGTACAACTTATTTTGTCACTTTTAGAACTGGGTATGCACCTAAGCCAAACATAAACCACCTCTCTAGTTAGGGCAAGTAAGTTACACACCAAAGATGACCAGTGCTTAACCCCTGGTAGCTTGGCGCTGAGCAGTCAGGGTTATTCCCAGAGGCAATGTGTAATGCGCTTGGGTAACACACTCACACCAGTGACACAATAAATACACCACAAAAGAGACCCCACACATGATTGTATAAAAATCTGTTGTGTATATTGTTCATAAAGGAGAAGTGTGGCACAATGGTTAGAGCGGCAGACACTGATGCAGAGATCTGGCCCGGGACCAGGGTTCAATTCCCACCTCTGAGGGTTTTGGGCTCAATTCCCTTGGACCAGATAATTCTCGCCTCAGTGCCTAATCTAATTAATGGGTCCCACTCTGTAACTCTGGGCAATAGTTTGCTTAATCTCCACAACGGCCCTCACATCGCTTGGATGCCTGGCTTCACCCTGGGGCTGTCCAGGAGTGGGTGCCTCACAGGGAAAAGCCAGGAGGGGTTCCACAGCGGTAAGCGTACAGCGCCTTGAGACCCTAACGGGTGAGTAGTGTGCTATACAAGTGCGAAGTTTACAGTTTATAAAACAAAGACTCAAACATAATTTATCATACGCACTGTGCACATTATGCTGTCACTCCTTAAGTACTAATTATCCCAAACAATGCTAAACAAAATGACATATACCAGTGAATACGTGGGGCATAAGATCCAACAGGGTATGAACAGGAAGATACATAAATCATCACATTAGTGCGGTATTAGAAATGGGGTCTCTAGTGGCAGAGGTATACGCCCATGTCCAAGTACGGACCACAATCCTAGTCAGTTTAATTCACACACACAATGAAAATGATCCAGTGTCCACCCTCTGGTAGCTTGGCACTGAGCACTCAGGCTTAACTTAGAAGGCAATGTGTGAAGTATTTGTGCAATAAATCACACAGTAACACAGTGAAAACACCACAAAAATACACCACACTGTTTTAGAAAACCAGCTAATATTTATCTGAATAAAATAAGGTCAAAACGACAAAGATCCAATCAGTACAAGTTTAAATATTATTTTTAAATGGTTTAAAAGTCTTAATCATTAGAAATAAACAGTTGCATCTTTGTTACACACAGTACCTGGTATGCGTCAAAAATACGATGCGTGGGGACTGCAGAGTAGGAGATCCGTGGAAAAATAGAGTATTCCTTAAGATTTCCCAGCACTACACAGACAATGCATCAATCCTTTCCATGCTGCAAGGGGTTTGCATTGTTTTTAAGCATGCAGTCTTGGTTCCTCACTGCAGGGTGGGGATATTTGGATGACCTGGGATGATGCAGGGAAAATCTTTGATGTGCTGGAAGAAGGCACGGGCGCTGCATCGATCAGGTAGGCGATGCGTCAAATTGGGAAGTTGGAGCGGTGTCGTTCCAGATGGCTGGGCTGTGATTTCTCAGTGGCAATGCAGGCTTCATGTCAATTTAAGCAGGCGGTGCGTCGATTTTCAACGCACAAGGAGTTTTCTTAAGAGATTAAGCTATTTTGGCCAGAGGCTTCAAAAAACAGGAAGCAAGCTCAATCCAAGCCCTTGGAGAGCACTTTTGGGGAAGGCAGAGTTCTTTTCAGAAAAGTCAGAAGCCAGCAGGGCAGCAGGGCAACAGGGCAACAGCCATTCTCAGCAAAGCAGTCCAGATGAGTCCTTTGGGCAGCCAGGAAGTTCCTCTTGACAGGATGCAGGTGTAGATCCAGAAGTGTTTGAGTTGGTGGGGTCAGAAACCCAGTTTATATACCCAAAAATGCCTTTGAAGTGGGGAAGACTTCAAAGAGTGGTTTTGAAGTGCACAAGTTTCCCTTTCAGTTTAGTCCTGTCTGCTGAGGTCCTATTCGGGGGTTGATCAGTCTATTGTGGAAGGGCAGGCCACTGGCCTTTGAAATGTAAGTGTCAGGCCCTCCATCCTTCCAGCCCAGTAAGACCCATTCAGTATGCAGATGAATGCAGATGTGATTGTCCTGTGTTTGTGGTTGTCTGGGTGAAATGCAGAATGGAGCTGTCAACCATCCCAGACCAGATGTTGATTGGAGACAGGCTGTAAGGCACAGATGGTTTAGGGGCAGAGAAACGCTCACTTTCTAAAAGTGGCATTTCTAAAATAGTACTATTATATCCAACCTCACCAATAAGCAGGATTTTCTATTACCTTCCTATGCCATATTAAATATGACCTGGGTACCCCTTTCAGATCAGAATCTACCACTCAAAATCTATATGAGGGCAGCCCTAAAACTAGTCTATGAAAGGAGAAGGCCTCACAGTAGCGGAAAATTAATTTAGGAGTTTTCCACTACCAGGATATTTAAAACACATATGTACCTGTCCTGCATTTTCCCTACATAGCACCTTGCCCTATTGGTTACCTAGGGCCTACCATAGGAGTGACTTGTATGTAGAAAAAGGGGAGTAGTTTTAAATGCCAAGTCAAAGTGGCAGTGAAACTTCACACACAGGTCTTGCAATGGCAGACCTGAGACATGGTTAAGGGGCTACTTATGTGGGTGGCACAAACAGTGCTGAAGGCACACTGGTAGCATTTAATTTACCCGCCCTGGGCACATGTAGTGCACTTTACTAGGGACTTACAAGTAAATTAAATATGGCAATTGGGTATGAGTCAAACGTGCCATGTTTTTTTAGGGAGAGAGCACATGCACTTTAACACTGGTTAGCAGTGGTAAAGTGTCCAAAGTCCTAAAAATTGAGGAGGAAGGCAAAAGGTTTTGGGGTGACCCTTCAGAGAGCCCATTTCCAACATGCGGATAATATAACTTGTTTGGGGGCAAAATATATGAGGCACCATGCATCCTCACAAAAGCCTAGGAAATAGTGCACTTGCACTTCTATAAGGCCTTATACAGTCATTTTTGGTGAGTCCCGTTAGAAATAAGCCAGCTGAGTGGAGCACAAAAGCGCCAGTGCTCCTATTAGGAAAAATGTGTCACCTCACGGTCGTTGCTAACGATGATGCCTCGTCCCTCATGGGGGCTTTGCTATGGCTGCTGTGCAAAGCCAACAACGAAAGAGGTGCCGCCAAGGTGAGTCCAAAAAGGGGAATAGGGGGCACCCACACTGTAAAATGTAGCGGGGAGACCTCCACTGGTTCCTCCTGCACACAAGATTAATTGTTTATTGGCCCCCATGTGCACGGTACAGTTTCAGTCACATGGCTCCCTTTGCACAAGCCAGGCTGTCGACGAAGGGGCATGGGCGGCAACCTCTCCTGTGAATATGGGGAGCTGTGATTGCTGCAGGAACTCTGTGCAGGGGGGGCGCTAAATTTGAGAGGGAGCTGCCCTCTCCCTCCCTTGCATGTTCTGTCCAGAATCGGGTTAGTCTTAGAGCCTGCCAGGCCCCAGGTGGGCCAGAGTTCAGCACGGGGTGGTTTTCTCAAAAGCTTCAGCTACAACATGGAGTGGCCTCTTCTGACAGAAACCCCCAGGCAACCTGGGGCTTCCCAGAGTAAGGGTTCATTCAGCATTGTCCGGAGCGCCTTCAGAAGCATGCAAGCTGCCACAAATGTGGAGCTATGACAGGCAGGATGCGGGAAATGCCCCTCCTGCGCTGACCTTAGTAACCAAAAGAGGCTCTCCACATCCTACACGTGGTAGCAAAACAACAGCGCTCCTCCTGTACTGAGGGTAAAAATAGTGGAAGATAAAGCGCTTCTCATGTGCTAAATAGCACCAGTGAAAGAGAAAATATCAAGCGCTCACCACATGCTATAATTGCCAAGGTGAGCTACCACATATACAGAGCTCACCACATGCTAGGTGCTTGGGAGGACACTTTGTGGGACTACAAGGCTGGCAGCAATAGGCAGGCAGACCAGCACGTGCAGACCTGCAGTCTCAAAGACGATCTCTCCTTGCAGTGCTACAGTATCCTTGCAGAACAGTCAGGGAGCAGCTGTCAGCAGAGCAACAAGCTGAAAAGTTACCCAGGGAATCCTTTATGCCACTCAGCAGAGAGCAGGCAGCAGGGCAACAACAGAAGAGCAGTTCAGATGAGTCCTTTGAGCAGCGCAGCAGTCCTTCTGATAAGCATCCAGTCCCAGTTGCAAAGTGCTCTGAAAAGATGGGGTCAGAGCCCCTCAAAAATGTCTTTATTCAAGGGGTGGCTTCAAAGGAACCCTTTCAAGTATTACACAGCCCTTTTCAACCTAGCTCCACCTCCAGGCATAAGTAGGGGGTAAATCCCCCTTTTTTATGAGGGCAGGACACAGCCTATACAAATGTAAGTGTGCTTCACCTCCCTCTCTCCCAGCCCAGGAAGACTATCAGTAAAAAGATGGATGCAGAGGCCTCTCTTGTCACACCCAGACCCTGCTGTATTGTGGCTGTCTGGAAAGTATGCACAAAGTGTAGCTGTCACTCTGCCCTAGATATGGATTGAAATCAGGCTACAAAGCACAATGAGTTATAAGCACAGAGAAATGGTCACTTTCTAAAAGTGGCATTTTTAGGGTCGAGCCTGCTTTGCATGCGCTCGCGCATGCGTATAGCAGGGAGACTCTTTTGGATTTAGAAAAGGGCACCGAGCACTGTCAACTTCACGTCGGTGCTTTTTATTGGTTCGTGGGCTTTCCTAATTAAATCGGCTTGCTTTCATTAGTCGAGGCACGCATATGGCATGCCTTTTCCGGTGGCAAGCCCTCCTCGAGCGCAGCGACCAAGTACAGAAAACATGGAAGGCTCGCTGTTTTCCATCGGGCTCGTGGACTTTTTTTTAAAACTAATTTACGAGCCCGATCTCGCTTGGCAGAAGTCGAGCGCTTTACCTACTTGATTTCACTTTTTCGGGTTACGTGCATAAATGCACTTTTGCCCGATAGGTGAAAAGTCGGGTTAGGAGTTTACAACGCGATCGGCTCTAACACGAGCAAACGTGAGACCCGATGCATTGTAAATGCTTGTTAAAATTGTAATGTAAAATCCAACTACACCAGTAAGCAGGATTTCTTGCTACCGTTCCAAAAAAACAAACATGGCCATGCTACTCCTTCCAGATCACAAATAGCCACTTAGACATATATAAGGGAATTGCCACTGCAAACCTATGAGACGCAGCCCTCACAGTACTGAAAACAAAATAGTCTGTCACTACTAGGATATGCAAAACATAAAAGTTCATTTCCTTACATATGCATACACAGCACCCTACCCACAGGGATACCTAGGCCCTACTTTAGGGATACCTTAGTTGTACTAAAAGGGGAGTTTGAATTCCCAAGTCAATATGGCAGTAAACTGTGCATTCATGCCCTGCATCCCCAACCTTAAGACTTGTTTGGAAGGCTACTTCTGTAAGTGACACAATCAGCGCTGGAGGCCCACTAGTAGCATCTAATTTACATGCCCTGAGTATATGGTATACCACTTTACAAGTGACTTATAGGTCAATTAAATGTGCCAAACAGGTGTAAGCCAATCATACTAGGTTTTAGGGGATAGAGCACATGCACTTTAGCACTGACTAGAAGTGGTAAGGTGCCCAGAGTCCTGAAGCCAACAAAAAGAATGTCAGAAAAATATGAGGAGAAAGGCAAAAAGTATGGGGATAACCCTGCAAAATGGGCCATTTCCAACAGTCGACATTAAATCTTGGAGACAGACAATAAAATTCAAAGGTTTATTACAAATGAATGGCCAAACTGATGTAAATGAATTTCAAAAACATGCTATATAAGTACAGAATTACCAAAGGTGAAGTAAAGCATTGAATAAATTTAAATCGAATAAGCATAAGACATACAGGAGTTTCAGTTGAGGCAATACAAAAGATAATAAACAGAATCTGGTGATCTGTGTATAAATTGCGGCCTTCTTGCCTAATCCTGGAGAATCTAAATTAATCTACCTATCCTAAACTAAACTAAAGGGAAATCCTAATTAAGTCTCAGGAAATATAGGAAAGTATCAGCATAACAGAAATCTCAGAAGACATTCCGATAGAGAGGTGATGTGTAGCACAAAGCTACACAAAAGAATACAGAGTTGAGAGGTCTGCACCCCTCCATGTCTCAAGGGAATATGCCCTCATCTAACTAGATTAATACCAATGAAACCTACAGAACCTTTGAGAAACCTACGTCATCTATGCCACTAATTTTCCATTTTCCTTGCACAATTTGAGACTCCCCTCAATTTCTCATCCCATGAATCAAACATGAGGATGACCTTGAATGTCTCCTGGTGTCTGGTACACATGATGGTGTAACCACAATTAGCATCACTGAGGGCCTATCTTTTGATGACTAATCAGTATTAAAAAGGATGGTTTAGGTTTGGCACAAGTTTCATTTTGTCACGTTTCATTTGCAGTTTTAAATCTGCACAGGCAGAAGCAGGCACAGTCATACTTTTTATTATCAATTTACTGGTATCACAATAGGTGCTACACTCTAGTAGTGACATTTAGGGCCTGATTACAACTTTGGAGGACGGTGTTAATCCGTCCCAAATGTGACGGATATACCACCTACCGTATTACGAGTTCCATAGGATATAATGGACTCGTAATACGGTAGGTGGTATATCCGTCACATTTGGGACGGATTAACACCGTCCTCCAAAGTTGTAATCAGGCCCTTAATGTACACGCCCTGGGAAGACAGAGTATCATATACTGGGAACATAGCCAATTGTAGGCGTTAGAGCACATACCATGGGTGCTAGATTGCAGCACCCCCGTGTTTAGAATCTATACACCCGCAAAAATATGGGAGCAATCATGCAGAAATTGTGATTTCTTTCAATGCTTCCATGTGATCTCATGCAGAATGGTGGCCATGCAGGAGATGGTTGTTGTCGATGTGATTTTGCACTTGTGAGAGGCTGCTTTTTCCATGAGGTTGTAGAAGAAGGCAAGGTAGGTAACGGGACATAGTTGTCGAGATCATCACAGTCAAGGGAGGGTTGTTTCAGGAGTGCAATGGTCTGGCCTCTCTTCAGAGATTCTGGAAAGAATTTCTGAGTGAGGGAGGTGTTGATGATGGTGAATGGGGTGAGACAGCTGCTTCATGGAGGGTTCTGGTAAAGGATGAGAGTAGACATCATCTTCATCAGAGATGGCTTTGTGGGAGTTGAGGATGCATTCAAGGTCTACATGAGACAAGAGTTTGAAGGAGGAGTGTTGTGGGATGCAGCTTAGCAGGGTGGATATCAGAGTAGAAGCAGGCTTGATGTTCTGTCAGAGCTTTTCACAGAAGATGAGGTTGATGTCACTGCCCTTGTCTGTGAAGTGTGACAACAGAAAGTTTGGTAGAGGGTTGATGCAGTGCTTGATTATCTTGGACAGTGTTCTGCTTCGTTCTGCAGCTTTATTGATGCTATTTATATAGCAGTTGGTTTTGACTCATGGTATTTGTCTTCTGCATTTTGAGCAGAGCGACTACTGTATCTTGAGTCTGTCAGTCGTTTCAAGCACTTTATAATAACCAGGAAGTACGAATAACATTGCAGAATGGCTCTTATGATAATTTCAGGAAGGTTTTCATGAATATATTGATCATTTTATGTATCTGCCCTAGCCAACAAATCAACACTATTATGTTGACAAATTTTATGGACTGACACTCAAATGTCTACCACACAAATCCAAGTAAGGTAAATACTGCTCAATATTACTATAATTTCAGCTGAAGGTGTTTGCACAGGAAGAGAAGATGTTTATTCTAGCATAAAGCAGTGTAAAATTTGTTTAGCCTATGCTTTAGGTACACAGAATAAAAAGTTGTATTTTTCTATCCCCACCTATAATCTGCGTTTGAGCTCAGAAGGAGCCCGTTCTCCCTCCTCAATTATTAGGAAGGCTTCGGTACATGAAAAATTCCCCTGCCAATACTTACAATTTTTTTTAAAGAAGTAGTGGCATAGCTCTCTGTGGATCCCACCATATTTAGATATCAGAGGTAACTGTTGAGGAATGAAAGAGGTGGGGTGAATATTTTGACAGAGTGACAGTCTGAGAGAAACCAGCAGTGACCTTAGCTTCAACCCCAAAGTTTTCAATCATGATCTGTTTTAAAAAGAGCTTTTACCAGGCCACAACTGAAAGCTCTGGAATTGAAGCTGACGGCAGTGCGAGTTTCTCCCAGTGCCTGTTAGTGAGTAAAAATGTACTCATAAGAAAAATAATCAAAGTGTGCTTACTCACTCCAGTGCATCGGTGTTACCAGTGCTTTAAATGGAAAAATAGAAGTGCAGGTACTCTGTACCAGAGTACCTGCTTGTTTCTGAGAAGTGCCGGTACTCTCCAATTAAAAGTATTACGTTTTTCTTGAGATGTGCCGGTACTCTCCCTCTCAAAATAAAAAAGTGCCGGTACTCAGTACCGGAGAGTACCGGCCCATTTAAAGCACTGCGGTGTTACTCTTCATCACGACTGTCCGAGTAAGTGTTTCAGAGTCAGCTCCCCTAACAAATCCAAGCGCGTCTCTCATGCTGTATTTATGATGGTTGTCAGGGTTTCCGAAAATTGAAAGGTACTAAATCCCCTAATGGTATTTTCTTGTTTGCTTGATTATATCCCAGGTACATCAGAAGAAAACCCACTAATACACAATAATTTGTTATTGCCAAACTCCTTTTATTCATTTCTTTGATTTTTATTATATGTTATTCATACCAGATTGATGCAGCCACCATTTGTTTCGCCCTGTTACAATTCTTTCCTTTTCGTTTTTTATCTTTATTGTAGATCAGGAGGCATTACAGAGGAAGGCTAGACCGCCTGTATGCATCATAACAATTACAACTTTAAGGGCAGCATATGGAATCCTGTTGCCATCCAATGCAATGTATAATAAAAGAAGCCAGGGGGAGCAGGGAATATACGTAAGGGAGAAGGGGATAGAGAAAGAAAGAGAAAGGAAAGGGGGAGGAGAGAGGGCAGGGGAGGGGGAGAGGGGAAGTGGGGGAGTCGTGAGGCTGAGGTGGGCTAGAGGGAACAATGGTAATATTCCTGATACATTGTAAGATGTCCAGGGCATTCGGGGAGGGCCGTGCAGACATTGGGAGCAGGGTGTTCGTAATCAATCGGGTGCTCAAGAGGGTCCGAAATAGTTAAGCGCATAAGAGTGCTTATCATGTGGTGTTGGGAGTATGGACTATTACAATTCTTACTAGGCTGGGCCTTTCTCAAGGCTGAAAATTCAAACAACAATAGTTTATATAAAAGCTATATTTTCAAACTCTGACTTAGCACCACTCGTGACATATGTGCAGAGAGAAACTGGATTATGGGTGATGTTTACCAAAGGTGCACCGGAATAATTCTAAAAGGTTTTTTTATGAACATATCGTTGACCCATCATGCTGTGCCGACAGTAAGATTTAATCGTAATATTTATAGAGGAAAAAAGAAGGAAAAAGAGGGAGAGAAAAGGAGTGCAGGGAGGTTTTAACAACCTCCCGTCCATTTGAGAATATGCATTCAAAATGCTTCAGGTTTATACCCTGAGACAATGACTCACAAAACTATTACCTTAAATGCAAGGTTATAATAAATTGAAGTTCCTTGTGTCCAAGCTTGAAATAATTCTGCAGTGATCCTGGGCATACAGTATGGTTAGAAGAAAGAAATGTCACAAGGGAAAGAATTTGGTGTAATTCACTTTTTATAGTATACCGTTTATATTGCTAACAGTGCACAATGATTTAATAATTGCGAATGGAAAGGTAATTCTATCCATATAAAGCATATCTAAATGTATATCCTGCTCCACATTGTTTTTGTTTAGGCAGGGGGAGGGGCAGGTGAGACCCCCAAGGAGGGATCATCATAGCGTTGCACGCCCGCATGCAGAAGTGATTGATATTAAAGAGTCTGACAGCAGAAACCAAATATATTCTGTCAGTAATGTCAATATAGTGATACATCACCCTATCATATTATATATATTTAGCCAGTAAACAAAGAAAAAATATAGGTTAAAATAGGCAATGCTTAGTGGGTGTAAGTGTAATAGCATTGGCCCATAAAACAACTCGTTTGCATATCAAGTAATTTGAAGGCGCCAAAGTGGTAATTGTCTAGTGTTCCGTAATCCCTGTGTGTGGAGTGTACAGAGGAAAGGAGGCCCCGTGTCGGCCATCTCCTACTGAATGCAGGGGGCAAGGATGCTTTTTTAGACTCTGAATAAAAAACAAGGGTTAATGGTGTAAGTTACATTTTCTTTTGTTTTGCGGGGGCCAGGCAGCACATAGCATGATAAGTACTGCTAGGAAGGCCAGTACATTTGCTGGCAAAACATGTAAGCCCACGCTACAAAGTATGGAGCGAGAGAGCGTGCCCCGTGTCGGTGGTCTCATAACACATTTCAGAGGGGTGAAACCTGTTTAGGATAATTACTAAGCCATGGACTCAGTGCTAGTGCCAACATTTTATTTTCCTACCTTATTCCTTATCAGGAAAGAAGAGCTAGCCTAAGTCTCTGCAATCTGTCCTGGCGTCTTGCAGCTGCGTTACTAATGGATGCCATATTTAGGGGCTTTTAGTCCTTCTTCTTTGGTTGCCCCCTTAGTGCAGGGATCATGGTTGTCAGATAAGGGGCCCCACCATCTTAGAACGTCTGATTGCTAGGAAAAAGATTGTATGAAAGGTGATACCCCGAAATCCAATCCAGGATGCTTGTTTCAGGTTCAGGGAGGACCTAGCCTGACAGTTTGAGCTGGACGGTTCCCATGGGGAGCAGGGTCAAGACTGATATACATATGTCTGGGTCCAAACTGGAATGGCATGGCGAGCACAAAAAATGACAGCTGAAACCCAGATCTGTGACTGGGGTCAATGATTCATTTGTTCTGCATTCCGTCCATCATCTGTTCTTTTGGCATTTGTGGTCCTCAGTGGGAATGGTATGCCCAGACGTGGGTCCCAGGCTCGCTATGCCACCGGATTCAGGTTAGCCTAGCTGATGAGTGGTGATACCCCAAGACCGTCCCAGGATGATTGTTTCCGGTTCAGGGAGGGCTTGGCTAGCAGTTCGCGCTGGACTGTTCCAATGAGGAGCAGGGTCAAGACTGAGTTCCACATGGCTAGGTCCAAACTGGAATGGCATGGTGAGCTGTCTTGCTTTCCTTATCTTATGATTGCGCTTACAAAACTTCTCTGGAATGCACTTCTTATTTAAAGAAGACATTTATTCTTCGCCACAAGGTTCCTGAAAGACGAGATTAGTAGGTTGGAAGAACACGTTTAAAAGTAGTCACAGCAATGAAAGCAAAATATATCAAAGTACTTCTCAATTGCAATGTACACAGCAAATACATGATTATATTATAGCATAACATCAAAGCAAAGAATAAAAGTCAAAATGTCATCACCGTAGAGCCTATCACTGCTTGTCATCTTTCTCATGCCAGCAAACTGATGACTCCTGTTCAACTGCAAGAAAGAGATTTTCAACCCAAACGGGAGGTCAGGCAGCTGAATTTCGCTCCTGACTGAAGTCCTGGAAAATTTCCCCTTGCTGCTGCCCAGGGCCACCATTAAAAAGCCTGATAACAGGCCCCTTAGTCTAAACATGCTGGCTCAGTGGGGGAACCGAACAAGTTTAGAGAGTGGCCAAGTCTTCAAACTTCACTCGTTCCCAGGCTTGATAGAGAGGTAAACACAAAATATACGCTCTCTTATCACGAAAAACACAGCTTGGTCTATCATGTGGAAAAACACAGCTCATCTGCAATGTCTCAACTGCAATGTTAAACTCCACGTTAAAGCCAATAGGCAGCTAAACTGAATACAAAATGTAATGTCTAATGCCATGTTAAAGCCAATATGCACATAAACTGAATACAGAATGTAGTGTGCTACTGATGAACATTGAACAACTAATATGCGCAGTGGTAAAACACAAAGTTATTGGTCAAACACAAATAATGGCATAACATGAGCTAAAAAAAAAAAAGGATTAAACCCAGATCTGAGACTGGGGATGAATGTTTGATTTCGTCTGTATCAGTCCATCGTCTGTACCTTTTGCATTTGTCTCGCTAAGTGGGAAGGATATGCCCAGATGTGGGTCCTGTGCTCGCAATGCCACCTGATCCAAGTTAGCCTGGCTGCTGGCTGATGAGGGGTGATACCCCGAAACCAGTCCCAAGATGCTTGTTTCCGGTTCAGGGAGAACCTGGCCGGCCAGCTGGGGCTAGACTGTACCCATGGAGAGAAAGGTCAAGACTGATTTGCATATAGCTGGGCGCAAACTGGAATGGCATGGGGAGCAAAAAAACAATGGATTAAACCCAGATCTGTGACTGGGGGAGAATGTTTGATTTTTTCTGTTTCCTGTCCATCATCTGTTCTTTTTGTATTTTTTGCCCTAAGTGGGAAGGGTATGCCCAGACGTGGGGCCCTTGCTCGCTGTGCCAGTGGAATCTAGCTAGCTGGGGTGATATCCCGAAACCGGTCCCAGGATGCTTGTTTCCAGTTCAGGGAGGACCTGGCCTGGCAGTTCGAGCCGGACTGTTCCCGTGGGGAGGAGGATCAAATCTGATTTGCATATGGCTGTTTCCAAACTGGAATGGCATGGTGAGAAAAAAAATATGGATTACACCAAGATCTTTGACTGTGTGTGAATGTTTGATTTTTTCTGCAATCTGTCCATCATCTGTTCTTTTGGCATTTGTCCCCCAAAGTGGGAAAGTTGTGCCCAGATGTGGGTCCCATTCTCACTATGCCACTGGATTCAAGTTAGTCTGGCTGATGAGGGATTATACCCCAAAACCTGTCCCAGGATGCTTGTTTCCAGTTCAAGGAGTACCTTGCTTGGCAGTTT
The DNA here is from genome assembly GCF_031143425.1 of Pleurodeles waltl. Taxonomy (NCBI): domain Eukaryota; kingdom Metazoa; phylum Chordata; class Amphibia; order Caudata; family Salamandridae; genus Pleurodeles; species Pleurodeles waltl. The sequence continues at coordinate 800,362,226 of NC_090443.1, read as the reverse complement.
GGGCTGGAATGTTCACATGTGGAGCAGGATCAAGACGGATTTCCATATGGGGTGGTCCAAAATGGAATGGTATGGCAAACAAAAACAAATGATGGATTAATCCCAGATCTGTGACTGGGGGCGAATGTTTAATGTGTTCTGCATTCCGTCCATCATCTATTCTTTTAGCTTTTGGCTTACAGGACATAGCAAAATCAGTTTAAAGGGGCTAGTTGTTAATTTGACTGCAAACAGCAGAATGTAAACATTCTGATTTAGAAAATAGCAGAAAAAGATTTGCACAGGGACAGTTCATGTCAAATAGTGCTTTTGGCAGATGCAAATCACAGATGAAAAATACATTGAGGGAAAGTGGCCTTGATCACCAGTACACACATACAATATGGACCTGATTCAGGAAAATGAATGGAAAAGTACAGGTGGGGGACTGCACCTCCGTCTGAGTATATTTTTCTGTTTATTTCCTATCCACTAACATCCCTCTTACTACACCTGGAAAGCTGCACCAGTCCAGGGAACTACAGGGGATGTCTTGGTTTCATTTGGCCCTCCCTTATTCTGTTTTATTGCTTGTGTTTTTTTAAAGACAAACTTAGGTAAACATGTCAAGGTAACGACAGAACATGTATTGCTCACTCAAGTTTGACAACACAGGCAATGTAAATAGCTGTGAGCATAATCAATATTCGGTGTAAATCACACATAAAACTCCTGAGAGAACTGAACACAATTACGTTGCAAGAAATGTAAAGAAATATAAAGCTTATAAGATAAGCTAATTGTTTTTACCCTGAGGTAGACCACAGCGGCTTCACATTAATTGGTTTTTCGTAAGCAACCGGTCACCTTCATCGATGCAGATTTACATTCCAAGGACCGCTCATGAATGTTCCGAACACTCTGTGAAAGGTGCTTGGCCCAGGTGGATCTTCATTGGCTATTAACTAACTAGTAACTATAAATGTGATGCAAGTCCCCCAAGTAATGTGGGATAAATGGGTATTTCATGGGAATGTGTTACAATGTGAGAGAAAAACGACTGTGTGCAGGACTTGGCCATAGTGTACACCTTGCATCCGCTAGTCACTGTATTTGGTCAAAGTGCATGCCAGTGGTTATTAGTGCACATGGGCTGGGCACAGGGCTGAAGATCATGCCTGGTAAATATGCATGGGTGAAGGTCATTTGCAATGAGGGTCCTGCAATAGGATAAGGGCACTCCTTGAGCTCACTGGTTCTATGGACTTCCTCAGTGTGGTGTGGGTTTGGGCTAATGAATGCCAGGCACATGGAATGGACCTCTGCCTAGTGGCAAATAAGCACAGCAGAAGGATTGTGTGCAGTGTGGTCGGGAGCACAGGGTTTTGGTGCAGGGCAATAACGATAGGCCAGACCCTTCACTCAGTGGCTGTTACATAAGGCCAAAAATGGTATGTTTTGGATTTTCTGCTATGAGTACAGGATGAAGGATGTGGCAGAAGTCTACACCCTTTCCATGCACAGTGGGCAGGAGACACAATGACCAGGCTCAGCATATGGCACTAAACGATCTTCTGGAACCATTGGTTTGGGAACACACCCAAAGGCCTTGCCTAGAGGAGTCAATGGCAAAATAACTTGGGGTAGGGTGTTACCAAAGCCCATGCCCTCCAATCAGAACCTGTTGTAGTTCATACCTGGATAACTGGTTCTTTCAATGAGGGGTCAGGGTATGTCGTTTAAAAAGCCTTTTGAGTTCAATTAAACAACCTCAGTAATATTTCTGTCAAAGGTCTGATGGAATTAGGCAGGCAAGGTAACCAAACAGATATACTGGTGTGGCACAGTGATTATGACACAATACCTAAAAACAATTGAAATTCACAAGTTCAGGTAGCTATTCAGTTTTAACTCCCACACCAGTCATGTACAAATAATTATCTCACACAGGGAACCATGGATGACATCATTGATTACATAATCGATGACATCACTGGATCACAGGAGTATATTGCAGCACACAATCTTTTTGACAAAACTTAGAGGTATGCTGAAAAGTATGTGGATTCGAAGATTGTCTATTGGCCATGCCCTGGTTGGTTGGAGGAAGTTGCTGTGTGTAGGCAGACACTTCTTATGAGGTACTATGCAGGCTTTGCACGAGTCTGACCTTCATCCCTTTTCATAGTAGTGTGCAGATGACAATGGGACAGCTGTTCTGATCCTCCATCACACACAGAACCATTCAAGAGAACGAGGACTGTGTGACTTAACTGCTATGTCCTGGTTGCAGTTCCTCCTTATCCCACATCGTTCTACACAACAAGAAAGAGAGGGCCTGCCGATTGCTACCTCAGAGTACTGATAGTAGTTGTGAACCTGTCACTGAAGAAGCTTTCAGCTGTCTCATCATGTTTCCTCAGCATCATTTGGTTTAGTATAAGGATCAGAGAGCTGTGCTGTTGCAATTGTAGCAGTTGGCAGCTGTGATTGGAGGTCCTCCCTCAATCACAAAATCAGTTTCATTTGCCATCATGACAACATGAAGAATTGTATTGTGTGCACTTTTCTTCCATCTTCTGCGGGTGAAGGAACCACACACTTACAATGACCAATTTCCTGTAGTTTGACATGCAATTTTTTTTATGAATGTATTTAATAAGCAGACCTTTCTGTTGCTAAACTTGACATCTTTCAACATTTTGCTGGGGTACTTTCCTGTTTCTGAAGATATTGGGAATCAAGTGACATATAAGAAATATTTGACTACAGTTGTACAAACAAAACTTGAAACTAAATGAACTAAAAGGGAGTAGTGTGTGTAGATGGAGTTAAGAAGAGTATGAATTTGAAAACAATTATAATGAAGGGAGGGTGTAAATTTTGGGAGCTTGGAAGGATGAGAGTAAAATCAGGGAACAGATTAAGGCTGAAGAGGAATTTAGGTCTTCAAATTAGCATACATCAAAGGTTGAGAATGGAGCACAAGAGAAAGGGTGGATCATGTATAGGGCATTGTGAACCTATAGGAGTAGGAGCAATAGAGTTTGTGGGAAAGAGACAGTGTGAACTGAGTTATGTGTCCAGGGTTGATTTTCTGATTAGAAAAGAACTGATACTTAGAGGAATTGATTATGTGCATGTTTAGACTGCCTATTTCAGCCTATGATGTAAAAAGGTGGTTCTTGCTATTTGCTTCAGTATTTCTAGAGTATATCATGTGAATGAAATGAGAGATGCTGTTGGTTTGAAGAGAGTGAAACCTGGTCTTGATCAGATAGTATTAGATGTACATTAGGAGCTAAGATTCCATCTATTCATGCAAATATGATTGATGTGAAAATTAGAAACTTATCCTTGCCTGTAGATCAGCCGTTTAAGACAGCTAGTGCAATTACACAACATAATACAGAGATATATTCTATGCTTGGTATGATTATGCAAAACCGCTTACCACTAGGTATCTTTCTCATGAAGAATGACGGAGTTTGCATGATTTTGAATGTGAAATAATGTTGCACTTTCATCTCAGATAACTGTGGGGTGATAAATGTCTATGTCTTAAATATTACTAATATTGCTTGTGAAGTCCGATTTTAGAAAGGTATGGCTCCAGGGAAGCAGTAGGTGCCTGCAGTAGTGAGATAGTAACAAGTTTTAGTAAGGTTGATGAGTGATTTGATTGCTCGGGATGAGATATGTTTAGGACTATACTAAGCCCTGTTATTATTGTGTTGAGTTATACAGTTGTTCTGCTTCTCTTGTTCGAATTTTCTGAATTAATATTGCTAGATTGTGAGGGTAAAGAGAAAAATAGATTGTCTAAGTGGAAGCAGGATGAAAATGAATTGGAAGATGCCAGAGATCGAGAGTATAATGAACTCAAGCTGTTGGTAGAATCGAATCACAAGAAACAAAAAATGATGCAGACTGTATTATAGCTAATTGTAGATTTTAGTGATTATAAACAAATCAGAGGGGTGAGTTTGTGGGAGTTTTTGTGCATTTATAAAATTTTACATTGTAAAAAGTCTAGACTATGGAGTTGCATTTGAATTGATATTTATTTAACTTATCCGATGTTATTGTTTTTTAATCGGTTTTGCTATGACCCATTAAAGTGCCTTATTTAGCCTTGAGGACATCTAGTTCAAACTGGATGTTTCAGCCTGCATGCTCAATGTTTATTGTTTCTGCTGCATTCAGTCAAGCAAATTCATGTTTGTTCATTTCCATTGATGTTGAAATTTGTCTAACATGAGGTTAATAATGTTTCAACTGTTCAAAATCACTTCACCTGGCTCTCTGTACCGCATTCATTCATAAAAGCTCCCTGTTGTTTTGTAACTAGTTTGTTCTGCCATCTCCACATGACATTAGCCTAGAGTGAGCTGAATTAATATTCATGTAGTGGATAGTGCTTTTATGGTAAGACAAAATTACACTCAATAATTATGTGCTCTAATTTTCTAAAATTGTATTTCTTTTGCTCACATCATGATGAACTTGCAGTTTTAGTTATGTTCCATTAGAAGATTTATTATATAAACTCTTTCATTTTGAGGTGAGCCAGAAGACTTTCTAGCGCTCCAGCGGTTTCTTACTGATTTTGCTGCTCATTGGGACAAAGGATATTTCTGATTTTGCTTTAACTTTGATTTGCCGTATTGCCAAGAGCCTTAATGGCAATGAGTTTAAGACTCTGCACTTATAATCCTGTATTTACCCTTTTGAATTTTTGTAATACATCTGTCTAACTTTTCTAACTCTGAGCTAGAACTCACTTATTTAGTAAGTTCTCACTTAAATTACTGTATTTTATATATGTGGTATGTCTTGCTCAAGACACATTGCCTTGTGAAATTGTGGTTTACCACCACCTCCATTCACCTGAAGCTGTGCTATTTCAGGTATCTTTTGGGGTTTTGGGAATTTAGGGCCAGATGTATAAAAGGATTTTGGCATTGCAAACGGTGCGAATTGCAACATTCCACCGTTTGCAAATGCAAAATTGCCTTTCATGATTTATGAAAGGAATTCGCAGTGCAATTTTAAGGAATCGCAAAAATAGCGATTCCTTAAAATTGCAACTCTGATTTGGGAATCGCAATTTGCGATTCCCTAAAGAGGGAATCGCAAACAGGAAATACCTATTTGCGATTACCTGTTCACATGTATCATGCATTTCCTAAATGCGATTTTGGCATTTAGGAAATGCAATTACAACAAACTCAAGTTTGGTGGTAAGCATGTGCAATTTTAAAAAATACATTACAAATGCTTTTTTAGAAATGACATGTAGCACACACATGCCTCTTGGGCATGTGTGCATTTTACATGTCCACAAATATTTCTTTGGGGTGCATCAAATGGGGCCTTAGGCCCCCAGCACCCTTGGGTTTGCATTACCTCATTTGCGAATTCCTAACAAAACCATTCAAACCTATAGGGATGAATGGAGTCCCATTCCCTAATTGCGATTCGGTGATAGCAATTGCGACTTTTAAGAAATCGCTATTACCGAATCGCAATTTTCATACATCCCATTTTGCATTTCTTAAATAGCGATTTCTTCAAAATCGCTATTTAGGAAATGCAAACCAGGATGATGATAAATCTAGCCCTTAGGGGTTTCTGGCAACCACACTAGTTGTGGTTCTATTCTATTAATAGCAGTACATATTCTGATAAATTTGTTCTTCAACCAAACGTCTTATTCAGTTTATCATCCAATTTTGATTGTGTGCTTTTTCGGATCTGCAGATAGCTCATCCATGGTAAGTTGTTCCAGAAAGGTACACATTTCTGCTTTATATAGGTTGTTTTTTTACCCTTTGTAACCCATGTTCCTAGACTGAGTTGCATGCATTATTGAAAAACACCTAGGTATACATGATGAAGGTCTCATTATTAGCAACAAACAAAAATAGCAAAATAGCATAGTCCTTGAAAGTACATTGATTATGTTGAACAAAAGGTCTCACATCTTGTACCATCTTTGTGACGGTAGAGGAAAACTTGGACATTAATGTGTGTAAATATTTTTATAATCCTTGCAATGCCCAGTATATGTTCAGAACATTTAAACAGCATAAGCATTAACAGAAGTGGGGTCATCTGTGATTGAGCTCTTATTTTTTAAACTTTTTGAAATTACCCTATTTTATTCACATCTTTTAATTCTTTGTGGTACACTGGTTTATCTTGAAATTATTTTACCAATCCATTCTCATGATTGCCATCATGCAAAGACTGATATATGTAGTAAAAACATTGTGGGCCATATTTATACTTTTTGACGCAAAACTGCGCTAACGCAGTTTTGCGTAAAAAAATTAGCGCTGGCTAACGCCATTCTGAACGCCATGCGGGCGCCGTATTTATTCAATGACGTTAGCCGGCGTTAGCCGCTGGCGCTGCCTGGTGTGCGTGAAAAAAAAACAACGTACACCAGGCAGCGCCGGCGTAGGGGGATATGGAGCTTGGGCGCCAAAAAATGGGGCAAGTCAGGCTGAGGCAAATTTTTCGCCTCAACCCGATTTGCGCCATTTTTTTCGACTCCCAACCCCCATAGAAATGACTCCTGTCTTAGCAAAGACAGGAGTCATGCCCCGTTGCCCAATGGCCATGCCCGGGGACTTCTGTCCCCTGGGCATGGTCATTGGGCATAGTGGCATGTAGGGGGGCACAAATCAGGCCCCCCTATGCCAAAAAAAAAAAAAAAAAAAGCACTTACCTGAACTTACCTTAATGTCCCTGCGATGGGTCCCTCCATCCTTGGGCGTCCTCCTGGGGTAGGCAAGGGTGACAGGGGGGGCCTCTGGGGGCATGGGAGGGCACCTCTGGGCTCCTTCCGAGCCCACAGGTCCCTTAACGCCTGCCCTGACCAGGCGCTAAAAAACGGCACAAAAGCGGCCGTACGTCATTTTTTTTGACCCGCCCACTCCCGGGCGTGAATTTTGCCCGGGAGTGTAAATACGGCGCACATGCCTCTGAGTCACTTTTTTTAGACGGGAACGCCTACCTTGCATATCATTAACGCAAAGTAGGTGTCCACGCTAAAAAATGACGCAAACTCCATGGACTTTGGCGCTAGACGCGTCTAACGCCAAAGTATAAATATGGAGTTAGTTTTGCGTCGGAATTGCGTCAAAAAAACCGATGCAATTCCGGCGCAAACAGAGTATAAATATGCCCCTGTGTATCTCGGCGGCATTAATGATCATATTTCCTATACAAATCCAAAACTGTCTAATGAAATTAGCATGCATCTTACTCTGCCAGGCCAACATCGTTTAGCATTTCTTATTTGTTTACAGACCTCTTTATAATGATTTTGGATAGAAGATTGTGTTTGACATTATCCTTGGAATGGTCCTTTCCTTTCTTTTTTACTAACTTAAGTGTCAAACATACTTCTTGTCAATTATTGGAGTGGCAATATTCCACAATTTTAATTTCTCTAGTATGACATTGAACCTTTTCTGCACTGCCCCTTTTCCGACTATTAAGAAATAAAGTGATCATTAACCAGCAATAGGTTATCCATTCTCCATGCTATCTTAGGGGAAGGGTGACAAGATGTGTCACCCACACTGAGTTTTTACTCAGATCACAATGGTTTTGCTTTTATTTCCACATACCACTGGCCTACATTAGGGCAGATGTTTTAGGCAAATCATTTAACTACATAATTTAATTACTCAGAATCTCTCTCAGGTCTTGATATTATAATTAATTATGAGTGCTCTCTAATAAAAACATGCAGTTTTCTACCTCTGATCAACAATCACCAATATAATCAAATATTTTTGTTCTTCACAGTACTGTCTAATTTTTATGACACAACATCAAGTCTAGGTGCAGATTTAAACCAGCCCAAAACTTACCAAGCTTAAAATAACTTCATAAGATCCCTCTACAGAAGGTTTTCCAAGGCTTTTAAAAACAATGCCTCCTACACTCTGACACTAATATCTTCAATTTCCACTAACTTTAGGAAGTCTTATACTTCTTTGGAGATAAGCAGGAAATGAAACAAATAATCGATTTAATCTTCAAATCTAATGTTTTCCATAGAATCTATTAATTTGGCACAGTTTGGTAAAGTCCAGCTTAATTTGTGACTTTCTCACAGGAGTAGGCTTATGAAAGGGGAGACCATTAACTCTCCATCACCAAGTATTCAATGTTTTTCAAATATATGTTTATTTGCTCAGCGTAGCTTTGAGCATCTTAGCGCTGGCCTCAGATCCTTCTGGCATATACACCAAAGTAAATCTACATATATAGAATAGTTTGAAAGATAGTAATTTTTAGTTTTAATATTTGTATCTTGTGTTCCAGCATTTCCATCTCTGTAGTTAGGTTCAGAGGGGATCCTTGTCCCCACCCAGAACAGAGTATTTCATAATTCAATTCTGTTATATTTAAGGAACAGGATCTAGCCATGATATATCAGGGTTTAGATGTAGAATAGCAATGGTCTGTAGATAACACTATGGCGGTTCAGGAATTCTCATATGCTCTCCCCATTAATGGGACTGCTTCACGAGCATTTAAGATGTGGAATCAAATGGGATCTGTCAACCATACTGGATCCTGCTGGCCTTCCACTACAGTTTTAGATTTTTCCAACTATGTCTGCTTGTATGTAGGGAATTCATGTTCCCTCCTATCCTGTATATCTGTGGTGTGTTGTTTTTGAAGGAAAAAACAAAATGGTTCATAGATTATACACCATTGGGAATTCCTGCTCTTCATGCTAGATGAAATGAACTCAGGTGAGTTAGAGCAGTATTTTATAATGTAATTACATTTTGAACATCACAGCCACATCCAGTATTTTTTTTTAAATGCCTCACTTCGTTTATGCTTTCTGGGAAGACATGAAACCATCTGTCAGTCATTGTAAAAAATGTCAGCAAAACCTAAATTATCTTACATCTGTGAATGGGTGAACTTTCTTTTTTTAATTAAATAATGCACTCTATTTTTGGGAGTGCCATTCTGTGACACAGATGCAATTGTGATGCAAAGCCAAGGTTTATCAAACTGATTCCATAGCTTAGGACTTGTTATGTTGCTGGTGTTGTACAATAAACGCCACACTAAGTAAGCATGTATAATCAAACACTCAGACAACAAATGTTATTTCGCTATGGTGTGCTACGTACGCTACGTCTGGTTTTAATTCCCTTTCGCATGCAGACTCACGCCCTTTTATTGACTACCATAACGTCACCCAGACTAGTCCACGGGCATCTTAAAATGACAGGGGAAAATGGCATTTCCCTTAATCACATTTTTCCACTGGGAGAATCCGCGCCACAGTTACGTCACTGTAGCCACGACTCAACATTTCTCCAAAATTTTCAAAAACGAACAAAATGAAACCACAAACAGTTTTCAGAGTCAGAAGTAAATTGACTGGGTGCAACATGGGAGATATAAGTCAAAGGGAGAAATCAAAGCTCAAAGAGTTCAGGCGTCATAGTCTTGCAGCCGAGTAGAGGGCATAGGGTTTTGGCGAAGGTTGTACTGGGAGCAAGAGGTGCGGTCGCCAGGAGGTGGAAACGGACAGGCAGGCATTTCGGCGGTGGCATTGCCATCTGAAAAACTCCTTTGGTCGGTAGGTGCCAGCTCTTCCGCTGGCATAAGGCCACATGGCATTCGGTCTTCATCAGCTACAGGTTCACTCTGACAGGCTTCGGCGATGGGTAGTGCCATCAGTGAAGGGACGGGGATGTGGTGTTTCTTGAAAGCTGATATGTTTCTGGTGACTTCACCGGATCCGCAGCAGTGACAATCAATGTACCTTGCCTCTTCACCATGGTCCCTGGCAGGTGATCAAAAGGTAGCTTAAATTTACTCCCTGTGTTTCGATCTTTCAGTAGTATAGAATCCCCCACTTGGACATCCGAGACTTGAGCCCTTTGTCGCCTGCTTACTTTGTCATTTGCTGATTTGTGGCGCTCAAAAGTTTGTTCTTCATCCAGGGTCTGGGGAACCCAACTAGAGTGGTGGGGGATGGAGTCTCTAACAACCCTTCCCATCAGAAGATGTACCAGCGCACACCCAGTGGTGGTGTTGGAATGAGCCGATAGTTTCTTAAAAACAAGTAAATGGACATTTCCACACTGTTTCGACAGGCAACTGCGATTCGAATGGTTTTGTTCAAAGTTTACATAAACCTCTCGACTTCTCCATTCATTTGAGCCCATTGGGGAGTTCTCCTTCGGTGTCGTATCCCCATTGAGGTTAGATGTAAGGCCATCTCTTGGCCTAAAAAGGGAGGGCCATTGTCAGCCTTGATCTCTTTCATGATGCCATGAGTGGCTACAATCTTTTTGATCTTGGGAATGACCTCATGAGTGATCAGCGCTGGGATGATTTCCACTTTGGGCAGCCTTATGTCCACACAGATGCGCACTATCTCCGGTTGCTTGGGCTTCTTGGCGACCACAATTGGAAAGATCCCGATTGTGGGCCCCTTCACCTTTTCGATGATGCCTAAGGCCTCAAGTTTGTTGAGTTCTCACTCTACTTGCGGTCTCAAATGAAAAGCAATGCTATGATGTCATAGTCCCACTGGTTGGCCAGTTTTGTCAATGTGCAGCTTGACCTTGCGGTCTTTTGGGCATCCAATTCCATTGAACAGGCCGGGAAACTCTTGTAACATTTCAGTGATCTATTCCTCATGCATTCCAAATGCAAAGATCACTATGCCCAAAGATTCAGCCACTCCGCACCCCAGCAGCATGCCGTGACCTGCATCTGCCACATACACTTGATGCTCAATGACCCTCGACCCATGGGATATCTATGACTTGAACTTGCCCCTGATCTTCAACAGAGTTGAATGACCACAAGCAAACACTTTGACTGTTGTGGGTTTTAACACAGGCCTCGGCTCCATTCCTTGGTATACAGCTGCGGACATGATGTTGATTGAGGCCCCTGTGTCAACCACTGCTGGAGTGGTGTGGCTCCCCACCATAATTACGCACTTCGGCAATTTGCGTGTTGGGCTAGCCGTCATGCCTATCGTGAAGATCGGGTGTATAGCGTGTTCACCCTCATCATCGTCATCCATGTCACTGGTGTAGGGCTCCATCAACCGTGTTGACTGATGGTTTTGAGGTGGATCTCTTGTTGAGCAGCAGACTTTGAGGAAATGATTGAAGTTTCCACATCCTGCACACCTCTTTCCTTTCGCTGGGCACTCTGTTGGGCGATTCATGGATCCACCATAGTAGCCGCAACTTCTGGACGCAGTTATCGGTCTCCTCGGTCTTGACTTGCTAGTCACCTGCATGACAGCGTTTACCGGTTCTACCTTCTCCGTTCCTTGCAGCGCCGCTTCCATATGGGATGCCCGGACTTCGGACAATTCTTTCGTCCTTCCCATTGTTAGGATGTCCGCCAGCAAGTGACCTGATTCCTCTAGAATCCTCTCTCTCAACTTCCCCAATGCACAACCCTGAATTATTTGCCCCCTGATTTCCTCACTTTCATTATCAAAACAGCACGTGCCTGCAAGCTCTTTTAATCCCATGTGAAAAGTGTCAATGGATTCCTCTGCATGCTGTCTCGCCTGACGAAAGATGAACTGTTCATAGTCTGTATTTATCATAGGTTAAAAATGTTCCTTGAGGGCTGCAATGAGGGTCAGATGTGTTTTTGGGTGGCGTCATTGACAGTTTTGGAAATCCTATGAATGTCTTTTCCACCCAGGTGAAGGATCATTGCTCGTTTTTGTGCATTCTCTACCTTCGTAGCTTCAGAAAATAGGAACACTCTCTCTACCTAGTCTTTCCATCGCCAGGCTTGGGCTGACGGCGCACCTCCTATGACGAATGTTTCAATTGGTGGAATATTTGCCATGGTAACGTGCAATCTTATGTGTCGTTCTGTACTCGAAAACGTGTTGCTGCACCCTCTGTAGTCATTGATAAGGTCTGGATCCCTTAATGTTTGGCCTTTCTTTTCTTTTATGCACAGGGGTGGGCTCACGCACCCGTGACCACTTGCAATCTAGTAGGGTAGTGGAGCTTCCTCTGTTGCATGTAAGGTATCACTGCAGTGTACTCTCCTGCACAGGTGTAGATTTAGAGTGTCAGGCTCCCCTTGGTTGGAAAGCTGGAGGGATCACAAGTCACACCGTGTGCACCATGAGGAGCAGCAGCTGCTTGAAATGGGCCCCCCAGAGTGACTGACCTTGCCAGTAGTGTCATGCCTCAAAGAAAGAAAACAGCAGTGTGCCGTATGCATCCCAGGACACAAGACCGCTGCTCTGTCGGGTGTCTGCAGGTTGCATTTTAACCAGCTACCTCTTTGCAGATGCTCGCTACATGTGGGCGGGGCCACCGGATGAGACGGAGCATCGACGAAGCCTGGGGCTGAACACACGGTGCAGCTCCGGATGCAGGTAGGGTCCGGTGTACAAACCCTCGTCCCCAGTGTTATGTTGCTGGTGTTGTACATAAAACGCCACACTAAGTAAGCACATATAATCAAACACTCTGACAAAAGGGAATCTTGGGGGGGAGCGCCGATATCGGCAGTCTCCCCCCCGGGAAGTTTGCGGGAGATGGTTCAGCCCATTGGCGCCGTTTTGGGCGCTGTTTTGGGCTTCGTGGGGTGGCATTTTGGTAGCCTGGGGCTACCTTATAAATGGTGTCGGCCATTTTGAATTGGCACCATTTTGTTGGTGACACAGTGGCGGTGAGGCAGGTTTTTTCTGGTTTCAGAGTCAGGTGGATTGTTAAGTGGGCAGTATAGTGTGGGTGTTTAGTTAGTTCATAAACATCAGTTATAAAAACATTGGTTCTGTTGGTAGGAATTTGTGGCAAGGCGAGACCTTGTGTTCAGTCGACTTACCGGTTTTCTGACGAGGTGCGCAGTGGTAGGTGGTATGGATCCCCGCGTGTTACAAGCCCTACAGTTGCTTCGGGCGGTGGGACGCCTTGACTTGTTGGTGGAAGGAAGCACTTGCCGGGGCCCCCGGCGTGTCAAGCGGCGAACGGGGTGGCGGCCGCCGTCACGGCATGTTCACCACCCCGTGGGAGGAGAGGACAGCCCGCGATGCAGGTGAGGATGCTGGGGCCGGGGCGGGGTCGGGGCAGTGGCTCCGGCACGGCCGCCCAGCAAACTCGGGGTGACAATGTGCGGAAGCCGCGCCCCTTGGGGGTGCGGCTGTCCATGCGGCAAGGGGCTCGGGGCATCGGGCCCGGCCGGGGGCGGCCTCGCTGGGGCGAGAGTCACATGTTGGGCGGCCGCGTCTTGCAGGGGCGCGGCTGCCAGGAATGAAGTCGCGAAGGGACAGCGAAGACAGGCAGGAGGCGAGCGCGGAGGAGCGGGAAGGTGCAGCTTTGGCCGGCAGCAGAGCACGGCACATGAGCCAGGCCCGGCCTCTACAGGATGGTGAGGCGGGGCCAGACACTCCTCTTCCCCGAAAGGGGAAGGGTACTGTGAGCTCAAGCAGAGCGGGGAGGAGAGCTGGAGGCAGTGGGGAGGGGAGGCGGAGAAGTGATGCGGAAGAGACAGATTTTGGGAGCGGGCGGGTGAGGGAGGAGTCGGGGCCCCGGTGGGGGGGAGTACCCAGAGTCCAGAGTGGGATGCAGGGGTTTCTGATGACAGTAGTGGTGCAGGGTCTTCAGGAGGCAGGCAATGGAGTCATATTCTTGAATGGAGTGATGATGCAGCTCAGGAGGTTGAGGAGGATGGCATAACCCTGAAGGTGCGCCCGCCGTGCCTTACTTATGCTGTGAAAAAGGGTTTTTTGGAAGAAGCAGAAAAGGGGGCAAGCAATTCGGACAGCGAAGGCATGGCGGGGGGAGGGAAGGGGCAGAGAAGGAGAGAGAGCCTTAGGTGCAGGGCCTATGCTCACCGACACACTGGGCCTTTTACTGGGGGAGCAGAGCGGGGGCGAGGACGGGAACCCAGGCGGCCTCAGCACCCTGGGAGGAAGAGAAGGCGGGGCCCAGTACGGCTGGCTGGATGGAACCCCGGCGCATCGGCGGGGCGCTCTGGGCCAAGGCTCTAGCACGGAAAAGCCGGTCCGGATTGGGTGTTGCGCCCACCGGTTGGTCGGTGAGTAGTGTTACACGGCCTGGCCACGCAGCGCGGTGGAGAAGGCCACGGGCGGCCCCTCTGTGACCGTGCACACCAGCGGCGCAGGCGGAGGACATCATCAAGAGGGTGCGGGAGGTTTTGGTGTCCATTGATAGTGCGAACGCTAGTGACCCGGAAGTATTGGACTACGAGGATGACAGTGCGGAGGAGGGTGAGATACGTGAGGAACAGGACGAATGGTGGGCCGCGGGGGGGAGTCTAATGCTGTTCCTCAGTCTTTGCAGGTGCCAGGTCCATCCTCGGGTGAGAGGAGAGCTGCAGGGCGGACGGTTTTGGAGCGGCCCCGTTGTTGCAAAAAGGTAACGTGTCAACAGTTTTGAGCCAAGTGGGGGTGGCCGTGGGTACAGAGTCAGGTGTGGGGGGCACAGGGGAGCGCTTACATAAAGGAGTATACGTATCAGACGTTGGGGTTGGCACAGATTCGGTGAAGGGTCAGGTGAGTAAGGGGGAGGAAGAGCAAACGGGTAAGGCCAGCGAGGGGCACGGGGCTGGTAAGGTAAGTGGGAAGTACAAGCGCTTGCCGTATATGGGGACTGCAAAGCCGTTGGGAGCCTACCTCATTTTGGCCACCAAAGAAAAAATATGGAAAGGAGAATACGTGGAGATGCTTAAATTGTTGCATAGGGAAGTACGAGCAAAGGAGGGCTCTAAGGAGGAAGAGTACGAGTTGGCAAAACGGCCCAGGGTCCCGGTGACCATTGAAAATTGGACTGCGGCTTTTCTCATTTTCGCCAGCGTGTATTGCAAGCTCTTCCCGGAGTGGGCGGTGGCTCTGTTCAAGTATATGGATGTTATTCGGAAAGCGTACCTTAACTACGGTGGCTACGCTTGGGTACAATATGATGAGGAGTTTAGAGCTTGTATGGTGGCCGATGAGGATGTGCAGTGGGGAGAAATTGATACCGATTTGTGGCAACATACGATGGGACCGGCGAAGTTTGGCACGACGGTTTTCACGGCCAGCGGGTTACCGATTATATATCGGCCCTTTCGGTATCGCATCACCCAGGGTGGGGCCAATGCAGGGACCAATACAGGCAAAAAGGGGGGTCCGGCACAGCAGGCGCGGGTGTGCGTAAATCGGGAGCCTGTTGGGATTTTAACAAAGGGTTGTGCACTAGGGAGTATTGTAAGTTCAAGCATAAATGCTCCAAGTGCGGAGAAGATATGCCCTTACTAACTGTTCCGGGGGCAACAGCGGGAGCCACTAACCAAGGGAGTCAAGGACAGGCCAGGACAAGAGGGCAGGGTACTTTGGGAAAAAGCTACTACGCCAATTAAGGTTGACAAGATACAGTTTTGGACATGGTCAATACGAATTGGTGTGGCAGGGGCAGTTGTTGGTGCAGGGTTTCACAGAGGGGTTTGAACTAGGGTACGGCGGACCGCGTCGACGGAGGTGGGTGGAGAATTTGCGTTTTATTCAGGGCAAAGAGGAGCTTATGCGGCTCAAGCTTGAGAAAGAAGTGGCTGAAGGCAGAATAGAAGACCCTTTTTCGGACTGGCCTTTGGAGAACTTGATTGTGTCACCTATTGGGGTGGTGCCCAAGAAGGAACCGGGGCAATATCGTTTGATACACCACTTATCGTGGCCGGAAGGGGCTTTGGTTAACAATTTTATTCCGGTGGAACTCACTAAAGTGTCATATGCCTCAGTGGACGTGGCAATGGCATTGGTGGAAGCCTTGGGGCCAGGCACCCTCATGTGCAAAAACGGATATTAAATCAGCTTTTAGACTCCTGCCAGTACACCAGCGGGATTTTGAATTGCTGGGGATTCAATTTCAAGGCAGTTGGTATGTTGACAAATCGCTGCCCATGGGTTGTTCCATTTCTTGTTCATTGTTCGATTGCTTCAGCACCTTTTTGCAGTGGATTTTTGTGAAGGTGACCGGGCATAGGTCGTTCACTCATTACCTAGATGATTTTTTACTGGCAGGGCCTAAGGACTCTCAGTCATGCAAGGCAGCACTGGAAAGTTTTCAGTCGCTCATGGGGGACCTGGGTGTGCCCCTGGCCCCGGAGAAGACGGTATGGCCTTATACCGCCCTGTCTTTTTTGGGCATCGAGTTGGACACTGTGGAAATGGTGGCTCGTTTGCCTGTGGAGAAAAAACGGACTATGTTAGTGACTGTGCGGTCCATGATCCAAAAGCGGAAAGTGACAGTCCTGTTGGGGCACTTAAATTTTGCATGTCGGGTTGTGCGGGCTGGGTGCACTTTCTGCAGGAGGCTCGAGATGTCTCTATCAGGCCATAGCATGTCCCATCACCACGTGCGGCTTAACGCCAGCGTCAAAGAAGATCGGAGGATGTGGTGTGTTTTCTTGGAATTTTTTAATGGAATCCCGATTCAGGCCTGGCCTTTATGTGAATGGGATGTTCAGAATTTTTCGTATGCGTCGGCTTTTGGAATCTATTGGCAGGGAAAATTCTGTGCGGAGGAGTGGCCGGTTGTGTGGCGCACGGGAGGGCGCAGCATTGCCTTTTTGGAGTTGTTTCCATTGGTGGTGGCAGTGTGTGTGTGGGGCCAATGGTTGACGTATAAACGAGTCCTGTTTCACGTGGATAATTTGGCGGTGGTGCAAGTGATCAACCGGCAGTCGGCTAGAGACGCGCAGGTGTTACAGCTGCTCTGTGTTTTTGTTTTGGAATGTTTGCGGCGTGATATCTACTTCAGGGCGCGACATGTGCCGGGGGTGAATAATGACATTGCGGATGCGTTATCTCATTCGCAGTGGGAGAGGTTCCATGGGTTGGTTGTGGACGAACCCTTGTGCAGGACTACTATGCCAATGGCGCTGTGGAACATAGGCGACAGAGGATTCTGCGATTGGTTGTGAATTCATTGGCACCTTCCACTCAGCGAACGTACGTACAGGCTTGGCGGGATTTTTTGGAGTCGGGAGCTCGGCGACGGCGTTTCGAGCAGGACCGGGTGGGGGACGTAGTCAATTTTATTATGGGTATGGTGGATAACGGTTTGTCGAAGGTTTCTATTGCAGGAAAATTGGCAGGTATCGCGTTTATGGGTAAGTTACTTTGGGGTTATGCCCCATCGGCAGGGGAGTTGGGCCAGCGCATATTGGAAGGGTGGGCCAGGGAACGTGGAGCCAGAGTTTCAATGTGGCAGCCCATTACGTTGGGTATGTTGAAGCAGCTTATGGTGGCAGCAGAGACCATTTGTAAAGGAGAAAGCAGAATGTGCTTTATTTCGGACGCTTATGTCCTGGAAGTTTTTTTGGGCTTTTCGGGTGTCTGAACTTTTAGGTTCCAGGGGATCGCCAGGGTCCGGTGGGAGGAGGTATGCATTTCTTCACGGGGAGTGGGAGTTTATTTGCGCTGGTCAAAGACGGATCAGCAAGGTAAGGGACGACAGGCGTTCCTGAGGGCCTACCCTGTGAAAACAAATTGCCCAGTACATTTGGCGCTGCATTTGAAAGGGTTATCGAAGAAGGGCAAGGGTAAAATGTTTTGTCATTTGCAGGACGACACGGTTTCTGTGTACCAGCTGCTTGTGGTGTTGAGGGCATCCTTGAAGGCCATAGGATGGGAGGCTTCGCAATTCGGAACGCATTCCTTTAGAATCTGCATGGCGACAGAGGCAGGTCAACGGGGTTGGCAGAGGGCAGCGATGTTAGTGCTGGGGCGGTGGAAATCGCATACGTATAAGAGGTATGTGCGAATAGGAGTTGCGTCAACGGATTGGTAACATGTATTTTTCTTGCTGCAGGTTTTGTTCCTGGTCCAGTGGTGCAGTGTATATCCATCTGGGTAGTGGGACATTCCTTTGTGAAATGAGCGTGGAGACAGGCGCGGTCGCCTTCTTTAGGGGACAACTTAGGATTGGACAGGGAGCGCTATCGTGTACGGTGGGAGGGAAAAGGGGGTATGTGCTGAATGGAATTTTTGGAGACATTACAAAGGCTGAAGGGAAGGGGTTTTTGCCCGGATGTACTGTGGGTGCATCTGGGTGAAAATGATTTGGTTAAGCGGACAGAACAAGATATCTTACGACATATGATGAAGGACTTGAGTGTCGTGCGCCAGCAGTGGCAGGGTAGTCATGTAGTTTGGATGGCTTTTGTCCCTCGGCGAGTGTGGAAGGGAGCGCGAAAACCAGGGGCAATTGAAAAGGCGAGGAGGAAGATCAATAAGGAGATGCGTACGTAATGCACTGAGCAGGGCTTCACATACGTGGAGCATACGGATATTAGGTTTGAGGACAAGGAATTCTTTTGGGGCGATGGCGTACACCTGTCCCTCGTGGGCATGGAATTGTACCTGCTCCAATTAAAAGAGGTTTTGCAGAGGATATTTAAGGAATCTTAAGTGCTCTCAGGGAGCGGCAGACTAACGTATAGTGGGGGGGCAGAAAAGAAGAGGGGTCTGCCCCTCTCCTTTTCTGGTGGCGGAGACAGAGAACGGGCACATGACAGACGATAACGGATGGGAAGGAAATATGACAAGACAATTGCAGATTGGACGGTAGCACGGCTACGAAGATAACATGGAGCTTTAGGGGCTGGAGACTGGCATGCTCAAGACGCTAACAACTGACTATTAAGGTACTAGACAGATTAAACAGGAGCAGGACGAAAGGAGGACTGGACTAATAAGCGGCAAGTTCACTGGTGTGGGGAGGGGGGAGGGTAGGGCAGGGGAAGGGGGGTGGTTGGATAGGAGAGTTTATGTATAGTGAGGTTTTAGTTTTGTAAGGCGCAAGGCCAGGGGCAGTAATTTGTGAGTGCACCTGTTTCCAATAAAGTGGCCTTTTACACACAAAAGGGAGTAATGGTGCTGATTTATTCTCCCGCAAAATGTTATTTTGTTATGGTGCTGTGTATGCTATGTCTGGTTTTAATTCCCTTTCGCGCACAGCCTCACACCCTTTTATTGACTACCATAAGGTCACCTGGACCGCATTTCCCTTAATTACATTTTTCCATTGTGAGTGCCTGCGCCACAGTTACGTCACTGCTGCCGCAACTCAACAGGTCTCACAACATATTCATAAACAATACTAAAGGGAATCATCGAGGCATTTATGCACTTGAACGCGCGCAATTTTTATTTTGAGACTGGTATTTTTAAATTTAATTTCGGAATCCCTCTTTTAAAAATAAAATAGGACCAAAGGATGTGTTGCGCATTTTCCAGGCTCCGATGTGAGTCACACTTTATGACATTTACCGTAGCACGTGCTTTGGAAGGGATATTTATCATCAGGAGGCATGTTGTTGCTTGTAAAACACTCATTTTCCAGGACACTAGGCATGGGTGACTTTCGGTAAGCAATAAACTGAGGTGACCTTCGGCATTAGGATTTGAAATTAATGGACAAAGTTATTACTGTGGCTCAGTCAAAAGGGAGCATATAGTTCCTGTCTAGACTGTGGCTATTTTTGAATGGCAAGAGAACAAAGTTTACATGTTGAACTTTTAAAGGTTAGGAATTTTCAAACGTGTAAGTGTAACATCGAGACTATTGCAGGAAAGTATCCAATGTACAAGTTGGGGCCCTGACATTTATTTACCCTGTGACATTTACCCTCTACGTGCACACATATAGCCGACTTCTTGCTGAAATCTGCGCAATTGGAATTAGGGCTTAATTAGGTAAAGTTTTACTCTGAGCCAACAGCGTTCATAGCCGTGGGTGGAAAAGCATCATAACGGTTCGGGTCCCACATCGACAATGGTTTGTGCTATCACTAACCTGATAAGACCGCATTGGGGTTTTAGGAGCCATCTACTATCAGAGGAGAGTTTTGAATCAAAAAATATATATCACTGCATGGTACTTTGCAAGTATATAGGAGATACTCTTTAATGCATTTGTGAGTCAAGCATATGCATTAAACTGTATTCTGCTTTTACTCTTTAGCTAGTGCTGCTTTCACCTAGATACAGTGATGTCATGTATTTCCTTAAGCCTGGGCAAATCCAATCTTTTCAGTTCTATTTACAGTTTCCTTTTTCTCCTATGTAGATGGTGCAGATTGAACTGGACCTGATGGATAACGATTTCAACTTGGGCAATGGCCAAAAATGATTCTTCATTCCATGTTTCACATTTGTGTCCATGACAAGGACACTTATAAAATAAAAGCCAAGATGTTTTAATATATGGATGTATTTTGTTTGTTGATGGAACAATAAAGCCCGAGGTGTGACCCTGCGGCGGTTACTTTGCCTGACCTTAGTCCTGAGGGGGAATCTCTGTTTTAGCACCACTGACCTGTAACCATCCCTGATACAGCCAGGGGCGTAGCTTGGTCAGTAAGATTGTGTTTACATACATTATACATCCAGCAGGGTGCAATGAGAGGGGCCTGAGGGGCAGAGGAAAGGGACAGGAATGCGAACTAGTAGGAGTACTAAGAGGGAAAACACAATATTTTGTTAAATAACCAATATTTTTTAGGACTTTCAAAATATAAAGGCGGAGTCTGTGTGTGCGTTTTAGTCTGTGTGTATGTAAAAACTCTCGGTGAAATCTAACAGACATCTCACCATACCCGACTGATCTGTACCTGTACCTTACTACTGAACAAAGAATACATTTGCGAACAACCCCTCCCCGCCCCCCGGAAGTTACGCCCCTGGGTACAAACTAACGTTCAACTTCCCTGTTGTCTACACAAGCGGTTTATTGTATTGATCCGGAGAACAGCCCAGGTTCAGCATGAACTGTGTATCATTCGCATATGAACGAAAGACAACAAAATGTTTTGATTGAGCTCCAGGAGGGGTGTAAATAGAAGTTAACGAGGCACACCTTAACGGGTGGACCCTGGAAAACCCTGCACTCAGCTGGCTTATAGGGGATAACACTTGTCCCAGATGTACATCTGCTGTACACATACATTAGAAGGATGCTATCCGGAGGAATGAAGTCCTAATTAACCTCTCCACATGCTCCATTTATTCAATGAGTGTTGGTAGGATGACTGCAGTGAACGCACCAGCATAGCGAGATGCCCTTTATATTAACTATTGACAAAAGAGATAGTTCCATGGCACATAAGCGCTAGAATACAAAATAAAAAAACAATGGTCAACAATGTTAGGGAATCTGTGGTGCTGTGCATTTGCATTATTACTACTAGTACTAAATGCTATTACTTCCGCCTGTCACGGCCCACAGCTTGCAGTAATAGTCAGCTCACTTCAGCCTTTGGCTCATGCATTGTGAGTGCAAGAAGGGTAATGCTGATCACTTCATTGAAGATCACTTTAGTGCCATGGCTGGGTAGCCAAAGGCCAATAATGCGCTTTTGCAATACTTTTTTCTTTCTATTCTTCGCCCATGTTCATATTTTCGCCATCCTGTTGTGTTTAAACTATGTTTTCAGGTTACTGTCTTTCAGAACTCGTAGAGAAGTTTCTTTGCACCAAGAAGAATAGGATTTTCTTCTGATATATATTAAAACTAGAAAGGTTTTATAGAGTCCTTTTTTTAAAAAAAAACACAGTTTATTGGTTTTAAACATGGTACAAATGGTGCTGGTGTCCAACGGGAGTCATCAATAATAATCATAGTAGCATTTTACACACCATGCCAAATAATGATTGTTTCATGACAATTGCATATGAACATCCTTTCTGAGTTTGCTTCCTCCCGTCACAACATACCCCTCTTTCCTTCATCCATTCCTCTTTTGAATGTCCCAGCAGATATATGAAAACATGGGCACGAAGTGCAAAGAAAATTTCAAGCTTGGAGTTGAACATGTGTAGTTAAGCGGATAATACAAGACTATCATGGAGTGGACAAAAATGCCTGAGGATACTGATATGGAACCTTTGGGCACGGCCTCAATATCTGTCCAGATCTTGCTGTCATGTGGGGACAGGTATATTTGCCTTAAGGGAAAGCAGGGTACATAGGGCTTGGGAAGATAGGCACTTGAGGTATGGTAGTCACTCGTCATCTTTTCCTATGTTTTTGAGGGTCTGAAGAGTGCATCCCAATATCCTGTTGTGGCTGACAGTATGTTTTGTCTGGTGTTGTCTCACTGGCTGCAGACAGGGGGGATGGGCTGGAGTCATCAATGTTCAGTGAACTCAGCATGCTCCCAGTCTGGTGTGACACCCACCTGATGGATTTATTCCTGTCTATGGGAGTGACAAAAGTCAACGAGATGTCTTAATGGCCCGCATGATGCCCATGCGTCTCTCCAGGCCAGCACAAGCAGCCAATGTTGGCCCTTGTAGGTCCCCAGCAGGCCTCACATGTGAGTATGGCAGTCTGTTGTGGCTCTATTTGTTACAGGTGTGATATGACCCAGGGGAGGGTGAAGGAGGGCAGCCACACCACTGATGCAGCAGAAAGTCTCTGTGGGAGGTAAAGGGGGACAGAGGCTATCCTGTTGAGAACAGCAGACAACACAGTATGTAGTGTCAGGGGGCAGTGAGGCGATGTCATGTTAATGCCCCAAGATGGGAGCAACACTTCTTCAGGCTCCAAGCCCCAACACTTGGCATGGGGGTGCAATAAGCGGATACAGGCCTGAAATTGTGGCCTTCCACCATTTTGTGAGTAGCAGTCTGGTCAGCATCGCCCAGCCGGTTGGTCTCCCCACCCAGCTCTTCATTGCCAAACACACTGCAGGGGAAGGGGGCAGCAAGTCTCCCTACATCCGCAAGGCATCTGGAGTGTTGCTGGTTGACCCTAAAAGAGCATTATCTATGCCTTGGCAGTGCCAGGGGATCCCTCCTCTGCAGGCCCGAGGGCAAATCAGTTGGGTGAGTAAGAACTGTTATATAGCCATTTTAGTAATGTCTCTAGGCACATTATTTTAGCAACTAGGCCTGCAGCATGTGCCCTTTAGCCCAGTTACATTTTTTTTTTTTTTATTATTTCAGATTTAGTCACATTCGTGGTGCTGCTTTATTTTCTTTATCTAGTTGTTCTTTCACCTAGGAAAGCATTGCGTTTTTCAGCAAGACATTCTTTTCACTTTGTGCTTTCCTTAAGGCTGCAGCAAGATAAGGTTGCCGACAAAGTGGAACACTGTCTCCAACATTCCCAGAAACATACACATCCTTATATGGGGACATTTTCTCAGAGCATCAGCTGTTTTATTATAAAAACACTTCTCTGTCCCAGGCATGTTAGAGGGAGATTCCAGCCAGATGACTACGACCGCATGATGATTGACTTTGCTACAGCTGCTTGCTGAGACTACCAGTTCCCTGGCCTACTTGAGAATGGTGTCTCCGTAGACAACAGGCTTCCTCGCTCAGGTATGGGGGATGATGTTTTCCCAGGGGGGTCCTGAACGGTGTATTAAGGATGATTACGCTGTACTCTAACATAGCTTAGGTAGGAACCTCATATATTATAGGCATAGTGACAGTATGCTGGGACTTTTCCTGTTTCACTCTTCTCATCACCATTTTCCTTTTAGAAGGTTTCATCATTCTAATTATTGCCATACATGCCATTTTATCTAAGCCGCAGTTGCTTCAATAAATCTTATTGAACCATTTTCTGCCTATGTTCATCTTTGCATGTGTGAGACTAATGTAACTGAGAGAAAAGGATGAGACCTGATACACTATTTCCCTGAGAAGTCATTTTTGTCATGCGACTGGTTGCCACAGATCATCCCTGCTCTTGGGTGGAGGTGAGGCTCTACTAGTTGGCCGTAAATTGATTAGGCCGACAGTTGTCAGATGGTTTGGGATTGGACTCAGTTTCCCACAATTCAGGTGATGCTGCCACCCGAATCAAGCAGCCTCATTAGGATAATGAGAGACCATGTGACAGAATCATGCACTCAGTGAGGAGTCCACCTCCATCCAGGAGGGACCGTCAGTGTTGCTTCTCTTCCCAGTGAGTCTACTCCTCCACTTCCGGAGTGGTCAGGCCGGGACACCTCTGGATTGGCTGAGACCCTGGCCAGAACCACACTACCTTTTGTCCGCCATCTTTGGACATTGGCCACACCCCCAGGTTTTGTACAGTGCTTAATTTGGTACTAATGAGTGCTGGTGCCCAAAGCCCTGTTCAGAAGCATGTGGCTGGCACCATTAAATGTCTACACCCCAAATACCAAAGCTTTGCAGTCCTTAATATGCCTCATGCCTTCAGTCCACTACCATATGGTCCCTGTCCCTTTAACTCACTTTTCCAGGTTTCTGTTTCTCCTTTGGTGACAGTTGTAATTCCTTTCCCCCTCATTTCTTACTGTTTTTGTGTTTTGCCCTCTCTTGCTTCTTAGAAATGTATGATGAGAAAAAAGTGCCAATCTCCAAAAAATGTGTGCCGGGGACCGCCACTGGCAACCACCTTCTCAAATTCAACACTGGTTTTATATCACTTTTCTAATTATACCTTCTTGGTGAAAGTAAGGTGGTTATCCCACATTTATACTGTAAGACAGAACAGGATCAAGTCTCACCCACTGATTGAATTAATTCAAGGAGGAATTAACCACTCTGGAGTGTCTTGCTTGGCTCCAGCACAGAGGACTAAGGTATCAAAAGTATACAGTAATCCATTGTATCAAAGGTTAGGCTTAACCAGTACATTGTCTACCCCAATGAAGCATAATCTATTGTCCTTACAAATTAGCACTGCTAATTCAGTCTCATTTGCTGGCCTAAATCCAGAATGAATTGGAGAAAAAATGTAATGATTGTCTAGGAAGTATTTTGAAACTACCCTTTCAAGAAGTTTAACCAGCATTGGTAGGTTTTTTTTACAAGAAGACATTTGTTGGATCAACTGTTTAGAGATGTTTTTATTGAGAGCAGTTATCAAACATTTTTAAGAGAAATGGGGTTGTGGACCTGTTTTAGAAAGTGGATTTATGGTTGGCAGAGGTATTCCCCCTCTCCAAACAAGAGCCTCAATCCTAGTCAGGGTAAGTCACAAACACACCTTAAATTACTGTTTGCTCTTCCCGTGGTATCGGCACAGTCCAGTCAGGCTTAACTTAAGAGGCTATATGTAAAGCATTTGTGCAACACTTTAAACAGTAAAACAGTGGAAAACACCACACAAAAAGCTACTACACCTGGTTAGAAAAAGAGAGCTTAATTTAATAAATAAAACAAGACCAAAATGATAAACAATCCAATGAGTAGAACTTGAGCTATAGAATAAACTGTGAAATAGCTCTTAGAAACAAGAAGCGCTGACCGGGGATATCTGGCAGACCGGGACGAACTCAAAAGTTCAGGCCAACTGCAATGGAGCTCAGGCCAGCTACGGGACCCTGCTGGACCCTGTTGGACCCCCTGAATAAAAGTACCCTAATCCTGGTTGTGTCATCTTTGAAGATGCAGAGAACAGGCTGAAGCAATGCATCGGTGTTGATCATGGCAGTGGTGATGATGCCTCAAGCCTTCCCATACAGTGGTGAAGATGCACTGATTTTCTCCATGCAACAGTGGCAATGCATCAGGTTTGAAGGCAATGCGCTGAGGTCAATGTGCACTGGAGAGGTGTTGCTTCAACTCTGATCTACGCAAAAGACCTGATGAGCTGGTGCCAACCCACCCAACAGGGGCGATATGCTTGTTCCGCTCAATGCAGCACCAGCGTTGTGTTGTTTTAGCTGCAGCAAACACCTGAGGCCCACTTCCTACGGTCCAGGACTGGGGTGGCACCAATTGGTAAGACAGTCTCAGAAATGATAGACTCCAGGTGAAAATGTAGGTTGGATGGAAGTCTTTTAAGTCCCTGAGACCTCAATCAGTCAGCTGGCCCTTTGAGTCACTCTGTGTTCTGGGTTGGAGAGATGTAGTTCCAGTCCTTCTCACTCTCAGGTACGAGGGCAGCAGGCAGTAAGTCAGCACAGCAAAGCAGGAGTCCAGTAGAGTCCAGTAGAGTGGCACTCCTTGTAAGTGCACAACAGTCTTTCTTACTGGCAGAGTATCCACAGGTCAAGAAGTGCACTGAGTTGGTGGTGCCAGAGGTCCAGTACGTATACCCAGTTTGGCCTTCAAAGTTGGGTAGACTTTAAAGATATGACTTTGAAGTGCACAGATGCCTTGTTCTTCCTGCCTTGGCTTCACACTCACTACAGGGGTAAAGCATCTCTTTCTGTGTGGACAGGACACAGCCTATTGAAGTGTAAGTGAGGCTGTGTTCAGTTCATCCCTCCCATCCTATCCAGAATGGCCCATCAGGACACAGATTGCCCATCAAGTCACAGCTAGGCTCCCTTTGTGT
Organism: Pleurodeles waltl; assembly: GCF_031143425.1. Classification (NCBI taxonomy): domain Eukaryota; kingdom Metazoa; phylum Chordata; class Amphibia; order Caudata; family Salamandridae; genus Pleurodeles; species Pleurodeles waltl. The sequence continues at coordinate 800,335,923 of NC_090443.1, read as the reverse complement.
GTGACTGTCTAGGGTGAATACACAAGGCTCAGCTGTTCCCTATCCCAGCCATTTTATCAGAGACAGGCAAGAGGCAGCAAATGGCTTAGGCAAAAAAAGGCCAACTTTCTAAAATTGGCATTTTCAGAATTCCAATTTAAAATACGTCCACCATAAGTTGTGATTTTAAATTGTGATTCCAGACACCAAACCCCAAATACGTATCTCTTCCAGATGATGAATGAAACTAATAAAATCTAATAAGGTAACTCCAGTGTTAACCTATGGGAGAGATAGGCCTTACAGTAGTGAATAACAAATGTAAGAGTTTTTCACTACCAGGACACGTAAAATTTAAAAGCGCATGTCCAACTTTTTAAATACACTGCACCCTGCCCTTGGGGTTGCCTACGACCTACTTTAGGAGTAACTTATGCATTAAAAAGGAAGGTTTGGGCTTGGCAAAAGGGTTATTTTGCCAGGTCGACATAGCAGTTGCAATGGCAGGTCTGAGACATGTTTCAAGGACTACTTAAGTGGGTGGCACTGTCAGTGCTGCAGGTCCACTAGTAGCATTTAATTTACAGGCCCTGGGCACAGGTAGTGCACTTTACTTGGGACTTATAACTAAATTAAATATACCAATTGGGTATATGCCAACCAGACCATGTTTAAGGGAGAGAGCACAAACACCTTAGTACCGGCTAGCAGTGGTAAAGTGCACAGATTTGTAAGATCAACAAAAACAAATTCAGCAAAAAGTGGAGGGAAAATGGCAAAAGGTTTGGAGGTGACCCTGCAGAGAGGGCCATTTCCAACAGCCTCCATAATAGATATGTTGATAAAACGTTGACTGGATAGGGAAGTAGGTGCCAGGGTTGCATGATAAGCCAGGCAAGTGCTGGATCTACATAGTATCCATTGGTTTTAAGCAGCGCAAAAGTGAGTTCTATGTTTACTTGATGTAAATGTAACAATTGGGGCTGAGACGAGCAAGCATTTCAATTTCAACAGAGAAGGAAACTCTGTTTATTTAACAGTTCAGATACAGATTGTTCTTTTACAGATTTTGACTGGGAAATATCAATTTCTCACCCAGAAGGTTGATTGAGATAGCGTTGTCAAATGGGACATGGCAGAGCTAGCAGGTTTCAAAAAGGGAGGCTGAATTATTGGAGGTCATTCTAATCTCTTTGTCCTAGTATGCCTTTTCTTGTTTCATGTATGTCTTGTTATTTATTTTTGGTTCTCATGCAATACCGGTGTGCAAATTAACAGGAAAAACAATGTATGGAACATTAGAATGTGGCATTCTGCGAAGTCATGTACAGATAGTGACCAATGGCCAGGTTTCAGATTAAGAAAACAGGGAAATAGGTATCTGGGTTGAATATGATTGCAGGTAAGACATAAAGCATGTGCTTTAATTCACCTGGAGAGTTTTCTTCAATCTTCCTGTTTCAGCAGTGCGTGCCCCCACATGAAGCAGCATGGCAGAGCAGCCCTACCCCAACTATGCTTGCCTCTACAAATCTGTAAGTAGCTCATATCTGTTCAAGCTGTTCTTATTCCCCCATATCTTGAGATGTAGTATCGAACCCTCATAGGTATAGATATTGCCTCAGTGACGGTCATATATCATGACTGTCCATTGCACTTACCTGGATGGAGTTTCTGTGATTATTTTTTCATTTGAATTCAAAACTTGTGGATTTTTGTTAAAGGAATCTAAGTTCCAAAATGGTAGAGAGCCGCAATACCAGCACGCCCGCACCGCAGCAATGCAAGTCAGTGCTATAAGCAGCATCTGTGTCTCACAGCATAGGTGGAGCCAAGACTATGGGCACTATCGTTTCAAGTGGCAGGGAGCGCCACATCCATACCTCAGCATACCGTTAGGGCTATAAGGAGCATCTGTGTCCCACAGCTCAGGGGAAGCTAGGTCTACAGGCACCTTCATTCCAAGTGGCAGGGAGTTGCCACGCCAGCACATTCGCACCTCATCATGCCTAGTTGGTGCTATCAGCAGCACCTGTGTCCAGCAGCTGGGGGGAAGTCAGGAGGGAAGTCATCATTCCAAGTGGCAGGGAGCCACCACGCCTGCATGCCTGCGCTGCACTGAGCCGTTGGCACTATCAGCAGCACCTGTGAGTTGCAGCATGGGATGCAGGTGTGATGCACTCGTCTTCACCCGTCATGGGCTGGAAGAAGCTGGGCTGGCACACTTCTCTTGGTCCTTCGAAGATTGAGTTTCAAAACAACTCCAGCCATCCTTCTTTAAACTGGGTAAGAGCTCATGAATCTTCAAGTTCTGAAACTGCCTTTAAAGCCACCTATGATTCCATGTTGCTCCAGTTTGTTCTGGCTCTGCTGAAGACCCTTGAAAAACTTAGGGGCTGATTTCAAAGCCCCTAGCACCTCCTTGCGCCACATTGGTGTATTTTTTATGATGCTAATGTGGCCCAACGAGGCCAAAATCGCTGCGCAAGATTTACAAAGTGGTGCAATACATGCATTGCGCCACTTTGTAATCCTTTGTGCTACATTATACCTGAGCCAGGCATAATGTATGCAAAGGGGGAGTTCCCCCATTAGGGGGGCTGAAAAAATGGTGCAAAGAAATCTAAGAGATTTCTTTGCATCATTTTTTTCAGCACTTTTAACACCTGCTCAGAACAGGCGATAAAAGGAAGCACGCCATTGTTTTCAATGGGCTCAATGGGCTTTGCAGGATTAGCGTCAAAATATTTGACGGTTGTTTCCCCAACTACTGCCATGGTGCACCATATCTTAGATACGGCACACACATGATGGAGTTAGGGGGGTGCTAAGGGGTGCAAGGAAAGTGGCGCTGCACTGGGTGCAGCACCACTTTCCTTAAATCAGGCCCTTAATCTTTAGGCACTATCTTGCTTGAGAAGTTTGTTTTCTGGAAATCAGCAAGAGAAAGGCGATGCTTAGCCCAAAGAGGGGAAATGCAATGTGAGAAAACTGGACTGATTGCAGAAGCCCACTAACTTTTTGCCCCATTTTTCACTTTTTGCTGGTGTTTTCCTGACTCTGATAGTGCCCTGGGCACTGCTAAACAGTCCCAGGGCCTGTGCTCTTATTGAAATGATTATGCAAATTAGGCTAATTATGATTGGCAGTATCAACCTACGTATAAGTCCCAAATGGTATGGTAGGTCTTGTAGGTTTAGGGACCCCAGCATAGGTAGTGCACCCATAGGCATTTTAAAGACAAGCCTGTCTTGCTGGCTGCTTTTAAATTAAAGTTACCTTCAAATTCGACTTTGGAACTAAAAGTACTTCCAAAGTCTTAAACTACCTTATATTACATATGTCACCCCTAAGGTGTGCCCTAAGTGCAGTGTAACTATAAGCAGGGACCTTATAACAGATGTTTTATAAGCCCTGGTGAGGAACAATAGGCAATTTTGTTTTTCCCTCATTGTAGTGAATGAGCTCGATAGGCTAAAATTATTTAAATTAATAAAGTTTCAAAAGGAGCTAGATATTTCAGGTTTGGTACCAAACTGATTGTTATAATAAATCCAACAACTTGCCATTGTTGAATTTAATATAACTAGTTCAGGGAAAGAGATTTAAAACTCTACTTGAAAGTTGCCAACTTCAGCTTTGTAGTGCCCTTCTCTGATTGGTCAGCCTCTGGCAGCCTGGCCAGGCAGCCTTGATGAGGTGTGAAGTGCCCTGGACTGAAGATAAAGGGAGTGCCTGGGGGAGGAGATCTGCCTCAGCAAATGGTAAAACAGGATGGGGGAGAACAGCCAAACTGGTCTTCAAAGGAGGGAAGGACATTTGAAGCAGCTCAGGATCCCCCCCGTTTCCTGCAAACCCAGACAGCCAGGTACCCCCCTGAGTAGAGTAGGAAAGGGGTGGAGAGGGGTGTGTTAAGGGAATTTAGCCCCACCTGTTCAGATTCTGCAATTTTGGATTTTTAAAGAATGTTGCTCCGTGGGATTGATTTTTGCCACACTTCCCAGGAAGTAGGTCATCCAAGAGGGTGATGGCCTGCCTGTGATTGGACGCCCCTCCTCCTGCTTTCCACTTCAGGAGCAAGGATAAATCTGTCAGAGCTGCACCAAGACCTCAGATCCCAACAAGGAACAATGACAGAACAAGGACTGCCCTGCGGACCCCTGACGCGCTCCTGGACACTGCACTCTGAAGGACTGCACCAGATGCACACTTGGGCTTCACCACAAAAAGGACTTTGCTTGGATTCAACTAGTTCAAGAAGTGACTTTCTGTTTGCTACATGTGAAAAATAGCTAACCAAAGTCTCCTGCATCAAATCCTGAAGAAACTGACCAGCTGACCACTGTCCAGTGGTCATTTTGGAGTTTGAGCAAAGTGCATTCTGGGAGTTGGAGTCCTAACCCTCAAGGAGCAACTCAGAGCTTCTGGAACCTTGGAGTGAGTTGTGGACTCCTAAAGGACCTTCAAAGACCTTCTGGAAGGGGATCCAGAAATTTGGAGAAATTTTGGAAAAAAGCTCCATAAAGCGACTGACCCGGCATCATGAGTCAAGCCAGCTTACCTCATCCACGACCCAGCCTGACTTGCAGGTTCGTCCCGCTGAAAAGCACTGGAGCCCCAGATTTCCAGGGTTCACCGGGGACTCCTGGAAAGTCAATCTGACAATGTTGATTCAAAATAAGCTTGCTGTGGAGGGTCATCCAACGTCAGAGAGAAAAAGCTCAAAAAAAGTGATAAAGTCCAAACAGGACTTCCTGCCTACCGTATCCGAGGAGGGCTCCAGGGACAACAGATCCAATTTCAACTTTGGCCTGGATAAAGATTTCCATCCTGAAAAGTCCAAAGGTAAAATTCTCCACCAAGGTCTCCTGTGACGTGTATTCGAAGAGGGCTCCAGGGAGGTTGGATCGGCTTGGTGACTTCATCCCACTGAAGAAAATCTTCAAGAAAAAGACTAGGTCCAAAGGTAAACTTTTGACCGTGGCATCCTGTAGCCGAGCCGGGCTCCATTGTGGTCCACCTCAAACTTTGACTTTGCCCTGGTCGAGGTGCAGCCACATATGCAGAGTGGTGCTTTTAGTTTCTGTGCACTACAAAACATTAATTCTTTAAACATTCATAATCTAATTTTATAAATTGGTGTTGAATTTTTATTGTGTTTTACTTTTTTTCTGTTTTATGAATTTTATATGCTTTACACACCTGCCTCCTAAATTAAGTCTCGTTGCCAAGCTACCAAGGGTTGAGCTGGGATTAATTTATTGAGACCTAACAGGACCTAGTCAGGGTTAGTGCCTATTGATAAGTGTAGGTACCTACCTGCTCTTACCAAAAATCCACTTTCCAGCAGGCTACAAGAGGGCAACATAGCACTTGGCAGAGAATTGTGTGTTTTCTGGCACAGATAATTAATAAAGGCAGCTTAGGCTGATAGATAATGGTAGCTTAGCAGAGCAGCTTAGGCTGAACTAGGAGACGTGTGAAGCTACTACAGTACCACTTAGTGTCATATGCACAATATCATAAGAAAACACAATACACAGTTATACTAAAAATAAAGGTACTTTATTTTTATGACAATATGCCAAAGTATCTTAGAGTGTACCCTCAGTGAGAGGATAGGAAATATACACAAGATATATATACACAATAGCAAAAATATGCAGTATAGTCTTAGAAAACAGTGCAAACAATGTATAGTTACAATAGGATGCAATGGGGAAACATAGGGATAGGGGCAACACAAACCATATACTCCAAAAGTGGAATGCGAACCACGAATGGACCCCAAACCTATGTGACCTTGTAGAGGGTCGCTGGGACTATTAGAAAATAGTGAGAGTTAGCAAAATAACCCTCCCCAAGACCCTGAAAAGTGAGTGCAAAGTGCACTAAAGTTCCCCTAAGGACAAAGTAGTCGTGTTAGAGGAATAATGCAGGAAAGACACAAACCAGCAAGGCAACAACTGTGGATTTCCAATCTAGGGTACCTGTGGAACAAGGGGACCAAGTCCAAAAGTCACAAGCAAGTCGGAGATGGGCAGATGCCCAGGAAATGCCAGCTGCGGGTGCAAAGAAGCTTCAACTGGACAGAAGAAGCTGAGGTTTCTGCAGGAACGAAAAGGGCTAGAGACTTCCCCTTTGGTGGACGGATTTCTCTTGCCGTGGAGAGTCGTGCAGAAGTGTTTTCCCGCCAAAAGAACGCCAACAAGCCTTGCTAGCTGCAAATCGTGCGTTTGGCGTTTTTGGACGCTGCTGGGGTCCAGGAGAGACCAGGAGATTGCAAATTGGACCTGAAGAGAGAGGGGACGTCGAGCAAGACAAAGAGCCCTCACTGAAGCAGGTAGCACCTGGAGAAGTGCCAGAAACAGGCACTACAAGGATGCGTGAAACGGTGCTTGCCGAAGTTGCACAAAGGAGTCCCACGTCGCCGGAGACCAACTTAGAAAGTCGCGCAATGCAGGTTAGAGTGCCGTGGACCCAGACTTGGCTGTGCACAAAGGAGTTCCACCGGAAGTGCACAGGGGCCGGAGTAGCTGCAAAATCGCAGTTCCCAGCAATGCAGCCCAGCGAGGTGAGGCAAGGACTTACCTCCACCAAACTTGGGCTGAAGAGTCACTGGACTGTGGGGGTCACTTGGACAGAGTCACTGGATTCGAGGGACCTCGCTCGTCGTGCTGAGAGGAGACCCAAGGGACCGGTAATGCAGCTTTTTGGTGCCTGCGGTTGCAGGGGGAAGATTCCGTCGACCCATGGGAGATTTCTTCGGAGCTTCTGGTGCAGAGAGGAGGCAGACTACCCCCACAGCATGCACAAGCAGGAAAACAGTCGAGAAGGCGGCAGGATCAGCGTTACAGAGTTGCAGTATTCGTCTTTGCTACTATGTTGCAGGTTTGCAGGCTTCCAGCGCGGTCAGCAGTCAATTCCTTGGCAGAAGGTGAAGAGAGAGATGCAGAGGAACTCGGATGAGCTCTTTCATTCGTTATCTAAAGTTTCCCCAGAGACAGAGACCCTAAATAGCCAGAAAAGAGGGTTTGGCTACCTAGGAGAGAGGATAGGCTACTAACACCTGAAGGAGCCTATCAGCAGGAGTCTCTGACGTCACCTGGTGGCACTGGCCACTCAGAGCAGTCCAGTGTGCCAGCAGCACCTCTGTTTCCAAGATGGCAGAGGTCTGGAGCACACTGGAGGAGCTCTGGACACCTCCCAGGGGAGGTGCAGGTCAGGGGAGTGGTCACTCCCCTTTCCTTTGTCCAGTTTCGCGCCAGAGCAGGGGCTAAGGGGTCCCTGAACCGGTGTAGACTGGCTTATGCAGAATTGGGCACATCTGTGCCCAAGAAAGCATTTCCAGAGGCTGGGGGAGGCTACTCCTCCCCTGCCTTCACACCATTTTCCAAAGGGAGAGGGTGTCACACCCTCTCTCAGAGGAAGTTCTTTGTTCTGCCATCCTGGGCCAGGCCTGGCTGGACCCCAGGAGGGCAGATGCCTGTCTGAGGGGTTGGCAGCAGCAGCAGCTGCGGTGAAACCCCAGGAAGGGCAGTTTGGCAGTACCAGGGTCTGTGCTACAGACCACTGGGATCATGGGATTGTGCCAACTATGCCAGGATGGCATAGAGGGGGCAATTCCATGATCATAGACATGTTACATGGCCATATTCGGAGTTACCATTGTGAAGCTACATATAGGTAGTGACCTATATGTAGTGCACGCGTGTAATGGTGTCCCCGCACTCACAAAGTTCAGGGAATTGGCTCTGAACAATGTGGGGGCACCTTGGCTAGTGCCAGGGTGCCCTCACACTAAGTAACTTTGCACCCAACCTTTACCAGGTAAAGGTTAGACATATAGGTGACTTATAAGTTACTTAAGTGCAGTGTAAAATGGCTGTGAAATAACGTGGACGTTATTTCACTCAGGCTGCAGTGGCAGGCCTGTGTAAGAATTGTCAGAGCTCCCTATGGGTGGCAAAAGAAATGCTGCAGCCCATAGGGATCTCCTGGAACCCCAATACCCTGGGTACCTCAGTACCATATACTAGGGAATTATAAGGGTGTTCCAGTAAGCCAATGTGAATTGGTAAAATTGGTCACTAGCCTGTTAGTGACAATTTAAAAGTAATGAGAGAGCATAACCACTGAGGTTCTGGTTAGCAGAGCCTCAGTGAGACAGTTAGGCACCACACAGGGAACACATACATGCACACCTATGAGCACTGGAGCCCTGTGTGACAGGGTCCCAGTGACACATACATATAGGCCACAACCTTATGAGCACTGGGGTCCTGACTAGCAGGGTCCCAGTGACACATAACAAACATACTGAAAACATAGTGTTTTCACTATGAGCACTGGGGCCTAGCCATCAGGATCCCAGTGAGACAGTGAAAACAGTGACAAACATCCTGACATACACTCACAAACAGGCCAAAAGTGGGGGTAACAAGGCTAGAAAGAGGCTACTTTCTCACACAACCCCCCCCCAAACGAAGGACAATAAGGCTAACCTTGGCCAGTTGAGACTTTATTGTCTAAGTGGTGATAAGTAGAGAGTAGCTCTGCAATAGACTGGTTACTCCCTTTATCATCCACTATATGGTTACTTCCCTGTGGGGATGTAAACCACCCTGTTTGAAGTTTTTTAGCTAAGCAACAATGTGAAGATGTATTTTCAGAGTTTCTATCAGTAAGTTTTAGTTTAGAGCAGTGGGAATTGTCCACTGAACCTATTTGTAGTGATGGGAATGCCAGACAGGGATGCTGTCTCAGAAAAGCCATAGCTGGGCAAAAACTTTGTCCATATGGCTGGAAGAGAGAACAGGGATGCTGTTTCTCTTGGGTTGGAGCAGGGCAGGGATGCTGTCCTAGCTCCACACTAGGGCAGGGATGCTGTCCTAAGTGTTGTGAGGCAGTGCAGAGTTTCTGCACTAAAGTTTCTCTGGGAGAGTTGGAGGGATGCTCCATGTTAACTAAAATGGTGCTCTTTTTCTCACCAATGTTAGTTATCCCACAGAGAGGTACTTCCACCTCAGGGAGTACAGTTTTGCCAACTGATGATTCCCTTGGAACAGGTGCCACCCCAGGAGAGGTTTCTCCCACCACAGGAATGGTATCCTGAATGGTAGGGTGGTTAGGGGATACTGTGATACCCTTTTTACCTGTTGATGGAGAGGGATCCTGAGTTTTCAGGCCTTCTCTCCTTTGCTTTTTCATTTCAGTAGAAATGAGAGGGAACAATTCCTCAGGGATGCCCAGCATGGCTGCATGGGCATAAAACTCTACATCAGCCCAACCTGAGGCCTCTAGGTCATTACCTAAGAGACAGTCTACAGGTAAGCTAGGTGACACCACCACCTGCTTAGGGCCAGTAATATGCCAAAGTATCTTAGAGTGTACCCTCAGTGAGAGGATAGGAAATATACACAAGATATATATACACAATAGCAAAAATATGCAGTATAGTCTTAGAAAACAGTGCAAACAATGTATAGTTACAATAGGATGCAATGGGGAAACATAGGGATAGGGGCAACACAAACCATATACTCCAAAAGTGGAAATGCGAACCACGAATGGACCCCAAACCTATGTGACCTTGTAGAGGGTCGCTGGGACTATTAGAAAATAGTGAGAGTTAGCAAAATAACCCTCCCCAAGACCCTGAAAAGTGAGTGCAAAGTGCACTAAAGTTCCCCTAAGGACAAAGTAGTCGTGTTAGAGGAATAATGCAGGAAAGACACAAACCAGCAAGGCAACAACTGTGGATTTCCAATCTAGGGTACCTGTGGAACAAGGGGACCAAGTCCAAAAGTCACAAGCAAGTCGGAGATGGGCAGATGCCCAGGAAATGCCAGCTGCGGGTGCAAAGAAGCTTCTACTGGACAGAAGAAGCTGAGGTTTCTGCAGGAACAAAAAGGGCTAGAGACTTCCCCTTTGGTGGACGGATCTCTCTCGCCGTGGAAAGTCGTGCAGCAGTGTTTTCCCGCCGAAAGAACGCCAACAAGCCTTGCTAGCTGCAAATCGTGCGTTTGACGTTTTTGGATGCTGCTGGGGCCCAGGAGGGACCAGGAGGTCGCAAATTGGACCTGAAGAGTGAGGGGACGTCGAGCAATACAAAGAGCCCTCACTGAAGCAGGTAGCACCTGGCAAAGTGCCAGAAACAGGCACTACGAGGATGTGTGAAACGGTGCTTGCCGAAGTTGCACAAAGGAGTCCCACGTCGCCGGAGACCAACTTAGAAAGTCGTGCAATGCAGGTTAGAGTGCCGTGGACCCAGGCTTGGCTGTGCACAAAGGATTTCCGCCGGAAGTGCACAGGGGCCGGAGTAGCTGCAAAGTTGCAGTTCCCAGCAATGCAGCCCAGCAAGGTGAGGCAAGGACTTACCTCCACCAAACTTGGGCTGAAGAGTCACTGGACTGTGGGGGTCACTTGGACAGAGTCACTGGATTCGAGGGACCTCGCTCGTCATGCTGAGAGGAGACCCAAGGGACCGGTAATGCAGCTTTTTGGTGCCTGCGGTTGCAGGGGGAAGATTCCGTCGACCCATGGGAGATTTCTTCGGAGCTTCTGGTGCAGAGAGGAGGCAGACTACCCCCACAGCATGCACAAGCAGGAAAACAGTCGAGAAGGCGGCAGGATCAGCGTTACAGAGTTGCAGTAGTCGTCTTTGCTACTATGTTGCAGGTTTGCAGGCTTCCAGCGCGGTCAGCAGTCAATTCCTTGGCAGAAGGTGAAGAGAGAGATGCAGAGGAACTCGGATGAGCTCTTACATTCGTTATCTAAAGTTTCCCCAGAGACAGAGACCCTAAATAGCCAGAAAAGAGGGTTTGGCTACCTAGGAGAGAGGATAGGCTACTAACACCTGAAGGAGCCTATCAGCAGGAGTCTCTGACGTCACCTGGTGGCACTGGCCACTCAGAGCAGTCCAGTGTGCCAGCAGCACCTCTGTTTCCAAGATGGCAGAGGTCTGGAGCACACTGGAGGAGCTCTGGACACCTCCCAGGGGAGGTGCAGGTCAGGGGAGTGGTCACTCCCCTTTCCTTTGTCCAGTTTCGCGCCAGAGCAGGGGCTAAGGGGTCCCTGAACCGGTGTAGACTGGCTTATGCAGAATTGGGCACATCTGTGCCCAAGAAAGCATTTCCAGAGGCTGGGGGAGGCTACTCCTCCCCTGCCTTCACACCATTTTCCAAAGGGAGAGGGTGTCACACCCTCTCTCAGAGGAAGTTCTTTGTTCTGCCATCCTGGGCCAGGCCTGGCTGGACCCCAGGAGGGCAGATGCCTGTCTGAGGGGTTGGCAGCAGCAGCAGCTGCGGTGAAACCCCAGGAAGGGCAGTTTGGCAGTACCAGGGTCTGTGCTACAGACCACTGGGATCATGGGATTGTGCCAACTATGCCAGGATGGCATAGAGGGGGCAATTCCATGATCATAGACATGTTACATGGCCATATTCGGAGTTACCATTGTGAAGCTACATATAGGTAGTGACCTATATGTAGTGCACGCGTGTAATGGTGTCCCCGCACTCACAAAGTTCAGGGAATTGGCTCTGAACAATGTGGGGGCACCTTGGCTAGTGCCAGGGTGCCCTCACACTAAGTAACTTTGCACCCAACCTTTACCAGGTAAAGGTTAGACATATAGGTGACTTATAAGTTACTTAAGTGCAGTGTAAAATGGCTGTGAAATAACGTGGACGTTATTTCACTCAGGCTGCAGTGGCAGGCCTGTGTAAGAATTGTCAGAGCTCCCTATGGGTGGCAAAAGAAATGCTGCAGCCCATAGGGATCTCCTGGAACCCCAATACCCTGGGTACCTCAGTACCATATACTAGGGAATTATAAGGGTGTTCCAGTAAGCCAATGTGAATTGGTAAAATTGGTCACTAGCCTGTTAGTGACAATTTAAAAGTAATGAGAGAGCATAACCACTGAGGTTCTGGTTAGCAGAGCCTCAGTGAGACAGTTAGGCACCACACAGGGAACACATACATGCACACCTATGAGCACTGGAGCCCTGTGTGACAGGGTCCCAGTTACACATACATATAGGCCACAACCTTATGAGCACTGGGGTCCTGACTAGCAGGGCCCCAGTGACACATAACAAACATACTGAAAACATAGTGTTTTCACTATGAGCACTGGGGCCTAGCCATCAGGATCCCAGTGAGACAGTGAAAACAGTGACAAACATCCTGACATACACTCACAAACAGGCCAAAAGTGGGGGTAACAAGGCTAGAAAGAGGCTACTTTCTCACACAACCCCCCCCCAAACGAAGGACAATAAGGCTAACCTTGGCCAGTTGAGACTTTATTGTCTAAGTGGTGATAAGTAGAGAGTAGCTCTGCAATAGACTGGTTACTCCCTTTATCATCCACTATATGGTTACTTCCCTGTGGGGATGTAAACCACCCTGTTTGAAGTTTTTTAGCTAAGCAACAATGTGAAGATGTATTTTCAGAGTTTCTATCAGTAAGTTTTAGTTTAGAGCAGTGGGAATTGTCCACTGAACCTATTTGTAGTGATGGGAATGCCAGACAGGGATGCTGTCTCAGAAAAGCCATAGCTGGGCAAAAACTTTGTCCATATGGCTGGAAGAGAGAACAGGGATGCTGTTTCTCTTGGGTTGGAACAGGGCAGGGATGCTGTCCTAGCTCCACACTAGGGCAGGGATGCTGTCCTAAGTGTTGTGAGGCAGTGCAGAGTTTCTGCACTAAAGTTTCTCTGGGAGGGTTGGAGGGATGCTCCATGTTAACTAAAATGGTGCTCTTTTTCTCACCAATGTTAGTTATCCCACAGAGAGGTACTTCCACCTCAGGGAGTACTGTTTTGCCAACTGATGATTCCCTTGGAACAGGTGCCACCCCAGGAGAGGTTTCTCCCACCACAGGAATGGTATCCTGAATGGTAGGGTGGTTAGGGGATACTGTGATACCCTTTTTACCTGTTGATGGAGAGGGATCCTGAGTTTTCAGGCCTTCTCTCCTTTGCTTTTTCATTTCAGTAGAAATGAGAGGGAACAATTCCTCAGGGATGCCCAGCATGGCTGCATGGGCATAAAACTCTACATCAGCCCAACCTGAGGCCTCTAGGTCATTACCTAAGAGACAGTCTACAGGTAAGCTAGGTGATACCACCACCTGCTTAGGGCCAGTAACTCCACCCCAACTAAACTGAATTATAGCTAAGGGAAGAAACTTAGTGGAGTTATGGACATCAATAATCTTATACTGTTGTCCAATGATGTGTTGATCAGGGTGCACTAGGTTTTCAGTCACCAAAGTGAAACTGGCACCTGTGTCCCTGTAGGCCAAGGCATCAACACCATTTATTGAAACTGTCTGCCTGTACTTATCCATTGTAAGGGGACAAGCAGCCAGTGTGGCAAGGCCAATGCCACTAGGTGTGACAGAAACTGTCTTGGGAGTGACTACCCTAGTTTCTACTATGGACCCAAAAGTGAACCCAACTACACCCTTAACTTGACTGTTGCCAGCAGTCCCACCACTAGTACCACTACTGCTAGGGGCACTAGAGCTTGATGTATTAGTGGTGGTAGGCTCAGGGGGTTTACCTGGACAGGACTTATCCCCTGGCCTATGGCCTCTGTTTTTACACACAAAGCACCAAGGCTTTTTAATGTGTGCAGGTTGAGAAGATGAGGAAGAATTTGTTTTATCCCCACCCTCTGAAGAGTGTTTAAGATTTGAAGTGGGATCTTTGGTTTTACCCTTATCCCCATGCTTATCTTGAGATTTTTCACCATCTTTCTTCTTATTGCCATCTTTGTCACCCCCTGTATGAACTTTTCTGTTCACCCTTGTTCTGACCCATTTGTCTGCCTTCTTTCCCAATTCTTGGGGAGAGGTCAGATCAGAGTCTACCAGGTACTGGTGCAACAAATCAGACACACAATTATTAAGTATATGCTCTCTCAGGATTGTGTTATACAGGCTGTCATAATCCGTAACTTTACTGCCATGTAACCACCCCTCCAAGGCCTTCACTGAATGGTCAATGAAATCAACCCAGTCTTGTGAAGACTCCTTTTTGGTCTCTCTGAACTTTATCCTGTACTGTTCAGTGGTTAAGCCATAACCATCCAGGAGTGCATTCTTAAGAACTTGGAAATTATTAGCATCATTTTCTTTCACAGTAAGGAGCCTATCCCTACCTTTTCCACTAAATGATAGCCATAGGATAGCAGCCCACTGCCTTTGAGGGACATCCTGTACAACACAGGCCCTCTCAAGTGCAGCAAACCACTTGTTAATGTCATCCCCCTCCTTATAAGGGGGAACTATCTTGTGCAGATTCCTGGAATCATGCTCTTTTGCAGGATGACTATGGGGAATACTGCTGCTGCCACCATGTGTATCTAAACCCAACTTCTGTCTTTCCTTCTCTAATTCAAAAGACTGTCTATCCAAATCCAGCTGTTGCTTTTTAAGCTTCAGTCTGGTTTGTTCCACCCTCAACTTATTGAGTTCCCTCTCTAACATTCTGTCATCAGGGTTGGTGGGAGGGACATTCCTAGAAACAGAGCTATGATGGGAATGAACAGAAGGAGACCTGTCCCTTACAGAAGCCACCCTAACAGCTTGGTTAACAGAAACATTACTACCAGTATGGTGAGAATAAATGCTTTTGCTATGATGTGAGACAACACTATTTATATGGTGTGGCTCATCATCATTACCAACTATGCTAGATTGTCTAGTAATGGGCAGGCTAGGAAGTTTCTTTCCTGAATCTTTTCCTGGGGGAGTCCCTGAATCAGATTGAGAACTATTAGGTACTTTTTCAACAGATGAGGCACCTATGGCCTTATCCTGTTCTCTAAGCATGTTAAGTAACAGTTCCAAGGAAGGATTCTTCCCTACACTCAAACCTCTCTCTATACAGAGACTCCTTGCTCTTTTCCAGCTAAGGTTGTCATATGCAAGTTTGGACAGATCAACATTTTGGCCTGTGCCAGACATTTTTAGAGAGAGTTAAAGTGATAGAAAAAGAAAAAAAAGTTTTCAGAACTTTTTGGAAAGACAGAAAAAAACTTTTTAAACTTTTAAGAACTTTTTGAAAGTTTAGAAGTACTTTTCAGCACTTAGAAAAGAGTGACAAGAGGAAATGCAAAACTTTTTGGCTATGTGTATATACACTGACCTTGTTTTGTATATTTTTCTCTTATGAAAAGTACACTGACAAGAGTGGTAAGTAGTCTCAAGCACTTATCCCACCACTGCACAACCAATGTAGGAGGCTGGACTGGCTTGTAGTGAGTACCAAGGGGTACTTGCACCTTGCACCAGGCCCAGTTATCCCTTATTAGTGTATAGGGTGTCTAGCAGCTTAGGCTGATAGATAATGGTAGCTTAGCAGAGCAGCTTAGGCTGAACTAGGAGACGTGTGAAGCTACTACAGTACCACTTAGTGTCATATGCACAATATCATAAGAAAACACAATACACAGTTATACTCAAAATAAAGGTACTTTATTTTTATGACAATATGCCAAAGTATCTTAGAGTGTACCCTCAGTGAGAGGATAGGAAATATACACAAGATATATATACACAATAGCAAAAATATGCAGTATAGTCTTAGAAAACAGTGCAAACAATGTATAGTTACAATAGGATGCAATGGGGAAACATAGGGATAGGGGCAACACAAACCATATACTCCAAAAGTGGAATGCGAACCACGAATGGAACCCAAACCTATGTGACCTTGTAGAGGGTCGCTGGGACTATTAGAAAATAGTGAGAGTTAGCAAAATAACCCTCCCCAAGACCCTGAAAAGTGAGTGCAAAGTGCACTAAAGTTCCCCTAAGGACAAAGTAGTCGTGTTAGAGGAATAATGCAGGAAAGACACAAACCAGCAAGGCAACAACTGTGGATTTCCAATCTAGGGTACCTGTGGAACAAGGGGACCAAGTCCAAAAGTCACAAGCAAGTCGGAGATGGGCAGATGCCCAGGAAATGCCAGCTGCGGGTGCAAAGAAGCTTCTACTGGACAGAAGAAGCTGAGGTTTCTGCAGGAACAAAAAGGGCTAGAGACTTCCCCTTTGGTGGACAGATTCCTCTCGCCGTGGAGAGTCGTGCAGAAGTGTTTTCCCGCCGAAAGAACGCCAACAAGCCTTGCTAGCTGCAAATCGTGCGTTTGGCGTTTTTGGATGCTGCTGGGGCCCAGGAGGGACCAGGAGGTCGCAAATTGGACCTGAAGAGAGAGGGGATGTCGAGCAAGACAAAGAGCCCTCACTGAAGCAGGTAGCACCTGGAGAAGTGCCAGAAACAGGCACTACGAGGATGCGTGAAACGGTGCTTGCCGAAGTTGCACAAAGGAGTCCCACGTCGCCGGAGACCAACTTAGAAAGTCGTGCAATGCAGGTTAGAGTGCCGTGGACCCAGACTTGGCTGTGCACAAAGGATTTCCGCCGGAAGTGCACAGGGGCCGGAGTAGCTGCAAAATCGCAGTTCCCAGCAATGCAGCCCAGCGAGATGAGGCAAGGACTTACCTCCACCAAACTTGGGCTGAAGAGTCACTGGACTGTGGGGGTCACTTGGACAGAGTCACTGGATTCGAGGGATCTCGCTCGTTGTGCTGAGAGGAGACCCAAGGGACCGGTAATGCAGCTTTTTGGTGCCTGCGGTTGCAGGGGGAAGATTCCGTCGACCCATGGGAGATTTCTTCGGAGCTTCTGGTGCAGAGAGGAGGCAGACTACCCCCACAGCATGCACAAGCAGGAAAACAGTCGAGAAGGGGGCAGGATCAGCGTTACAGAGTTGCAGTAGTCGTCTTTGCTACTATGTTGCAGGTTTGCAGGCTTCCAGCGCGGTCAGCAGTCAATTCCTTGGCAGAAGGTGAAGAGAGAGATGCAGAGGAACTCGGATGAGCTCTTGCATTCGTTATCTAAAGTTTCCCCAGAGACAGAGACCCTAAATAGCCAGAAAAGAGGGTTTGGCTACCTAGGAGAGAGGATAGGCTACTAACACCTGAAGGAGCCTATCAGCAGGAGTCTCTGACGTCACCTGGTGGCACTGGCCACTCAGAGCAGTCCAGTGTGCCAGCAGCACCTCTGTTTCCAAGATGGCAGAGGTCTGGAGCACACTGGAGGAGCTCTGGACACCTCCCAGGGGAGGTGCAGGTCAGGGGAGTGGTCACTCCCCTTTCCTTTGTCCAGTTTCGCGCCAGAGCAGGGGCTAAGGGGTCCCTGAACCAGTGTAGACTGGCTTATGCAGAATTGGGCACATCTGTGCCCAAGAAAGCATTTCCAGAGGCTGGGGGAGGCTACTCCTCCCCTGCCTTCACACCATTTTCCAAAGGGAGAGGGTGTCACACCCTCTCTCAGAGGAAGTTCTTTGTTCTGCCATCCTGGGCCAGGCCTGGCTGGACCCCAGGAGGGCAGATGCCTGTCTGAGGGGTTGGCAGCAGCAGCAGCTGCGGTGAAACCCCAGGAAGGGCAGTTTGGCAGTACCAGGGTCTGTGCTACAGACCACTGGGATCATGGGATTGTGCCAACTATGCCAGGATGGCATAGAGGGGGCAATTCCATGATCATAGACATGTTACATGGCCATATTCGGAGTTACCATTGTGAAGCTACATATAGGTAGTGACCTATATGTAGTGCACGCGTGTAATGGTGTCCCCGCACTCACAAAGTTCAGGGAATTGGCTCTGAACAATGTGGGGGCACCTTGGCTAGTGCCAGGGTGCCCTCACACTAAGTAACTTTGCACCCAACCTTTACCAGGTAAAGGTTAGACATATAGGTGACTTATAAGTTACTTAAGTGCAGTGTAAAATGGCTGTGAAATAACGTGGACGTTATTTCACTCAGGCTGCAGTGGCAGGCCTGTGTAAGAATTGTCAGAGCTCCCTATGGGTGGCAAAAGAAATGCTGCAGCCCATAGGGATCTCCTGGAACCCCAATACCCTGGGTACCTCAGTACCATATACTAGGGAATTATAAGGGTGTTCCAGTAAGCCAATGTGAATTGGTAAAATTGGTCACTAGCCTGTTAGTGACAATTTAAAAGTAATGAGAGAGCATAACCACTGAGGTTCTGGTTAGCAGAGCCTCAGTGAGACAGTTAGGCACCACACAGGGAACACATACATGCACACCTATGAGCACTGGAGCCCTGTGTGACAGGGTCCCAGTGACACATACATATAGGCCACAACCTTATGAGCACTGGGGTCCTGACTAGCAGGGTCCCAGTGACACATAACAAACATACTGAAAACATAGTGTTTTCACTATGAGCACTGGGGCCTAGCCATCAGGATCCCAGTGAGACAGTGAAAACAGTGACAAACATCCTGACATACACTCACAAACAGGCCAAAAGTGGGGGTAACAAGGCTAGAAAGAGGCTACTTTCTCACACAACCCCCCCCCCCAAACGAAGGACAATAAGGCTAACCTTGGCCAGTTGAGACTTTATTGTCTAAGTGGTGATAAGTAGAGAGTAGCTCTGCAATAGACTGGTTACTCCCTTTATCATCCACTATATGGTTACTTCCCTGTGGGGATGTAAACCACCCTGTTTGAAGTTTTTTAGCTAAGCAACAATGTGAAGATGTATTTTCAGAGTTTCTATCAGTAAGTTTTAGTTTAGAGCAGTGGGAATTGTCCACTGAACCTATTTGTAGTGATGGGAATGCCAGACAGGGATGCTGTCTCAGAAAAGCCATAGCTGGGCAAAAACTTTGTCCATATGGCTGGAAGAGAGAACAGGGATGCTGTTTCTCTTGGGTTGGAGCAGGGCAGGGATGCTGTCCTAGCTCCACACTAGGGCAGGGATGCTGTCCTAAGTGTTGTGAGGCAGTGCAGAGTTTCTGCACTAAAGTTTCTCTGGGAGGGTTGGAGGGATGCTCCATGTTAACTAAAATGGTGCTCTTTTTCTCACCAATGTTAGTTATCCCACAGAGAGGTACTTCCACCTCAGGGAGTACAGTTTTGCCAACTGATGATTCCCTTGGAACAGGTGCCACCCCAGGAGAGGTTTCTCCCACCACAGGAATGGTATCCTGAATGGTAGGGTGGTTAGGGGATACTGTGATACCCTTTTTACCTGTTGATGGAGAGGGATCCTGAGTTTTCAGGCCTTCTCTCCTTTGCTTTTTCATTTCAGTTGAAATGAGAGGGAACAATTCCTCAGGGATGCCCAGCATGGCTGCATGGGCATAAAACTCTACATCAGCCCAACCTGAGGCCTCTAGGTCATTACCTAAGAGACAGTCTACAGGTAAGCTAGGTGATACCACCACCTGCTTAGGGCCAGTAACTCCACCCCAACTAAACTGAATTATAGCTAAGGGAAGAAACTTAGTGGAGTTATGGACATCAATAATCTTATACTGTTGTCCAATGATGTGTTGATCAGGGTGCACTAGGTTTTCAGTCACCAAAGTGAAACTGGCACCTGTGTCCCTGTATGCCAAGGCCTCAACACCATTTATTGAAACTGTCTGCCTGTACTTATCCATTGTAAGGGGACAAGCAGCCAGTGTGGCAAGGCCAATGCCACTAGGTGTGACAGAAACTGTCTTGGGAGTGACTACCCTAGTTTCTACTATGGACCCAAAAGTGAACCCAACTACACCCTTAACTTGACTGTTGCCAGCAGTCCCACCACTAGTACCACTACTGCTAGGGGCACTAGAGCTTGATGTATTAGTGGTGGTAGGCTCAGGGGGTTTACCTGAACAGGACTTATCCCCTGGCCTATGGCCTCTGTTTTTACACACAAAGCACCAAGGCTTTTTAATGTGTGCAGGTTGGGAAGAAGAGGAAGAATTTGTTTTATCCCCACCCTCTGAAGAGTGTTTAAGATTTGAAGTGGGATCTTTGGTTTTACCCTTATCCCCATGCTTATCTTGAGATTTTTCACCATCTTTCTTCTTATTGACATCTTTGTCACCCCCTGTATGAACTTTTCTGTTCACCCTTGTTCTGACCCATTTGTCTGCCTTCTTTCCCAATTCTTGGGGAGAGGTCAGATCAGAGTCTACCAGGTACTGGTGCAACAAATCAGACACACAATTATTAAGTATATGCTCTCTCAGGATTGTGTTATACAGGCTGTCATAATCAGTAACTTTACTGCCATGTAACCACCCCTCCAAGGCCTTCACTGAATGGTCAATGAAATCAACCCAGTCTTGTGAAGACTCCTTTTTGGTCTCTCTGAACTTTATCCTGTACTGTTCAGTGGTTAAGCCATAACCATCCAGGAGTGCATTCTTAAGAACTTGGAAATTATTAGCATCATTTTCTTTCACAGTAAGGAGCCTATCCCTACCTTTTCCACTAAATGATAGCCATAGGATAGCAGCCCACTGCCTTTGAGGGACATCCTGTACAACACAGGCCCTCTCAAGTGCAGCAAACCACTTGTTAATGTCATCCCCCTCCTTATAAGGGGGAACTATCTTGTGCAGATTCCTGGAATCATGCTCTTTTGCAGGATGACTATGGGGAATACTGCTGCTGCCACCATGGGTATCTAAACCCAACTTCTGTCTTTCCTTCTCTAATTCAAAAGACTGTCTATCCAAATCCAGCTGTTGCTTTTTAAGCTTCAGTCTGGTTTGTTCCACCCTCAACTTATTGAGTTCCCTCTCTAACATTCTGTCATCAGGGTTGGTGGGAGGGACATTCCTAGAAACAGAGCTATGATGGGAATGAACAGAAGGAGACCTGTCCCTTACAGAAGCCACCCTAACAGCTTGGTTAACAGAAACATTACTACCAGTATGGTGAGAATAAATGCTTTTGCTATGATGTGAGATAACACTATTTATATGGTGTGGCTCATCATCATTACCAACTATGCTAGATTGTCTAGTAATGGGCAGGCTAGGAAGTTTCTTTCCTGAATCTTTTCCTGGGGGAGTCCCTGAATCAGATTGAGAACTATTAGGTACTTTTTCAACAGATGAGGCACCTATGGCCTTATCCTGTTCTCTAAGCATGTTAAGTAACAGTTCCAAGGAAGGATTCTTCCCTACACTCAAACCTCTCTCTATACAGAGACTCCTTGCTCTTTTCCAGCTAAGGTTGTCATATGCAAGTTTGGACAGATCAACATTTTGGCCTGTGCCAGACATTTTTAGAGAGAGTTAAAGTGATAGAAAAAGAAAAAAAAGTTTTCAGAACTTTTTGGAAAGACAGAAAAAAACTTTTTAAACTTTTAAGAACTTTTTGAAAGTTTAGAAGTACTTTTCAGCACTTAGAAAAGAGTGACAAGAGGAAATGCAAAACTTTTTGGCTATGTGTATATACACTGACCTTGTTTTGTATATTTTTCTCTTATGAAAAGTACACTGACAAGAGTGGTAAGTAGTCTCAAGCACTTATCCCACCACTGCACAACCAATGTAGGAGGCTGGACTGGCTTGTAGTGAGTACCAAAGGGTACTTGCACCTTGCACCAGGCCCAGTTATCCCTTATTAGTGTATAGGGTGTCTAGCAGCTTAGGCTGATAGATAATGGTAGCTTAGCAGAGCAGCTTAGGCTGAACTAGGAGACGTGTGAAGCTACTACAGCACCACTTAGTGTCATATGCACAATATCATAAGAAAACACAATACACAGTTATACTAAAAATAAAGGTACTTTATTTTTATGACAATATGCCAAAGTATCTTAGAGTGTACACTCAGTGAGAGGATAGGAAATATACACAAGATATATATACACAATAGCAAAAATATGCAGTATAGTCTTAGAAAACAGTGCAAACAATGTATAGTTACAATAGGATGCAATGGGGAAACATAGGGATAGGGGCAACACAAACCATATACTCCAAAAGTGGAATGCGAACCACGAATGGATCCCAAACCTATGTGACCTTGTAGAGGGTCGCTGGGAGTATTAGAAAATAGTGAGAGTTAGCAAAATAACCCTCCCCAAGACCCTGAAAAGTGAGTGCAAAGTGCACTAAAGTTCCCCTAAGGACAAAGTAGTCGTGTTAGAGGAATAATGCAGGAAAGACACAAACCAGCAAGGCAACAACTGTGGATTTCCAATCTAGGGTACCTGTGGAACAAGGGGACCAAGTCCAAAAGTCACAAGCAAGTCGGAGATGGGCAGATGCCCAGGAAATGCCAGCTGCGGGTGCAAAGAAGCTTCTACTGGACAGAAGAAGCTGAGGTTTCTGCAGGAACAAAAAAGGCTAGAGACTTCCCCTTTGGTGGACAGATCCGTCTCGCCGTGGAAAGTTGTGCAGAAGTGTTTTCCCGCCAAAAGAACGCCAACAAGCCTTGCTAGCTGCAAATCGTGCTTTTGGCGTTTTTGGACGCTGCTGGGGCCCAGGAGGGACCAGGAGGTCGCAAATTGGACCTGAAGAGAGAGGGGACGTCGAGCAAGACAAAGAGCCCTCACTGACGCAGGTAGCACCTAGAGAAGTGCCAGAAACAGGCACTACGAGGATGCGTGAAACGGTGCTTGCCGAAGTTGCACAAAGGAGTCCCACGTCGCCGGAGACCAACTTAGAAAGTCGTGCAATGCAGGTTAGAGTGCCGTGGACCCAGACTTGGCTGTGCACAAAGGATTTCCGCCGGAAGTGCACAGGGGCCGGAGTAGCTGCAAAATCGCGGTTCCCAGCAATGCAGCCCAGCGAGGTGATGCAAGGACTTACCTCCACCAAACTTGGGCTGAAGAGTCACTGGACTGTGGGGGTCACTTGGACAGAGTCACTGGATTCGAGGGATCTCGCTCGTTGTGCTGAGAGGAGACCCAAGGGACCGGTAATGCAGCTTTTTGGTGCCTGCGGTTGCAGGGGGAAGATTCCGTCGACCCATGGGAGATTTCTTCGGAGCTTCTGGTGCAGAGAGGAGGCAGACTACCCCCACAGCATGCACAAGCAGGAAAACAGTCGAGAAGGGGGCAGGATCAGCGTTACAGAGTTGCAGTAGTCGTCTTTGCTACTATGTTGCAGGTTTGCAGGCTTCCAGCGCGGTCAGCAGTCAATTCCTTGGCAGAAGGTGAAGAGAGAGATGCAGAGGAACTCGGATGAGCTCTTGCATTCGTTATCTAAAGTTTCCCCAGAGACAGAGACCCTAAATAGCCAGAAAAGAGGGTTTGGCTACCTAGGAGAGAGGATAGGCTACTAACACCTGAAGGAGCCTATCAGCAGGAGTCTCTGACGTCACCTGGTGGCACTGGCCACTCAGAGCAGTCCAGTGTGCCAGCAGCACCTCTGTTTCCAAGATGGCAGAGGTCTGGAGCACACTGGAGGAGCTCTGGACACCTCCCAGGGGAGGTGCAGGTCAGGGGAGTGGTCACTCCCCTTTCCTTTGTCCAGTTTCGCGCCAGAGCAGGGGCTAAGGGGTCCCTGAACTGGTGTAGACTGGCTTATGCAGAATTGGGCACATCTGTGCCCAAGAAAGCATTTCCAGAGGCTGGGGGAGGCTACTCCTCCCCTGCCTTCACACCATTTTCCAAAGGGAGAGGGTGTCACACCCTCTCTCAGAGGAAGTTCTTTGTTCTGCCATCCTGGGCCAGGCCTGGCTGGACCCCAGGAGGGCAGATGCCTGTCTGAGGGGTTGGCAGCAGCAGCAGCTGCGGTGAAACCCCAGGAAGGGCAGTTTGGCAGTACCAGGGTCTGTGCTACAGACCACTGGGATCATGGGATTGTGCCAACTATGCCAGGATGGCATAGAGGGGGCAATTCCATGATCATAGACATGTTACATGGCCATATTCGGAGTTACCATTGTGAAGCTACATATAGGTAGTGACCTATATGTAGTGCACGCGTGTAATGGTGTCCCCGCACTCACAAAGTTCAGGGAATTGGCTCTGAACAATGTGGGGGCACCTTGGCTAGTGCCAGGGTGCCCTCACACTAAGTAACTTTGCACCCAACCTTTACCAGGTAAAGGTTAGACATATAGGTGACTTATAAGTTACTTAAGTGCAGTGTAAAATGGCTGTGAAATAACGTGGACGTTATTTCACTCAGGCTGCAGTGGCAGGCCTGTGTAAGAATTGTCAGAGCTCCCTATGGGTGGCAAAAGAAATGCTGCAGCCCATAGGGATCTCCTGGAACCCCAATACCCTGGGTACCTCAGTACCATATACTAGGGAATTATAAGGGTGTTCCAGTAAGCCAATGTGAATTGGTAAAATTGGTCACTAGCCTGTTAGTGACAATTTAAAAGTAATGAGAGAGCATAACCACTGAGGTTCTGGTTAGCAGAGCCTCAGTGAGACAGTTAGGCACCACACAGGGAACACATACATGCACACCTATGAGCACTGGAGCCCTGTGTGACAGGGTCCCAGTGACACATACATATAGGCCACAACCTTATGAGCACTGGGGTCCTGACTAGCAGGGTCCCAGTGACACATAACAAACATACTGAAAACATAGTGTTTTCACTATGAGCACTGGGGCCTAGCCATCAGGATCCCAGTGAGACAGTGAAAACAGTGACAAACATCCTGACATACACTCACAAACAGGCCAAAAGTGGGGGTAACAAGGCTAGAAAGAGGCTACTTTCTCACACAACCCCCCCCCAAACGAAGGACAATAAGGCTAACCTTGGCCAGTTGAGACTTTATTGTCTAAGTGGTGATAAGTAGAGAGTAGCTCTGCAATAGACTGGTTACTCCCTTTATCATCCACTATATGGTTACTTCCCTGTGGGGATGTAAACCACCCTGTTTGAAGTTTTTTAGCTAAGCAACAATGTGAAGATGTATTTTCAGAGTTTCTATCAGTAAGTTTTAGTTTAGAGCAGTGGGAATTGTCCACTGAACCTATTTGTAGTGATGGGAATGCCAGACAGGGATGCTGTCTCAGAAAAGCCATAGCTGGGCAAAAACTTTGTCCATATGGCTGGAAGAGAGAACAGGGATGCTGTTTCTCTTGGGTTGGAGCAGGGCAGGGATGCTGTCCTAGCTCCACACTAGGGCAGGGATGCTGTCCTAAGTGTTGTGAGGCAGTGCAGAGTTTCTGCACTAAAGTTTCTCTGGGAGAGTTGGAGGGATGCTCCATGTTAACTAAAATGGTGCTCTTTTTCTCACCAATGTTAGTTATCCCACAGAGAGGTACTTCCACCTCAGGGAGTACAGTTTTGCCAACTGATGATTCCCTTGGAACAGGTGCCACCCCAGGAGAGGTTTCTCCCACCACAGGAATGGTATCCTGAATGGTAGGGTGGTTAGGGGATACTGTGATACCCTTTTTACCTGTTGATGGAGAGGGATCCTGAGTTTTCAGGCCTTCTCTCCTTTGCTTTTTCATTTCAGTAGAAATGAGAGGGAACAATTCCTCAGGGATGCCCAGCATGGCTGCATGGGCATAAAACTCTACATCAGCCCAACCTGAGGCCTCTAGGTCATTACCTAAGAGACAGTCTACAGGTAAGCTAGGTGATACCACCACCTGCTTAGGGCCAGTAACTCCACCCCAACTAAACTGAATTATAGCTAAGGGAAGAAACTTAGTGGAGTTATGGACATCAATAATCTTATACTGTTGTCCAATGATGTGTTGATCAGGGTGCACTAGGTTTTCAGTCACCAAAGTGAAACTGGCACCTGTGTCCCTGTAGGCCAAGGCCTCAACACCATTTATTGAAACTGTCTGCCTGTACTTATCCATTGTAAGGGGACAAGCAGCCAGTGTGGCAAGGCCAATGCCACTAGGTGTGACAGAAACTGTCTTGGGAGTGACTACCCTAGTTTCTACTATGGACCCAAAAGTGAACCCAACTACACCCTTAACTTGACTGTTGCCAGCAGTCCCACCACTAGTACCACTACTGCTAGGGGCACTAGAGCTTGATGTATTAGTGGTGGTAGGCTCAGGGGGTTTACCTGGACAGGACTTATCCCCTGGCCTATGCCCTCTGTTTTTACACACAAAGCACCAAGGCTTTTTAATGTGTGCAGGTTGGGAAGAAGAGGAAGAATTTGTTTTATCCCCACCCTCTGAAGAGTGTTTAAGATTTGAAGTGCGATCTTTGGTTTTACCCTTATCCCCATGCTTATCTTGAGATTTTTCACCATCTTTCTTCTTATTGCCATCTTTGTCACCCCCTGTATGAACTTTTCTGTTCACCCTTGTTCTGACCCATTTGTCTGCCTTCTTTCCCAATTCTTGGGGAGAGGTCAGATCAGAGTCTACCAGGTACTGGTGCAACAAATCAGACACACAATTATTAAGTATATGCTCTCTCAGGATTGTGTTATACAGGCTGTCATAATCAGTAACTTTACTGCCATGTAACCACCCCTCCAAGGCCTTCACTGAATGGTCAATGAAATCAACCCAGTCTTGTGAAGACTCCTTTTTGGTCTCTCTGAACTTTATCCCGTACTGTTCAGTGGTTAAGCCATAACCATCCAGGAGTGCATTCTTAAGAACTTGGAAATTATTAGCATCATTTTCTTTCACAGTAAGGAGCCTATCCCTACCTTTTCCACTAAATGATAGCCATAGGATAGCAGCCCACTGCCTTTGAGGGACATCCTGTACAACACAGGCCCTCTCAAGTGCAGCAAACCACTTGTTAATGTCATCCCCCTCCTTATAAGGGGGAACTATCTTGTGCAGATTCCTGGAATCATGCTCTTTTGCAGGATGACTATGGGGAATACTGCTGCTGCCACCATGGGTATCTAAACCCAACTTCTGTCTTTCCTTCTCTAATTCAAAAGACTGTCTATCCAAATCCAGCTGTTGCTTTTTAAGCTTCAGTCTGGTTTGTTCCACCCTCAACTTATTGAGTTCCCTCTCTAACATTCTGTCATCAGGGTTGGTGGGAGGGACATTCCTAGAAACAGAGCTATGATGGGAATGAACAGAAGGAGACCTGTCCCTTACAGAAGCCACCCTAACAGCTTGGTTAACAGAAACATTACTACCAGTATGGTGAGAATAAATGCTTTTGCTATGATGTGAGACAACACTATTTATATGGTGTGGCTCATCATCATTACCAACTATGCTAGATTGTCTAGTAATGGGCAGGCTAGGAAGTTTCTTTCCTGAATCTTTTCCTGGGGGAGTCCCTGAATCAGATTGAGAACTATTAGGTACTTTTTCAACAGATGAGGCACCTATGGCCTTATCCTGTTCTCTAAGCATGTTAAGTAACAGTTCCAAGGAAGGATTCTTCCCTACACTCAAACCTCTCTCTATACAGAGACTCCTTGCTCTTTTCCAGCTAAGGTTGTCATATGCAAGTTTGGACAGATCAACATTTTGGCCTGTGCCAGACATTTTTAGAGAGAGTTAAAGTGATAGAAAAAGAAAAAAAAGTTTTCAGAACTTTTTGGAAAGACAGAAAAAAACTTTTAAAACTTTTAAGAACTTTTTGAAAGTTTAGAAGTACTTTTCAGCACTTAGAAAATAGTGACAAGAGGAAATGCAAAACTTTTTGGCTATGTGTATATACACTGACCTTGTTTTGTATATTTTTCTCTTATGAAAAGTACACTGACAAGAGTGGTAAGTAGTCTCAAGCACTTATCCCACCACTGCACAACCAATGTAGGAGGCTGGACTGGCTTGTAGTGAGTACCAAGGGGTACTTGCACCTTGCACCAGGCCCAGTTATCCCTTATTAGTGTATAGGGTGTCTAGCAGCTTAGGCTGATAGATAATGGTAGCTTAGCAGAGCAGCTTAGGCTGAACTAGGAGACGTGTGAAGCTACTACAGTACCACTTAGTGTCATATGCACAATATCATAAGAAAACACAATACACAGTTATACTAAAAATAAAGGTACTTTATTTTTATGACAATATGCCAAAGTATCTTAGAGTGTACCCTCAGTGAGAGGATAGGAAATATACACAAGATATATATACACAATAGCAAAAATATGCAGTATAGTCTTAGAAAACAGTGCAAACAATGTATAGTTACAATAGGATGCAATGGGGAAACATAGGGATAGGGGCAACACAAACCATATACTTCAAAAGTGGAATGCGAACCACGAATGGACCCCAAACCTATGTGACCTTGTAGAGGGTCGCTGGGACTTATAGAAAATAGTGAGAGTTAGCAAAATAACCCTCCCCAAGACCCTGAAAAGTGAGTGCAAAGTGCACTAAAGTTCCCCTAAGGACAAAGTAGTCGTGTTAGAGGAATAATGCAGGAAAGACACAAACCAGCAAGGCAACAACTGTGGATTTCCAATCTAGGGTACCTGTGGAACAAGGGGACCAAGTCCAAAAGTCACAAGCAAGTCGGAGATGGGCAGATGCCCAGGAAATGCCAGCTGCGGGTGCAAAGAAGCTTCTACTGGACAGAAGAAGCTGAGGTTTCTGCAAGAACAAAAAGGGCTAGAGACTTCCCCTTTGGTGGACGGATCCCACTCGCCGTGTAGAGTCGTGCAGAAGTGTTTTCCCGCCGAAAGAATGCCAACAAGCCTTGCTAGCTGCAAATCGTGCGTTTGGCGTTTTTGGACGCTGCTGGGGCCCAAGAGGGACCAGGAGGTCGCAAATTGGACCTGAAGAGAGAGGGGACGTCGAGCAAGACAAAGAGCCCTCACTGAAGCAGGTAGCACCTGGAGAAGTGCCAGAAACAGGCACTACAAGGATGCGTGAAACGGTGCTTGCCGAAGTTGCACAAAGGAGTCCCACGTCGCCGGAGACCAACTTAGAAAGTCGTGCAATGCAGGTTAGAGTGCCGTGGACCCAGGCTTGGCTGTGCACAAAGGATTTCCGCCGGAAGTGCACAGGGGCCGGAGTAGCTGCAAAGTCGCAGTTCCCAGCAATGCAGCCCAGCGAGGTGAGGCAAGGACTTACCTCCACCAAACTTGGGCTGAAGAGTCACTGGACTGTGGGGGTCACTTGGACAGAGTCACTGGATTCGAGGGACCTCGCTCGTCGTGCTGAGAGGAGACCCAAGGGACCGGTAATGCAGCTTTTTGGTGCCTGCGGTTGCAGGGGGAAGATTCCGTCGACCCATGGGAGATTTCTTCGGAGCTTCTGGTGCAGAGAGGAGGCAGACTACCCCCACAGCATGCACAAGCAGGAAAACAGTCGAGAAGGCGGCAGGATCAGCGTTACAGAGTTGCAGTAGTCGTCTTTGCTACTATGTTGCAGGTTTGCAGGCTTCCAGCGCGGTCAGCAGTCAATTCCTTGGCAGAAGGTGAAGAGAGAGATGCAGAGGAACTCGGATGAGCTCTTTCATTCGTTATCTAAAGTTTCCCCAGAGACAGAGACCCTAAATAGCCAGAAAAGAGGGTTTGGCTACCTAGGAGAGAGGATAGGCTACTAACACCTGAAGGAGCCTATCAGCAGGAGTCTCTGACGTCACCTGGTGGCACTGGCCACTCAGAGCAGTCCAGTGTGCCAGCAGCACCTCTGTTTCCAAGATGGCATAGGTCTGGAGCACACTGGAGGAGCTCTGGACACCTCCCAGGGGAGGTGCAGGTCAGGGGAGTGGTCACTCCCCTTTCCTTTGTCCAGTTTCGCGCCAGAGCAGGGGCTAAGGGGTCCCTGAACCGGTGTAGACTGGCTTATGCAGAATTGGGCACATCTGTGCCCAAGAAAGCATTTCCAGAGGCTGGGGGAGGCTACTCCTCCCCTGCCTTCACACCATTTTCCAAAGGGAGAGGGTGTCACACCCTCTCTCAGAGGAAGTTCTTTGTTCTGCCATCCTGGGCCAGGCCTGGCTGGACCCCAGGAGGGCAGATGCCTGTCTGAGGGGTTGGCAGCAGCAGCAGCTGCGGTGAAACCCCAGGAAGGGCAGTTTGGCAGTACCAGGGTCTGTGCTACAGACCACTGGGATCATGGGATTGTGCCAACTATGCCAGGATGGCATAGAGGGGGCAATTCCATGATCATAGACATGTTACATGGCCATATTCGGAGTTACCATTGTGAAGCTACATATAGGTAGTGACCTATATGTAGTGCACGCGTGTAATGGTGTCCCCGCACTCACAAAGTTCAGGGAATTGGCTCTGAACAATGTGGGGGCACCTTGGCTAGTGCCAGGGTGCCCTCACACTAAGTAACTTTGCACCCAACCTTTACCAGGTAAAGGTTAGACATATAGGTGACTTATAAGTTACTTAAGTGCAGTGTAAAATGGCTGTGAAATAACGTGGACGTTATTTCACTCAGGCTGCAGTGGCAGGCCTGTGTAAGAATTGTCAGAGCTCCCTATGAGTGGCAAAAGAAATGCTGCAGCCCATAGGGATCTCCTGGAACCCCAATACCCTGGGTACCTCAGTACCATATACTAGGGAATTATAAGGGTGTTCCAGTAAGCCAATGTGAATTGGTAAAATTGGTCACTAGCCTGTTAGTGACAATTTAAAAGTAATGAGAGAGCATAACCACTGAGGTTCTGGTTAGCAGAGCCTCAGTGAGACAGTTAGGCACCACACAGGGAACACATACATGCACACCTATGAGCACTGGAGCCCTGTGTGACAGGGTCCCAGTGACACATACATATAGGCCACAACCTTATGAGCACTGGGGTCCTGACTAGCAGGGTCCCAGTGACACATAACAAACATACTGAAAACATAGTGTTTTCACTATGAGCACTGGGGCCTAGCCATCAGGATCCCAGTGAGACAGTGAAAACAGTGACAAACATCCTGACATACACTCACAAACAGGCCAAAAGTAGGGGTAACAAGGCTAGAAAGAGGCTACTTTCTCACACAACCCCCCCCCAAACGAAGGACAATAAGGCTAACCTTGGCCAGTTGAGACTTTATTGTCTAAGTGGTGATAAGTAGAGAGTAGCTCTGCAATAGACTGGTTACTCCCTTTATCATCCACTATATGGTTACTTCCCTGTGGGGATGTAAACCACCCTGTTTGAAGTTTTTTAGCTAAGCAACAATGTGAAGATGTATTTTCAGAGTTTCTATCAGTAAGTTTTAGTTTAGAGCAGTAGGAATTGTCCACTGAACCTATTTGTAGTGATGGGAATGCCAGACAGGGATGCTGTCTCAGAAAAGCCATAGCTGGGCAAAAACTTTGTCCATATGGCTGGAAGAGAGAACAGGGATGCTGTTTCTCTTGGGTTGGAGCAGGGCAGGGATGCTGTCCTAGCTCCACACTAGGGCAGGGATGCTGTCCTAAGTGTTGTGAGGCAGTGCAGAGTTTCTGCACTAAAGTTTCTCTGGGAGGGTTGGAAGGATGCTCCATGTTAACTAAAATGGTGCTCTTTTTCTCACCAATGTTAGTTATCCCACAGAGAGGTACTTCCACCTCAGGGAGTACAGTTTTGCCAACTGATGATTCCCTTGGAACAGGTGCCACCCCAGGAGAGGTTTCTCCCACCACAGGAATGGTATCCTGAATGGTAGGGTGGTTAGGGGATACTGTGATACCCTTTTTACCTGTTGATGGAGAGGGATCCTGAGTTTTCATGCCTTCTCTCCTTTGCTTTTTCATTTC
The DNA here is from genome assembly GCF_031143425.1 of Pleurodeles waltl. Lineage (NCBI taxonomy): Eukaryota > Metazoa > Chordata > Amphibia > Caudata > Salamandridae > Pleurodeles > Pleurodeles waltl. Next base: position 800,304,526 of record NC_090443.1, on the reverse strand, counting down.
AGTAGAAATGAGAGGGAACAATTCCTCAGGGATGCCCAGCATGGCTGCATGGGCATAAAACTCTACATCAGCCCAACCTGAGGCCTCTAGGTCATTACCTAAGAGACAGTCTACAGGTAAGCTAGGTGATACCACCACCTGCTTAGGGCCAGTAACTCCACCCCAACTAAACTGAATTATAGCTAAGGGAAGAAACTTAGTGGAGTTATGGACATCAATAATCTTATACTGTTGTCCAATGATGTGTTGATCAGGGTGCACTAGGTTTTCAGTCACCAAAGTGAAACTGGCACCTGTGTCCCTGTAGGCCAAGGCCTCAACACCATTTATTGAAACTGTCTGCCTGTACTTATCCATTGTAAGGGGACAAGCAGCCAGTGTGGCAAGGCCAATGCCACTAGGTGTGACAGAAACTGTCTTGGGAGTGACTACCCTAGTTTCTACTATGGACCCAAAAGTGAACCCAACTACACCCTTAACTTGACTGTTGCCAGCAGTCCCACCACTAGTACCACTACTGCTAGGGGAACTAGAGCTTGATGTATTAGTGGTGGTAGGCTCAGGGGGTTTACCTGGACAGGACTTATCCCTTTGGCCTATGGCCTCTGTTTTTACACACAAAGCACCAAGGCTTTTTAATGTGTGCAGGTTGGGAAGAAGAGGAAGAATTTGTTTTATCCCCACCCTCTGAAGAGTGTTTAAGATTTGAAGTGGGATCTTTGGTTTTACCCTTATCCCCATGCTTATCTTGAGATTTTTCACCATCTTTCTTCTTATTGCCATCTTTGTCACCCCCTGTATGAACTTTTCTGTTCACCCTTGTTCTGACCCATTTGTCTGCCTTCTTTCCCAATTCTTGGGGAGAGGTCAGATCAGAGTCTACCAGGTACTGGTGCAACAAATCAGACACAAAATTATTAAGTATATGCTCTCTCAGGATTGTGTTATACAGGCTGTCATAATCAGTAACTTTACTGCCATGTAACCACCCCTCCAAGGCCTTCACTGAATGGTCAATGAAATCAACCCAGTCTTGTGAAGACTCCTTTTTGGTCTCTCTGAACTTTATCCTGTACTGTTCAGTGGTTAAGCCATAACCATCCAGGAGTGCATTCTTAAGAACTTGGAAATTATTAGCATCATTTTCTTTCACAGTAAGGAGCCTATCCCTACCTTTTCCACTAAATGATAGCCATAGGATAGCAGCCCACTGCCTTTGAGGGACATCCTGTACAACACAGGCCCTCTCAAGTGCAGCAAACCACTTGTTAATGTCATCCCCCTCCTTATAAGGGGGAACTATCTTGTGCAGATTCCTGGAATCATGCTCTTTTGCAGGATGACTATGGGGAATACTGCTGCTGCCACCATGGGTATCTAAACCCAACTTCTGTCTTTCCTTCTCTAATTCAAAAGACTGTCTATCCAAATCCAGCTGTTGCTTTTTAAGCTTCAGTCTGGTTTGTTCCACCCTCAACTTATTGAGTTCCCTCTCTAACATTCTGTCATCAGGGTTGGTGGGAGGGACATTCCTAGAAACAGAGCTATGATGGGAATGAACAGAAGGAGACCTGTCCCTTACAGAAGCCACCCTAACAGCTTGGTTAACAGAAACATTACTACCAGTATGGTGAGAATAAATGCTTTTGCTATGATGTGAGACAACACTATTTATATGGTGTGGCTCATCATCATTACCAACTATGCTAGATTGTCTAGTAATGGGCAGGCTAGGAAGTTTCTTTCCTGAATCTTTTCCTGGGGGAGTCCCTGAATCAGATTGAGAACTATTAGGTACTTTTTCAACAGATGAGGCACCTATGGCCTTATCCTGTTCTCTAAGCATGTTAAGTAACAGTTCCAAGGAAGGATTCTTCCCTACACTCAAACCTCTCTCTATACAGAGACTCCTTGCTCTTTTCCAGCTAAGGTTGTCATATGCAAGTTTGGACAGATCAACATTTTGGCCTGTGCCAGACATTTTTAGAGAGAGTTAAAGTGATAGAAAAAGAAAAAAAAGTTTTCAGAACTTTTTGGAAAGACAGAAAAAAACTTTTTAAACTTTTAAGAACTTTTTGAAAGTTTAGAAGTACTTTTCAGCACTTAGAAAAGAGTGACAAGAGGAAATGCAAAACTTTTTGGCTATGTGTATATACACTGACCTTGTTTTGTACATTTTTCTCTTATGAAAAGTACACTGACAAGAGTGGTAAGTAGTCTCAAGCACTTATCCCACTACTGCACAACCAATGTAGGAGGCTGGACTGGCTTGTAGTGAGTACCAAGGGGTAGTTGCACCTTGCACCAGGCCCAGTTATCCCTTATTAGTGTATAGGGTGTCTAGCAGCTTAGGCTGATAGATAATGGTAGCTTAGCAGAGCAGCTTAGGCTGAACTAGGAGACGTGTGAAGCTACTACAGTACCACTTAGTGTCATATGCACAATATCATAAGAAAACACAATACACAGTTATACTCAAAATAAAGGTACTTTATTTTTATGACAATATGCCAAAGTATCTTAGAGTGTACCCTCAGTGAGAGGATAGGAAATATACACAAGATATATATACACAATAGCAAAAATATGCAGTATAGTCTTAGAAAACAGTGCAAACAATGTATAGTTACAATAGGATGCAATGGGGAAACATAGGGATAGGGGCAACACAAACCATATACTCCAAAAGTGGAATGCGAACCACGAATGGAACCCAAACCTATGTGACCTTGTAGAAGTTCGCTGGGACTATTAGAAAATAGTGAGAGTTAGCAAAATAACCCTCCCCAAGACCCTGAAAAGTGAGTGCAAAGTGCACTAAAGTTCCCCTAAGGACAAAGTAGTCGTGTTAGAGGAATAATGCAGGAAAGACACAAACCAGCAAGGCAACAACTGTGGATTTCCAATCTAGGGTACCTGTGGAACAAGGGGACCAAGTCCAAAAGTCACAAGCAAGTCGGAGATGGGCAGATGCCCAGGAAATGCCAGCTGCGGGTGCAAAGAAGCTTCTACTGGACAGAAGAAGCTGAGGTTTCTGCAGGAAAAAAAGGGCTAGAGACTTCCCCTTTGGTGGACAGATCCCTCTCGCCGTGGAGAGTCGTGCAGAAGTGTTTTCCCGCCGAAAGAACGCCAAAAAGCCTTGCTAGCTGCAAATCGTGCGTTTGGCGTTTTTGGATGCTGCTGGGGCCCAGGAGGGACCAGGAGGTCGCAAATTGGACCTGAAGAGAGAGGGGACGTCGAGCAAGACAAAGAGCCCTCACTGAAGCAGGTAGCACCTGGAGAAGTGCCAGAAACAGGCACTACGAGGATGCGTGAAACGGTGCTTGCCGAAGTTGCACAAAGGAGTCCCACGTCGCCGGAGACCAACTTAGAAAGTCGTGCAATGCAGGTTAGAGTGCCGTGGACCCAGACTTGGCTGTGCACAAAGGATTTCCGCCGGAAGTGCACAGGGGCCGGAGTAGCTGCAAAATCGCGGTTCCCAGCAATGCAGCCCAGCGAGATGAGGCAAGGACTTACCTCCACCAAACTTGGGCTGAAGAGTTACTGGACTGTGGGGGTCACTTGGACAGAGTCACTGGATTCGAGGGATCTCGCTCGTTGTGCTGAGAGGAGACCCAAGGGACTGGTAATGCAGCTTTTTGGTGCCTGCGGTTGCAGGGGGAAGATTCCGTCGACCCATGGGAGATTTCTTCGGAGCTTCTGGTGCAGAGAGGAGGCAGACTACCCCCACAGCATGCACAAGCAGGAAAACAGTCGAGAAGGGGGCAGGATCAGCGTTACAGAGTTGCAGTAGTCGTCTTTGCTACTATGTTGCAGGTTTGCAGGCTTCCAGCGCGGTCAGCAGTCAATTCCTTGGCAGAAGGTGAAGAGAGAGATGCAGAGGAACTCGGATGAGCTCTTGCATTCGTTATCTAAAGTTTCCCCAGAGACAGAGACCCTAAATAGCCAGAAAAGAGGGTTTGGCTACCTAGGAGAGAGGATAGGCTACTAACACCTGAAGGAGCCTATCAGCAGGAGTCTCTGACGTCACCTGGTGGCACTGGCCACTCAGAGCAGTCCAGTGTGCCAGCAGCACCTCTGTTTCCAAGATGGCAGAGGTCTGGAGCACACTGGAGGAGCTCTGGACACCTCCCAGGGGAGGTGCAGGTCAGGGGAGTGGTCACTCCCCTTTCCTTTGTCCAGTTTCGCGCCAGAGCAGGGGCTAAGGGGTCCCTGAACCGGTGTAGACTGGCTTATGCAGAATTGGGCACATCTGTGCCCAAGAAAGCATTTCCAGAGGCTGGGGGAGGCTACTCCTCCCCTGCCTTCACACCATTTTCCAAAGGGAGAGGGTGTCACACCCTCTCTCAGAGGAAGTTCTTTGTTCTGCCATCCTGGGCCAGGCCTGGCTGGACCCCAGGAGGGCAGATGCCTGTCTGAGGGGTTGGCAGCAGCAGCAGCTGCGGTGAAACCCCAGGAAGGGCAGTTTGGCAGTACCAGGGTCTGTGCTACAGACCACTGGGATCATGGGATTGTGCCAACTATGCCAGGATGGCATAGAGGGGGCAATTCCATGATCATAGACATGTTACATGGCCATATTCGGAGTTACCATTGTGAAGCTACATATAGGTAGTGACCTATATGTAGTGCACGCGTGTAATGGTGTCCCCGCACTCACAAAGTTCAGGGAATTGGCTCTGAACAATGTGGGGGCACCTTGGCTAGTGCCAGGGTGCCCTCACACTAAGTAACTTTGCACCCAACCTTTACCAGGTAAAGGTTAGACATATAGGTGACTTATAAGTTACTTAAGTGCAGTGTAAAATGGCTGTGAAATAACGTGGACGTTATTTCACTCAGGCTGCAGTGGCAGGCCTGTGTAAGAATTGTCAGAGCTCCCTATGGGTGGCAAAAGAAATGCTGCAGCCCATAGGGATCTCCTGGAACCCCAATACCCTGGGTACCTCAGTACCATATACTAGGGAATTATAAGGGTGTTCCAGTAAGCCAATGTGAATTGGTAAAATTGGTCACTAGCCTGTTAGTGACAATTTAAAAGTAATGAGAGAGCATAACCACTGAGGTTCTGGTTAGCAGAGCCTCAGTGAGACAGTTAGGCACCACACAGGGAACACATACATGCACACCTATGAGCACTGGAGCCCTGTGTGACAGGGTCCCAGTGACACATACATATAGGCCACAACCTTATGAGCACTGGGGTCCTGACTAGCAGGGTCCCAGTGACACATAACAAACATACTGAAAACATAGTGTTTTCACTATGAGCACTGGGGCCTAGCCATCAGGATCCCAGTGAGACAGTGAAAACAGTGACAAACATCCTGACATACACTCACAAACAGGCCAAAAGTGGGGGTAACAAGGCTAGAAAGAGGCTACTTTCTCACACAACCCCCCCCCCAAACGAAGGACAATAAGGCTAACCTTGGCCAGTTGAGACTTTATTGTCTAAGTGGTGATAAGTAGAGAGTAGCTCTGCAATAGACTGGTTACTCCCTTTATCATCCACTATATGGTTACTTCCCTGTGGGGATGTAAACCACCCTGTTTGAAGTTTTTTAGCTAAGCAACAATGTGAAGATGTATTTTCAGAGTTTCTATCAGTAAGTTTTAGTTTAGAGCAGTGGGAATTGTCCACTGAACCTATTTGTAGTGATGGGAATGCCAGACAGGGATGCTGTCTCAGAAAAGCCATAGCTGGGCAAAAACTTTGTCCATATGGCTGGAAGAGAGAACAGGGATGCTGTTTCTCTTGGGTTGGAGCAGGGCAGGGATGCTGTCCTAGCTCCACACTAGGGCAGGGATGCTGTCCTAAGTGTTGTGAGGCAGTGCAGAGTTTCTGCACTAAAGTTTCTCTGGGAGGGTTGGAGGGATGCTCCATGTTAACTAAAATGGTGCTCTTTTTCTCACCAATGTTAGTTATCCCACAGAGAGGTACTTCCACCTCAGGGAGTACAGTTTTGCCAACTGATGATTCCCTTGGAACAGGTGCCACCCCAGGAGAGGTTTCTCCCACCACAGGAATGGTATCCTGAATGGTAGGGTGGTTAGGGGATACTGTGATACCCTTTTTACCTGTTGATGGAGAGGGATCCTGAGTTTTCAGGCCTTCTCTCCTTTGCTTTTTCATTTCAGTAGAAATGAGAGGGAACAATTCCTCAGGGATGCCCAGCATGGCTGCATGGGCATAAAACTCTACATCAGCCCAACCTGAGGCCTCTAGGTCATTACCTAAGAGACAGTCTACAGGTAAGCTAGGTGATACCACCACCTGCTTAGGGCCAGTAACTCCACCCCAACTAAACTGAATTATAGCTAAGGGAAGAAACTTAGTGGAGTTATGGACATCAATAATCTTATACTGTTGTCCAATGATGTGTTGATCAGGGTACACTAGGTTTTCAGTCACCAAAGTGAAACTGGCACCTGTGTCCCTGTATGCCAAGGCCTCAACACCATTTATTGAAACTGTCTGCCTGTACTTATCCATTGTAAGGGGACAAGCAGCCAGTGTGGCAAGGCCAATGCCACTAGGTGTGACAGAAACTGTCTTGGGAGTGACTACCCTAGTTTCTACTATGGACCCAAAAGTGAACCCAACTACACCCTTAACTTGACTGTTGCCAGCAGTCCCACCACTAGTACCACTACTGCTAGGGGCACTAGAGCTTGATGTATTAGTGGTGGTAGGCTCAGGGGGTTTACCTGGACAGGACTTATCCCCTGGCCTATGGCCTCTGTTTTTACACACAAAGCACCAAGGCTTTTTAATGTGTGCAGGTTGGGAAGAAGAGGAAGAATTTGTTTTATCCCCACCCTCTGAAGAGTGTTTAAGATTTGAAGTGGGATCTTTGGTTTTACCCTTATCCCCATGCTTATCTTGAGATTTTTCACCATCTTTCTTCTTATTGCCATCTTTGTCACCCCCTGTATGAACTTTTCTGTTCACCCTTGTTCTGACCCATTTGTCTGCCTTCTTTCCCAATTCTTGGGGAGAGGTCAGATCAGAGTCTACCAGGTACTGGTGCAACAAATCAGACACACAATTATTAAGTATATGCTCTCTCAGGATTGTGTTATACAGGCTGTCATAATCAGTAACTTTACTGCCATGTAACCACCCCTCCAAGGCCTTCACTGAATGGTCAATGAAATCAACCCAGTCTTGTGAAGACTCCTTTTTGGTCTCTCTGAACTTTATCCTGTACTGTTCAGTGGTTAAGCCATAACCATCCAGGAGTGCATTCTTAAGAACTTGGAAATTATTAGCATCATTTTCTTTCACAGTAAGGAGCCTATCCCTACCTTTTCCACTAAATGATAGCCATAGGATAGCAGCCCACTGCCTTTGAGGGACATCCTGTACAACACAGGCCCTCTCAAGTGCAGCAAACCACTTGTTAATGTCATCCCCCTCCTTATAAGGGGGAACTATCTTGTGCAGATTCCTGGAATCATGCTCTTTTGCAGGATGACTATGGGGAATACTGCTGCTGCCACCATGGGTATCTAAACCCAACTTCTGTCTTTCCTTCTCTAATTCAAAAGACTGTCTATCCAAATCCAGCTGTTGCTTTTTAAGCTTCAGTCTGGTTTGTTCCACCCTCAACTTATTGAGTTCCCTCTCTAACATTCTGTCATCAGGGTTGGTGGGAGGGACATTCCTAGAAACAGAGCTATGATGGGAATGAACAGAAGGAGACCTGTCCCTTACAGAAGCCACCCTAACAGCTTGGTTAACAGAAACATTACTACCAGTATGGTGAGAATAAATGCTTTTGCTATGATGTGAGACAACACTATTTATATGGTGTGGCTCATCATCATTACCAACTATGCTAGATTGTCTAGTAATGGGCAGGCTAGGAAGTTTCTTTCCTGAATCTTTTCCTGGGGGAGTCCCTGAATCAGATTGAGAACTATTAGGTACTTTTTCAACAGATGAGGCACCTATGGCCTTATCCTGTTCTCTAAGCATGTTAAGTAACAGTTCCAAGGAAGGATTCTTCCCTACACTCAAACCTCTCTCTATACAGAGACTCCTTGCTCTTTTCCAGCTAAGGTTGTCATATGCAAGTTTGGACAGATCAACATTTTGGCCTGTGCCAGACATTTTTAGAGAGAGTTAAAGTGATAGAAAAAGAAAAAAAAGTTTTCAGAACTTTTTGGAAAGACAGAAAAAAACTTTTAAAACTTTTAAGAACTTTTTGAAAGTTTAGAAGTACTTTTCAGCACTTAGAAAAGAGTGACAAGAGGAAATGCAAAACTTTTTGGCTATGTGTATATACACTGACCTTGTTTTGTATATTTTTCTCTTATGAAAAGTACACTGACAAGAGTGGTAAGTAGTCTCAAGCACTTATCCCACCACTGCACAACCAATGTAGGAGGCTGGACTGGCTTGTAGTGAGTACCAAAGGGTACTTGCACCTTGCACCAGGCCCAGTTATCCCTTATTAGTGTATAGGGTGTCTAGCAGCTTAGGCTGATAGATAATGGTAGCTTAGCAGAGCAGCTTAGGCTGAACTAGGAGACGTGTGAAGCTACTACAGTACCACTTAGTGTCATATGCACAATATCATAAGAAAACACAATACACAGTTATACTAAAAATAAAGGTACTTTATTTTTATGACAATATGCCAAAGTATCTTAGAGTGTACCCTCAGTGAGAGGATAGGAAATATACACAAGATATATATACACAATAGCAAAAATATGCAGTATAGTCTTAGAAAACAGTGCAAACAATGTATAGTTACAATAGGATGCAATGGGGAAACATAGGGATAGGGGCAACACAAACCATATACTCCAAAAGTGGAATGCGAACCACGAATGGACCCCAAACCTATGTGACCTTGTAGAGGGTCGCTGGGAGTATTAGAAAATAGTGAGAGTTAGCAAAATAACCCTCCCCAAGACCCTGAAAAGTGAGTGCAAAGTGCACTAAAGTTCCCCTAAGGACAAAGTAGTCGTGTTAGAGGAATAATGCAGGAAAGACACAAACCAGCAAGGCAACAACTGTGGATTTCCAATCTAGGGTACCTGTGGAACAAGGGGACCAAGTCCAAAAGTCACAAGCAAGTCGGAGATGGGCAGATGCCCAGGAAATGCCAGCTGCGGGTGCAAAGAAGCTTCTACTGGACAGAAGAAGCTGAGGTTTCTGCAGGAACAAAAAGGGCTAGAGACTTCCCCTTTGGTGGACAGATCCGTCTCGCCGTGGAGAGTTGTGCAGAAGTGTTTTCCCGCCGAAAGAACGCCAACAAGCCTTGGTAGCTGCAAATCGTGCATTTGGCGTTTTTGGACGCTGCTGGGGCCCAGGAGGGACCAGGAGGTCGCAAATTGGACTTGAAGAGAGAGGGGACGTCGAGCAAGACAAAGAGCCCTCACGGAAGCAGGTAGCACCTAGAGAAGTGCCAGAAACAGGCACTACGAGGATGCGTGAAACGGTGCTTGCCGAAGTTGCACAAAGGAGTCCCACGTCGCCGGAGACCAACTTAGAAAGTCGTGCAATGCAGGTTAGAGTGCCGTGGACCCAGACTTGGCTGTGCACAAAGGATTTCCGCCGGAAGTGCACAGGGGCCGGAGTAGCTGCAAAATCGCGGTTCCCAGCAATGCAGCCCAGCGAGGTGATGCAAGGACTTACCTCCACCAAACTTGGGCTGAAGAGTCACTGGACTGTGGGGGTCACTTGGACAGAGTCACTGGATTCGAGGGATCTCGCTCGTTGTGCTGAGAGGAGACCCAAGGGACCGGTAATGCAGCTTTTTGGTGCCTGCGGTTGCAGGGGGAAGATTCCGTCGACCCATGGGAGATTTCTTCGGAGCTTCTGGTGCAGAGAGGAGGCAGACTACCCCCACAGCATGCACAAGCAGGAAAACAGTCGAGAAGGGGGCAGGATCAGCGTTACAGAGTTGCAGTAGTCGTCTTTGCTACTATGTTGCAGGTTTGCAGGCTTCCAGCGCGGTCAGCAGTCAATTCCTTGGCAGAAGGTGAAGAGAGAGATGCAGAGGAACTCGGATGAGCTCTTGCATTCGTTATCTAAAGTTTCCCCAGAGACAGAGACCCTAAATAGCCAGAAAAGAGGGTTTGGCTACCTAGGAGAGAGGATAGGCTACTAACACCTGAAGGAGCCTATCAGCAGGAGTCTCTGACGTCACCTGGTGGCACTGGCCACTCAGAGCAGTCCAGTGTGCCAGCAGCACCTCTGTTTCCAAGATGGCAGAGGTCTGGAGCACACTGGAGGAGCTCTGGACACCTCCCAGGGGAGGTGCAGGTCAGGGGAGTGGTCACTCCCCTTTCCTTTGTCCAGTTTCGCGCCAGAGCAGGGGCTAAGGGGTCCCTGAACCGGTGTAGACTGGCTTATGCAGAATTGGGCACATCTGTGCCCAAGAAAGCATTTCCAGAGGCTGGGGGAGGCTACTCCTCCCCTGCCTTCACACCATTTTCCAAAGGGAGAGGGTGTCACACCCTCTCTCAGAGGAAGTTCTTTGTTCTGCCATCCTGGGCCAGGCCTGGCTGGACCCCAGGAGGGCAGATGCCTGTCTGAGGGGTTGGCAGCAGCAGCAGCTGCGGTGAAACCCCAGGAAGGGCAGTTTGGCAGTACCAGGGTCTGTGCTACAGACCACTGGGATCATGGGATTGTGTCAACTATGCCAGGATGGCATAGAGGGGGCAATTCCATGATCATAGACATGTTACATGGCCATATTCGGAGTTACCATTGTGAAGCTACATATAGGTAGTGACCTATATGTAGTGCACGCGTGTAATGGTGTCCCCGCACTCACAAAGTTCAGGGAATTGGCTCTGAACAATGTGGGGGCACCTTGGCTAGTGCCAGGGTGCCCTCACACTAAGTAACTTTGCACCCAACCTTTACCAGGTAAAGGTTAGACATATAGGTGACTTATAAGTTACTTAAGTGCAGTGTAAAATGGCTGTGAAATAACGTGGACGTTATTTCACTCAGGCTGCAGTGGCAGGCCTGTGTAAGAATTGTCAGAGCTCCCTATGGGTGGCAAAAGAAATGCTGCAGCCCATAGGGATCTCCTGGAACCCCAATACCCTGGGTACCTCAGTACCATATACTAGGGAATTATAAGGGTGTTCCAGTAAGCCAATGTGAATTGGTAAAATTGGTCACTAGCCTGTTAGTGACAATTTAAAAGTAATGAGAGAGCATAACCACTGAGGTTCTGGTTAGCAGAGCCTCAGTGAGACAGTTAGGCACCACACAGGGAACACATACATGCACACCTATGAGCACTGGAGCCCTGTGTGACAGGGTCCCAGTGACACATACATATAGGCCACAACCTTATGAGCACTGGGGTCCTGACTAGCAGGGTCCCAGTGACACATAACAAACATACTGAAAACATAGTGTTTTCACTATGAGCACTGGGGCCTAGCCATCAGGATCCCAGTGAGACAGTGAAAACAGTGACAAACATCCTGACATACACTCACAAACAGGCCAAAAGTGGGGGTAACAAGGCTAGAAAGAGGCTACTTTCTCACACAACCCCCCCCCAAACGAAGGACAATAAGGCTAACCTTGGCCAGTTGAGACTTTATTGTCTAAGTGGTGATAAGTAGAGAGTAGCTCTGCAATAGACTGGTTACTCCCTTTATCATCCACTATATGGTTACTTCCCTGTGGGGATGTAAACCACCCTGTTTGAAGTTTTTTAGCTAAGCAACAATGTGAAGATGTATTTTCAGAGTTTCTATCAGTAAGTTTTAGTTTAGAGCAGTGGGAATTGTCCACTGAACCTATTTGTAGTGATGGGAATGCCAGACAGGGATGCTGTCTCAGAAAAGCCATAGCTGGGCAAAAACTTTGTCCATATGGCTGGAAGAGAGAACAGGGATGCTGTTTCTCTTGGGTTGGAGCAGGGCAGGGATGCTGTCCTAGCTCCACACTAGGGCAGGGATGCTGTCCTAAGTGTTGTGAGGCAGTGCAGAGTTTCTGCACTAAAGTTTCTCTGGGAGAGTTGGAGGGATGCTCCATGTTAACTAAAATGGTGCTCTTTTTCTCACCAATGTTAGTTATCCCACAGAGAGGTACTTCCACCTCAGGGAGTACAGTTTTGCCAACTGATGATTCCCTTGGAACAGGTGCCACCCCAGGAGAGGTTTCTCCCACCACAGGAATGGTATCCTGAATGGTAGGGTGGTTAGGGGATACTGTGATACCCTTTTTACCTGTTGATGGAGAGGGATCCTGAGTTTTCAGGCCTTCTCTCCTTTGCTTTTTCATTTCAGTAGAAATGAGAGGGAACAATTCCTCAGGGATGCCCAGCATGGCTGCATGGGCATAAAACTCTACATCAGCCCAACCTGAGGCCTCTAGGTCATTACCTAAGAGACAGTCTACAGGTAAGCTAGGTGATACCACCACCTGCTTAGGGCCAGTAACTCCACCCCAACTAAACTGAATTATAGCTAAGGGAAGAAACTTAGTGGAGTTATGGACATCAATAATCTTATACTGTTGTCCAATGATGTGTTGATCAGGGTGCACTAGGTTTTCAGTCACCAAAGTGAAACTGGCACCTGTGTCCCTGTAGGCCAAGGCCTCAACACCATTTATTGAAACTGTCTGCCTGTACTTATCCATTGTAAGGGGACAAGCAGCCAGTGTGGCAAGGCCAATGCCACTAGGTGTGACAGAAACTGTCTTGGGAGTGACTACCCTAGTTTCTACTATGGACCCAAAAGTGAACCCAACTACACCCTTAACTTGACTGTTGCCAGCAGTCCCACCACTAGTACCACTACTGCTAGGGGCACTAGAGCTTGATGTATTAGTGGTGGTAGGCTCAGGGGGTTTACCTGGACAGGACTTATCCCCTGGCCTATGCCCTCTGTTTTTACACACAAAGCACCAAGGCTTTTTAATGTGTGCAGGTTGGGAAGAAGAGGAAGAATTTGTTTTATCCCCACCCTCTGAAGAGTGTTTAAGATTTGAAGTGGGATCTTTGGTTTTACCCTTATCCCCATGCTTATCTTGAGATTTTTCACCATCTTTCTTCTTATTGCCATCTTTGTCACCCCCTGTATGAACTTTTCTGTTCACCCTTGTTCTGACCCATTTGTCTGCCTTCTTTCCCAATTCTTGGGGAGAGGTCAGATCAGAGTCTACCAGGTACTGGTGCAACAAATCAGACACACAATTATTAAGTATATGCTCTCTCAGGATTGTGTTATACAGGCTGTCATAATCAGTAACTTTACTGCCATGTAACCACCCCTCCAAGGCCTTCACTGAATGGTCAATGAAATCAACCCAGTCTTGTGAAGACTCCTTTTTGGTCTCTCTGAACTTTATCCTGTACTGTTCAGTGGTTAAGCCATAACCATCCAGGAGTGCATTCTTAAGAACTTGGAAATTATTAGCATCATTTTCTTTCACAGTAAGGAGCCTATCCCTACCTTTTCCACTAAATGATAGCCATAGGATAGCAGCCCACTGCCTTTGAGGGACATCCTGTACAACACAGGCCCTCTCAAGTGCAGCAAACCACTTGTTAATGTCATCCCCCTCCTTATAAGGGGGAACTATCTTGTGCAGATTCCTGGAATCATGCTCTTTTGCAGGATGACTATGGGGAATACTGCTGCTGCCACCATGGGTATCTAAACCCAACTTCTGTCTTTCCTTCTCTAATTCAAAAGACTGTCTATCCAAATCCAGCTGTTGCTTTTTAAGCTTCAGTCTGGTTTGTTCCACCCTCAACTTATTGAGTTCCCTCTCTAACATTCTGTCATCAGGGTTGGTGGGAGGGACATTCCTAGAAACAGAGCTATGATGGGAATGAACAGAAGGAGACCTGTCCCTTACAGAAGCCACCCTAACAGCTTGGTTAACAGAAACATTACTACCAGTATGGTGAGAATAAATGCTTTTGCTATGATGTGAGACAACACTATTTATATGGTGTGGCTCATCATCATTACCAACTATGCTAGATTGTCTAGTAATGGGCAGGCTAGGAAGTTTCTTTCCTGAATCTTTTCCTGGGGGAGTCCCTGAATCAGATTGAGAACTATTAGGTACTTTTTCAACAGATGAGGCACCTATGGCCTTATCCTGTTCGCTAAGCATGTTAAGTAACAGTTCCAAGGAAGGATTCTTCCCTACACTCAAACCTCTCTCTATACAGAGACTCCTTGCTCTTTTCCAGCTAAGGTTGTCATATGCAAGTTTGGACAGATCAACATTTTGGCCTGTGCCAGACATTTTTAGAGAGAGTTAAAGTGATAGAAAAAGAAAAAAAAGTTTTCAGAACTTTTTGGAAAGACAGAAAAAAACTTTTAAAACTTTTAAGAACTTTTTGAAAGTTTAGAAGTACTTTTCAGCACTTAGAAAATAGTGACAAGAGGAAATGCAAAACTTTTTGGCTATGTGTATATACACTGACCTTGTTTTGTATATTTTTCTCTTATGAAAAGTACACTGACAAGAGTGGTAAGTAGTCTCAAGCACTTATCCCACCACTGCACAACCAATGTAGGAGGCTGGACTGGCTTGTAGTGAGTACCAAGGGGTACTTGCACCTTGCACCAGGCCCAGTTATCCCTTATTAGTGTATAGGGTGTCTAGCAGCTTAAGCTGATAGATAATGGTAGCTTAGCAGAGCAGCTTAGGCTGAACTAGGAGACGTGTGAAGCTACTACAGTACCACTTAGTGTCATATGCACAATATCATAAGAAAACACAATACACAGTTATACTAAAAATAAAGGTACTTTATTTTTATGACAATATGCCAAAGTATCTTAGAGTGTACCCTCAGTGAGAGGATAGGAAATATACACAAGATATATATACACAATAGCAAAAATATGCAGTATAGTCTTAGAAAACAGTGCAAACAATGTATAGTTACAATAGGATGCAATGGGGAAACATAGGGATAGGGGCAACACAAACCATATACTTCAAAAGTGGAATGCGAACCACGAATGGACCCCAAACCTATGTGACCTTGTAGAGGGTCGCTGGGACTATTAGAAAATAGTGAGAGTTAGCAAAATAACCCTCCCCAAGACCCTGAAAAGTGAGTGCAAAGTGCACTAAAGTTCCCCTAAGGACAAAGTAGTCGTGTTAGAGGAATAATGCAGGAAAGACACAAACCAGCAAGGCAACAACTGTGGATTTCCAATCTAGGGTACCTGTGGAACAAGGGGACCAAGTCCAAAAGTCACAAGCAAGTCGGAGATGGGCAGATGCCCAGGAAATGCCAGCTGCGGGTGCAAAGAAGCTTCTACTGGACAGAAGAAGCTGAGGTTTCTGCAGGAACAAAAAGGGCTAGAGACTTCCCCTTTGGTGGACGGATCCCACTCGCCGAGGAGAGTCGTGCAGAAGTGTTTTCCCGCCGAAAGAATGCCAACAAGCCTTGCTAGCTGCAAATCGTGCGTTTGGCGTTTTTGGACGCTGCTGGGGCCCAGGAGGGACCAGGAGGTCGCAAATTGGACCTGAAGAGAGAGGGGACGTGGAGAAAGACAAAGAGCCCTCACTGAAGCAGGTAGCACCTGGAGAAGTGCCAGAAACAGGCACTACAAGGATGCGTGAAACGGTGCTTGCCGAAGTTGCACAAAGGAGTCCCACGTCGCCGGAGACCAACTTAGAAAGTCGTGCAATGCAGGTTAGAGTGCCGTGGACCCAGGCTTGGCTGTGCACAAAGGATTTCCGCCGGAAGTGCACAGGGGCCGGAGTAGCTGCAAAGTCGCAGTTCCCAGCAATGCAGCCCAGCGAGGTGAGGCAAGGACTTACCTCCACCAAACTTGGGCTGAAGAGTCACTGGACTGTGGGGGTCACTTGGACAGAGTCACTGGATTCGAGGGATCTCGCTCGTTGTGCTGAGAGGAGACCCAAGGGACCGGTAATGCAGCTTTTTGGTGCCTGCGGTTGCAGGGGGAAGATTCCGTCGACCCATGGGAGATTTCTTCGGAGCTTCTGGTGCAGAGAGGAGGCAGACTACCCCCACAGCATGCACAAGCAGGAAAACAGTCGAGAAGGCGGCAGGATCAGCGTTACAGAGTTGCAGTAGTCGTCTTTGCTACTATGTTGCAGGTTTGCAGGCTTCCAGCGCGGTCAGCAGTCAATTCCTTGGCAGAAGGTGAAGAGAGAGATGCAGAGGAACTCGGATGAGCTCTTTCATTCGTTATCTAAAGTTTCCCCAGAGACAGAGACCCTAAATAGCCAGAAAAGAGGGTTTGGCTACCTAGGAGAGAGGATAGGCTACTAACACCTGAAGGAGCCTATCAGCAGGAGTCTCTGACGTCACCTGGTGGCACTGGCCACTCAGAGCAGTCCAGTGTGCCAGCAGCACCTCTGTTTCCAAGATGGCATAGGTCTGGAGCACACTGGAGGAGCTCTGGACACCTCCCAGGGGAGGTGCAGGTCAGGGGAGTGGTCACTCCCCTTTCCTTTGTCCAGTTTCGCGCCAGAGCAGGGGCTAAGGGGTCCCTGAACCGGTGTAGACTGGCTTATGCAGAATTGGGCACATCTGTGCCCAAGAAAGCATTTCCAGAGGCTGGGGGAGGCTACTCCTCCCCTGCCTTCACACCATTTTCCAAAGGGAGAGGGTGTCACACCCTCTCTCAGAGGAAGTTCTTTGTTCTGCCATCCTGGGCCAGGCCTGGCTGGACCCCAGGAGGGCAGATGCCTGTCTGAGGGGTTGGCAGCAGCAGCAGCTGCGGTGAAACCCCAGGAAGGGCAGTTTGGCAGTACCAGGGTCTGTGCTACAGACCACTGGGATCATGGGATTGTGCCAACTATGCCAGGATGGCATAGAGGGGGCAATTCCATGATCATAGACATGTTACATGGCCATATTCGGAGTTACCATTGTGAAGCTACATATAGGTAGTGACCTATATGTAGTGCACGCGTGTAATGGTGTCCCCGCACTCACAAAGTTCAGGGAATTGGCTCTGAACAATGTGGGGGCACCTTGGCTAGTGCCAGGGTGCCCTCACACTAAGTAACTTTGCACCCAACCTTTACCAGGTAAAGGTTAGACATATAGGTGACTTATAAGTTACTTAAGTGCAGTGTAAAATGGCTGTGAAATAACGTGGACGTTATTTCACTCAGGCTGCAGTGGCAGGCCTGTGTAAGAATTGTCAGAGCTCCCTATGGGTGGCAAAAGAAATGCTGCAGCCCATAGGGATCTCCTGGAACCCCAATACCCTGGGTACCTCAGTACCATATACTAGGGAATTATAAGGGTGTTCCAGTAAGCCAATGTGAATTGGTAAAATTGGTCACTAGCCTGTTAGTGACAATTTAAAAGTAATGAGAGAGCATAACCACTGAGGTTCTGGTTAGCAGAGCCTCAGTGAGACAGTTAGGCACCACACAGGGAACACATACATGCACACCTATGAGCACTGGAGCCCTGTGTGACAGGGTCCCAGTGACACATACATATAGGCCACAACCTTATGAGCACTGGGGTCCTGACTAGCAGGGTCCCAGTGACACATAACAAACATACTGAAAACATAGTGTTTTCACTATGAGCACTGGGGCCTAGCCATCAGGATCCCAGTGAGACAGTGAAAACAGTGACAAACATCCTGACATACACTCACAAACAGGCCAAAAGTGGGGGTAACAAGGCTAGAAAGAGGCTACTTTCTCACACAACCCCCCCCAAACGAAGGACAATAAGGCTAACCTTGGCCAGTTGAGACTTTATTGTCTAAGTGGTGATAAGTAGAGAGTAGCTCTGCAATAGACTGGTTACTCCCTTTATCATCCACTATATGGTTACTTCCCTGTGGGGATGTAAACCACCCTGTTTGAAGTTTTTTAGCTAAGCAACAATGTGAAGATGTATTTTCAGAGTTTCTATCAGTAAGTTTTAGTTTAGAGCAGTGGGAATTGTCCACTGAACCCATTTGTAGTGATGGGAATGCCAGACAGGGATGCTGTCTCAGAAAAGCCATAGCTGGGCAAAAACTTTGTCCATATGGCTGGAAGAGAGAACAGGGATGCTGTTTCTCTTGGGTTGGAGCAGGGCAGGGATGCTGTCCTAGCTCCACACTAGGGCAGGGATGCTGTCCTAAGTGTTGTGAGGCAGTGCAGAGTTTCTGCACTAAAGTTTCTCTGGGAGGGTTGGAGGGATGCTCCATGTTAACTAAAATGGTGCTCTTTTTCTCACCAATGTTAGTTATCCCACAGAGAGGTACTTCCACCTCAGGGAGTACAGTTTTGCCAACTGATGATTCCCTTGGAACAGGTGCCACCCCAGGAGAGGTTTCTCCCACCACAGGAATGGTATCCTGAATGGTAGGGTGGTTAGGGGATACTGTGATACCCTTTTTACCTGTTGATGGAGAGGGATCCTGAGTTTTCATGCCTTCTCTCCTTTGCTTTTTCATTTCAGTAGAAATGAGAGGGAACAATTCCTCAGGGATGCCCAGCATGGCTGCATGGGCATAAAACTCTACATCAGCCCAACCTGAGGCCTCTAGGTCATTACCTAAGAGACAGTCTACAGGTAAGCTAGGTGATACCACCACCTGCTTAGGGCCAGTAACTCCACCCCAACTAAACTGAATTATAGCTAAGGGAAGAAACTTAGTGGAGTTATGGACATCAATAATCTTATACTGTTGTCCAATGATGTGTTGATCAGAGTGCACTAGGTTTTCAGTCACCAAAGTGAAACTGGCACCTGTGTCCCTGTAGGCCAAGGCCTCAACACCATTTATTGAAACTGTCTGCCTGTACTTATCCATTGTAAGGGGACAAGCAGCCAGTGTGGCAAGGCCAATGCCACTAGGTGTGACAGAAACTGTCTTGGGAGTGACTACCCTAGTTTCTACTATGGACCCAAAAGTGAACCCAACTACACCCTTAACTTGACTGTTGCCAGCAGTCCCACCACTAGTACCACTACTGCTAGGGGAACTAGAGCTTGATGTATTAGTGGTGGTAGGCTCAGGGGGTTTACCTGGACAGGACTTATCCCTTTGGCCTATGGCCTCTGTTTTTACACACAAAGCACCAAGGCTTTTTAATGTGTGCAGGTTGGGAAGAAGAGGAAGAATTTGTTTTATCCCCACCCTCTGAAGAGTGTTTAAGATTTGAAGTGGGATCTTTGGTTTTACCCTTATCCCCATGCTTATCTTGAGATTTTTCACCATCTTTCTTCTTATTGCCATCTTTGTCACCCCCTGTATGAACTTTTCTGTTCACCCTTGTTCTGACCCATTTGTCTGCCTTCTTTCCCAATTCTTGGGGAGAGGTCAGATCAGAGTCTACCAGGTACTGGTGCAACAAATCAGACACACAATTATTAAGTATATGCTCTCTCAGGATTGTGTTATACAGGCTGTCATAATCAGTAACTTTACTGCCATGTAACCACCCCTCCAAGGCCTTCACTGAATGGTCAATGAAATCAACCCAGTCTTGTGAAGACTCCTTTTTGGTCTCTCTGAACTTTATCCTGTACTGTTCAGTGGTTAAGCCATAACCATCCAGGAGTGCATTCTTAAGAACTTGGAAATTATTAGCATCATTTTCTTTCACAGTAAGGAGCCTATCCCTACCTTTTCCACTAAATGATAGCCATAGGATAGCAGCCCACTGCCTTTGAGGGACATCCTGTACAACACAGGCCCTCTCAAGTGCAGCAAACCACTTGTTAATGTCATCCCCCTCCTTATAAGGGGGAACTATCTTGTGCAGATTCCTGGAATCATGCTCTTTTGCAGGATGACTATGGGGAATACTGCTGCTGCCACCATGGGTATCTAAACCCAACTTCTGTCTTTCCTTCTCTAATTCAAAAGACTGTCTATCCAAATCCAGCTGTTGCTTTTTAAGCTTCAGTCTGGTTTGTTCCACCCTCAACTTATTGAGTTCCCTCTCTAACATTCTGTCATCAGGGTTGGTGGGAGGGACATTCCTAGAAACAGAGCTATGATGGGAATGAACAGAAGGAGACCTGTCCCTTACAGAAGCCACCCTAACAGCTTGGTTAACAGAAACATTACTACCAGTATGGTGAGAATAAATGCTTTTGCTATGATGTGAGACAACACTATTTATATGGTGTGGCTCATCATCATTACCAACTATGCTAGATTGTCTAGTAATGGGCAGGCTAGGAAGTTTCTTTCCTGAATCTTTTCCTGGGGGAGTCCCTGAATCAGATTGAGAACTATTAGGTACTTTTTCAACAGATGAGGCACCTATGGCCTTATCCTGTTCTCTAAGCATGTTAAGTAACAGTTCCAAGGAAGGATTCTTCCCTACACTCAAACCTCTCTCTATACAGAGACTCCTTGCTCTTTTCCAGCTAAGGTTGTCATATGCAAGTTTGGACAGATCAACATTTTGGCCTGTGCCAGACATTTTTAGAGAGAGTTAAAGTGATAGAAAAAGAAAAAAAAGTTTTCAGAACTTTTTGGAAAGACAGAAAAAAACTTTTTAAACTTTTAAGAACTTTTTGAAAGTTTAGAAGTACTTTTCAGCACTTAGAAAAGAGTGACAAGAGGAAATGCAAAACTTTTTGGCTATGTGTATATACACTGACCTTGTTTTGTATATTTTTCTCTTATGAAAAGTACACTGACAAGAGTGGTAAGTAGTCTCAAGCACTTATCCCACCACTGCACAACCAATGTAGGAGGCTGGACTGGCTTGTAGTGAGTACCAAAGGGTACTTGCACCTTGCACCAGGCCCAGTTATCCCTAATTAGTGTATAGGGTGTCTAGCAGCTTAGGCTGATAGATAATGGTAGCTTAGCAGAGCAGCTTAGGCTGAACTAGGAGACGTGTGAAGCTACTACAGTACCACTTAGTGTCATATGCACAATATCATAAGAAAACACAATACACAGTTATACTAAAAATAAAGGTACTTTATTTTTATGACAATATGCCAAAGTATTTTAGAGTGTACCCTCAGTGAGAGGATAGGAAATATACACAAGATATATATACACAATAAAAGCCATAGCTAGCCTGTTAGTGACAATTTAAAAGTAATGAGAGAGCATAACCACTGAGGTTCTGGTTAGCAGAGCCTCAGTGAGACAGTTAGGCACCACACAGGGAACACATACATGCACACCTATGAGCACTGGAGCCCTGTGTGACAGGGTCCCAGTGACACATACATATAGGCCACAACCTTATGAGCACTGGGGTCCTGACTAGCAGGGTCCCAGTGACACATAACAAACATACTGAAAACATAGTGTTTTCACTATGAGCACTGGGGCCTAGCCATCAGGATCCCAGTGAGACAGTGAAAACAGTGACAAACATCCTGACATACACTCACAAACAGGCCAAAAGTGGGGGTAACAAGGCTAGAAAGAGGCTACTTTCTCACACAACCCCCCCCCAAACGAAGGACAATAAGGCTAACCTTGGCCAGTTGAGACTTTATTGTCTAAGTGGTGATAAGTAGAGAGTAGCTCTGCAATAGACTGGTTACTCCCTTTATCATCCACTATATGGTTACTTCCCTGTGGGGATGTAAACCACCCTGTTTGAAGTTTTTTAGCTAAGCAACAATGTGAAGATGTATTTTCAGAGTTTCTATCAGTAAGTTTTAGTTTAGAGCAGTGGGAATTGTCCACTGAACCTATTTGTAGTGATGGGAATGCCAGACAGGGATGCTGTCTCAGAAAAGCCATAGCTGGGCAAAAACTTTGTCCATATGGCTGGAAGAGAGAACAGGGATGCTGTTTCTCTTGGGTTGGAGCAGGGCAGGGATGCTGTCCTAGCTCCACACTAGGGCAGGGATGCTGTCCTAAGTGTTGTGAGGCAGGTCAGAGTTTCTGCACTAAAGTTTCTCTGGGAGAGTTGGAGGGATGCTCCATGTTAACTAAAATGGTGCTCTTTTTCTCACCAATGTTAGTTATCCCACAGAGAGGTACTTCCACCTCAGGGAGTACAGTTTTGCCAACTGATGATTCCCTTGGAACAGGTGCCACCCCAGGAGAGGTTTCTCCCACCACAGGAATGGTATCCTGAATGGTAGGGTGGTTAGGGGATACTGTGATACCCTTTTTACCTGTTGATGGAGAGGGATCCTGAGTTTTCAGGCCTTCTCTCCTTTGCTTTTTCATTTCAGTAGAAATGAGAGGGAACAATTCCTCAGGGATGCCCAGCATGGCTGCATGGGCATAAAACTCTACATCAGCCCAACCTGAGGCCTCTAGGTCATTACCTAAGAGACAGTCTACAGGTAAGCTAGGTGATACCACCACCTGCTTAGGGCCAGTAACTCCACCCCAACTAAACTGAATTATAGCTAAGGGAAGAAACTTAGTGGAGTTATGGACATCAATAATCTTATACTGTTGTCCAATGATGTGTTGATCAGGGTGCACTAGGTTTTCAGTCACCAAAGTGAAACTGGCACCTGTGTCCCTGTAGGCCAAGGCCTCAACACCATTTATTGAAACTGTCTGCCTGTACTTATCCATTGTAAGGGGACAAGCAGCCAGTGTGGCAAGGCCAATGCCACTAGGTGTGACAGAAACTGTCTTGGGAGTGACTACCCTAGTTTCTACTATGGACCCAAAAGTGAACCCAACTACACCCTTAACTTGACTGTTGCCAGCAGTCCCACCACTAGTACCACTACTGCTAGGGGCACTAGAGCTTGATGTATTAGTGGTGGTAGGCTCAGGGGGTTTACCTGGACAGGACTTATCCCCTGGCCTATGCCCTCTGTTTTTACACACAAAGCACCAAGGCTTTTTAATGTGTGCAGGTTGGGAAGAAGAGGAAGAATTTGTTTTATCCCCACCCTCTGAAGAGTGTTTAAGATTTGAAGTGGGATCTTTGGTTTTACCCTTATCCCCATGCTTATCTTGAGATTTTTCACCATCTTTCTTCTTATTGCCATCTTTGTCACCCCCTGTATGAACTTTTCTGTTCACCCTTGTTCTGACCCATTTGTCTGCCTTCTTTCCCAATTCTTGGGGAGAGGTCAGATCAGAGTCTACCAGGTACTGGTGCAACAAATCAGACACACAATTATTAAGTATATGCTCTCTCAGGATTGTGTTATACAGGCTGTCATAATCAGTAACTTTACTGCCATGTAACCACCCCTCCAAGGCCTTCACTGAATGGTCAATGAAATCAACCCAGTCTTGTGAAGACTCCTTTTTGGTCTCTCTGAACTTTATCCTGTACTGTTCAGTGGTTAAGCCATAACCATCCAGGAGTGCATTCTTAAGAACTTGGAAATTATTAGCATCATTTTCTTTCACAGTAAGGAGCCTATCCCTACCTTTTCCACTAAATGATAGCCATAGGATAGCAGCCCACTGCCTTTGAGGGACATCCTGTACAACACAGGCCCTCTCAAGTGCAGCAAACCACTTGTTAATGTCATCCCCCTCCTTATAAGGGGGAACTATCTTGTGCAGATTCCTGGAATCATGCTCTTTTGCAGGATGACTATGGGGAATACTGCTGCTGCCACCATGGGTATCTAAACCCAACTTCTGTCTTTCCTTCTCTAATTCAAAAGACTGTCTATCCAAATCCAGCTGTTGCTTTTTAAGCTTCAGTCTGGTTTGTTCCACCCTCAACTTATTGAGTTCCCTCTCTAACATTCTGTCATCAGGGTTGGTGGGAGGGACATTCCTAGAAACAGAGCTATGATGGGAATGAACAGAAGGAGACCTGTCCCTTACAGAAGCCACCCTAACAGCTTGGTTAACAGAAACATTACTACCAGTATGGTGAGAATAAATGCTTTTGCTATGATGTGAGACAACACTATTTATATGGTGTGGCTCATCATCATTACCAACTATGCTAGATTGTCTAGTAATGGGCAGGCTAGGAAGTTTCTTTCCTGAATCTTTTCCTGGGGGAGTCCCTGAATCAGATTGAGAACTATTAGGTACTTTTTCAACAGATGAGGCACCTATGGCCTTATCCTGTTCGCTAAGCATGTTAAGTAACAGTTCCAAGGAAGGATTCTTCCCTACACTCAAACCTCTCTCTATACAGAGACTCCTTGCTCTTTTCCAGCTAAGGTTGTCATATGCAAGTTTGGACAGATCAACATTTTGGCCTGTGCCAGACATTTTTAGAGAGAGTTAAAGTGATAGAAAAAGAAAAAAAAGTTTTCAGAACTTTTTGGAAAGACAGAAAAAAACTTTTAAAACTTTTAAGAACTTTTTGAAAGTTTAGAAGTACTTTTCAGCACTTAGAAAATAGTGACAAGAGGAAATGCAAAACTTTTTGGCTATGTGTATATACACTGACCTTGTTTTGTATATTTTTCTCTTATGAAAAGTACACTGACAAGAGTGGTAAGTAGTCTCAAGCACTTATCCCACCACTGCACAACCAATGTAGGAGGCTGGACTGGCTTGTAGTGAGTACCAAGGGGTACTTGCACCTTGCACCAGGCCCAGTTATCCCTTATTAGTGTATAGGGTGTCTAGCAGCTTAAGCTGATAGATAATGGTAGCTTAGCAGAGCAGCTTAGGCTGAACTAGGAGACGTGTGAAGCTACTACAGTACCACTTAGTGTCATATGCACAATATCATAAGAAAACACAATACACAGTTATACTAAAAATAAAGGTACTTTATTTTTATGACAATATGCCAAAGTATCTTAGAGTGTACCCTCAGTGAGAGGATAGGAAATATACACAAGATATATATACACAATAGCAAAAATATGCAGTATAGTCTTAGAAAACAGTGCAAACAATGTATAGTTACAATAGGATGCAATGGGGAAACATAGGGATAGGGGCAACACAAACCATATACTTCAAAAGTGGAATGCGAACCACGAATGGACCCCAAACCTATGTGACCTTGTAGAGGGTCGCTGGGACTATTAGAAAATAGTGAGAGTTAGCAAAATAACCCTCCCCAAGACCCTGAAAAGTGAGTGCAAAGTGCACTAAAGTTCCCCTAAGGACAAAGTAGTCGTGTTAGAGGAATAATGCAGGAAAGACACAAACCAGCAAGGCAACAACTGTGGATTTCCAATCTAGGGTACCTGTGGAACAAGGGGACCAAGTCCAAAAGTCACAAGCAAGTCGGAGATGGGCAGATGCCCAGGAAATGCCAGCTGCGGGTGCAAAGAAGCTTCTACTGGACAGAAGAAGCTGAGGTTTCTGCAGGAACAAAAAGGGCTAGAGACTTCCCCTTTGGTGGACGGATCCCACTCGCTGAGGAGAGTCGTGCAGAAGTGTTTTCCCGCCGAAAGAATGCCAACAAGCCTTGCTAGCTGCAAATCGTGCGTTTGGCGTTTTTGGACGCTGCTGGGGCCCAGGAGGGACCAGGAGGTCGCAAATTGGACCTGAAGAGAGAGGGGACGTGGAGCAAGACAAAGAGCCCTCACTGAAGCAGGTAGCACCTGGAGAAGTGCCAGAAACAGGCACTACAAGGATGCGTGAAACGGTGCTTGCCGAAGTTGCACAAAGGAGTCCCACGTCGCCGGAGACCAACTTAGAAAGTCGTGCAATGCAGGTTAGAGTGCCGTGGACCCAGGCTTGGCTGTGCACAAAGGATTTCCGCCGGAAGTGCACAGGGGCCGGAGTAGCTGCAAAGTCGCAGTTCCCAGCAATGCAGCCCAGCGAGGTGAGGCAAGGACTTACCTCCACCAAACTTGGGCTGAAGAGTCACTGGACTGTGGGGGTCACTTGGACAGAGTCACTGGATTCGAGGGACCTCGCTCGTCGTGCTGAGAGGAGACCCAAGGGACCGGTAATGCAGCTTTTTGGTGCCTGCGGTTGCAGGGGGAAGATTCCGTCGACCCATGGGAGATTTCTTCGGAGCTTCTGGTGCAGAGAGGAGGCAGACTACCCCCACAGCATGCACAAGCAGGAAAACAGTCGAGAAGGCGGCAGGATCAGCGTTACAGAGTTGCAGTAGTCGTCTTTGCTACTATGTTGCAGGTTTGCAGGCTTCCAGCGCGGTCAGCAGTCAATTCCTTGGCAGAAGGTGAAGAGAGAGATGCAGAGGAACTCGGATGAGCTCTTTCATTCGTTATCTAAAGTTTCCCCAGAGACAGAGACCCTAAATAGCCAGAAAAGAGGGTTTGGCTACCTAGGAGAGAGGATAGGCTACTAACACCTGAAGGAGCCTATCAGCAGGAGTCTCTGACGTCACCTGGTGGCACTGGCCACTCAGAGCAGTCCAGTGTGCCAGCAGCACCTCTGTTTCCAAGATGGCATAGGTCTGGAGCACACTGGAGGAGCTCTGGACACCTCCCAGGGGAGGTGCAGGTCAGGGGAGTGGTCACTCCCCTTTCCTTTGTCCAGTTTCGCGCCAGAGCAGGGGCTAAGGGGTCCCTGAACCGGTGTAGACTGGCTTATGCAGAATTGGGCACATCTGTGCCCAAGAAAGCATTTCCAGAGGCTGGGGGAGGCTACTCCTCCCCTGCCTTCACACCATTTTCCAAAGGGAGAGGGTGTCACACCCTCTCTCAGAGGAAGTTCTTTGTTCTGCCATCCTGGGCCAGGCCTGGCTGGACCCCAGGAGGGCAGATGCCTGTCTGAGGGGTTGGCAGCAGCAGCAGCTGCGGTGAAACCCCAGGAAGGGCAGTTTGGCAGTACCAGGGTCTGTGCTACAGACCACTGGGATCATGGGATTGTGCCAACTATGCCAGGATGGCATAGAGGGGGCAATTCCATGATCATAGACATGTTACATGGCCATATTCGGAGTTACCATTGTGAAGCTACATATAGGTAGTGACCTATATGTAGTGCACGCGTGTAATGGTGTCCCCGCACTCACAAAGTTCAGGGAATTGGCTCTGAACAATGTGGGGGCACCTTGGCTAGTGCCAGGGTGCCCTCACACTAAGTAACTTTGCACCCAACCTTTACCAGGTAAAGGTTAGACATATAGGTGACTTATAAGTTACTTAAGTGCAGTGTAAAATGGCTGTGAAATAACGTGGACGTTATTTCACTCAGGCTGCAGTGGCAGGCCTGTGTAAGAATTGTCAGAGCTCCCTATGGGTGGCAAAAGAAATGCTGCAGCCCATAGGGATCTCCTGGAACCCCAATACCCTGGGTACCTCAGTACCATATACTAGGGAATTATAAGGGTGTTCCAGTAAGCCAATGTGAATTGGTAAAATTGGTCACTAGCCTGTTAGTGACAATTTAAAAGTAATGAGAGAGCATAACCACTGAGGTTCTGGTTAGCAGAGCCTCAGTGAGACAGTTAGGCACCACACAGGGAACACATACATGCACACCTATGAGCACTGGAGCCCTGTGTGACAGGGTCCCAGTGACACATACATATAGGCCACAACCTTATGAGCACTGGGGTCCTGACTAGCAGGGTCCCAGTGACACATAACAAACATACTGAAAACATAGTGTTTTCACTATGAGCACTGGGGCCTAGCCATCAGGATCCCAGTGAGACAGTGAAAACAGTGACAAACATCCTGACATACACTCACAAACAGGCCAAAAGTGGGGGTAACAAGGCTAGAAAGAGGCTACTTTCTCACACAACCCCCCCCAAACGAAGGACAATAAGGCTAACCTTGGCCAGTTGAGACTTTATTGTCTAAGTGGTGATAAGTAGAGAGTAGCTCTGCAATAGACTGGTTACTCCCTTTATCATCCACTATATGGTTACTTCCCTGTGGGGATGTAAACCACCCTGTTTGAAGTTTTTTAGCTAAGCAACAATGTGAAGATGTATTTTCAGAGTTTCTATCAGTAAGTTTTAGTTTAGAGCAGTGGGAATTGTCCACTGAACCTATTTGTAGTGATGGGAATGCCAGACAGGGATGCTGTCTCAGAAAAGCCATAGCTGGGCAAAAACTTTGTCCATATGGCTGGAAGAGAGAACAGGGATGCTGTTTCTCTTGGGTTGGAGCAGGGCAGGGATGCTGTCCTAGCTCCACACTAGGGCAGGGATGCTGTCCTAAGTGTTGTGAGGCAGTGCAGAGTTTCTGCACTAAAGTTTCTCTGGGAGGGTTGGAGGGATGCTCCATGTTAACTAAAATGGTGCTCTTTTTCTCACCAATGTTAGTTATCCCACAGAGAGGTACTTCCACCTCAGGGAGTACAGTTTTGCCAACTGATGATTCCCTTGGAACAGGTGCCACCCCAGGAGAGGTTTCTCCCACCACAGGAATGGTATCCTGAATGGTAGGGTGGTTAGGGGATACTGTGATACCCTTTTTACCTGTTGATGGAGAGGGATCCTGAGTTTTCATGCCTTCTCTCCTTTGCTTTTTCATTTCAGTAGAAATGAGAGGGAACAATTCCTCAGGGATGCCCAGCATGGCTGCATGGGCATAAAACTCTACATCAGCCCAACCTGAGGCCTCTAGGTCATTACCTAAGAGACAGTCTACAGGTAAGCTAGGTGATACCACCACCTGCTTAGGGCCAGTAACTCCACCCCAACTAAACTGAATTATAGCTAAGGGAAGAAACTTAGTGGAGTTATGGACATCAATAATCTTATACTGTTGTCCAATGATGTGTTGATCAGGGTGCACTAGGTTTTCAGTCACCAAAGTGAAACTGGCACCTGTGTCCCTGTAGGCCAAGGCCTCAACACCATTTATTGAAACTGTCTGCCTGTACTTATCCATTGTAAGGGGACAAGCAGCCAGTGTGGCAAGGCCAATGCCACTAGGTGTGACAGAAACTGTCTTGGGAGTGACTACCCTAGTTTCTACTATGGACCCAAAAGTGAACCCAACTACACCCTTAACTTGACTGTTGCCAGCAGTCCCACCACTAGTACCACTACTGCTAGGGGAACTAGAGCTTGATGTATTAGTGGTGGTAGGCTCAGGGGGTTTACCTGGACAGGACTTATCCCTTTGGCCTATGGCCTCTGTTTTTACACACAAAGCACCAAGGCTTTTTAATGTGTGCAGGTTGGGAAGAAGAGGAAGAATTTGTTTTATCCCCACCCTCTGAAGAGTGTTTAAGATTTGAAGTGGGATCTTTGGTTTTACCCTTATCCCCATGCTTATCTTGAGATTTTTCACCATCTTTCTTCTTATTGCCATCTTTGTCACCCCCTGTATGAACTTTTCTGTTCACCCTTGTTCTGACCCATTTGTCTGCCTTCTTTCCCAATTCTTGGGGAGAGGTCAGATCAGAGTCTACCAGGTACTGGTGCAACAAATCAGACACACAATTATTAAGTATATGCTCTCTCAGGATTGTGTTATACAGGCTGTCATAATCAGTAACTTTACTGCCATGTAACCACCCCTCCAAGGCCTTCACTGAATGGTCAATGAAATCAACCCAGTCTTGTGAAGACTCCTTTTTGGTCTCTCTGAACTTTATCCTGTACTGTTCAGTGGTTAAGCCATAACCATCCAGGAGTGCATTCTTAAGAACTTGGAAATTATTAGCATCATTTTCTTTCACAGTAAGGAGCCTATCCCTACCTTTTCCACTAAATGATAGCCATAGGATAGCAGCCCACTGCCTTTGAGGGACATCCTGTACAACACAGGCCCTCTCAAGTGCAGCAAACCACTTGTTAATGTCATCCCCCTCCTTATAAGGGGGAACTATCTTGTGCAGATTCCTGGAATCATGCTCTTTTGCAGGATGACTATGGGGAATACTGCTGCTGCCACCATGGGTATCTAAACCCAACTTCTGTCTTTCCTTCTCTAATTCAAAAGACTGTCTATCCAAATCCAGCTGTTGCTTTTTAAGCTTCAGTCTGGTTTGTTCCACCCTCAACTTATTGAGTTCCCTCTCTAACATTCTGTCATCAGGGTTGGTGGGAGGGACATTCCTAGAAACAGAGCTATGATGGGAATGAACAGAAGGAGACCTGTCCCTTACAGAAGCCACCCTAACAGCTTGGTTAACAGAAACATTACTACCAGTATGGTGAGAATAAATGCTTTTGCTATGATGTGAGACAACACTATTTATATGGTGTGGCTCATCATCATTACCAACTATGCTAGATTGTCTAGTAATGGGCAGGCTAGGAAGTTTCTTTCCTGAATCTTTTCCTGGGGGAGTCCCTGAATCAGATTGAGAACTATTAGGTACTTTTTCAACAGATGAGGCACCTATGGCCTTATCCTGTTCTCTAAGCATGTTAAGTAACAGTTCCAAGGAAGGATTCTTCCCTACACTCAAACCTCTCTCTATACAGAGACTCCTTGCTCTTTTCCAGCTAAGGTTGTCATATGCAAGTTTGGACAGATCAACATTTTGGCCTGTGCCAGACATTTTTAGAGAGAGTTAAAGTGATAGAAAAAGAAAAAAAAGTTTTCAGAACTTTTTGGAAAGACAGAAAAAAACTTTTTAAACTTTTAAGAACTTTTTGAAAGTTTAGAAGTACTTTTCAGCACTTAGAAAAGAGTGACAAGAGGAAATGCAAAACTTTTTGGCTATGTGTATATACACTGACCTTGTTTTGTACATTTTTCTCTTATGAAAAGTACACTGACAAGAGTGGTAAGTAGTCTCAAGCACTTATCCCACTACTGCACAACCAATGTAGGAGGCTGGACTGGCTTGTAGTGAGTACCAAAGGGTACTTGCACCTTGCACCAGGCCCAGTTATCCCTTATTAGTGTATAGGGTGTCTAGCAGCTTAGGCTGATAGATAATGGTAGCTTAGCAGAGCAGCTTAGGCTGAACTAGGAGACGTGTGAAGCTACTACAGTACCACTTAGTGTCATATGCACAATATCATAAGAAAACACAATACACAGTTATACTCAAAATAAAGGTACTTTATTTTTATGACAATATGCCAAAGTATCTTAGAGTGTACCCTCAGTGAGAGGATAGGAAATATACACAAGATATATATACACAATAAAAGCCATAGCTAGCCTGTTAGTGACAATTTAAAAGTAATGAGAGAGCATAACCACTGAGGTTCTGGTTAGCAGAGCCTCAGTGAGACAGTTAGGCACCACACAGGGAACACATACATGCACACCTATGAGCACTGGAGCCCTGTGTGACAGGGTCCCAGTGACACATACATATAGGCCACAACCTTATGAGCACTGGGGTCCTGACTAGCAGGGTCCCAGTGACACATAACAAACATACTGAAAACATAGTGTTTTCACTATGAACACTGGGGCCTAGCCATCAGGATCCCAGTGAGACAGTGAAAACAGTGACAAACATCCTGACATACACTCACAAACAGGCCAAAAGTGGGGGTAACAAGGCTAGAAAGAGGCTACTTTCTCACAGGGTTGAGGAAATATGCGCCTGAAAAATCCCTCCAAAAACTATGCCCTCAAATTTAGATAGGCATGCTGGCATTGGAACGCCCAGAGGCAGATACTGCAAACAGATGGAGTATTGTCACAATGAAAATCCACTCAAGTGCATACTTGTGTGTCTTTCTATGGCCCAACTACATAACACATTTTCTTTTTTGCCATGAGTTTGTTGGATTTCTCTGCTCATCCACAGTGGAGAGAGAATTTACTACCATTTTAGGTAGCACTCAGGGCTGATCAACAGTTCAACTGACAATCAGCACTCCAAAGGTACAAAGGGCACTGATTGACACAATTCAGGACTAAGGTCTGAGTGATATTTTGAGAGAGAGCAGTAACACGCAAAGGGAGTATACCTTTCATTCAAAGAAAGACAAATACTCGTCCAGATCAAATTTCTTCATAATAATAGATAAATAACTGATACAGGAAGTGGAATAAGTGACCCACCTTGTAGTTCAATATCAGACAATGCTGCTGTAATGTTAATTTTGCCTTTACTTCATATACAATGCAACAACAGGTTGGATATTAGATAGGAAATTGCTGTACAACTCAGGGTGGTGCATGAAATAAGATCCTAATTTGCTATTATCTTAGAACATATTTCAGCTCATTCTCATTTCCAGCTGTCTGGGATACATATAAGGCCCCTTTGAAAGGGGTACTAACTCAGATATCTAAATGCAGAGCTAGAATGGACAGGGAAGTACATGTAAGGTAAGAAACCTGAATAAAGAAACTAGGACTACAATTATTAGACGGACTGTTAGAATAGGAAGATTAAAGCTTTTGTAAAATGGGCAACATGAGTATTAGAACCATTAAGACAACAAGTGTTGCCAACAGTGGGAATTTTAGAATATTTCAACATTTTGAGGATGAGGAATCCATCAGATCTTTGTTACCTCTGAAGGCACTAGTTGAGAGACAGAGAAATTTCATTAACAAATCATGGATCCAATTAATCTTAGACACATGACCATTGAATCCACAGCAGACTCCACTTTCTGTAAGTACTTTGAAGGGCTATATAAAGAAGGAAGATTTCTGGATGATGAGTTAATTGATAAAGGATTAGCAGATCTGAAATTGCTTCACTTTACTTCTGAGCAACAGAGAAAGCTAAACTCAGCTACTCATGCTGAGAAGATTAGAGAATCTCTTGAAAATTCATGGAAATAGAAGACTGCCAGACCCTTTTAAGTGACATCAGAGTGATATACAGGCAGTTGCAGAGGCCAATACCCACATTTGATGTGCCTTATTCAACACTATATGATCAAGAGGGGGAGTTCTGGACTCACCAAACAATGTGACTGACATAGGCCACCCTCAAGGTGATTTGTGACTGTAAGATATCTTCTGGCATTTTAGCAAGAGAATTGATCAAGGTTATATGTGACATTATGAGAGATTGGGTTTCTGTTTGACTGGGGGTGAGCCCTGGTCCAGCAACAGCCACAACCCTTGCAGGGTGAACCACAAAAGTCACTAATTTACCCTGTGCTTAACCTGGGGTAGCTTGGCACAAAAAGCAGTCACACTAAACTTAAGGGGACAGTTTTAAGTATTTATGCTGTACACAATCAGCAACACATTGAAAACACAAAACAATAAAAAACAATTTAGAAAGATAGAGTAATGTTTGCTATTTGACACCAACACCATCAAAATCCAATAAGAAGAACCAGAGTTATGATTTTTTTAAGCTTAAGGTTCACAATAGCAAGTCCTCAGTTGAGGAAAATGGTAGGTGTGTGCAAGGAACTCCGCTCTGCTGGATGAGCTAATGAAGTTTTTCGAACACCGCCGTTTGCTTTGAGTGTGGAGTTCACCAAAAAACTCCTCTAGCCCCGCCAGCGGAGTAGAGCTCACCCTGCGTGCACTGCAGCCCAGTTATGGGCTTCACAGTGCAAGCGCAGACTGGCTGCGCTTATGCTGTGCAGCCCATAGATGGGCTGCAGTGTGCACCGGAGTCCGGGAGCAAAAGCCAGAAGGGGCAGCTGCTGTGGACCCAGAGAGGACGATGTCGACGAGGAGAGAGGAGGACCCCCTGGAAGACCAAGATAAGTCTTTGTCTCTTCTTTTTTGTTGTTTGTGCACACTGCTGCACAAACAAAGACTGAAACAGCAGCTTCCGCTGCCTACGCCCCTGGCCTGAATTCTGTCCACTGCGCACAGGCCTGTGCACAAGAGACATGAAATGGCTGCTTCTGTGGCCCTATTCCTGAATGCGCCTGATATCGGGAGCGCTAAGCAGGGTCGGACCTGCGTTTCCGATGTGGCGTATTTAGGACTCCGTGGTCACGGAACTCCGCCTCTGCGGAATTCCACAGAGTTTTTAATCAAATCTGCAGAATTCCACTGAGTCGAACTCCGTGTCCCCTGCTCCGGCCTAGAAAATTTCCATCTGGGTAAATTTAGCACCACAACAAAGGGTCCAGGAGTGGATGGAGATCTCTTGGGGATTCAAGACTCACTCAGGCTGTCTACAGGTGCAGGGTCAAGATGGTAGGAGCCTGGTATGTCCCTGTGGCTCTGAACAGGAGGGCAGCTAAACTAGCCCTGGTAATCACGTCTGAAGTCCTGGGTGCAGGTGAAGATGCAGAGTTCCACAGCAGGGCTGGCCTCTGAAGGTCCAAGGTAGCAGAGCAGTCCTTGCCGGTACAGCAGCAGTCTGGTAGAGTGCACAGCAGGTCACAACAGGCATCCCCTTAGAGTCCTTCTGCAGTAATGGACTGAACAGTAGGTCTGAGAGCCACATTTTTATACCCTGATGCCCTGCTCCTAGAAGATGGAAGAAGTTTCCAGAAAGCTTCTTTGAAGTTCCTGGAGTTTCCTGTCTTCCCAGCTATGGCTCCTAGCTGGTTGCACTGGCAATACAGAGTTGTTAAGCCTATTGTGGGGTGGCAGAGCACAGCCTATTCAGGCACAAGAGGGGCTGTGCTTACCTTCAGCCCCCATCATGTCAGTTAATGGCCCTTTTAGGACCTACCAATCTCACTATTGTGTGTCTTTCTTAGAGGAATCCACAAAGTCCTAACTGTCAGTCACACCTAGTCATGTGACCTAAGGCAGGCTGCAGGCACAGAGCGCTAAGGTCAGGCAAATGCCTACTTTCTAAAAGTGACATTTTCAAACTTTTAAATCCGACTCATTACAAGTTCACAGATGCCAAACATGACATATCTACCACCTCTGGTTTACAAATGACAGCTTATTCAATATAACACTATGAGAGGGGTAGGTAGACCTCACAGTAGTGAAAAACAAATTTGGGAGCTTTATTGCTACTAAGACATGTAAAACCTAAAGTACATGCCCTACCTTTTATTAACACTGCACCCTGCCCTGTGGGCTACCTAGGGCCTACCTTAGAGGTGATGTGCATGAAATAAAAGGGTATTTAAGGCTTGCAAAAGGTTCAAAATGCCAAGTCGACATGGCAGTGGGACACTGCCATCGGGCTGCAATGGCAGGCCTGGGACAAGTTTAATGTGCTACTTAATTGGGTGGCACAATAAATGCTGTCACATTTATTTTACAGGCCCCAGGTATATGGTATACCACTCTACAAGGGATGTACATGTAAATTAAATATGCCAATCAAGGATATACCAATCAAACCATGTTTTAGGGAGAGAGCACAAGCACTTTAGCACCGGTTAGAAGAGGTAAAGTCCTTACACAGATCACACTTTATTAATACACTAGTGCCATAGAAGTTAATATATGGTGACTAATTAACCTTCACTTAAAAGTCTAACTGAGAAATTAACATGGAAATGTTAAATGTGCACGTTTGAAATGTGGCTGTCATTTGTATTTTTGACTTTATGTTTAACATGAAGACATGGTGCATTTATATTTGAGTGAATTCCTGACATGAAATAATGCAGAGTGTTATATTAAGATGAATATTAGAATGAAAGAACTAAATGAATATGAATCAATCGTACTTATAATTAATTAAACACATTTTATTAATGCAAGTTACAAGTGTGTAGAGAAAAAATAAGCATGTTTAATACTGTTTTAACATGTTGAAAATAAGGGTTGAAATTATATAATTTGCTTTGCATATTTGATTATCAATCAATCAATCAATCAGTCTATTTGTAAAGCGCACTACATACCCGTGAGGGTTTCAAGGTGCTGGGGGGGAGGGAGGTGCTGCTACTGCTCGAAGAGCCAGGTCTTGAGGCATCTTCTGAAGGTGAGCAGGTCCTGGATCTGTCTTAGGTCAGACGGGAGGGTGTTCCAGGTCTTGGCGGCGAGGTAAGAGAAAGATCTGCCGCCGGGGGATCTGCGCCGGATGCAGGGGTTTGAGGCGAGGGCGAGGTTGGTGGAGCGGGGTTGCCGGGTGGGGGTGTAGAAGCTGAGTCTGCTGTTCAGGTAGGTTGGTCCGGTGTTGTGAAGTGCTTTGTGTGTGTGGGTGAGGAGCTTGAAGTTGATCCTCTTGTCGACGGGGAGCCAGTGTAGGTTTCTTAGGTAGGGGGTGATGTGGCTGTGGCGAGGGATGATGAGTCGGGCGGAGGCGTTTTGGATGCGTTGGAGGCGTTGCAGGTGTTTGGACGGGATGCCTGCATAGAGTACATTGCCGTAGTTGAGCCTGCTGCTGACGAGGGCCTGAGTTACTGTTTTTCTTGTTTCGGTTGGGATCCATTTGTAGATTCTGCGAAGCATGCGAAGGGTGTTGTAACAGGAAGAGGAGATGACGTTGACTTGTTTTGACATGGAGAGGGATGAGTCGAGGATGAGGCCGAGGTTTCGTGCGTGGTCGGTTGGTGTTGGTGGGGTGCCCAGCGAGGCTGACCACCATGAGTTGTCCCAAGCGGGGGGGTGGGCCCAAGGAAGAGAACCTCTGTTTTGACCGAGTTCAATTTCAGCCGGCTGCTTCTCAACCAGTCGGTGACGGCCTTCAAGCCCTCGTGGAGGTTGGTTTTGGCAGTATGTGGGTCCTTGGTGAGGGAGAGGATGAGTTGTGTGTTGTCGGCGTAGGAGATGATGTTGAGGTTGTGTTGGCGGGCCACTTGTGCGAGGGGGGCCATGTAGATGTTGAACAGCGTTGGGCTGAGGGATGAGCCCTGGGGTACGCCGCAGATGATGTTGGTGGCTTTGGATTGGAATGGGGGGAGGCAGACTCTCTGGGTTCTTCTGGAGAGGAAGGATGTGGTCCAGTCGAGGGCCTGGTCTTGGATCCCTGCTTCGAGGAGGTGGATTTTCAGAGTGTGGTGGCAGACAGTGTCGAAGGCAGCCGACAGGTCTAGGAGGATGAGGGCTGATGTTTCTCCATTGTCGAGATGGCTTATGATGTTGTCTGTGGCAGCGAGGAGGGCGGTCTCGGTGCTGTGGTTTTCATCTGAAGCCGGACTGGGAGGGGTCGAGGATGTTGTTGTCTTCGAGGTACCGGGTGAGCTGTGCATTGACGATTTTCTCAATGACCTTCGCCTAGAATGGGCGCAGGGAGATGGGCCGGAAGTTCTTCAGGTCTTTGGGGTCCGCCTTTGGTTTTTTGAGTAGAGCGTTGATTTTCGGCGTGTTTCCAGCTTTCCGGGAATCTTGCTGTTTCGGAGGAGATGTTGATGACCTTACGTAGGTGTGGTGCGATTACTGCATCTGCTTTGTTGAATATGTGGTGTGGGCAAGGGTTTGATGATGATCCGGAGTGGATGGAATTCATGGTCTTGCGAGTTTCATCGTAGTTGATGCTGGTCCAGGAGGTCAGGTGGCTGGAGCGGGTGGGGTTCGTGGAGGGTGGGGTAGGTGTGTCCGAGGTGAGAGGGGTGTTGAAGCTGTCATGGATGTCTGCGTTCTTTCTGTGGAAGGCTGTGGCTAGGGTGTCGCATAGTTCTTGGGAGGGGGTGATGTCGTTGACGGTGGCGCTTGGGCTGGAGAGCTCCTTTACGATGTTGAAAAGTTCTTTACAGTCGTGAGCTTTGTTTTCTAGGTGAGTTTTGAAGGAGGATCTTTTTGCTAGCCTGATGAGTTGGTGGTGGCTGCGTGTGGCATCCTTGAGTGCTGTGTGGTTGTTAGGTGTGCGTTCGAGGAGCCATTTTTGCTTGAGTTTACGGCAGTTGCGCTTGGAGGCTTGGAGGTCGTTGGATGAACCAGGTGGCTTTTTTGTTGAT
Organism: Pleurodeles waltl; assembly: GCF_031143425.1. Classification (NCBI taxonomy): domain Eukaryota; kingdom Metazoa; phylum Chordata; class Amphibia; order Caudata; family Salamandridae; genus Pleurodeles; species Pleurodeles waltl. Next base: position 800,267,130 of record NC_090443.1, on the reverse strand, counting down.
TTGGTTGTTGAGGGGTTTCTTGAGTGGTGAGAGGCAGTTGGCGTAGTCGTTGATCCATAGCTTGAGGTTGTGGGCAGTGATGTCAGGGTTGGTGGGGTTGGTGGGTGGTTTCTGGGCTAGGGCGTTGATTAGCTGTTCTTCTGTGTCTTTGCCCCAGCGTCGGCGGGGTGGTTGCTCGGTGAGGTGGTGTTCGGTTTGTTTCTTGAAGGTGAAGTGGATGCAGTGGTGGTCCGTCCAGTAGAGTTCGGTGGTGTGATTGAAGGTGACGTGGTCGCTTGTGGAGAAGATGGGTGTGACCGGCTGAGTGGGTGGGTGCGTTGACGAGCTGTCTGAAGCCGAGGTTGGCGAGGTTGGCGATCAGGGTGGTGGAGTTGATGTCATTATTGTTTTCGAGGTGAAAGTTCAGGTCCCCGAGGAGGATTTAGTCCGTGGAGGTGAGTGCGTGGGTGCGGGCAAGGTCGGCAATGGCGTTGCTGAACGGTGCCCTGGGTCCAGGAGGTCTATAGATGAGCGTTCCTCTGAGGATGGTGTTAGGGTCGGTGTGGATTTGAAAGTGCAGGAGTTTGGCGGAGCTGAGGGAGTCGTCCAGGAGGGTCTTGACTTCGAGGGTGGCCTTGTGGATGATGGCTATGCCTCCTCCGGTTCTGCTGGTGCAGTCTCTGCAAGAGATCTTGTACCCGTCCGGAATGGCTATTGCGATGTCAGGTGCTGAGGAGTCATTCCACCAGGTTTTGGTTAGGAAGGCTACGTCCGGGGTGGTGGAGTCGAGCAGGTCCCAGAGCTCGATGGCATGCTTGCGCGCGGAGCGAGTGTTGAGGAGTATGCAGTGGAGGTAGTTGGTCTTGGTCCTGGGAGGTTTGTGGGCTCTGACGCAGGTGAAGCTGCAGTTGTCGCAGGAGAAAGGCCCGTGTGTGCTCTTCGGAGTGGCCTGGAAGCAGGTGGTATTTCGGCCAGTATTTAGTGCGCGGAGGGTGTCGGCGTCGTAGCGGAGTCTGGAGATGTGGCTGTTGCGGGGTCCAGGGGTTCTGGCGCTGGGCGCGGTCCAGGCGCGGACGGGCACAGACCTGCGCAGACAGGCTTGCCTCTGGCCCGCCAGCGGCGCGCCCGCTGTGCAGTTGTGCAGCAACCGCCATTAAGAAGGGAGGGGGGTGTGAGGAGCAGCGGGAAGTGCGGGTGAATGGGGGTGCAGGAGGGCGGGGGAGCGGGAAAAGGAGCGGGAAAGAAGGCGCAAAAAGTAAAAGAGGGTAAAAAGGCCAGAGATAAGAAAAAGTTAGAGAAAGGATAAAAGAGGCAAAGAGTAAACGGTTGAAAAACGCAAAGAGTAAAAGGTTGAAAGAGGCAAAGGGTAAAAGGTTGAAAAAGGCAAAGAGTAAAAGGTTGAAAAAGGCAGAAGGAGCAGAGAAAAACCGACAGAAAAAAGAGGAGAAAACCAGAGAGACACTCTAGTGGATCGGGTCCCAGAGGGCCTCGATCCCTAGAAGCAGTGAGGGCGGGGAGGGGGAGACACGGGCACGGCTTGGTGGTGCTGTGCACGTGGGGAGTGTATTACCTGGCCAAAACAGGTCAGGAGACACTCACCTTAGCGCGCAGCGACCGCCATTAAGAAGGGAGGGGGAAGGGAGGAGCAGCTGGGAGGCGGGAGGTGCGGGCAAATGGGGCTGTGGGGGGCGGGGGGAGCGGGAAAAGGAGCGGGAAAAAAGGCGCAAAAAGTAAAAGACAGCAAAAAGGCCAGAGATAAGAAAAAGTTAGAGAAAGGATAAAAGAGGCAAAGAGTAAATGGTTGAAAAAGGCAAAGAGTAAAAGGTTGAAAGAGGCAAAGAGCAAAAGGTTGAAAAAGGCAAAGAGAAAAAGGTTGAAAAAGGCAGAAGGAGCAGAGAAAAAACCAACAGAAAAAAAGAGGAGAAAACCAGAGAGACACTCAAGTGGATCGGGTCCCGCAGGGCCTCGATCCCTAGAAGCAGCGAGGGCGTGGAGGGGGAGACACGAGCACGGCTTGGTGGTGCTGTGCACGCGGAGAGTGTATTATCTGGCCAAAACAGGTCAGGAGACACTCACCTTAGCGCGCAGCGACCGCCATTAAGTAGGGAGGGGGGGATGGAGGAGCAGCTGGGAGGTGGGAGGTGCAGGCGAATGGGGCGCAGGGGGGACATGGGGAGCGGGATAAGGAGCAGGGAAAAAAGGCGCAAAAAGTAAAAGAGGGCAAAAAGGCCCGAGATAAGAAAAAGTTAGAGAAAGGATAAAAGAGGCAAAGAGTAAACGGTTGAAAAAGGCAAAGAGTAAAAGGTTGAAAGAGGCAAAGAGTAAAAGGTTGAAAAAGGCAAAGAGTAAAAGGTTGAAAAAGGCAGAAGGAGCAGAGAAAAACCAACAGAAAAAAGAGGAGAAAACCAGTGAGACACTCTAGTGGATCGGGTCCCAGAGGGCCTCGATCCCTAGAAGCAGCGAGGGAGGGAGGGGGAGACACAGGCACGGTTTGGTGGTGCTGTGCACGCGGGGAGTGTATTACCTGGCCAAAACAGGTCAGGAGACACTCAACTTAGCGTGCAGCGACCGCCATTAAGAAGGGAGGGGGGAGGGAGGAGCAGCTGGGAGGTGGGAGGTGCAGGGGAATGGAGGTGCGGGGGCGGGGGGAGCGGGAAAAGGAGCGGAAAAAAAGGCGCAAAAAGTAAAAGACGGCAAAAAGTCCTGAGATAAGAAAAAGTTAGAGAAAGGATAAAAGAGTCAAAGACTAAACGGTTGAAAAAGGCAAAGAGTAAAAGGTTGAAAGAGGCAAAGAGTAAAAGGTTGAAAAAGGCAAAGAGTAAAAGGTTGAAAAAGGCAGAAGGAGCAGAGAAAAACCGACAGAAAAAAGAGGAGAAAACCAGAGAGACACTCTAGTGGATCGGGTTCTGGAGGGCCTCGAGCCCTAGAAGCAGCGAGGGCGGGGAGGGGGAGACACAGTCACGGCTTGGTGGTGCTGTGAGCGCGGAGAGTGTATTACCTGGCCAAAACAGATCAGGAGACACTTACAGAATATAATTGTAAGGTGTGCAATAGGATTTATATGTGATAACTGTGTTGATGTGCATGTAGGCTTTCTTAGCTTGACTAGGCCTGAGAGATTAATTTTGCAGCAGTAGTGGGAAATCACTTGTTTATTTTGTTCCTTTTGACCTGAATTGTTTTCCTAGGTTTCTGATGTGTTGTTGACTGTCCTATTGTATTGAAGGCGAAGAATATGTTTGCCATTAACAATGTAACATCATTTGTTCTAGCTGTCGAACAGACAGAAAATCTATGATTCTCATGAGAAATGTCTATTTTATTTTTCTGTGTCATGAGAGAAAAATTTCAATTAACAAATAACTAGAAAATGTAATATTTTGGCAGAAGGTATGAAATCATTGAAATGACAACGCACTTTTGCTGAGAAAATCCCGAATAGGTGCAAACGTGTGGTGCCATCGACAACCATTGGACACTGAATCTGACGCCTAGAATGAGCCAACCTGAAGGACCAATCAAGAGGATTGTGGTTATTTTAATTATTGAGGAACTTTGGAAACTGGAGTTAGTTTGAGTTAGTTCATGTGAGTCGTCTCCTGCTTGAAGTCTGTTGCAGTCATCTTCTGTCCCTTTCAAAGCGTCTGATGAGTTTCATCTTAGTCTTAATTGCTCCATTTATTTATGCTGTTCAATAGCTGCCCCTCTAATTCTGAACTACTGATCGGTCTGTTAATTGACGTCAAAAGAAAGTGGCCACCCTTGCTGATGAAATATTTCTGTCTGCTGTCCCATGAGGAGAGGTATAACTAAATGTGGTTTCTTGTTTCTGCATCAGCTTAGGTACTTGCATCAGCATATGCTTATAATGAGCTGCCTTGAAGGATTTTTTCCAAATTATTTTTTTCTTTTTTTTAACTTTTGTCCACATGTGTTTGCCAGTTCCCACATATACAAGTCATATTTCATGTCAGAGATAAGGATGGCTCAGCTGTGAAATTGATTGTTAAAATTGCAGTTTGGTGATTTACTGATGTCACCATCATCTGCTTCGAAATCTGAAATTAATGTGCATAATGTAGTTCTGCTAATTCATGTTATTCTTTTGGAGTGTTTAACAGTATTGATGTTTAGTAGGTTGAATCTTTTTAGATGTGTTGGTCAGCCAATGGTTTTCATGTATGTTTAGAACTTAGTTTTGCGCACCATATATGTGACATTAATTTTGGGATTGTAATAAAGCTTTGAAACTTATTCAGTTTGGAGTTGGATTTAGTGCCAAATTGTTCATGGTGTCAAGAAATGTTTATGATATAATGTCACTGATTTGGGTTTGAATGAACCTGACTGCTACACTTTTCACCAAGTCTAAAGATCTAGTCGACCTCTATTGGTAAGAATAGTGATGGTGTCTCACCGGCACGCTTGTGGTTTCTGAACCCGAGCTGGGAATAAGATCTACGTGAGCACGCCAACAGTCCTAAGGCCAACAGAGCAATGTAGGAAGAGGAAGGGAAAAAGTTTTGGGGTGACGCTGTAGAGCGGACCATTTCCAACAGCTATCATGGAAGAAGTCCAATAATGGTTCAGCCTGTGTCAGAATCTTAAAGATTTAACTCACAGACTGAGTGGGAGAAAATACCAAATACAGTAGTTAGGAATAGCGATTACTCATAATATGAATAAAATGGTGGAATGCAATTTGAATAAGGTTAATGGATGTCAACATACTATTGAGAATAATGCAAAATCCTCTGTTATGTGTCCAAGACCATGCACATCTAATAAAATGTTTATATTTACCAAAATATCGTTTTTCAACTCTTTCCCTGTAAGTTAAAAATTAGAAATGTTACAGAGTAAAATGAGGAGTTTTGCATGGGCAACCTGAAGTGTAAGACTTTCATGGAAAAAGTTGAGATGTGCTATAAAGAAGGTGGGTTTAGCTTGCCAAACATTCAGTACTATTGATGAGCATTTTAACTATTCTGACTTTTCAAAGGAATGAAACGCTTGCTTAATGGTTATATCAATGTTGTCTGTTATTTGTAAAGGGGGCGTTCTTTACTCAAATATAGCTTGTGCTTCATCGATTTGTGTTGCCCTTATTTTCAGTGCTGTGATCTGTGCCCGATCAACCAGCTCATCAGCTGATAATTCACCAATCCCAGCTACAAGCAAGGGGACACCACTGGCATCTCCTACGTGAATCAGAAAATGTACAATGTCCACAAAATCTACCTACCTGTCTTCGGGTATGATTAGTCACTAGGGAAAAAGGTATGAAGAACACAGGGCAGTGAGGCCACCAGAAGCTTGCATTCTGTCCCCATGTGCCTAATTTGATATCTCAGTTTATTCTTGAGTGTCTTTAAGACTCCTCACCTGAGATTTCTACTACCATTTTGTGGCTTCCTTATGCCATTTCATGAAAGCCCTCATTTGTTCTCCGGCGGATTGATTTTTAAGATCCTTTGACTACTTTTTTTTTATTATATAGGCATTCCACATCACACACTCTTAGAGAAAGAATTTGTTTTTATCCCCATTCGTACAGTTAACCCAATCATCTATAAACAAGTGGGTGCGTCTGCCTTATTGGTGGTACATAAAAAAAAGCCTGAGGGTTTCTAAATGGGGCCCTATTGTCATACTTTGGCGCTCATTTTCCTTACTGCACCCTCAATCACATCCAAGTGAAACACTAAGGGCTTATTTACAAGTCCCTTGTGCCGCTGGTGCATCACTTTTTCCCATATAAAAAGTGATTCACCTGTGGCACAAGCCCCTAAGTCTGCTGCCTTCTGCTGTTGTTCAATGTTGGGGAGTGGAGGTGCAAAGTAGGCAAAAGGGTATGGAGGCGTATGACATTTCGTACCAGCTACCTAGGATAGACGTCAGAAAGTGTGTCCACTCTTGATCATTGTACCCTTTGCAATTGGAGCACCTCTGTCCACAGCCTGTTGTGGCACATGCAACAAAAGATTCTACTGTGGACATGTGCAACTGTTTCCTTGCTTCAGAAATCTCTTGCTGTAAAGATGTGACTTCCACTCTCACCTCTGTCTCCTGGTTCATGGGCACCCTCATTACATCTGGCCTTCAACTTTCAAGGAAACTTACTCATGATAGAGTCACAAAAATATGGTGTGTTATCAATAAACACAAACAGACTCACCTTTCGAAATGGAATTACAATAATCTGCCTGGGCAGATCAGCAAGATGAACACCAGGATGTCCTAAACATTTGTTCCTCATGAAAATTTCTCCGTCTTACATTGGCGGCTAAGGTTATTGAGTGGAAATCTTGTTCAGCTCTGGTCATAGTTTCAAGCAATGTCCAGGTGATTCCTGACCAGTGTACTGACAGCTGTCATAATAAACTCCATCTCACCATTTCGTAGAGTATGAAATCTTTTATTGTAAGAAGTAACAGTGTTAACTGACAGATCTAATTGACAAGGGGATTCCCTATACATCAACAATAGAACTCTGGTCTTATTCACAACGCAGAGCTCAAACACACAGTTCTTGGTATTGAGCGAAAGACAAAACACCCATCAAGTGAAGAAACAGGTAGTTAGGGGAGCTCACGAGAATTAATAGATGGCCATTATGAGTAACACAAATGTAATCAGACTGGGCTGAGCAAGCGGGTCAGCAAACTTTCATGTCTCGAGTGCCAGGATGCAAGGTATCTAAGAGTTGGAGATGGACGCATCTGGTAGGATTATTAGAATGAGAAAAGAAACATGGCTGCAGGAGGTTACATTTACAATTAAACAGGACAATGTATTTGTATTATTTCTAAATCGTTTGATTGTTTGTCTTTAAATCAACTGCAAGGGGGAAGAAGTTACTGGAACCATGTATCCATTGTTCCCTTGAAAATAATAACACTTCTTGAGTGAAATATTTAAGGCTTGCAGACTTCGTGTGTAACCAAAGAGATCCTCCCTCTATGTAGGAGCTGCAGTTGTTTATACAGAAGCACATCACAAGGGAGTGATGCCTTTTTACAGTGAAAGACAGCAGGCCAAAAAACATAAGCCGTGCACAAACAAGGGGGCAAGGCCATGCTTTAAAACCTACTGTTCAGCACAAATCTTGGGATACGTCGAAGGGTGCAACTACCAACAACACCTGTTCCCAACTTCACTCAGTCCTACAAACACAGGAGAGGTGTTTGAACACAATAGGCCCTAGTGAAGATACAGCACTAGACTACCAAACATGTGAGTTCTGAAGATATGACAACTGCTATGAAAATGTTATTTTGTATTATGACTTCCTTGTGATGCATTGTGGTTAGCAAAGCAGTGAATGCTGTTATAGCACCTTCATCTGGGAAAAATATGTAATAGTGCTGCTTTATAACAACCATTTTTCTAATCAGCTATCCAGCACTGGAATACACGATGTACCCTTATAATAAGCATGTCTGTGCTGACCCTGCTTCTCCACTCACCAACACAATACACATTACGGGGCACTTTTACTAAAGTTTCACGCAACACATGGCAGCAAGAAAAGTTGTTGTCCTGTGGTGCATGAAAGGAAGAGGGCAGAATTGTTCCATATTTGCAAAGATATAGAGCATTTCTGCTCGCTTATCTCACTGGCGCACTATGCGTACCCTAGTGCCAACACAGACACCCCAGCATCATAGTGCAAGGGTGTCTGCATAACAGGCAAGATTTATTTTTTGCCCAAATGGACACCTCTCTGCACAAAACCAATCCTTGGAGACATTTTCTATGTTTGCTGGAGAATGCAGCGCACAAGGAAAGAGGGCATAATGAGGAGAATTAAAGATATTTCTCCTTGTTCCCCTTCACTTGGGAAGCTGTAGAATTTTGACGTATTCCCAGGTTTACAAATCTTTGTAAATCTGGGATGGGAGATAATCCATCGGTGGATGCATAGGATGCATAGGAATGCTTATGCCCAACCCTTGGAACAATTCCCAAGTTGAATTGTAACTTTATGCAGCACATGCATCTGCATTGAGTTATATTTTTTTTACAAAGCCATAAAAGACTAAACAAAGACTACATGTTTAACTTGCATTCCTATTTGTCCCACAAATATTCTAACAATATGGGGGTGATACAAGAATGCAGCCTGCCGACCACTGTGTTACGTGTAACAGAGAACATTTTGCTTTGTGGAGAACCTAATGCTGCAACTTACAGTTTTACATTGTGTTTCTCTTGAATTTAGCAGCTTGTTATTGAATTTGTATCTTAATTTCAAGGGCATGTCTCATTTTCTCTGTGAGAAGATATTGCAACCTGCTCACTAGATACGTTTCGCTGAAATAACAATTTCCTGTCACATGACTATGCTCCATAAATTTGTATTGAGGGAAAAGTGTATAAAAACCTGTTGAAAATTGAATGCATTTTAGCATTACATGCTCCAACTAAACCTATTTGGGTGAGAGCGCTGAAATGTCAATTGTCAGGGCAGTTGCCAGGAACAAATATAAAGGAGAAAACAGTAACAAATGGGCAAAGAATACAATGAAAAATAAAGAAATTAATGTGTTGCAAGACATCCATAGTTTGTTAATGCCTTCTTCATTAACGGGGAAGCTCACAAAGCAATCCTTAGGTAGGCCACTATTTTGAAAAGGGCATATGTTAAAGCTTAATCATGCCCCTCTCATTGACACGTGACGTCGGAGAGGGCAAAGGAAGAAGTTCATGTGTGCCATTGTTTGCCTGTTGCTGACTTCACAGTGCTCCTGTTACTCCTCCCACCCAAGCATTTTCTTGAACACAAGTAGAAAGATTACATAACTCTCCAGATATGGATCAGAGGCAGTTAATAAAGGTGCATGCGAGGCTAAGTCCAGTAAATCTATTAATTACGTATCCCACTCCTCCCTGTAGCCACAGTGCCACCATGCACTTGCCATACACAAACACAATGTCGTGTCTCCTTATGTTGCTCCAGTTAGGAGAAAAAAACACAAAATAAAGAAAAACCTCCTAAGCAAATGGACATGTTTTACTTGACTTGACCTTTCGGCAGGGTCATCCCCAAACATTTTGCCTTCACCCTCTTGTTTTCTGAACCTGTTTTTGTTGGCTTTTAGGACTCTGTGCACTTTACCACTGCTAACCAGTCCTTTAAATTTGGTGAAGTTGGCTTACACCCAATTGGCACATTTATTTTACTTGTAGCCCCTAGTACAGTGATACTACATGTGCCCAGGGCCAGTATACGTAATGCTACTAGTGGGCTTGAGGCACCAATTGTGTCACCCACTCAGGTAGCCTTTTTAAACATGTCTCAGGCCTGCCAGTGCACCGCCTCCTGTGTGTGCAGTTTTAAATTGCTATTTCGACCTGGCAAAATAGAACCTTTTGCCAGGGCTAAGCTTTCCTTTTGAATGCATGTAAGTCAGCCATATAGTATGCCTTAAACAGCTCATAGTATATTAAAGAGAACAAGGGAAACCCATGGGTACATAGGGACCAGGTATCTACAATGAATCAATCAGTCTCAAATGACAAAAATGGTTTTAATAATGACACAATGTGTTAATTTGTGAAATTAAAATATCTAATATTTATTAACAATGTAGTGGATAACATCAAAAACACACATACAAAGGTGCTCAGGCAAAGAAACGTGACAAACTTAGAAAACAGTCTGCTTATGTCACAATTCACATAACCACAAGACAGCCCCATGAATATAAGCACACAAAGAAGATTCTGCATGAAAAGATGGCAAGGTTTTGATCCTTCCCAAATGTTAGGATTATCATCAGGACACTAAAAAATAAATGCCTGAGATTCATCTAAATTCATAAATACATATATGGCATTCAGCAATAATACTTTAAAAAAAAAGGAAAAAGAAAAGAAAAGGAAAGAAAAAGACAAACATAGACAATCAAAATCATGTAACAACATAATGTAATTGCATATACACACTAATATGTCTTCCAACTCTCACAAGTGCACACATTTCTTGTATGAAGTAAAAAGAAGGAAGGTTGCCTCATTTATAACTGCAAATTGTCATGTAGTGCAGAAGTTGCCATTTTTATTCCCATTATGATAAAATTAGCATCTACATGAAAGAGGCAGAAGGGCAAGGCGTATAAGATATATATCATCATCTGTTAAAAAATGCGATGGCACAAGGATAAGAATCAAACCAGCATAGTACTTTGAAGATTCATAACTATAGGTAATGAAACATACCTCAACGGAGGAATAAGCCCTCCAATATGGTGCCCACTAATTTGGGAATGGATGTTCAAAAATTGTCCCTTTAATCAGGACAACACCATGAGGCTTGAAAAGGATTCCAAAACATTTCTAGGTAATGTAACCCCCATGCACCAAAACACCCTATTGTATCTCGGCGTGGCTACAATTATAAAGTTATTTAGAGAAGATGTGTAGGCACCGTGTTACTATCAGCCCACACGTGTCCCTTAAAAATATGTGCCAAAATCAAAATGTGAACACACCTCAATCGGCAGAGACAAAGCCTCTCAAACCATGCCCGCTAAATGGGAGGAATAATCATCAGGACTTGTCGCAGAGATCAATACAGCCTCACGACTCATCTGCAGTGAATGCTGAAACCAGTGAGTGGACAAGCCCCTCCCTTAACAATCCAAAATATATAGGCATGGCTGTGGGGCCACAAGTGGCAACAAGGTAAAATAAAATAAAAGAAGGACTAAAGAAAAGGGGATCAGTGAATAACATGGCCCTAATGCAGTCTGGGTGTTGGCCGGCAAAGTAAACAAAGAAGCCATGCTACCAATAATAACAAAAATAAAAATAGACTCAGAAAAAGAGAGGGGGCAGGTTTTTTTTTAACGTTTACCAGGAAAATCAATAATAAACAATAAAGGGAAGACAGAGAAAATGTAAACCATGAAAAGTGTGGAATAAAACAGACGACCACTTAACAAATGTAAAAGACGGTGAAAAAGGAAAAAACTGTGGTGACCTAAAATTATAAAGGGAAAGGAATGCCATCCCAAAGAAAATCAGCATACTAACTATGCAAAAAATGCTAAAACAATTAAAAAAAAAATTGAAAAGAATCCACTGATTATATTAATTATATACAGTAACCCGATCCTGCAAGTGTCAACTAACAAACAGACTTGTCAGATTGTATTAGGTCTACAGTCTCTTGTAGCGTGGTTGTTTTTGTGCAGGAAGGGACAATCATCCCTGGAACGCAGACAACCTTGCACCATTGTGCAAGGGTGCCTGTGTTGGCACATGGCAGACTATTGTGCACCAGCACAGTGGAAAAAGAGAGGAATGTGCCGTATTTTGTAGACACTTGCCTCTCCGATCAAGAGGACCGGCGACTAGAGAGCCACAGGCATTCCTTATTTTTTATGTGTCTTAAGCACAATTGGACTGTACAATAACCACAAGAGGCCTATGGGATCATTTATAATCTTCCCTTATTCAACTCACTACTTATTGAGTATTTTCAGAAATTATCTGGATTGAGATGCAATACATTTCCAGTTGTGCCAGTGAATATATTACTGCCTTTTTGTAACCATTCCCCAGGACATTTTCTGTCCTGATGAGACCCTGATATTCCTTACAAAGTTCAAAATGTCATTGACCACCAACAAGACAGACCTTATGCTTCCTTCATTCCATAGATTAACTTCCATATGGATGGATTTGTGTAAAACTTTATGGATGCTGTTATGGATGCTGTCTATTTGGCCAAATATTATCACATCAATGAATGTTGAATGACAGTGAAAGTCCCAGTTTACAGCTTTTTATGGTGTTTGTTCACTTAGGGAGCCCCCTTTCTGCACTATGCGTTAGTGTTTTTTGAAAAACAATCTGTCTAATATTTATGGTGAATTAAAATAATTGTTTGTTTTCTGTACATTTGCAGTTCTGGTGGCAGAATATATTGTTATGATAACCCTGACAGAGTAGCAACTGTCCAGATGAAAAGAGTTAATCTGAGGATGAATTCAATTGCAATAATTCCTGCCCTAGTGTTTAATATTTTTTCTAAATTAGTATTATGTGAATGAGAGCTCAGTTCAGTATTTTGTAGATAGGGCACATTCCTGACCTTTTCTTTTGAAGCAGGGCAGCACAGCAAGAAGGCTTGCGGCGCTGCCCTGAGTCAAAAGATTGTAAATATGCCCCTGAGGGTCTAGCTAAGTAAAATAACCCAAAAGTGAAAAAGAAAGAGAGAAAGGAAAAAGAAAAAGGAAGGGGAGAAGTAAAAAAGGAAATACCCACTGTATACGTAGGATAATCTTGACACCCTTACATCGATTTTGCAAAATATATTAGAGAGAACATGATGCACCCGCATAGATAGGATCAAGGGACCAAGGATGTATATGACATTTTTAAAGGAACAATGGCCCCTACAATGAAATAAATAGTCCCTTAAAAAATATGCGCCCAAAACAAAGTGTGAACACACCTCAATCGGTAGAGGCAAAGCCTCTCAAATCATGCACGCTACATCGGAAGAATATTCACAAGTACCTGCTGTGGAGACCAGGACAGCCTCATGATGTGTCTGCAGTGGACACCTAAACCAGTATGCGGACGAGTCCGGTGGACCAACACATCTAAAATATATACTGATGCCTGCGGGGCCACTTAAGGCAACATGGTTTCGCTGTCCACTGAAGATGCATTGCCTCTACTGACTGAGGTGTGTCAACACTTTCTTTTGGGCTGATTCTAACACAATGTTTTTCTGAAAATGAAAACTTGTAGTTATAAATGAGGTAACCTTCCTTCTTTTTACTTCATACAAGGAAATGTGTGCACTCGTGAGAGTTGAAAGATATATTGCTATGCATATACAATTAACTTGTGTTCTTACATGATTGTAATTGTTTTTTTTTGTCTTCCCCCATCTCTTCTCTTTTCTTTTTCCTTTTTTGGATGTTATTGTTTCTGGATGGCATAAATTGATAAATGTTGGTATTTAGATGTATCTTCAGCTTTTATTCTTTAGTGTCCTGATGATAATCCTTACATTTGGAAATTATTGATATATTGTCAACAATGCATGAGACCTTTTTTATAATTTATAGGTCTGTCTTGTGTTTATGTGAATTGTGACATAAACTGACTAATTTCTATGTTTGTCACTTTTGTTTGCCTGAGCACATTAGTATGTATGTTTTTGATGTTACACACAATATTTCATTTTAATAAATATTTTATCTTTAGTATTACATATTAACACATTGTGACAATATTAAAATACTTTTTGTCATTTTAAACTAAATGTTTCATTGTAGGGACTGCTTTTTCTTTAAAACTATCTAAACGGCTCATAGGGTAGGATGCAGTATATTTAAAACGTTACACATATACTTTTAACCTTTGCCCTGGCAGTGAAAAACTCTTAGATTTGCTTTTACCTACTACAGTGGGAAAACATTGAGTTACCTTATTACATTTAATAAGTGATAACTTTCAATTGGAAGCAAGTCAATATGTGGAGGTCAGTGCCTAAAGAATTGTAATTTAAAACTCTATTTTTCTCTATTCAGATTTTAATTAATAATTCTGAAAATGACAGTTGTCATTTTCGTGTCCTAGCCATTTTGTTTCTGGGGCATGTATCTAGCCTCACTTAACTAGGTGTAGCTGGCAGTTGGTCTTTGTGTATTGCTCCCTGACAGTGATAAAAAAGGCAAATAGGTATTAACACGATGGGTCATCTCTGACTTAATGAGGGGGAGGAGCTGCTACCTATCATATTTGCTGATCATAAAGGCGCTGCCTCAGGAAAATCACAAAGGGTTTTTCGTAATAGTCTATTGTGCCCCTAGAAAGCTGAAGCCAGAACAGGAAGGAAGGAAATTCCAAGATCCTCAGACGATAGAACCTTCTAGAAACTTCTCCTGTGAGATATTTGGTTGTTTGTTGACTAGGGTGGGAGCACTGGTGAAGCAGTAAACGCAATTCTCGTTCTAAAGCACAAGCAAACCACAAATTCACCTCTGCTCCCCTTCTGATAGCTTGGCATGGAACAGTCAAATGTAACTTTAAGGCAATGTATAAAATATTTGTGCAACACTTCAAACATTAAAACAGTGAAAACACCACACAAAAAGATCCCACACCAGGCTAGAAAAAGAGAATGTAGTTTAATAAATAAAACAAGACCAAAATGACAAAAATCCAATACGTTGAACTTGAGGTATGCATTGTTAAAGAATAAACAGTATAATATTGCTTAAAAGCTCCAACTGGGGATATGTGGTCACACAGGACAGGGACAAAATCAAAAGTTCGGGCTGGCCGTGATGAAGTGAGGGCCAGCTACAGGGCCCCAGCTGGGCCTGATGAACCAAAGTACTTTAAATCTGGGTTGCAGAGCAATGCGCCGGTTCTGAACCACACAGTAGAGGGGATTTTCTCAATGCAATGGGATGTGTTGGTTCCGAGATGCCACAAGGTGGCAGTGCGATTTCCGCATGTTTCGATGTTGAAGACCCAGGTGCCGAGCTTGCGATGTAAAGGCGGATGTCGAGGATGCATTGGGCAGTCGAGGTGATGTGTCAGTTCTGAAGAGCACAGAGGCAGCAATTCAGAGATTCGTTGTTGAGACTTCTGTCAGAGAAGCAAGGACCTTGCACTGGGAAAAGTGCATCAGTGTCAGTTCTGAAGGCTGCTTTCAAGATGTGAGGTGCAAATCTGATTGCGCATGTTCTGACCCACGTAATAGAGGCTTTGTTTTTTCATCAGTGCCCTGGTCACTGCAGTCACTTTTCTCAGAGGGATAGCCTCGAGGTACTGGGTAGCATGGCTCACCAAGACCACACTGAATCTTTTGCCCATGCCTGTTTTGGGGTCCTGAGACCCAACAATGTTGATGGCAACTCTCCTAAAGTAGGTGTCAAAGACATGAAATGGTTGCAAGGGAACCTTGCACTTTCCTCCTGAATTGCCACTGGCCCAGGAGGTAGAATAGGACTTGCAGCACACATCTGAGACCTTCCTCATTCAAGGCCATTAACAGTGGGTAAGAAACCTGTTAAAGTTCTTGGTCTGCCCCCAATGACTTACCAGGGGTCGATCATGAGCCAGCTCCAGTAGGAAGGCCCTGTAGCACTGGGGAACCACCAACACATGGGTTGCACCAGGATCAGGAACCTTAGGCTCACTATCCAGGAGACCATTATCCCAGTAAATCAAGTGATCACCAGATGTGTCGCAAGCTGCCTGGGTCTGGCCCTCCAGAACTTCTCCCTGGTGCAACTTCTTTACTTCTACCAATTGGTCAAGCCAGGCAGGTTCCACCGTTCAGCCTCATCCTCCACTGCAGGCCCCAGGGCATACCCTCAGGGTTCACCTCCTTGTGGACCATGAGAGTTTAAGGAGTGGGTTTCCAGTACCCAATTCCCTTCTTCTTCTTCGGAGGCGCGTAGGCCATTCTTTTAGGCTGCTGATCCTCCTGACTACCATCTTGGGCTACCATGGACCATCTGATGAGGCACACCCACTCAAGCAACCCTAACATCTCCAAGTGAGACATGTGCTCCACCTCCTCCCATGTGGTATGCTCCATGTCATTGCCAAGTAGACAATCCACAGGCATGGACAGACTCACAGATACCCTCAAGGAACCTGAGCTCCCCCCCGTTCAAATGGAACCAGAGCCACTGGGTCGTATCTTTCACAGCTGTCAGCTACAACAACTTGGTAGAATGCATTAGAGACTCTACTCTTTGCCCATTAATAGTAACCTACTGTCTGTATTTATAAGTGCGCTAGACATGAGGGTCCACTGTACCATCTCTCTGTCACCCAGGATCACTTGAGTAACCTTTACACTGTCTCTGAAACTATCTGGGACAATCTCCTCCCAAACATTACACTAGCCAACCCCAGTGACTATCAACTGGTGAGGGGCTGTGCCTGCTTGTGACACTGGTCATCCACCTTGAAGTGCTTTTTTGTTGGCATTCATAGCACTTAGGAGGTGCTGTCCCTGAAGACTTGCTATCAGGGAACCATCTCTTTTTCATTTCAGCTGGGGGGATGGGAGTCCTGACCAAAGGAACTAGTTTGGGCCCCTTTAGAGAACCCCTTACTTTTTTTTATCTCCTCCATCCTAATTCAATGGTCTGCCTCCATAGCAAACTCCCAGGGGTCAGAGACCATACTGTCATTCAACTGTTGGTGCAAATCCGCAAAACAAGGCTGAACGTGTGCTCCTTTGTAATCAAGTTGTACAAGCCATGATAATCTTTGACTTCCCTGCCCTTCATCCAACTATCCAGTGCCTTGCAGAAAGAATCAACACAATCCACCCAGTCTGTTGGGCCAGCTTCTAACTGTTCCTGAACTTCTGCCTATACCTTTCTGGGGTCAAACCATATTTCCTTATAAGGACCTCTTTTGTGGGGGGATACCTTATTCTGTGCTCCTTCTTCAGAGCGAGTAGGGTGTCCCTCTATGTACTAGGAATATCTCCACAGACTAGCTTCCCAATCCTCCTCAGGAATCTTTACATCAACAAGGCAATCTCATAAGCCTCAAACCACTTATCAATATCATCTCCCAGAGCAAAGTCAGGCACCAGACCTTTAGGAAAGTAGGCCCTCTTGTGTCCAGAGGGTACAAAAGACTTGCTGCCACCATCACCACTGGGTTCCATTTGCTTGGCTCTGATGTCCAGTTCTTTAAGAGTTAACTCATGGGCCATCCTTCTTCCCTCCATGGCTAACATCCTCTCCTCTAAGGCTCTCTCAGCTTTTTCCTTTTCCAATTTTAATTTGTCCAGTTCCAACTTGAGCCTTCTCACCACTCTTGTGTCCTCCAAGCCCTCTTGGGACAGGCCTCTGGAAGACACGCTGCTCCCTGTCCGGGGAAGGATGTACAATTCAGGGAGTAAGTTACCTTCCTCCTCAGCAAACTGCCTTTCAAGATCCTCCTGTTGGTCTTGCTTCAACTTCTCCTCATCATCCGCCTCTCCCTTCTCATCATGTGTTGGGGGTCTGGTGGGCCTCTATCCATGCCCTCAAGGCCTTTGGAGCTTTGCTTATTTAGTGCTCTTCTTAGCAGGTAGCCCCCTCTCATTGACAAACGTCCTTGAGCAGGGCCATGGTGTAACTCTCTTGGTTGACCAGCTCAAACTCCATCTTTGCAGGTGAGGTCACAGACACAACAGCCAGTTAAAGTGACAAAACATTTGGAAAAATCAAAAAAGCCAATCAGGGGGAATTTACTCAATTTGGGCTTTGATATGGGATAGTACAGAATGCTAAATAACTGTTTTGCACTGCCGAAACACAGGTTCTATAGTCACCGCTGATCACCAATGCGAGAAATTGATTTGTTGGTTGACTAGGGTGGAAGCCCTGGTCAAGAGGCAACAACAATTCTTGTCAGGCTAAGGCACAAGCAAACCACAAATTAACCTGTGCTCCCCTTCTGATAGCTTGGCACAGAACAGTCAAGTTTAACTTTAAGGCAATGTGTAAAATATTTGTGCAACACTTCAAACATTAAAACAGTGAAAACACAACACAAAAAGAATCTAGGTTAGAAAAATAGAACATCATTTAATAAATAAAACGACAGAAATCCAATAGGTAGAACATGAGTTATGAATTGTTAAAGAATAAACAGTACAACATTGCTTAAAAGGCATAAGTCCTATCTCGGAAATTCTAGTCGCACAGGACCGGGACAAAGTAAAATGTTCAGGCTGACTGTGATGGAGCGTGGGCCAGCTAAAGGGACCAATTTGGGCCCATTGAACCAAAGTACTTTAAAGTCAGTTTCAAGAGAGATGCATCAGTTCCAAACCATGTAATAGAGGGTATGCATCTATTTTTTTTTCACACAACAGCAGTGATCTGTTGGTTCTGAGATGCAGTGAGTCTGTGGTATGAGGTCCCAGTGCGTGGATGTCGAGAACCCAGGAGCTGGGGCTTGTGATGTGAAGGCTGGTGTTGAGGATGCATTTGGCAGTTGAGACGATGTGTCAGTTCTGGTGAGGGCAGCGGCTGCGATATGGAGTTTTGGTTGCATTGATGAGGCTGTCATTGATCGGAATGAGAGGACTTTGCACCGAGAAAAGTGCTGCAGTGTCAGTTCCAAAGGTGATGCTCTGGTTTCAAGATGCGAGGTAAAGCAGTGATGTGAGTCTGGTTGTGTTGGTTTTGACCCACACAGAAGAGGTGATGCATCCAGTTACTCCATGCACCAGCAGTGATGTATCAATTCTGCTCAAGCAGCAGAGGATGCATTGGTTCTGCTGGAACAAGCACCTTACGCCCACTTCCAAAGGTCCAGGACTGGGGTGGCACCACTGGGCAGCAGAGACTCACAGATGGCAGCATCAGCCAACTAGTCCTTCGGTTCACTCGGTTCTGGGTTGTAGAGATTCAGGTTCAGTCCTTCTCATTCCCAGACATGAGAGCAGCAGGCACAGGTCAGCACAGCAAAGCAAGAGCCCAGCAAAGAGCAGTCCAGCAGAGTGGCACGCCATCAGCCTCACAGGAGTCGTTTTTCCTGGCCGAGTATCCACGGGTCCGGAAGTGTACTAGTTGTTGTTGTCTGAGGTCGAGCCTATTCAGGTGTATGTGAGGCTGTGCACACCTGGAGGTAAAATGTGCAGAATCCTAAGGCCAGCAAAAACAAAGTCAGAAAAGGTCTGAAGGCAAAATGTTGGGGAAAACCATGTCAAGGTCACTAGGTCTAACAGCTCACAATTGCCTCCTTAGTGTGAACCAAGTACCTTGTTTTAGCACTTGACTCTCTCAGGATAATCAGGCAGAGCAATCCAAAGCCTACTCTGGGGAGGCTGGGTCCAAACTGGGGTGGCATGGTGAGCAAAAGTATTGATGTCTTAAACCCAGATCTGTGACTGGGGTGAATGTTTGATTGGTTCCGCATTCCATCCATCATTTGTGTTTGTTTACTCTGGGGAGGTGGCTGAACTAATAATCTCCATTCACTTCTATGAAACAGCAATCAAAAAACAATTGTCCAGTCAGTGCTTTTTCTTTGAAAAAAGAAAATTACATATTTTAAACACACACTAAAAACTATGCATTCATTTACAAATATCTACATCAGGCAGATGGGAATACCTCTGATGACATTGTGAAATCAACTAGTGGGTCATAACTGATATAATCACAGTAGCCCATACCGACACCAGATATAATACCACAATATAAGTGGGTGTCATTTTAAATAAAACAGGCCCATGGGCTTTGTCAAGGGGATTGTCCATGAAAATCACAATTAGCACAGGAAAATAATAATTACACTGTTAATCAAAAATCAGACTAGCAATTTAAATAAAGCATTGCTGTTGGACCTGGCTCTTTTGGCAGGGTCATCCTCAAACATTTTGCCTCCTTCCTCCTAATTTTTCTGAACAGTTTGTGTTGGCTTTAGGACTCTGGGTACCTTACCACTGCTAACCAGTGCTAGAGTGTATATGCTTGCTGTGTAAATCATACTGGTGATTTGCTTATCCATGATTGGTATATTTGATTTACTAGTAAGTCCCTGGTAAAGTGCACTAGTGGTACCCAGGGCCTGTAAATCAAATGCTACTAATGGGCCTGCAGCACTGATTGTGCACACCACATAAGTAGCCCTGTAAACATGGCTCAGACCTGCCACTGCAGTGTCTGTGTGTGCAGTTTTAAACTGCCAATTAAACCTGGCAAGTGTACCTACTTGCCAGGCCCGAACCTTTCCTTTTATACATGTAAGGCACCCCTTAGGTAGGCCCTAAGTAGCTCCATGGGCAGTGTGCAGTGTATGTAAAAGGCGGGACATGTACTGATGTGTTTTACATGTCCTAACAGTAAAATACTGCCAAATTCGGGTTTCACTGTTGCAAGTCCTATCTCTCTCATAGATTAACAAGGGGCTGTCTTTAAATAACTTTTATGTGCAGATTCCCTTTGGGAGCAGATGGAAATATGGAGTTTGCTGTCTCTAAACTCACAATTTAAAAATACATCTGTTGGTAAAGTTGGTTTTTAAATTGTCAGTTTTAAAGTGCCACTTTTAGAAACCATTCTGTGACTCTGTCTGTTTGTGGATTCCATGTCTGGGTCAGACTGACAGTTGGGCTGTTTGTCAATCTCCTCTAGACAGTGGCACAAAGGGGGATGGGCTGCAGCCTGCATATCCTGATGAGCCATCTGGGCTGGAGTGGAGGGAGGAGTGGTCACTTACACCTGAATGGGCTGTGCCTGCCATCACACAATGCAGTCTCAAACCCCATGGTGTGTGCCTGTGGCCTGGCCTGGGCAAGGCAGGATCCTATAAACAACGGAGACTTTCCTTTGAAGTTTGCCTACTTCAAATGCAGAAAGAGGTATAAGAAGTGGACCCAAAACCCCACATTTTTAGATCACTTCTGGAGACAAGAGGAGCCTCTGCCAAGGAGAAGAGCTGAGGAGAGGTGCTGTCCCTGCCTGTGACTGTGCTTGTTGGGCTATCCTGCTGTCGCTACTTCTGCCTGTGAAAGGGGACAAAGACTGAACTTTGTTGTGCATTCCTGCTTGAAGAAGAATCTCCAAAGGCTGAACTGAGCTTGCCTCCTGTTTTGAAGTCTCAGGGCCATCAAAGACTTCCTCTGCCAGCACCTGACACTCTGCTGAGACTTCTGCCCTGCCAAGTGGTGCCCCATCCAGTCCCGGGGCCCTTGAAAGGTGAAGATGGCAGAACAAGGACTGAAATCCACGCACAGAACACTGTGCAGAGAAATTTTCTATGCATCACCTGCAACAAGCCTGAAAAATGATGTGCTACCCGCTTCGTGGTTGAAATCGACGCTCCACCTGCATCATGGCTGGGAGATCGACGCATTGCAGCTGGAGAAACAAAGCAACACCCACTTGCGGCTGCTGATAAAGACGAAAATTCCACACATCGCGG
This sequence comes from Pleurodeles waltl, assembly GCF_031143425.1. NCBI lineage: Eukaryota > Metazoa > Chordata > Amphibia > Caudata > Salamandridae > Pleurodeles > Pleurodeles waltl. Next base: position 800,246,223 of record NC_090443.1, on the reverse strand, counting down.
TTTTCCAACACTGTGCTACCGGATTTCTCATGCATCGTCGCTGGGCGTCAAAGTTTTCGTAAACCTGCTCAGATCCGAGGAAATCGGTACATCGCTCTCTGGCGAGGGAGAAAAATTACACATCGCCTACCCGACTGGAGAAGAAACGACGCACGGCCTCACTTGCGAGTAAGGAATCGACACATTGCTAACTTTTCCGACGCACACTCGCCTGTGCGGCTTTATTTTTGACGCAAACCAGGTACTCTGTGTAAAATCAACATTTCCATTGTTGTCTATGGAGTAAGACTCTTAGGGGGTGATTCTAACCCTGACGGGCGGCGGAGGCCGCCCGCCAGAGTTCCCCCCTCCAGAACACCGCTCCGCGGTCATAAGACCGCTGCGGTGATTCTTGGTTTTCCACTGGGCTGGCGGGCGACCGCCAAAAGGCCGCCCGCCAGCCCAGTGGAAAACACCCTTCCCACGAGGACGCCGGCTCCGAATGGAAGGTGAAAGGGAAGGTGCGACGGGTGCAGTTGCACCCGTCGCGAATTTCAGTGTCTGCTGAGCAGACACTGAAATTCTTTGTGGGGCCCCCAGGGGCCCCACGACACCCCATACCGCCATCCTGTTCCTGGCAGGAGAACCGCCAGGAACAGGATGGCGGTATGGGGTGTCAGAATCCCCATGGCGGCGCAGCGAGCTGCGCCGCCATGGAGGATTCATTTGGGCAGCGGAAAACCGGCGGGAGACCGCCGGTTTTCCACTTCTGACCGCGGCCAAACCGCCGCGATCAAAATGCCCTGCGGGGCACCGCCAGCCTGTTGGCGGTGCTCCCGCCAACCCTGGCCCCGGCGGTCCATGACCGCCGGGGTCAGAATGACCCCCTTATTCTTTTGAAAACTCATATCTTGACTTGAGCATGTTGGATTTTCGTCGTTTTGGTCTTGTTTGATTTAGATAATTATTACCTATTTTTCTAAAATGGTGTGGTGTCCATTTTATAATGGTTTCACTGTATTACTTTGTGTGTTGGTACAAATACTTTACACATTGCTTCTGAGATAAGCCTGACTGCTTGTGCCAAACTACCAAAGAGGTAAGCAGAGGTTATCTAAGTGTGTACCTCCATTGCCCTGACTAGAGTGAGGGTCCTTGCTTGGACAGAGGGGTAACCTGATTGACAACCAAAGACCCAATTTCTAACAATTGCAAAGCAAAAATCATGAGTCAGAGTTTTTCTTTTACACATTTAGGCCACATAAAATACAGTCATAAAACTAATTAGCAGGGGTCCCAACACTCCCAAGCTGTCAAGCAAACAAAAGTTGCAGCTCAGGGAATAGTTGGAAATGATGTAACCATGTTAGGAGGTCATAATTCCAATGGCCCCAGCACCTTTGAGCAATTTTATAAATACTTCCCTAGAGGAATGCACCCTCTCTCAGCCCCCACAACACTTATAACATATTAATCTACTTTTGATTAGTGGGTTTCGCTGGAGGCCCCGGAACCAGCTTCATGCCATGGTTTTCATTTATCCTGGGTGTCCCGGTCCCACCTGGGACACCCACACATGGCCATGTTTGTTGCTGCGTAGAGGGAGCGGGGAGTCAATTCCTTCACTACCTGGCCTGTTCTTAGCCAATCCAGCATCCTCACCTCCCGGTGTGGAAGTCGCTGTGTGCATTCACCATCCCACATCCTCGCAGGCAGCTTTACTGCTTTTTCTGCACCTCCTTTTCCCCCTTCCTCTATTGTGCCAGGGGATGGGATTCTTAAGTACTTGTTTGCATGGGGCCTGGGAAATGGGATTGCTGGAGTTGAATGATTCCCCTAGGGGGGTAGACATGCGTGCCTTTCTTGCGAACAAAATAATTAAGTTGCGCTGACCCCTGGCACACGCTTGCGGTCATTTTAGGAAGATACGGTGAAGCGATGCGCTTGGTTTCTTCTAAGATCTTGCTTCAATTGGAAGCCACCTGTGCATTTTCAGCAGGCCCTCTGGCTTCTAAGGGGAGCACTCTGCTAGAAGCTGACTCCCTCATCCAGTCCTTTTCTCTCCTGGTGCACTTCTCCTGCTTGTGGAGGCTTTTTTGCATAGCTTTCCACTATCAGCCAGCATAGCACCCTCCTGCTCATACTGTATTCTGAAGCAGCAGAGCCTCCTGGCTATCTTGCAGCACATTTGGGAGGACAACGGAGTCCCAATTTCCTACCACTAGTCCTCTGGGGCCATAAGCAGGCAAGTGCCACTGGCCTTGGAGAGACCCACTGAGTCCTGGGTGTCACTAGGAGTCAAAGCATGGAAGCAGGATGTGTCTCCTTTCAGCTGTCCATGATTCTGGTGTCGTTGTTGTCCCGGTCCAAAGTCTTTCCCTTGTGCAGGCAGGATTTTATAAGTATGGGTTGAACTTTCTAGATGCCATGCCCCCGAGCACTTCTATCATGCTATATCTTCACTCCACCCCTTTACCAAACCTACTTCACAGCATTCTGGGATAATCCAAATGCCAAAACTCTTCTTCCCCTGGTCAGTGCTCCTGTGCCCACAGAGAGCTATGGCTATGATAATGGGCAAACCCTCCCTTGTGAACACTCCAAGCTCTCATGCCCGCCTCTCCTCCCCCCATCCTCCCACTGGTTTTGACACCAAGTTGTCTAGAAAGACAAAAATAAGGCAGGTCTAAATGTGAGCTTCAGCTGCCAGTGATAGAGAATGAATACTTTGAAGCTCAAGAGCAGACTAGGCACAGTCCCCGTCCATTCTGCTCAAGGAAAAATCACCTCTCCAGAAGTAAGCCCTATGTCTACTGTCTGGGAGCAATACACATCTCACCACAGTGAAATCATAAAGCTCCCAGGTCACAGTTGAATGCATACAAGCTGTAGGTAGAAAACATGTAAACTTTTTTAAAGTACCTTTTGTTCAAGAGTTAGACAAAATGTGATTTAATCATGAGATTGTATTTTGAATAACTATAAAAGAGTCCTTGGATTATTTCTCTAGCAGCTACCAGTCTCAATTAAGCATGTATTAAGTGTAACAATATAGCTCAACATTTCCCTATGGAAAAAAACAGCATTGCTACAGTAAAATTAGCTTCTGGGGATATTTCATTGTAAGGACATGTTCAACATTAATTTCTACATGTCCCACATTCATGTATTATGCACCCTATCTTTATGGGCAATGCGGCCTACTTAGCAATAACTTATCAATATATAGGAGTAATATTTAAGACTGTCAAACGGGATTTTGACTGCTGAAATTTGTAGTTTAAAACTGTCAGAATCTAGTAACAGTGTGTGTGCAGCTGCCAGGCTGTGTAAGGAGGGCAGTCTTTCATGTCCAGCCTGCACACATGTGCACAAGTGTGCGCAATCACGTAACCAGCTAAGTGTCACTTACCCTAGTTGTACCACAGTAGCCTTATCTTAAAAGGCAGAGGCTCGAGGTAAAGACGCTAGTTCCAATTACCATGAAGTTATCATGAGTGAGACTCTGGTAGTGAGACTTACCCGCAAGGTCCAAAAACTGAGTGATCATAAGCGAAAAAGTCTTGGGGGAACTAAATGGGCAGAACGCATTTGCAACAAATGGTTACAGACATAGGGCCCGATCTAGAGTGCAGAGTCCTGTACTGTCAGCCTAACAGAGTCCTGTACTCTGCATTTAGATGTTCACGAGTGCTGTGGACGTCCCTGGTCATTGGCAGGTACCACCATCACGATGGTTACTGTGAATGTATTAAGAAGTTTGATGGGAAGCTCTCTCCGACATGACGGGTTCCTGTCAAACTTTTAACAAGCTTTTGCTCTTTTAAAGGATAGATCTTGGGGTTGTTTATTTGTTTGTTTGTTTATAGTGGGCATCAAGACACTAGGAAGAAAGGTGTAATTTCAGCAGAACAGAGAACTACCCGGTGAAAAAGGAAAAACAATTTGCAGAAACCTCATACACGTTCTGCAGTCATGCTCCACAGAACTCACAAGAAATGTACGTTATTTGGGCACATTTTACACACTAAACTGCACAGCACAATATGTTGGTGCAACAATGGCTCAAATATAAAATCAGCCATAATTCACAAACCTGCTTTGCTTTACTGTGCTCGCCCTGTGTATATCGTTAACTCGGCGTGTCTTTTGGGTCCTTTAAAAAAAGTTTAATCACAGGCCTTGGTCATTACAAAGAAAGAGGACAAGACTGCGGCTGGCCACGTCGCGCGAAGCGCGACAATAGAGGGGACAGCACATTAGCGTGCTCCCCTGCCAGGAAGGCATATGGGCATAAGGGGCCACCATAGCGGGGAAGGGTGGTCCACCCGGGTTTATGGCCCCCCGAGGTGTCGGCAGGGAGGAGTGAGGCCAAGAGGCCTCAAAAGGAGTGACCCTGGGGGGCTGGGGCCTCTTAGACGCGCAGTGTTTTCTAAAGCATTAAAATGATTAAAAGACCTCCAGAAGGTTATTCCTGGAGGCTAAAGCAATTCCTCAGGCCGCTGGGAGCCTTTATGGCGGGGCCTGGGATGACGCGACGGCGCTCCTTAATCCCGCAAGGGACAGTTGGAATCCTGAGCAAATGTGGAGACTGGCCTGGGTCTCGCTCTGACTTGTCAGGAGCATGACAAATAAATATGAGAAGAAAGTGGTAAACCACGATAAATTAAAGAGCTGTAAGATTCTAAATACGTGGTGCAAAGAACACCAGACAGAACAGCTCGAGCTTTCTCAGGATGGGTGTCGGCCAGCTTTAACAAACTCATCTCCCACACCGGGATCGCCCGTAAGCTAACCCAACCTGTGTAATCAATAAACTTGCGACATATTATACCCACAATTGGTGTCCCAGGTGTCTCATTATGTCGCTTGCAATGTATTGTTGTGATCTCCAGCGCGCGCGCTTCAAGGGGTAGCAGCGCTATGCCTGTGCATGCTGGGGTATTGTGGCCGTAAAAGAGGCCCGTGCGCACCCGGCTCCCGATATGAGCTGAAGATAAGTTTGCCATAGAGATTCACTCGGTGGATTTATGTTTCAAATTATGTCGTGGTGTGTTCTAGAGCAAACTTGCCAACGTTAACGTTGAAGAGGTGCATTGCCTAGAAAAGGGCTCGCGTGCGGGCAGGCAGTGCAAGCTTGCATTACGAAATCCACCCGGGAGCTGCAATAACCAGTATGCGAAGCCGGGAGATGCAGTAATTACATCACGTAGTTTCGAGCAGCAAGCAGTGCTGGCGTTCAGGGCTGAGCCTGGTCAAAGGAGAAGCAGTCTCACTGATTGACAGGTATACTGGCAATAAACCGTTGCCCCTCACACAGATAATATAAAACCAGCTGTCCGCCTGCCATGACGTTCAATTCAGTGCTTCCGTTTGCATTTCAATCCTGCATTAAGCAGTTCGACGCGCATACAAAACGACAGAGAAAAAAAAAGCTCGCAGGATACATAAAGAACAGTCTTCTCAGACGCGTGTATCACCGTTCGACTCCTCTGTCTGTTTGCATTGCTGGGTTTACAGAACCCCTGGACTTCTAAAACCGCTGCGCGGAAGTTCTTTCTGAGGCTTTGCGAGCTTTACGCATAAACAAAGATAACGCAGCAGCGCTTCAACCTTTGTCGAGTGAGAGCTGAGACAGACGTTGCCTTGGGCAACAGAAGTCCTTATCCCCATAGCACAGCGTAGACTTCTGCACTTAGTGACTGGATTTAGCAAATCTCTGCATGATACAGCTCCACTTTATAATTTGGTTCTTGGTTACAAAGAGAGTGTATCAGAGGCAAAATGTACAGTGAAATGGAGGCAAACTGGTAATCATGGAGAACATATTTTTTCCTATGCTTTGCTTTGCCTCCAAAGGTTTATTTTTGCTGCAGTTTCTGTGTCTAAGTCCTCGTGATTCAGTGTCCGTCCCCTCTCTAGCGGATGTTTAACTTAAGTAATGGACTGTCACCGGTGCAGGTATGAATGACCATGAGTAAATAATAAAACAGTTTTCTTTAGCTAAAGGTATGCCTCCTCAGAGAAGAACCCGTCTCTTTTGCCTCCAAAGTTTAGCCAATATGTAGGTGTGTAAGAGGCCCTCCCCTCAGCCATGTCTGTTGCAGGCCCCATAAAAGAACTCATAACTCAGAATGCGCCTCATTTATTCTTACAGTGGCTGGAGCACTGCTTGGCGGCCTTGAGCAGATCTGGCCAAGTTTGTAATTCCCCTCCACAATGGACCACGCTGATGGGAATCAGATGCTGGATTGGAGTCTGCCTCTTTTCTGTGGCTGACCCCTGATTCCTGCCTCGCTTGGCTGTCATGGCCAGCTCTCATCCTCTGGATTTGGCGATTGCAGTTTCTGAGTGGGGTTGACAGTTAAAGTCAGCTGCTGTATCAAATCTGGCGTCTGCACAATGGCAGTCTGGATCACTCCAGTCGCTCTGTCTCATAACATCATCTCCGATGGCTATTGGCTCTACTGATTTCAGTGGTTCATAGTTTTCAGTCGTTCTTCAGGGCCTGGGAGAATCTAATCCACTTTAATTTTGTAGGTGATAATTTGGCTCCAATATCTTTGTGACCAAATATTTAAAATTCGATATTCTGGCAGTTTTTGCCACTATAATGCAGCAAGGGTAGTGATGTCCCAAAGTGTTCGTGCTGTGTATTGTATTGTATTGTATTGTATTGTATTGTAAAAGTATTTATATAGTGCTTACTACTCCTGACGAGGCGTCAAAGCGCTTTTCGGCAAGTAGCACGCTACTCCGGAACCCAACAAGAATTAGTGATGGATTAGTATCGGGAAATATGAGTACAGTTTTATTATTATTATGAGTTAATTTGAGCCGCGGATATGAGAGTTTGTTAGTTAGATTGACTGGAGTAATGGAGGGGTGGAGGAGGAAAGAAATCCAGAAGTGTTAATTGGGAGTATATCCCTCATTTACTCATCCCAAAGGCCTGGGATGAGTAAAGGGGGATGGAGGAGGGAAGGGTTAGGGAGGTCATAGTAGCAGGGTGAGATAAATGAGGGCGAATTTAGTAGGGTTGTTTGGGAGGTCATGGTAGTAGAGTGAGGTTTGGTGAGTTTGATCTGGGACTAAGAAACATGGACTACCTTTTTCATCTCTATAATAGCAATACTATGCCTACTGTCACCTCCCCTCGGTTCTAGCAAACAATACCCATAGCGTACTTGACAAGCTACAGCATACAGATGCATGCCAAACCATCCCCTTTAAAATAAAAGTGTTGCCTCCAATGATTTTTACATGAATTAAATGAGTTTACCGGACATGAGTCACTGTCTTTCACAGATGTACAACAATTTTCCAACCAGGCACAGGACTTACCAGGTTCATGGAAATAGATTCACAGCAACAAAGGACCTTGGCATGATTTGAGGCAAAGACAGCATTGCACAACACAAGCATAATGGAAAGATTTTGTTTTGAAAGTACAAACTGTTTCTCTTTAATCCAAACAATGGCAAGAGGATGGAAGAGGAACAGTGTATCCTTTCATAACGTATGCTTCCATTGGACCGGTACTGTGGTGTGCTGCCTAAAACCCAGGTCATGTCAAGGTTAACAATTACTTCTTTTGTAGGTCTGAATCATTGATGTGACCATTTTTCATGTGACCCTTTTTTAACTTTTTATGGGCCTCATTAGCTTATGGTTTGCACCTCTTGGTAGTGAGGGACCGCTAAACAGTCTTCACAGCCTTGGACTTTTCCGATACTAAAGATTCATTACATTTAAACTATACATATGCATAATTGTTGTATGCTAGTGTAATTCTATATAAATTACAGTTATTAGGTTACCCATAGCACTCTTAAGCTTAGGGTTCTCTCAGGCTGAAATGACTCGGGCTAAAATGCCTTATGGGAGCTGTGAAACTTGAATGTGGCTGCCACAGAGGAGTAACACAGGCTCCTGCAGCCCCCGTGGTGCAGGCGAGCCCCAGTCTTTGAGGAGCCCCCAAGCCTTCAGGGGGCCTCCATTCAGCCCAAGGCCAAAACAAACCTATGAGATATGGGAGACTCAAGGAGTCTGATTCACATTCTGCAGAGGGACCTCATCATTTTACTTTATGCCACTAGCTGGCCAAGCAACATTCAGCACAAAATGTAGAGGGACTAGATGGACAGATCCTGGAACTCAGGTGATTTTATCACACTTTTGTATGTGAATGCCACATGATTTTCACACAGATGCCCATGCCCACATAGCATGATATACTAGGCCATATTATGTTATTGATTGCATAAAGACCACACTGGGGGGCATGGCCAAGCAGGTGAAGATGGTGAACATACACTAGAAGCACTCTGTCCCATCCACATGAATCTGAGCAAAATTAAAGTGCTGGGCTCGACATCCACACTACCTGTTGCTAATGGCAGCTATGACACATGGGCAGTTGACTCTCCTGGCGAGAAGCAGCTCAGAATACCCTTCCAGCCTCACGGATGATCACTGCTCTTTGAGCCACCTCAATCAATCAGTAATTTGTTAAGCGCGCTATTCACCAGGAAGGGTCTCAAGGTGCTGGGGGGGGGTGCTACTGCTCGAAGAGCCAGGTCTTGAGGTGCTTCCTGAAGGTCAGGTGGTCTTGGGTCCAGATGTAGGTTGAAGGGAAGGAGTTCCAGGTTTTGGCGGCAAGGTGGAAGAAGGATCTGCCGCCAGTTGTAGTCTGGTGGATCCAGGGGACGGTTGCGAGGGTGAGGTTGGTGGAGCTGGCGTGTCGGGATGTGGAAGTTGAGACACTCGTTGAGGTAGGCAGGTCCGGCGTTGTGGACAGCTTTGTGAGTGTGGATCAGGAGTTTGAAGACGATCCTTTTGTTGACTGGGAGCCAGTGGAGGTCGCTGAGGTGGGCTGAGATGTGTTTGTGGTGAGGGAGGTTGAGGATGAGTCGTGCTGAGGCATTCTGGATGCGCTGGAGTTTCTTGTGGAGCTTGGCCGTTGTTCCTGCGTAGAGGGCGTTGCCGTAATCCAGTCTGCTGTTGACGAGAGCATGGGTGACATTTCTTCTGGTTTCCACGGGGATCCATCGGAAGGTCTTGCGGAGCATGCAAAGGGTGTTAAAGCATGAGGATGAGATGGCGTTGACTTGCTGGGTCATAGAGAGTGATGAGTCCAGTATGAAGCTGAGGTTGCGTGCGTGGGTGGTGGATGGTGGTCGTTGGGGCAAACCCCAGAGTGGCAGGCCACCAGGAGTCGTCCCATGCTGATCTGTTGGAGCTGAAGATGATGATCTCGGTCTTCTCCAAGTTCAGCTTGAGGCGGCTTGCTTCCATCCAATTGGCGATGGCTTGAAGTCCGGTGTGGAGGTTGGTCTTAGCGGTTGCGGGGTCGTTCTTGAGAGAGAGGATGAGCTGAGTGTCGTCTGCGTAGGAGTCAATGTTGAGGCCGTGGGATCGGATGATGTTGGCGAGCGGTGTCATGTAGACATTGAAGAGGGTGGGGCTGAGTGAGGATCCCTGGGGGACTCCACAGATCGTCTTGGTGGCTTTAGACAGGAACGGGGGAGGCGTACTCTTTGGGTTCTTCCAGAGAGGAAGGATGTGAGCCAATCCAGGGCTCTGTGGCGGATTCCGACATCGTAGAGGCGTGTGCAATGGGTGTGGTGACAGACGGTGTTGAAGACTGCGGAAAGGTCAAGGAAGATGAGGGCAACGGTTTCACCTTTGTCGAGTCTGCTCCTGATGTCGATGGTGTAAGCAATAAGGGCGGTCTCGGTGCTGTGGTTCTTGCGGAAGCCAGACTGGCTGGCTTTATTGAAGACGTGGTGAGGGCAGGGGTCGGCGGGAGAGCTGGAGTGGATGGTGCTCATGGTCTTGGTGGTTTCCTCGTCGTTGGTGGGGTCCAGGCACTCAGGATGTTGGTGTGGATGGGTGCGTTGGGATCGACCTTGGCAGTGGTGGTGGTGGGGGACGGCGGTGCGAAGCTTCCATGGATGTCTGTGATCTTGCAGTGAAAAAAGGTGGTGAGGGAGTCGCAGAGGTCTTGCGAGTGGGCTGGGGTCGGCAGAGCAGGACTTGGGGTTGGTGAGTTCCTTGATGATGCTGAAGAGCTCCTTACTGTTGTGTGCGTTGTTGTCAATTCGTTCTTTGTAGAAAGATCTTTTCGTGGTGCGGATGAGCTGGTGATGTTTGTGGATGGCGGATTTGGGGGTGGCGTGGTTGCTTTCTGTTTGTTCTAGGCATCAGATCTTCTCGGCTTTCCGGCATTCCCGTTTGGAGGCCTGAAGGTCTGGGGTGAACCAGGGAGCTTTTTTTTTGGCGCAGGTGTTGGTGGTTTTCCTGAGTGGAGCAAGGGTGTTGGCGCAGTCGTCAAGCCATTGCTTGAGGTTGAGGGCGGCGGTGTTGGGGTCTTTGGTTTTGGGTGGTAGGGTGTGGGTGAGGTTGGAGATCAATTGGTCCTTGGAGATCTTATTCCACTTGCAGTGAGGGATCCGATGCAGTTGGTGGTGGGTTTCTGGAAGGGAAAATGAACAAAACGGTGGTTGGTCCAATGGAGTAAGGTGGTGTGAGTGAAGGTGACGTGGCTGCTGGAGGAGAAGATGGCGTTGAGTGTGTGGCGGGATGAGTGGGTGGGCGAGGTGACTAGTTGATTGAGGCCGAGGTTGGCAAGGTTGTCCAGTAGAGCTGAGGAGTTGCTGTTGCTGGTTTTCTCCAGGTGAAAATTCAGGTCGCTGAGGAGCATGTAGTCTGTGGAGGCAAGGGCATGGGTGCTGATAGTGTCGGCGATGGCATCTCAGAATTGTGGGTGGGGGCCCAGGGGTCAGTAGACAAGGATTCCTCTCAGGGTGGTGTTGGCATTGACGTATATCTGGAAGTGCAGGTGTTCCGCGGCAGCTAGGGCGTCGTGGGTGTCGGATGAGATCCCGATGGAGGAAGGCGAAGTCTGGGGAGGTTGATGTGAGCAGGTCCCAGCGTTCGATGGTGTGCTTTTGGATGGAGTGGGTGTTGAGGAGGATGCAGCTAGGGTGGTTGAGGTGGGTGGTGTTGTTGTAGTGCTTGGTGGCTTGAGCGCAGGTGAAGTGGCACGTACAGCAGTAGAAAGATCCGTGGGTGTGCCTCAGGGAGGTTTGGATGCAGGCGGTGGGGCAGCCGAGGTTGAGCGCAAGGAGTTCTGTTGCAGGGTAGCGGCGTCTGGTGGTGTGGGAGGTGCAAGGGGCAGGGGGACTGGCGCTGGGCACGGTCCAGGCGTGGACGGGCGCAGACCAGCTTGCCTCTCATTGTCGCCAGCGGCGCGGCCCTTTAGCGGCCGCCATTAAGAAGGGGAGGTGGGAGAGAGGAGCAACTGGGAGGCAGGAGGCGGTGGCAAATTGGGGTGTGAGGGGGCGGGGCCGAAGGGGATGCAGCAGTGGGACCGGGGAGAAGGGGAGGTCAGAACAGAAAAAGGCAATAGAAAAAGGCACAAAAAGCACTGAGACAGATTACAGGGCACACACACAATACTTACGGCAACCACTAGACACCAGGGAGAAGGCACAAAGCAGAGTATTACAAAACCAGAAAAAGGCACAGGAAAACGGCACAAAAAGCACTAAGACAGATTACAGGGCACACACACAATACTTACGGCAACCACTAGACACCAGGGATAAGGCGCAGGCGGGTGGTGGAGGGCCTCGAACTCATGGCAGCTGCAAGGGCGGGGTCGGGTACACGGGGGCAGGTGGGTGGAGCTGCTCGGTGTGTAGAGTGGTGCCTGGCCTTAAGGCAGGTTAGTGGTCATTCTCAGCACCGCGCAGCAGCCGCCATTAAGAAGGGGAGGGGGGAGGGAGGAGCAGTTGGGAGGTGGTGGCAAATGGGGGCGCGAGGGGGGCAGGGCTGCAAGGGACACAGCGGCGGGACCGGGGAGAAGGAGAGGTTGGAACAGAAAAAGGCAATAGAAAAAGGCAATAAACAGAGACAAAACAGGCAAGGCACAAGACAGAGTATTACAAAACCAGAAAAAGGCACAGAAAACAGCACAAAAAGCACTGAGACAGATTACAGGACACACACAGTACTTACGGCAACCACTAGACACCAGAGATGAGGCGCAGGTGGGTGCCTGCGGGTGGTGGAGTGCCTCGTTCTCACGGCAGCAGTGATGGCAGGGGCACGGGGGCAGGCTGGTGGAGCTGCTCGGCGTGTAGAGTGGTGCCTGGCCTTAAGGCAGGTCAGGGGTCACTCTCTGCAAAGCGCAGCGGGCACTATTAGGAAGGGGAGGTGGGAGGGAGGAGCAGCTGGGAGGCGGAGGCAAATGGGTGTGCGAGGGGGGCGGGGCCACAGGGGACGCAGCGGCGGGACCGGGGAGAAGGAGAGGTCGGAACAGAAAAAGGCAATAGAAAAAGGCAATAAACAGAGACAAAACAGGGAAGGCACAAGACAGAGTATTACAAAACCAGAAAAAGGCACAGAAAAATAGCACAAAAAGCACTGACACAGATTACAGGATACACACACAATACTTACGGCAACCACTAGACACTAAGGATGAGGTGCAGGCGGGTGCCTGTGGGTGGTGGAAGGCCCTGAACTCGCGGCAGCAGCGAGGGTGGGGTCAGGGACACAGGGAAGGCAGGTGGAGCTGCTCAGTGTGTAGAGTGGTGCCTGGCCTTAAGGCAGGTCAGGGGTCACCTCCTGCAGCCCGCTTCATGGTAGTCGATGCAACTTGCTAAGGCACCCCAGCGAGAGCAGCATTTGCACCACCACTCTCCTGGTCCATCACTGCCCCCAGGGACTTATGGGAAAATGTATCACCTGCAGCAGGACCCTCGGTGTCCATATCGGGACATGCCTGCTGCTTTGTGTGCTGTGCCTGTGTGAGGTAGTGCACTGGCCTACTTGGTATTGGCTCTGCGCTAAGCCCCTAACTGGTGCCAGACCACCACACCCCCAGGAAAAGAGACTCTTCCCCTGAAAATGGCAACGGAAAACCAGGGGAAATCACTGGCAATCACCCCACCTGATGCCCGTGCCTCCTGCACTTACTTGGACTGTCTGCATCTGGCAACCATTACACACAGCCTGTTTGTGGGAAGAGTAACTGGCTGCAGGGCCTTCGGTGTCTGGATAAGGACATGGCCCCTGTTTCCCCTCCTGTGTTTTTTGCACTTAAGCGCTCATCAGCCTAGGTGCAGCTGTACCCATGCTGTACAGCCCTGCCAAGTATCATGCATCAGGCATGATCCTAACGCATTTCAGTGTGGTGGACCGCATCACTGCACTGAAATGGAAAATCATGCATTATAGTGCTTCCACATCTGTTAAGGGGAGTACTATATTTTACTACTGAGCTGCAGTGCTGGCTTGAGTGCGCTGTGCAGCCGGCACGCTGCAGGCTCTAGGTGCGCTTGCAGTGGAATGCTCTGTATTACAATCTATCAAAACTTAGTTGAGTCAAGTGCACAAAACAGAGACACACCCATTCCCCCAGGGCAGTCTGGCTGATACATGAGCATACTGATGTCATGAGCGTCCAATGGGCAGCGCAGTTGTTACTGCACATGCCGGTGCACATTTTAATTGAGTGCATTTCATTTCGTTTGGTGGCCTTGCAAGAGAAGATCTTAGAAGTTCAATTGTGGCACAGCGCAGCAGTTAAGTCCTCCTCCGACCACCTCACGCACCACGGCAGGCCCTAAGGCAGCAGTCTGTAGTAGTGGTGCACCAGTCTGGGTCAGATTCATTTCTGTCACTGAGAATCCCGCAACCCGTGACTGGCTGCTGCTGGCCCATGGCTGAGTGACTCTCATCTGCCCTTGCTGGGGTGGGCGGCTAGCTCTGAACTGAGCTAGTGGCTGAGTTCGCAGCTTCCACCATTGTGACCGGCCCAAGTCTGAGAAAATAGAATCTGCACTACAGTCAGTCAGTACAGCAAATATAGGTCACATGGCAGTGTGACTGCACATCAGAGCAGGAGGGACCCGACCTCACACCAGCCCAATAGGCCGCAGCACCGACTCTGCAGCTGCCATGATGAGGAGCCTGCATGCTGCATTATAATTAAGTGCCTGAGAGAGTGAGCCCTGGTAATGGGCATTTCTCCTAATTAACCTAAATAAACTTATAATTGTGCCGCAAACTATCTGTTAATTACTTGTAAGACTTGTAGCTTGTGAAACTTACTCTTTTATTATACTGCTCAGTGTGAGTCTCATTTGGAAATAAATTACAGCCTGCGGCTGGGGAATGACCCCTAGGGGTGTGTGTGTGTGCCTCTGTCAGCCTCTCCTAGCCTACCCTTCAATTTCTGGTGCTTTGCAGCAGTTTTAAGATTGTCTTAAGTTTTCTTGTTCCTCAAATGGGTGTAATTTCTGACATTTATATGTTTCCCTTGTTATTGCTTGATTGTGCTTGCAAGAAAGTGTCACTCATAGTTGTGGAAATGTCACTTATAATTACACTGAAAATATGAACATATCACACATAGCAATCTGAAACCTTGGCAGCTATGGCTTTACCTGCTATCACTTCTGTGCTGTCTTGCCTCTGGGGTGGATTCCCTGACACCCGACTCCGCTGCACTTGTCTGAACTGACAGTCTCCAGATACCTGCCATCTACAGGCTGCCTTCTGTGTCCGGTTCGGTATATGGCCTCCACTTCACCCTGTTTCAACATTCAGTAGCACTGTAGCCTGGATGTGAATAGGCCCGCACTGTGCCCACCATTGCTGCCATGCTGTCCTGCCCCAGGATTGGACCTCCTGAGACATATCGCACCTCCTTGGAGACCTCTGCGCTTCTCTCTGGAGCGGTCTCTTCCGGCACTCCCTGGGTGTGGGGAGACTCGGTGGCCATTGCAGCCTCCCTTCTATAATGCATCAGCCTCTCCGGCCACCACTGACTCTGTGGGGGATGGCAACACTTCGGGGGGCCCCTCCCTGAACCCCTGCTACTGAATTGAGGGCATGAGGTGCTCCTTAAAATGCGATCCATACCTTGCTGCCCCCCCTCCCTTCTTGAGACAACATGTTGATACCTGCAGTGACTGGCACATCTGTTTCGAGGGCTTGAGCACATCCTGGACTCATATAGGTATAAAACTATTCAGAAAAGGGAGAAGCACTGTGGCCCACATGGCCTCTCGACTGCATTACTGCTTGGGCCTTCCTTCTGTTGACAAACACTTCACTTGCTATTGTCTCCTTTTGATTGCTTAGCCTAACGATAGACAGCCCATAGGGTAACACACCCTCCAGTGCATAGATACATGAATCGTCACTCTCCCCTTTGGTGGTCCCCTCATATCACTGTTCCTAAGGCTCTCCAGCAACTATTTCTTCTACGATCTGCTACCAGACATGAAACATCATAGGCTGAGTGAATGCCACTACTACCATTCATAAACAGACACAACTAGACCCACCCTCTATTGTACCTAACACTCCTCTGCAGGACTCAACTTGAGAACCCTTAGAGCCACCACCAGATACCCTGGATCAAGTCCTAACAGCTATTGAAAGCTCTGGGAAATCCATGGAGACTGCCCTAGGTTCTTTAGTCACCGAACTGAGCTTCCTCAGAGATGATCTTAGAAAGCTCGCTAATTGAGATACTTAGGACAAGAAGACACTGGCAATGCTGCAGCTCCAAACACTAGACAACAAACAGGGTACCTGGGACTTACAACAACGAGTTCACTTACTGGAGGAACAAGCAGACAATGCAGAAGGCCGATCCCATAGAAGTTACACTTAGGGCCTACCTGAAGGGATCGAAGGGAATGACTCCTTACAATTCTTGGGCACTTGGTTCCACGCCTTTGTCTCCACCACTGACCGCACCGCTTTCTTCTCCAAGGAGCGGGCTCACAGTGCCCCAGCACATTGACCTCCAGTGGGAGCACCCCATCTACCAATACTGGCTAAAGTCCTACCTTATTGTGATTAGGATGCCGTCCTGCAAGCGTCCAGAATACACGCCCCCCTGCGCTTGGAGAACATGCACATAATGCTCTTCCCCTATTACACTCAAAAGGTCCAACCTCAATGCACTATCTTTTCAGAGGTCAAGAAATGTCTAAGATAGATGGGGCCAATACTTTCTGCTGTTACCAGCCAGACTTAAAATCCTTCATCATGGAGAATCCCACTTCTTCACAAAACCTAAAGATGTGTAGAATTGGGAAGAAGTCCACTTGGACACCTGTGTACCATGGAGTAATAACAACACAATCAAGCCACTCGGCCCTCACCGGAAGCACCGGGGTCATTCTCTGTAGGACCCTCATCCAACGTCCCTGAGGTCACAGAGAATGACCCTCATCCAACGACCCTGAGGTCACCCTCTCTCCAAACCCTGGAACAAATAATTGAAGACCATAGACAGGCTCTTCAAGCTGCGGCAAAACATGGGATTGGAGTCTGGACCTTCAGACATGGACAGTGGCCCGCAGGTTTTCTCCTCTGATGGAGAGTCTGGCTCTTAACTTATCTCTACACAAAATATGCCACCCCCTGTTAGAATTGGGTCTCTAGTTGGCAGAGGTATTCACCCTTGTCCAAGTAGGGAGCACAATCCTAGTCAGGGTAAGTCACAACACAACCCACATTATCCTGTGCTCACCCTCTGGTAGCTTGGCACAGAGCAGGCAGGTTTAACTTAGAAGGCAATGTGTAAAGTATTTGTGCGATAACTCTAATGGTAACACAGTGAAAACACCACAAAAATGCAGCACACCGGTTTAGAAAAATAGGTAATATTTATCTGAATAAAATAAGGTAAAAACAATGAAAATCCAATGTACACAAGCAACGTTATAAATTTGTTAAGATTAAATCCCATAAAGCGCTTAAAAACTCAATTGCTCCAACTGGGCTATCAGGGCGTTGTTGATGGAGTCATTCCCAATGATCCAATGCCACAGGCTCCGTTCACGGAGTCTCAAGGACTCCCAGGTACAGTACCTTTGAAAACAAAGAGGCAAAGATGTCGCACAGAGTCATGGAGGTGAAGCGTCGCTGAAGCTGGTGCAGCGTCAGTCCCTTACGGTGTCCGGAGGAGTGAGGCATTGATTCTATACTGCAAGGCAGGGGAGATAAGGCATCGGTTCCATCCGGTTGCAGACGGAGCTAGTGTGGTATCAGTGGCAAGGCGTCGGTTCCTGGTGACCCGGCAGGGTCGATGATTCCAGTTGGTCAAGATGTGATGGGTCGACTTCGCAGAGTTGCCATCATACTGCATAATGTCAGCAGCATCACAGCACTATAGGACTTGCATTGCGGGGCCGTGGTCATTGTGTGCAGTGAGGTCCACAGGGCAGGAGCAGCTGCGGCGTCGGTGCTGGCATCGCTGCAGTTGTTCCTGGCATGGCTGACATTGGAAAACTAGTTAAAAGCTAGCTGGTGTAGTCTTAGTTGGCCCCGAGACTTCAGATCAGGAGACAAGCGTAATCCAAGCCCTTGGAGAGCACTGGTGGGGTAGACAGAGTCCTTCCAGCAAGGTCAGAGGCCAGCAGGGCAGCAGGGCGACAAGCAGGGCAGCAGTCCTTCTCAGCAAAGCAGTCCAGATGAGTCCTTTGGGCAGCCAGGCAGTTCATCTGATTGAGTGCAGGTGTAGATCCAGAAGTGTCTGATTTAGTGGGGTCAGAGACCCAGTTTATATACCCAAAAATGCTCTGAAGTGGGGGGCACTTCAAAGAGTGGTTTTGAAGTGCAAAAATTCCTCTTTCAGAAAATTCCTGTCTTCCAGGATCTCTGTGGTGGATTATCAGTCCTTTGTGTAAAATTGAAGAGAGAACCCCTCCACCCTTCCTGCCCAGGGAAACTTATTCAGTATGCAGATGAATACAGATGAGACTGTGTGTCCTGTCTTTATAGCTGTCTGGGTGGAATACACAAGGGGCGCTGTCAACAGCACAGACCAGTTGTTTATTGGAGACAGGGCTGTAAGGCCCAGATGGCAGTAAGTGCAGAGAAATGCCCAGCGGCTGTGGCTGAGGTTGGCCAGAGGGCCAGGCCTATGGGCACACCTGGCGGCCAACCCCCCTGCATGCACCCAAACCGAAGCTGTGCCTGGCCAAAGGCTTTGCGCAGCATGAATTTGGATGCAGTGTGTGTGTTTTTTTTTTGTTTTTTTTCTCTGGAATAGTGGATCCACTAGTGGATTTGTGAATCCAGGATCCATGGATCCATGGATCCATGGATCCACAGATCCATGAATTGGATGAAAAAACATAATTGGGCAATTTTTGCCCACGAGGGCTCCCTTATTGTGTCCTTTGGGTTCCGGATACATGCATCCTGACCCCTTGTGTGTTTTTTCACTCTTCTTTTCCCACCCGAGCCGATGCAACAAACAAAATAGCAGCTGCAACATTTCTGTCAAGTTGTGGGCAGCCAATCAGGGCCTTGCTTTTCCCACAAATCTGAATCCGTAGTGCTAGATATCTATATTTTTTAAATACTAATATCTCAGAAACTATTCAACAGATTAACACTAAATTCACAAGCACAATCTGCGGACTAAGATCTAGCTTCCTGCCAAGTTTGGTGTCATTCTGTTCAGTGGGTCGGGCTGTAGTCGTGTCTAAAGAATGTAAAATCTCAATAAACACAGAATGAGGAAAAAGTGTTTTGGGACGCCCCTTTATTTCAGGCCCCGTTTCACAGATCACCCGAAACTTTCAAGACAGCAGCTGAACTGACCAAAGTATATGTTTTGAAAATTTCGTGAAGACTAATAAAACTGTGCCAAAGTTTATGGAAAACTAGGTAGTTATAGTTAGGACCATGTTTCCATAGAAGAAGTGTTTTATGACTTGCCTATATCTTTGGCACCGTTTGATGAATGTTCACGAACTTTTGGCAAAAAAGTTTTGTGGTGATTCTTGTTGCACACAGAAAGTTTCCGAGTGATCAGTCAAGTGTGGCAGAGAACAAGGGGAGTGAAAAAAGTTGCATTTTCCATGTTAATTCCCATTGGACCTTTAGAAATGTCTACAGCCCGAACCAATTCATGGATTTACACTAAATTTGGCAGAAAGTTGATTGATGTGTGGAGCACTCTCCATCCTACCCCTCGAGTCTACTCTTTTCACTCTGTGCCTCATGATCCACATGTGCGCCTTGACTATGTACTGTGCTCCCATGCCCTATTGCCCTCCTTCCAAGCTACCTAGGCATCATAGTGTCTGATCACGAAGCCCATACTAATGATTTACAGTGGGGGGGGACTCCACACCCTCAACCCCAACATGGGGCCTGCCCCAAATTTACAGTTTTTCGAGACACACTGGAAGCACACATTTGCAACTACTTTGCGGAAAGCAAGGGCACAGTCACTAATGCCCTCCTCGAATGGGATGCCTTTAAAGTGGTTACCAAAGGTATATGCCTTTAAGAAATAGTGGGCATCCATTATACCTTTGACAAGGAACTTACAGAGATAGAGTGCCACTTAGCTCGTAAGAACAAACTACAGAGCAGGAATCTCAATAGAGGCACGTGTTGAACCAGGTCAGATGTCAAAACGCCTCCCTATTGGAACAATTGCTCTGTTTTATCTTCACAGCCTACATAGCCAAAACCCACAGAGAGGGTGATAAATCATGCCACCTTTTAGCATGGTTAATACTCCAAGAACAAATCTTATTGCCTGCCTTATAGACTGGCAGTCTGAACTCCTCGGCCTTCGTAACCTCTGCCCCTCCCTCATTCTCGTTTTGATTCTCTGGTTCGTATATTGACACACTTAAGTCCCTTAAACCCTCACCCCCTTTTTTGTTTTATGCATATTCCCACATCGTTGGAAGCTATATTACAGATGGTACTGATTGAGTAATACGCCAGGACTTGATGTTTCATACATTGCTCTCCTTGATATGCTCTATCACTGTATGTAAATCCTCAATAAAAACAATTTTAAAAAACATGAAGGCCACACTCTCACCTGAAGGTCTCTTGGTGCTTAAAACTCCGTTAAAGTGAGTATAAAGGGTATTATATACACTGGGAGAACAGAAAAGTTTTCAGTTTCTTCCTGAAATGCAAATAGGTGTTTCTTGAACTAGGAACAACGTTAACCACAACTTAACAAATGGTAGCCAAAGCAGCAGGGGGTTATTTAGCATCTACCGCAAAGGTGGGCTCTGCGGCACAGTCTTGGCATCTTTCCATGAGCTTCTGAGCCCTCCGTCTAGCCCTCACCAGGCAGATGTGCTGCTCCCTTCCAGAAGCTCAATCACATCTGTAGGCTTCTCTGGCATTCCATCTATTCCTTCTGCTTATCCTTTCCCAGCAGACCCTTGCAAATCTATGTACTGCTGCCAGTGGCTGTGTCCTCTAGCCTCTACTTGAGGAGGCTGGCAGTTGGTCCAATATTGGCACAATTCCATAAGCCTAAACATCCTCCTTCTGGGCATCACTTGCACTGCACCAGGCAGATGTTGGGGTTCTCCTTTCCTCCAGAGGTGCAATCACTTCTGCAGTCTTCTTGAATACTCCAAATATGTGCAGCTCAGTTTGTTTCCCTCCATTTCTCTTCCCCGTGGTCTCATGAGAATCTATATCCTGATTACTATTCCTGCTTTGCTGCATTTAGTACTGTTTCTTAGCGTAAAATGCATTGGCATGTCCATTTTGGATGCGAGTGTATTTTGCGCTAAGAAAATAATGGTAAAGTCAGGAGTAACAAAGTAAAATTCTAAACCCAAGAGCACATTTAACTATTGCGAGTGACTGCTCATGCTTGCTATTGGGGTGAAGTGTTATTTAGAGCTATTTCTTAGTGCACAATGAATCTTTGCATTCTTTTTGGATGGGGGACTTTTTTCACTAAGAAATAGCGCTAAACGCAGAATTATTATTCTCAAATAATTCTGCATAATCTCATAGAATTCCTGGGTAATTCTGCGTGATTACAGCTACAAGAAATTACACGAGTTACGCCCACCCTTGAAATCATAAATAGAGTGATTCTGACTTAATCAGCAGGTGAACTTGCATGCTGGCAAAAGAAGGAAACTTCTTAAATGCAAAACATCCGTAAATACTTTGTAATAATTTTCACTTTAGCGCAATGTCTTTGCATCACACGTGAAAAATAGCTGAAAGGTGTCAGAAAATGAAAACATGTAGGTACAGCTTAAAACATGTAATAGAACAACTATTGATATCCAGCAGCGATGTATCACGTTTGCTGTCTTCTGTCCAGCTAGCAAACGCTGCCAGCATGCAGGTTGGGCAGCAGCTTGAATTGTTGTCACACTATACGGCAGTTCAGAAGTAGCGGGAGAGCGCCGAGGCGCGATCTGAGCGCACAGGGGAATGTATTCGGTCTACAAGCGCCCTCACCAGTCTGTGTACAAGGGCACTGTTTCGGGTTGGGCCTTCACAACAAAGTAAGATTGATTTTAAAATGTTGGGGTTAGCGATGAAACTCAAGCGAGGCTTCAACATGAGAAAGAGCCATGATCGAACAGCCCATCATCCAATCTCCTGCGCAATCTGTTTCCTTGCAGGAGCAAGTCCTAGGAAGATAAAATGATATTAAAAACACCGAAGGAGGAAAAGCGCCAAGATAAATCACAGATTGTGTTTTCGAAAGATAATTGTTGCTCATTTTGACTTCAATTGAAAAAAATACATATATTTCTTTTTGATTTTTATTGAATTTTTAGAAACGTTTTGTGGTAGTTCACTCATAAATGTTTAATCTTTATTTACCCAGTTTGGACCTTAAGGGGCAGATTTATGGAAAGTGGTGCTGCACCCAGTGCAGGACCACTTTCCCTGTGCCCCTTAGCTTCCCCCTGGCACAGGGAAGGGGACAATAGTGTCATTTTTCATGTTGCTATTGATGTGCTCTGCAGGAGTAGCACCAAAATGTTGGCGCTACTCCTGCAGAGTACATAGGGGCCCATTCTAAATAATAGAAGCCCCCTTTTAACGCCTGCTCTGAGGAGGCGTTAAAAGTGCCATAAAAAATGGTGCAAGGAAATCTCAGAGATTTCCTTGCGCCATTTTTGCAGACCCTCTAACAGGGGAACAGCCCCATTGCAAACATTATGCCTGGCTCAGCCTTAATGTAACGCAAAAGGTTACAGAGTGGTGCAAGCATGCATTGTGGCCCAAGGTGGCGCTAGGGGATTATCAATATGCCCCTAAATTGCTTATTCAATTAACGCTGCTCCTTGCACCTCCCAAACTCTCTCTAGAAATAAGTCATGGGCTTGGCTTATCTTACCAATGGTGAGTCCAGTTTCTTGTAAAAAGAATTCTCTGGCATTGCTGTTATGTTAACTTAGCCATTTCATATATTTTTTTCTGAAGGCAAAGACCTAGAATCATTGAAATTCATTGAAGAAAATGAGGGGAATTCAGATGAACCCCAGATCCTGCAGCCATTATTGGATCCAGGCTCATTCCAGTGAAATATGTTGAATTTGCCCCAGTGTAATTCGCCTTCACCAGGACACATGCTGCTGCGCCGCATACTGTCCACTTTCCATTCGGAGCAGCAACCTGTAGGTGGTGGGTAGAATTTCTTATTTTCATTTCATTTTCATTTCCAGCAGGGCCCCAGTGCCTAATATGTAACATAATGAGTGTGGCTGCCCAAGCACTGCTCAAAAGACAGCGGCTGCTGCTATTAAATGTCCCCACACCAAATACAAAGCCTGCGTAGCCCAGAATCCACATCAGGACTCTTTACTCCACTGCCAGATACTCCCTGCCCCTTTCTCTTACCCTTGCAGGCTCCTGCTTTCTGCCTTATAGACAGTTTCTTCTGTCTTCTCTTCCTTCTTTCCTGTTTGTGTGTTTTCCTCTCTGTTGCTCTCAGGGAATGTCTGATAAAGAAAAATAAGTGCCTGTGGGCTCCACCGGCCCCAGAAAAGAGAGCCGGTTGGCCCGATTGACAACCACCGGCTCAAATTAAGCAATGGCAGTGCTCCAACCAAAGACATTTTTGTTACAGTGTCATCCTGGCTGGATCCCAATACCTAGAAAACAGTAAGGAAATGGAGGAAATCAAAAGTACACAGCTTATTATCACTTCTCAAATAATTGAGAGAAACCATGATTTGGAACCTGCTTTTTGACTTTAGTTGAACCCCTGTATATAGGAGTTGTGCATGAACTGTAGGAATACCAGATGAATCTGTTGCTGTAACCAATTACACTAACAGTGATTTAAAAAGCACTTCTTTAATTTTCTTTGTTTTCTTTCTCATTCCAATATGAGGTGTGTGAGTGCCTTACCTCGCAGATACACACATTATACAGAGATAAAAACTCATACAAGTGTGCAAATCAATATACAGGGATGTTACATAAGACAAAGATGGTTACATGAATTTGGAGTCACATATAGTTAAGCATTATTTTTTAAGAGTGTATGGTTTGGAAAAACACAAAGTTAGGATTTAAAACATAATGCAGTGGTTGGGTATGTTTGTATAAATAAGACATCATTACTACCCAAAGGAATCCTTTAAGAAACCTAAGAATAATGAAAGATTGAGAAAAAAACACACTTAAGTTGTAAACCCATACATTGTAGTTCGCATGCAGCATGTGTGCTGTTTAATAAAGATTCAAACTTACGAAATGCAGTACCCTCTAATATAGCTATAAAAAATACATACCTGGTCTGTATGTACACTTTAACCCACTGTGCTACTTTATGAGTCAAAATAGTAAGCAAATAACTCATACAGTAACACAGTGAAAACACCACAAAGTGTACTCCACACCAGTCTAGAAAAATAGATAATATTTATCTGAATAAAATAAGACTAAAACAACAAAAATCGATTATGCACAAGTCAAGATATCACTTTTTAAAGGTTTAAATGAGCCTCAATCCTCAAGAATCAGTGTTTGGAGTCCTTCTAACATATAGTACCTGGGATGTGTCAAAAATAACAATGCACGGGGGTTGCGGGGAAGGAGATGCATTGTAAAACAAGGCACTGCATCTGATTTTCCAGCGCAGCACAGATGATGCATTGTTTCTTTCCACGCTGCAAGGTGTTGGGTCAATTTCCGGTAGTGCAGCCTTGGTTTCTCACTGCGATGCGGGGATATTTTGACACCCAGGGACAATGCTGTGAAAATCCTTGATTCGTTGGTAAGAAGGAGCAGGCACTATGTCGATCCTGTAGGGTATGCATCGATTTTTCAGCTGCAAGGCAGGTGCTACGCCGATTTCGGCAGGCCTTGCTGCCAATTTCCAGCGCACAGGGATTTTCTTCTTTTTGATGAAGTCTATGTGGCCCTGCAACTTCAGAACAAGAGGCAAGCTCAATCAAAGTACTTGGAGAGAACTTGCGGGGAAGGCAGAGTCTTTCCAGCAGAGTCAGGGGCCGGCAGGCAGCAGGGCAACAAGCAGACCAGCATTCCTTCCAGCAAAGCAATCTAGATGAGTGCTTTAGGCAGTCAGGCAGTCTCTCTGACAGAGTCCAGTTGTAGGTCCAGAAGTGTCTGATTTGTTGTGATCAGAGACCCAGTATATTTGCCCAAAGTGCAGTTGAAGTGGGGAAAACTTCAAAGAGTGGTTTTGAAGTGCACAAATTCTCATTTCAAGCCAGCCCTGTCTGCCAGGAGTGCTGTGGGGGTCATCAGTCCTTTGTGTGAGGGCAGGCCACTGGCCTTTGAAGAGTGAGAGCCCCTTCTCCCTTCCTGCCCAGGGAAACCCATCTGTATGCAGATAAATGCAGATGCAACTGAGTGTCCTGTGTTTATGGCTGTCTGGGTGGAATGCACAAGGGGAGCTGTCAACCAGCACAGACCACAGGTGGAGTGGAGACAGGCTGTAAAGCACAGATGGCAGTGAGTGCAGGGAAATACCTGCTTTCTAGAAGTGGCTTTTCTGAAATAGTAATGTAAAATCAAACTTCACCAGTAAGTAGGATTTCTCACTACCATTCCAACCATACCAAATATGACAAGTTTACTCCACTCAGATCAGAATTCGCCACTTAAAAGTATGTAAGGGAATTTCCAATGCTGGCCTATAAGAGGAGCAGAATTCCCAGTAGTGAAAAATGACTTTGGGAGATTTTCATTACCAGGACATGCAAAACTTATTAGTACATAACAACCTAGCACCCTTACCCTATAGATTACCTAGGGCCTACCTTAGGAGTGACATATGTAAGAAAGGTGAGTTTAAGCTTTTTGCAAGTAGTTTTGAATGCCAAGTCGAAGTGGCAGTAAAACTGCACACCCAGACCTTTCAATGGCATACCTGAGACATGTTAAGGGGATTACTTATGTGGGTGGCACACTCAGTGCTGCAAACCCACTATTAGCATTTAATTTAAGGCCCTGGGCACATCTAGTTCACTTTACTAGGGACTTATAGGTAAATTAAATATGCCAATTGGGTATGAGCCAGTGTTACCATGTTTTAGAGAGAGAGAGCACATGCACTTTAGCACTGGTTAACAGTGATAAAGTGCCTGGAGTCCTAAAGCCAACAAAAGCGAGGTTCGAAAAAGAGGAGAAGGAAGGCAAAAAGTTTGAGGTGACCCTTCAGAGAGGGCCGTTTTCCATCATGTCCTTATTTATAATTTCTTTGCTTCTGAATTTTTAAAAAATAAATGGATATTGACTGTGAGACCCTGCTTTTCATGAGTGTTTTGTAGTCCTGATCTTTTTTTCGAGAGACACTTCGATTTATTTATCTGAACTTCTTTCTTCAGAGTTTTTGCCTCTGTTGGAAATGGCCCTCTCTGGGGGGTCACTTCCAATTGTTTTGCCTTTCTTTTTCCCTCCACCCTTTGCTGAATTCATTTTTTCTTGTCCTTAGGACTCTTTGTACTTTACCACTGCTAACAAGTGCAAAAGTACCTGTGCTCTCGCTATAAGATATGGTTTGATTGGTTATACCCAATTGGTATTTAAGTCCCATCTAAACTGGTAATCCATATACCCAAGGCCTGTAAGTTAAATCCTACCAGTGGGGCTGCAGCCCTTATTGTGCCACCCACTTAGGTAGCATTTTTAAACATGTCCCAGGACTGCCACTGCAGCCTGAATGCAGTGTTACACTGCCATGTTGACTTGGCTATTACAACCCCTTGCCAAGCTCTCAACTCCCCTTTAATTACATATGTCATCCATAAAGTAGGTCCTAGGTATCCCATAGGGCAGGGTCATATAAAAGTAAGTTAGGGCATGTACCTTTACGTTTTACGTGTCCTGGTACTGCAAAACTCCCAAATCTGTTTTTCACTACTGTTAGGCCTCCCCATCCCATGGGATAATACTGGGGATTCCTTTTTATATTTAAGAACTGTAATTCCTTATTGAGAGGAGATATATATCTCATGTTTAGTACCTATGCAATTGTAATGATAAATTCTCTTTAATCACAAAGTTGAATTTTGAAAATGCCACTTTTAGAAAGTTGGTATTTTCTGTTCTGAGCTCTGTGTGCCAGCAGCCTGTCTCTGATAGCATGTCTGGGTTGGGTGGCAGCTGGTCTTTGTGTATTCCCTCTAGAGAGCCACACACAATGGGAGCTTAGGTGTGACCAATAACTGGTTTGATGGTAGGGGTGGTGGTGAGCATTGCCTCCCTTAAACCTGATTAGGCTGTGTCCTGTCCCTAAACATAGGACTGGTTAACCCCCTGTTGTGAGTATGGAGCCAGGGCAGGAAGGAAGGACCTCTGTGCACTTCAAATCCCTTCTTTGAAGTTTACCCCACTTCAAAGATACCACTGTGCTGCTACAAGGACTGCCACTCTGCTGAACTGCTGCTGTGGAAGAACTATTCTCTTGCTGTGCTGACCTTCTGCCTGCTGCTCTCCTTGCTTGGGTGGGAAGGACTGAACCCACATCACTTGAACACAGAACCAGAGTGACTCCAAAGGCTTGCTAGCTTGCCTCTTGTTTTCTGAAATCTCAGGGACATAAAAGACGTTCAACTCATCACCTACAATACCTGGACTCTGCCTGCTGTGTGTCTTGCCCTGCCAAGTGGTGCCAATCCAGTTCTGGACCCTTGGAAGTGGGTATAAAGTGTTGCTTCAGTCAAGAATCAATGCATTGACGTTGTTGAGCCATTGAAAACTGGCACATCTCCATCAATGCCATCATGACGCCACTGCTGCAATACCAGGGGCATCACGGACATGGTGATGCATTGCCTCCTATTCTGACGCATCTCCAACTTTGTGCGGCTCAGAGCCAATGCATCACGTACATCCGAAGGATCGATGATGATGAATTGCTTCTCTCATTTCCCTCAATGTCGACTCAAACTAAGGACTTTTGCAGAGGGCCAAAGCTGGTGCCTGTATCTGACCCATGCTCCATTGTGGTCGGTCTGACTTTTCTGATTGACCCAGTCTAGCACAACCACACAGCCCCGATTAGCACTTTATGCTTTTAATTTTAACATTTCAGTTTAATCTTTAAAAATGCATAACTCAAGTTCTACTTTTTGTAGTCTGGGTCTTGTTTTTTTCATTAAATTATGTTATATTCTTCCAACCAGGTGTAGTATCTTTTTATGTGGTGTTTTTACTGTTTTACTGTATGAAGTATTGCACAAATACTTGCCTCTTAAGTTAAGCCTGACTGCTCTGTGCCAAGCTAGCAGGAGGTGAACACGGGTTAATTTAGAGTGGGATATTCCTGCTTGGACAGGGTGCCAATCAGAAAACTGATTTATAACAGCATCCCTGATTTTATGTGAAAAAACCTATTCTACTCGCAAATATTGTGCTTTATTTGCATTAGCATGTTCGGTATTTTGGAAATGATTTTTCCTCACCAGAATCTGCCTATTCATATACTTGAACAGGTAGCCACGACTTCATGTGTAACTTTGTGGCAGCAGACCATCTTGATAAAAAGATTGGCTTCTGATAGGTGAGGGGCATTTCATGACGGTTTTGCGTTTTTAGAGCTCATTTTGAGGTATACACATTGCAGTGTGGTTTGAATCTGGTAAAACGTGTAGAAAGATTCTCCTTAGTCTTTTTATTTGGAAAGGTAAGGGTTTTTAACTGTTTCCCATTTTGTTGACTTATGAGCTGGTTCCTTGAAAAAGCTTTTTAATCATTAAGTCCCTTGAGGAGGAATTTAGTTCATAATTCTGAACTTGTCATTGCCATCACAGGACAGGACAATCAGGCTTGCTCATGAATTAAAATACAATCCAACAAAAACTGCAGAACCAAGTCCTTGCTGCACGGACCACAAACAGTCCGCCTTATTAATATTCATCAATGAATGGAAGCTTTTACACCTGGTCAATGTACCTTCAACCCATGGCTCGACAAACCAGTTCAATTTAAGGAGATGAATTTAGACTACACCATTTGAAATGATTGGGAAAATGTTTCCAAGCGATTTGGGAATCTTCAGGGCTGCTATGATCTTGTCCTTATGATCACAGGAGAATATCAGCCTCTAACAAATCAGCCCACAGTAGTTTTAATTTTTGATAAAATTCATGATACATTCTTGCAGTGTTCCCTGAGTGACTTTCAGGGAGTTTCAGATTCCACTTGATGTAATGAATATCATTTTCTTTTTCTAGAGATATTGTAGCAGAGTAGTGAATTTCTCTGTGCTGGCACAGCTATAAATGGCCCGTGTGTAATATGTAAGAGATTGGGTTATTTGTTGAGAGGGGTGGAAGCCCAACTCAGGCATCAACCATAATCCTTTGTCAGGGTGAATCACAAAAGTCACTAAGTGAGCCTGTGCTTAACTATGTAGTTGCTTGGCACAAAGCAGTCAGGCTTAACTTAGACGCAATGTGTAAAACATTTATGCAGCACACAAACTGTAATAAAGTGAAAACACAACAAAAGAAAAATTCCAGACCAATTTAGAAAAATAGAATGAATTTTAAAATAAAATGCGACTAAAACAAATAAAATTCAATCAGTAGAACTGGAGATGTTGAACTGTAAAGGTGTTCGTGAAAACAGTGTCAGGAATAGACCAAAGGAAAGTCACAAGTTCAAGCAACTGCAATGGAGCACAGGGCAGCTACAGGAACCAGGTTAGTCCTGATGAAGGGTTACCTTCTCAAGTCAGCTAACGCATTCTATTCACATTGGAAGAGGAGGCTTTCAGCACGAACAGCAAGTCAAATGTTAGTCATCACTGTAGTGTTATGAGTCAGTCGAGGGCTGTGGACGATTGTCATTGTAGTGGAAAGAGCCGGTTGTCACTGAAGCTTTGCATTAGCAGTCATTGTGGGCTGTTGTTGCTGTAGCGAGAAGTGCAGGTCTTGTATTTCCAGTAATCGCGGACAGTCACTGTTGGTGAGAACAGCAGGTATCACTGGAACTTTGCATTAGCGATAGTCGTGGGCCACAGAATCTTGGCATGAACAGGCCTGTTTGCAGTCATGAGAGCCCCGAGTGATTTTCACTTTCTCTTCAGGAGTGCATTCTGATGCTAACCAAGGGTCCAGGACCTCAGGGGCACCTCTTACGGTTCGGCGCTCACTCCAGCAGAGTCCAGCAGCAGGGCTCAGGCAGGACAGGCAGGTTCAGTTGCAGCTGGCCAGCTGGGCTGTTGCAGGGAAGCCTCTAGAAGCTTATTATTTCCTCGTAGTTTGCACAAGGGTCTAGCCAGCTAGCCCTTGTAATCATTCTAGTGGTCAGCATAACATAGAAACACAGCATACAATAAGAAGCTCAGTGTATTTACCAGGGTTCATCTGTCACTCTAGGATCACTGCACACCAATAAACTATGGCCCTTATTTATACTTTTTTAGTGCCGCATTTGCGTCGTTTTTTGACGCAAAATCAGCGGAAACTTACAAAATGCCATTGTATTTAGAAAGTTTGCGACGATTTTGCATCAAAAAACGTTGCAAATGCAGCGCTAAAAAAGTATAAATAAGGGCCTATGTGAATAAAAAAAACTAAGCATTGTTCTGGCACTAAATTGCTAATGCATGTAAACACAGACTTTCAAATATGCTGTTTGCAATCCTTGCATGCACTAACGCTTTTTGACCCAATAAAGCTAGACATGATGGCTTTGCCAATTCTAACAAACAAGTAACAAATAAGGATTGCTTTCTGTATGAATTGCATATAAAATTTTAAAAAAAAGAATGTGACAATGTGATGATTGAGTGCACTTTTCAGATGTAAAATAATCCGCTGGGCATTTGAATGGAAGCAATTCTAAGAAGGCAGGATGATACACCAAACGGCCAATGACATTACCTGATAGTGAAATACTTGTCTGGGAGAAGGCAGATCACTCTGTGTATATTTTTATGAATTGTTGTTTAGACCACACTGAAATCAGCCAGACTTAAAAAGTGGGTCTACTATGAATGGCATTATCCGTTTCCAGGATATGATACCAAGTATGTTTGCCAATCAGAGAATAGCAGGAATAGAAGACCCAATGGAGCATAAGACTGTTAGACCTGGCATCCTTAGTGTGGTGACATCACTCTTGCACTCCATCACCTCAAAAGGCCCAGTCCACCTGTCCTGGACAGCCTTGGCTCTACTGAGGCCATCACCCACACTTTCTGTCCAGGATGAAACTCAACCGTAGTGGCATTCTGGTTGTACCAGGGTTTCGTGTCTTCCTGGCTGAGTGAGTTTCTTGAAGCGGGAAGTCTGGTTCCTAAAAGCCAGCATGCTACTGAATGTATCCTGGGGGGGCTTAGTGGAGGCTTTCTCCAAGCCTTACTTAAACCAGATTTAAAGGTCCTGTGACAGGGTGGCCATACAGCAACTCAAAAGGGCTTTTGTGGCACCTCCTTGTAGGCAAACTGAAGGCATGGCAAGAGGACATCCCACTTATGCCTCAAGGGATCTGACAGGCCCATGATCCTGCCTTTCAAGGTGCGGTTGAATCTTTAAACCAGACCACTTCCTTGGGGATGGTAAGGAGTGGTAAACTTGTAGGTTACCCCACACATATATGTGGATATGAAGTTGGAACCCCTATCTGAGACAACTTCCTTGGGGAACCCCATGCGGGTAAAATGCCCCATCAGTGCATGTCCCACCACATGGGAGGACCTCTAGTGCATTTTACTAGGGGATTACTGGTAAATCAAATATGCCAATTATGGAAAAGCCAATTACACCTATCTGGTACACTTGCAGACTCCTAGTAACCCTTTGAGGGTCCTGCATGTGAACCACCTCTAGCCTCACATTGGGAGGCTAGAAATGACTATGCTCTTGGCAACAGATGATGGGATGGAGGAAGAGTGAACCTCTTCCTGACCTCTTGTCTGCCAAAGAGAAAGATGGTTCAGTGGAGGGTGTGAACCTCTTCCCCTCACTGACTCTGGAGCAACAGAGGGACTGTCACGAGGTGTTAGGACAGTTTGCCTCATTATTTTCCTTGATACCGGGGTCACTCATTTGTGTGCACATGATGTGGACACTAGGGACAGTCCTCCTGTGAAAAATACACTTTACAGAGTGACTGACAAGGTTAGGGCCAACATTAAGGATGAGACATCCAAACTGTTAGCTCTTGGGGTTATTGAGTTCTCCAGTAGCTCGGGCCAGTCCTGTGGTCTTGGTCCTGCTGCCACTCCAGAACTCAGGTTCTGTGTGGATTACCAGGTAGTCAATGTTGTCACTAAGACTGACATGCACTCCATCCCTTGAGCTGATGAGCTCATTGATTGGCTAGGAGCTGGCAAATATCTAAGTACGTTTGATCTGACCTCTGGATAATGGCAGATTGCTCTGACCGAGGGGACTAAGGAGAGGTCTACATTTTCTACCCCAGATGGGCACTACCAGTTTAGGGTAATGCACTTTGGGATGAAAAATGCACCTGCCATCTTTCAGAGGCTGGTTCACCAGGTGTTGGCTGGATTGGATGATTTCAGGGCAGCCTACCTGGATGACACTGCTGTGTTCATCTCCACTTGGGAGGAACACAGCAGAACCTCTGCAAAGTGTTAGGGACCCTGCAGAAGGCAGGCTTCACCATTAAGGATATCAAGTGCCAAATAGGGTAGGGCTCTGTAGTGTACTTGTGGCACCAGGTAGGGAGTGGCCAGGTGACACCACTACAACCCAAGATTGACACTATTCTGGGTTGGGAACACCCCAAGGCCCGACTGAGGTGAGAGCCTTTTTAGGTCTCACAGGCTACTATAGCAGGTTTGTTAATGGGGTATGGCACCATTGTTGCTCCCTTAACACAATTAACTTAAAAAAGCAACCAAAGAAAGTAATCTGTATTGAGTCTTGCAGACAGATTTTGATGCCCTGAAGGCAGTCATGTGCACAGCACTCATGCTGAAGGCACCTGACTTCTCTAAAGCATTTGTCGTGCAGACTGATGCATCAGAGCATGGTGTAGGAGCAGTGTTGTCACAGCTAAATGAAGAGGGCCTAGGCCAGCCTGTAGCCTTCATTAGTAGGAGGTTACTTCCCTGGGGACATAGGTGGAGTGCAATTGAGCATGAAGCTTTTGCTGCGGTCTGGGTGCTAAAGAAGCTAAGACCCTACTTGTTTAGGACTCACTTCCGGGTTCAGACAGACCACGGGCTCCTCAAATGGTTAATGCAGATGTGGGGTGGATACCCAAAACTGTTGAGGTGGTCCATTTCCCTACAGGGGATGTACTTCACGGTGAAACACTACCCTGGAACAGAACATTCCAATGCTGATGGTCTGTCCAGATTCTTCCACACTTTCAGCTGGGGGGGGACACGTGTTAGACCTGGCATCCTTGGCGTGGTCTCCCCTAACTTTTGCTTCTGCTTTGCAGGTTGTTGAGGTGTGGTGGACTCTGTTTTTGCTGTTTTTGTGACTCTGGGCATTTTGCCACTGCTGACCAGTGCTAAAGTGCAAGTGCTCTCTATGTGTATTTGGCTTTTCCATAATTGGCATATATGGTTTACTAGTAAGTCCCTAGTACAGTGCACTAGAGGTGCATAGGGCCTGTAAATCAAATGCTACCAGTGGGCCTGCAGCACTGATTGTGCCACCTACATGAGTAGCCCTGTAAACATGGCTCGGACTGGCACTGCAGTGTCTGTGTGTGCAGTTTTAAACTGCCAATTCGACTTGGCAAGTGTACCCCCTTGCCATGCCCAAACCTTCATTTTTTATACATGTAAGACACCCCTAAGATAGGCCCTAGGTAGCCCATGGGCAGGGAGCAGTGTATGTTAAAGGTGGGACATGTACTGATGTGGTTTACATGTCCTAACAGTGAAATACTGCCAAATTTGATTTTCACTGTTGCAAGGCCTATTTCTCTCATAAGTTAACACGGGGCTGCCTTTAAATATTCTTAAAGTGCAGTTTCCCTTTGAGAGCAGATAGAGATTTGGAGTTTGGGGTCTCTGAACACACAATTTAAAAATACATCTTTTTAGTGAAGTTGTTTTTTAGATTGTTAGTTTGAAAATGCTACTTTTATAAAGTAGGCATTTTTTTGCTTAAACCACTCTGTGAGTCTGCCTGTTTGTCGGCTTCCTGTCTGGTTCAGACTGACAGTTGGGCTGTTTGTGAAGCTCCTCTAGATAGTAACATAAAGGGAGCGGGGGGGTAGACTGCATATCCTTATGAGCCATCTGGGCTAGAGTAGAGGGGGAGTGGTCACTTACACCTGAATGGGCTGTGCCTTCCCTCACACAATGCAGTCTCCAACTCCCTGGTATGTGTCTGGTGCCTGGCCTGGACAAGGCACGATTCTGTAAACAACAGAGACTTTTCTTTTAAGTTGGGCAACTTCAAAGGAACAAAGGGGTATAAGTATTGGAACTAAAACCCCATACTTTAGATTTCTTCAAGATTTGCTTCTGGAACCAAGAGGAACCTCTGCCAAGGAGAAGAGCTGAAGAGCTGATGGAGAAGTGCTGCCTGTGACTGTGCTTTGTTGGCTATTCTGCAGTTGTTGGTTCTGCCTGTGGAAGGGGACAAAGACTGGACTTTGTGGTATATTCCTGCTTGAGAAGAATCTCCAAGGTCTTGGCTGAAATTGCCTCCTGCTTTTGAAGCCTCAGGGACAGTAAAGGCTTCACCAACCAGTTTCTGAGTCTGCATGCTGTGGACTCTAGCTTGTCAGAGGGTGCCATTCCAGTTCCTGGGACGCTGAGAGTGAATTTCTGGTAAAATCCTGTGAAACGACACCGGATGCTTCACAAGGATGCCACTACATGGAACTTGGGATGCCACCTGCATCTGAAGCCGTGGACCTTGCAGAAGCGTGATGACCCAACTGACATCGCAGGCCCATCACAAGATCGGAGTGTCGTAGCACCGATGTTCGTGACACCTGACTCCATTACAGCGCCTGTGACCTGACCGCGACCCTGTGAGGTCACCCCACAGCATCATGACTTCACCGGACTTTGACTTTGCTGGAGGTGCCCAGGGACAGACTCCTCGCAACCGACACCGCTTCACCTCCACTGCCCCTCAGCAAGGACCCAACGTCTCTTCCTGACGCCTCCGCTCCTTTGCCTTGCAGCAGTGGAAATGACGCTGCATCAGATCATGAGCAGCTTCGCTCCTGACTCCATGCACTGGCCTGTTTTCCACACTTTTTGCTAAGGTACTGTACCTGGGGTCCATGTGACTCCGTAAATGGAACCAGTGGTGTGGCCTTGTGTGAAACGACTTTGTCACAACACCACTTAACATCAAATTGCAACATTTATGCTGCTAGGCACTATTTTTGTGTTTTTAATGGCTAAAATCATAGTTTAATTGTGTAGTGTGGATTTTTATTGTATTTGGTCTTTTTCTACTTAGATAAAGATTTACTATTTTTCTAAACCAGTGTGGTGTCCATTTTTTTGTGTTTCACTGTATTACTGTGTGGGTTAGTCCAAATACACATTGTCTCCGGGTTAAGCCTTTCTGCTCCTGCCAAGCTACAAAGGGGGTGAGCAGGGGTTAACCAGGTGTGTTTCTCCCTTACCTTGACTAGAGTGAGGGCCCTTGCTTAAACGGGGGTAACCTGACTGCCAACAAAAGACCCCATTTCTAACAAAGACTATGAATTCTTTTGAGCTGCAAATCATTAGGGTGTTTACATGTTGATGAAGGAATGGTCTTTGTGCAGGTCTTAATATTCTTTAAGGTTTTGGACCTTATTTAGAGTTTGTGGGACAGAAAACATCTTCAAAACATAGCGGATATCTTGCAATATTTGTAAGTGTCACAGGCTAATATGCACTTGTAATATGGTGGATGGGAGAGTTATCAAATTTGCTGCGGAGTATCCCATCAGTCAAACTTTTAATTGCTCCACAGGCCATTTGTTGTAGCTCAGGTTAGGAGCAGATTGTGGAGTGTTTTCCTCATGGGCTCTTCTCCAGGAGAGATCCGCATTTGAATACCATTCAAACCTTTGATCAGTCACACTCCTCCTATGGCCTACTGAAGTATACAAAAAAGTGATGGATGGAATGCTTGAATTAATCTCAACCGCTGGTAATTACTTGGGACCGCATCCCAGCCCATCATTGTTCTGCAAAAATGCCACCTCAGTTTGGACCCAATCATATGCAAATCAGGCTTGACCCTCCTTCATTGGGGTCAGTTCAGCCCGAACTGCCAGGCTAGGTTCTCCCTGGACGGGAACAGGGATATTGGTTGGAATTATTGCAAGCATTTTTCCCATCATCTTTTGTGTCTCTGTTGTACTTGCCTATGACCTGGCAGCTCATTTGACATGGAACCTGGAAGTGGTGCTGGAATAATAATTATCAGAGTGGGGATGCTGCCATCAATGTTTTATCAGTTCTGTCCTAATGGATTTGAAATATCCATGTTTGACACAATGTGTAGCAAATGAGTCACTCATATTCAGATGAACAATGTGTCCCCTGTTGCATTTTGGAGCACACTGCCCTAAATAAATGAATAAAGCATGGTGTCCTAGGGTACTGCCTTTTACACAGAGCATGTTTTCCATTGAAATGTCCTCTTGAAATGACCCCTGAAATTGCTTCAGTGAAACTTTACTGTTAAACATAAGTAGCGCACAAACAATAAAATGCAGAAACCTAATTTCTGCACAGATTTATCTTTTGTGCATTACCCAAGTTAAGTGTCTTGGTTTATTTTGATCCTATTACAATGTGCCTCATTTTGAAGTTTTTTTCCACTGATATATTTTGAAATATTTGTAAAGTTAATTTACAAGTATTTACATTTTGCTGTGGTAGAAACATTTCACATCCTGCAGTCACCATTTCATGCTTACTGTGTCACAGCATGATTGCGACCTTTTCACTTACAAAATGTCCTCACTTTTTAATCAAGGAAAGAAAAGTAAATTCCAGTGTCCATGGTAAGCAAGGAGCAGTTTGCCAGAAGACATTACATGATACTTGACCTCTCTTTGATCTCACAGCAAATGAGACATTATGACAACTAATTGTAAAGGACTCTTTATTGCTTGTTCTCCTTCTAAACTTCTGCAGGGTTATCATGAGGGTGCTAGACATGACTTAAGAACCCATGTGGGACGTTGGATTAAAGCCCTAAAGAGCAATGATCCCATAAACTTCAGCCATTAAGCAAATGAGGAAAAGCAATGATACACTCCTAAGCCTCTCCCCCCAACACGAGGGGGGGCTCCTCCTTGAGTACAATTTATCTTTTTAACAGAGAGACATGGAGTAGCAGCGGCAAAGGTGAAAAAGAAACATATATACACCCAGTGACCATGGAAATATTTGCATAATGTCCCTATTTAAAGATTGGTGACTCGATTCACAAATGTATTTACATGCAGTAAAGTAAAGTTACAACTGTGTAGTCTCTACACTTGGGGGGAATTCTGCCCCATGTTTGGAGACTTGCAGTCATAACTTTACTACACACAACCTCTGTGAATTGGGCCCAGTATCTCTGTATTTTAATTACAATGATGCCCTTTCATGCACACTGTTTCAGTTTATCTTTTGATAGAAAGTATTCCATGTCTACTTTTCTTTGCCACCCCTGAGACTCTCTCTTATGTTCTCAAGCTCAGCACCGGCCCCCTGATATACCTCTATAAAAAAATTGTTGTCCAGAGATTTTCATTTTTTATTTGTGTATTTGGATCATTGGAGAAGCAATTTAGCTTGGGTAGACATTGCAGATCTGGGCCAAACTTTTCGGAGTGACATTTTTAAAAATGATGGATGTGTTGCAGTGATGATGTAATATATCAGGAACCATGAGAAGTATATACTTTTTTAGTGTCAAAACATATGTTTTGGGGGTCAAGTAGTCCTATAGAGACAGAAAATAACTCCTCAGAGTAACCCTTCCACCATTTTCCAAAATGGTGGCTATAATAGTGGGCCTGCAGCACTGATTGTGCCAACCACATACATATCCCCTTAACCATGTCTCAGGACTGCCATTGCAAGGCCGGTGTGTGTAGTTTCACTGTCACTTCGACTTGGCATTTAAAAATACTTGCTAAGCCTTAAATTCCCCTTTTTCTAGATATAAGTCACCCCTAAGGTAGGTCCTCGGTAACCCATAGGACAGGGTACTATGTAGGTAAAAGGCAGGACAGGTACATGTGTGTGTTTTATCTGTCCTTTCATAGCATAGCATTAGGGCTACCCTCATATAACTGTTGGAGTGGTAGTTTCTGATCAGAAAGGGGTAACCAGGTCATATTTAGTATGCCCAGAATGGTGAAAGAAAATCCTACTTATTGGTGAGGTTGGATTTTATATTACTATTTTGGAAATGCCGCTTTTAGAAATTGAGCATTTCTCTGCATTTGAAATCTATCTGTGCCTTATAGCCAGCCTCAAATCCACGTCTGGGCTGGGATGGTTGACAGCTCCTTGTGCATTTCACACAGACAACCACAAACACAAAATACTCCGTCACACCTGCACTCATCTGCATACTGAATGTGTCTTCCTCGGCTGGGAGGGTGGAGGGCCCGACACTTACATTTCAAAGGCTAGTGGCCTACCCTCACACAATGGACTGCCAAACCCCCTACTGGGACCCTGGCAGACAGACCTGTACTGAAAGGGGACCTTGTGCACTTCAAAACCACTCTTTGAAGTCTCCCCCACTTCAAAGGCATTTTTGGGTATATAAACTGGGTCCCTGACCACACCAAATTAGACACTTCTGGACCTGAACCTGCAACCTGTCAGGAGGAACTGACTGGCTGCCCAAAGGACTCATCTGAACTACTTTGCTGAAAAGGACTGCTGCCCTACTGTTGCCCTGCTGCCCTCTGAGTTTGCGGAGAACTGCTCTCCAAGGGATTGGATTGAGCTGGCCTCCTGTTTTCTGAAGTCTCCAGGGCAAAAAGACTTCATCTCTTCAAGGAACTCCTTGTGTGATGAAAATCAATGTACAGCCTGCCAGAAACGATGCACAGCCACGGTGCCACTGAGAAATCACCACACAGATTAACCAGAATGACGCAGCCCAACTTCCCGACTGAAGAATCGACGTAGTGCCAGAAAATTCAATGCATCTCCTACTGGATCAATGCAATGCCTGTGACTTGGTCCATGCACACCCAGGATTTTCACGCATCGTTCCTGGGCATCAGAAAGATCCCCTCATTGCAGTGAGGAACCAAGACTGCGCACCAGAAATTGACGCAAAGCCCCTTACAGCGTGGAAAGAAACGCTGCATTGCAAGAAATTCCGATGCACACCCTATTTTTCCACGCATCTCCTCCTCTGCGGTCTCCGTGCGTATTGTTTATTAAGCAAACCAGCTACTTTGTGCAAACAAGAGACAACTGTTGATTTCTAAGATTTAAGTCTCTTTTTAATCTTGCAAAAGTGACATCTCAACTTGTGCTCATTGAATCTTTGTCGTTTCGACATTAATTTAACCAGATAAATATCTTATATTTTTCTAAACCTGTAAAGTATATTTTTGTGGTGTTTTCACTGTGTTACTGTATGATTTAGTGCACAACTACTTTGCACATTGCCTTCTAAGTTAAGCCTGACTGCTCAGTGTCAAGTTTCCAGAGAGTGGGCACAGGATAATTTGGATTGTATGTGACATACCCTGACTAGGATTCTGTGTGACTTACCCTGACTAGGATTGTGGTCCCTATTTGGACAAGAGTGTATACCTCTGCCAACTAGAAACCCCATTTCTAACATATACACAAAACAATGTGTTGGATCTGAATATGAAAAATATAATGTTTGTCACTCCTGTTTTAGACACATTTTCATAGTTCACTTTATTTGTTTGGGCAATCACTTGTGGTACATTTGCAGAGTATTGAACATTTGAGACAAGCATATCGACAGGGACATCTTCTTGTAGCACAGGTTTTACAAGTGCATGTATGTGTAAGTTCTGTGGGCAGTGGCTTTAACATTTCTGAGGTTTTAGCACCCCATCAATATCTTCCCAACCAAAACATGTACATATCTTCTGATCAAGTAGAACTCACTTTTAATGTGTCCATGCACAGAATATGACATTGTGGAAGGTCACTTGGTGAGACTGAACTCTTGAACTCACTGTACCAAAGATCTTCAAATGTGTGACAGTCAGAACTCATTTTTCACACATGCAAAAGATATTTTTATATGTCTTTAAAGTAACATTCTTCTTCTGTCTCAGCAAATCATTTTAGAAAACTTCACAGGTT
The DNA here is from genome assembly GCF_031143425.1 of Pleurodeles waltl. Classification (NCBI taxonomy): domain Eukaryota; kingdom Metazoa; phylum Chordata; class Amphibia; order Caudata; family Salamandridae; genus Pleurodeles; species Pleurodeles waltl. Next base: position 800,206,709 of record NC_090443.1, on the reverse strand, counting down.
CAGCAATTAAAGCTCCAAGCTTTGTTCCAATTGTGCCTCATCACCGGCAAGAATGTGTGCCTTGATAAGAACGCTGGACATCTCTGGATCAAGTTTCTTGTAAAGAATATGAAGCAGGATTAAGGCCCTCATTACAACCCTGGCGGTAAAGTCCGCTGACCGCCGTGCTGAAGGCTGCCAACAAACCGTGTCCGTGGCAGAAATCCGCTATGGGTATTATGACCCACACTTAGAAATCCTCCACAATACAGACACCCACACAAGTCCGCCACACCAAAGGTCAGTGATAAACTGGCGGTACCAAAACCCACACCGTCACGCCAACAGGAATACGCCCACACTATCATGACCCACGAATCAACACGGCGGTTATTCAACTGCGGTAAACCATTGGCGGTACACACCGCTGCGCTCAAAATACACACACATTTACAACACACAACCACATTGGACAACTCAAAATACATGCACCTGACACACATACACACACCACACCCACACACTCACAACACTATAAAACACACACCCACATTACCCACAACCTCTTACAATGACATTTTTGGAAGAAGCACAGAGAGAGAAAAGCAAAGACAACACCAGCATCCAGAGGCACACAACACCATCACTCATACACCATCCACGCACAAAACACCACACACCCCAAAACATCACCCCACACATCACATCACACATCACCCACACCACATCATGGCACCTCAAAGACAACCCAGGTTTTCTGAGGAGGAGCTCAGGGTCATGGTGGAGGAAATCATCCGGGTAGAGCCACAGCTATTCGTATCACAGGTGCAGCAGACATCCATTGCAAGGAAGATGGAGCTATGGCGGAGAATTGTCGACAGGGTCAACGCAGTGGACAGAATCCAAGAACACAGGATGACATCAGGAAGAGGTGGAATGACCGACATGGGAAGGTACATTCCGTGGTATCCAGACACCAGGTAGCTGTACAGAGGACTGGCGGTGGACCCACACCTCCTCCCCCACAACTAACAACATGGGAGGAGCAAGTCTTGGTGATCATGCATCCTGAGGGCAGGAGTAGCAAGAGGACTGGACTCTGGTAAGTCATTTTTTTACTATTATATCCCCCCCACCCTACCTGCATGCCATCCCAAACCCCAACCCCTACCCTCAGACCCATCACTCCAACACCTCACATATACCCCCCTATCACAACTCACACATCCCAATACCAAGCCCTGCATGTGACAACAATGCATGGGCACCCATCACAGACCTGCATGGACACCCATCACCAAAGCATGTCCAAGGGAGAGACTCACCCAGGGCACACAATCACCACTCACACAAGGGCCAAGGACATATTGCAAGCACAGTAGTAGAGGGAAACACACCCATTGCACAAGATGGCACACACAGATACAATAGCAATGCATTTAAACCCCAACAGGACCCCTACACAACGTCACCAGACAGGAGGTGCCAGCCATATCCAGTCCCCACACAGAAGAAGCCCACAGTGACGACAGCAGCTCTGCACGCCTGGATCAAGATGACCAGCCCGGCCCATCAGGGACCTCTGGACAGTCGGTTCCCCTGCCACAGTCCAAAAACCACCACTGAACCTCCCCCCTCAGGAAACACCAGCACAGCACCCACCCAGCAGGCCCATGCCATTGTGCCCAGGACATGTCAAGCAGCAGTGTGTCCACCCCTACAGGGACCCCAGACAATCCCAATAACACAGGATGATCAGGGACCTGGGGTCAGTGGCAGTGGGCACACGGTTCAGTGGACAGAAGCACAGGATTACAGGGAAGCTGGGAGGACTGCTGTGCGACAGGAGGAGGACAGGCCCAGGGAACCCACGCTCCACGAGGCACTCTCAAACATCATGGGAGCATACCACCATTCCCAGGAGACCATGGGCACGGTACTGGCCAAGTTTCAGGAGACTCAGCGGCTGCAGAGGAACAGTACCGAATGATGACCAGTCTTCCACGTCCGCCAGTGCTGGTGGACAAGTGGTCCCGCCACAGGACCAACAGGCCACCAGCACCCCACCCCCTGCAGAAGGAGAACCACTCCGCAAACGGTCCCTGCGATCCAGGCACAAGACAGAGAACATTGCCAAGATCCCCACCAGGAAATAAGACTCTCCTGATTGTCACCCTTCTGTCCCACTATGTCACCATTGAACTGCCATTGCTCCACTTCCTATGCCCCCTTGGACAATGCACCTGTGATACCAAGAGACTGGAATCTACAATGGACATTCCTCCTCGATCACCCCAGCCCCTTCCTCATACCCCTATACACATTAACCCATAAATAAACACCCTTGAATCACAAAACAATCTGGAGTCAGACTGTAGTTTCACAAATGTATTATTACAACTTCTTTGACAAATATCAATGTTAATGTTCATTTGCACATACCAATGTATGACAGTTGTTGGGCAGCAGTAAACATAGCAGAAGGCAGAATGAGGTACCCAGATCTGTGAAATGGAAAGCCAAAGTGAACTGTCAGGGTCCATACACAGAGGTTAAGAGGCTTACTTATACAATGTCCTACAGTACTCAGATATGAGATGAGCAGTGCCAGTCTCTTACCTGTGTCTCACTGGAAGTACTGCATGATGATATTGTTTTGGTTGTCAACATCTTCTTCCTCTGCCTCCTCTTCCTCCCTCTCCACAGGCTCCACAGCTGCCACAGTACCATTATCAGGCCCATCCTCATGCAGAAAAGGCACCTGGCGTCGCAAAGCCAGGTTGTGCAACATGCAGCATGCCACGATTATCTGGCACACCTTCTTCGGTGAGTAGTATAGGGAGCCACCTGTTAGATGGAGGCACCGGAATCTGGCCTTCTGGAGGCCAAAAATCACTCAATAATACGCCTACTTCGCCCATGTGCCTCATTGTAGCATTCCTCTGCCCTTGTCCTGGCATTCCTCACTGGGGCCAGTAGCCATGAGAGACTGGGGTAACCAGAGTCACCTGCAAATGTCGAGGGAAATCTGTTAGACACACACTAACCCCTAGGGACTACCCCATACCCAGACACCTATTCATACTGTGTGGGGACCTTGGGCTCACCTATTAGCCACACCCTGTGCCTCTGGAGTTGCTGCTATTCCTCAAAATGTAAGCATCGTGCACAGAGCCAGGATACTTGGCATTCACATGAGAGATGTACTGGTCTGCCAAACACACCATCTGCACATTCATTGAATGGTAGCTTTTTTGATTTCTGTACACCTGTTCATTCCTGCGGGGGGGGACAAATGCCACATGTGTACCATCAATGGCACCAAATATGTTGGGGATATGTCCCAGGGCATAGAAGTCAGCTTTCACTGTGGCCAAATCCTCCACCTGGGGGAAAACGATGTAGCTGCGCATGTGTTTCGGCAGGGCAGATAACACTCTGGTCAACACGTTAGAGAACAGTGGCTGAGACATCCCTGATGCAATGGCCACTGTTGTTTGGAAGGGACCACTTGCCAGGAAATGGAGCACTGACAGGACCTGCACTGGAGGGGGGATACCTGTGGGATGGTGGATAGTTGACATCAGGTCAGGCTCCAATTGGGCACACAGTTCTTGGATTGTGGCACGATCATGTCTGTAGGTGTTAGAGGATGGTTCTGACCATCAGGTCTGCCCTGATTTTTCAATTTTTGACCACCTGGTTTTTGACTTTTTACTGTGAGGAAGCCTCCTATGAGGTGACTCACACACAGTAAACACATGGTAAAATGGACTGCGCGTGTTTACCGCCGGTGCCGCCGTGCTAAGGAAAGGCTGCTGTGGCGCAGCAAGGGCAGGAGGTCCCGGGCAGGTTACATGTGATCATAGGTGCGCCTGGATGTGCACCCATGTGAGGGCTGTGGGAGGAGGATTCCTGGTGTGCGTAGCCCAAGAACTGCACTTAGGTAATCCTGGTGCAGGAGGAACTATGCAGAGTGGGTGGTGACCGGGAGTAGGTCTCATGAGAGGGGTGTACACATGTGAGGGAGAGTCAGTGTGCTTGCTGTCTTTTCACTGTAGGGACACTCAGTTCAATGCCAATGTCAGTGTGCTTAAGGTATTTGCATTGTGGGGATACTCCATTAAATGTCAATGGGAAAGGAGGGCCTAGGGTGCAACTCCAGTTCTCTGGGGTCCACTGAGACCAGAGTCACACCGAAGTACACTGTAAGCTGTAAGAAAAGAATGATGCAGTAGGTTACAAGAGCATAGTTGTACAACTTATGGGCCATCCATGGATGTCATCTTTCTCTGACTCAGCTCAGGATTAGGGCCAATTAATTCACTGTCCAGTTGCTTGAGCAGGGCCTTGCATCAATCAGCCAGCTGTCGTTCCGTGCCAGGAGCAGGCTGGAGAGGCCCTGCGAGGAATGTCAGTGAGGAGGGGCTGAGACTTTCAGAGCACATGTGACAACTAACTCCTGGAGGATGCCATTTTGAGCTATCCCAGTAGACTGTACAAGAAGGAGGGGACGGTGGCAAGGAAGTTATGTGGCACATCTGGATAGGCCAGAGGTGCAGACCTGCTGGACACTTCCGCCCCCACTTAAAAGGTCCTGCACAGGGGAGAGCTCTCTCTCTTGGCTGTGCTTCACTGCTGGACACTGGGACTGCAGACGGGCGTCATGGATAACTGGAAGGAAGAACTTCCTGACTGCCCTTGGGGCAGGGACTCTGCCCTTGAAGGACTTCAAGCCAGTGAGGCGAATGCCAGGGCCAGGCAAGCTGCCCCCCTTACCTCCCGAGAGGACTAGTTGGGGGAAGGACTGGGCTAGCGCAAGGAGAGCACGCTGCCCAGAAGGAAAAGAGGGAACCCAGAGGAAAGGTTGGCGCAGGGAGACAGTGGGACTGGCTCCCTATGATCTGGGACCCTTCGAGGCCAGGAGGTCTGGGGAGAGTGCTCCTGGTGGCAAGAGCTTGTCACCAGGAGCGAAACATACAAGAATGATGACAATCGGCCCTTGGGGGCCCATGATATCCCAGGAAAAAGGATGGCAACCTTTGGCCTTTGGAGAAGCAGCTGCGAAGCCCGGGGGCTTCCCCAGGAGGAAGAGGAGCAAGGGGAGTGCCGTCACACTCATTCTCTGGATGAGGAAGGGGCCCCGGACCTGAAGCCTGGCCCGAAGTGAGTTGATGGGGGGGGTGCCATCGAGCACCCCCCCTGCTGCGGTGGGTAGGGACCCCCGACCCCACCCTGGGGCCCCCTGCGGCCGAAGCAAAGTGTTGCGCTCCCCCTGAAGATGTGAGGTTGGGGCCCCAGACTCCATCCCGGGGACCCGTGAAGACTGAGGAGTGGGGGGGCGCCGTCGCGCACCCCCCCAAGATGGCAGCCGGCAGTCGAGGGGCCGGCCAAAGAAGAAGCCGGGGAGCACCTTTGCGCTCCCCGTGAAGGTGGGCCTGGGGGGCCCCAGACCCCATCCTGGGGCCCCCAGCAGAAGTCAAGTCGGGGGGCGACGTCGCACCCCTGTGAAGATTCCCAGGAGGGGCCCCAGATCCCATCCTGGGGGCCCAAGTAGATGCTGACATCAGGGATCGCCGTTGCGCTCCCCATAGGGATGAGGAGGGGCCCAGACCCCATCCTGGCGCCCCAAAGCCCCCAAGCGACCCGTCTGGCTGCAAGCATCCACGCATCTGCCCGCTGGAGCGGGCAGACAACACAGAGAAGGCCGGCTCCCGCGGCAGCACACGGAGGTGCTGGCCATGCGGGGAGCCGGTGGGGGCGGCCAGGGGTGGGCTCCCTGGGCCGCCCTCCTACGAGGGAGCACTTGCCTTGTGTGGGGGTGTCCAGGTGGGACCGGGCACCGCCCTGGAAAAATCTCAGTTTTGCCTGCACGGCGGCTCTCCCCAGTGCAGCGGGAGAGCCGCTCCTTTCATATGCGACTTCCCCAGCATGCTTTACGGTTTGGTCCCCTAAACCAGCGTGTGGTGGTCCCAGGGAGATGGGGCCACCACCAAATACATGCCCATGGACAGGGGGAGCTGCAGGAGCAGCTCAGCCTCCCCCCAACGCAGTTGGTGTCCCCACCCTAGGTAGGGTGGGACAAATGAATGATAACCCCCCAAGTGCACCACATGTTGTTAGAGCCCAAGCTTGTGTGAACTTTTGTTCCAGCTTGTGGCACTGTGCTTACCAGAGGTGTAGGCTAATATTATCCAATATATTGAACTGTTATTCAATGGTCAATTAGGAATAATACAAAAGTAATCCTAATGGTCAAGTTGCTTGAGTATGGTTAGCTACCTTTTGGCAAGATAGAGGTATTTAATTGTAAATGTAGGTGTGTTCATTTCACCTTACTGTTAAATGTTCAAATGTCACAGGAGTGTTTTGCCATGTGGGTTGTTGGATTATATTCTCCCTTGAGGAGACATGAGAGATTACGCAATGTTTTCCCAGAGTGATTCCATCACTTTGTGTATATTTGTAGATTGTTGCATAGTATTGAGTAGTGTGTGTTAGTAATAAATGTACTTTTACTTTATCAAAGGAAATAGCACAGACTGGACAATCATTTATTGAGAGTCATTCTTGTGTGCTCGTGAATGGGGATTACTAGCCCACACCACTTCCCTTGAGTAAACCTCAGACTGCTCTGCAAAGCTACCCTATGAGAGTCAAGCACTACAATGGGGTGTTTGGTTCCCAGTGGCGGTCGTGTGTGGACTCATTACTTGTGCAGGCCACACAACTAATGACCCACCTTCCAACAGTAGGTGATAATGATGTGTCTGTCTTCCATTGTCGACAGGTCCACCAGGGGTCTGTACACCGGAGGATGACGCCATCTCATCATCTGCCCCAGCGGATGTGCCCTATGGAGGAGAATGGTGAGCAGAGGGTCATGTACCACATAGGTTGCACAAGTGTTTTTTGCAGTAATGTGAGTAAATCCGTGTGTAGCATTGTCTGTCCGTATTTCTGCCCAAATCTGCTTTGACGCAGTTAGGTGCCATGCCATGTGCCACCCTTACATGGCGGCTGCCTGACCTGTAAAGAGGGACAAGGGGAAATATGGTGAATGCGCTAGCGTTGTGCAGCGTCGTGGTAGGCGATCGAAGACCGCCGGGCAATTCAACATTGGGTTTCATTGGGCCAAATGGGTTCCAGGAGCCAATGACAATGTACGCCGGCGGTGACGGTACGCACCGCTGCAGACGTGATCGCCATTTTCTATCTGTTCACTCACTTGGTACATGACCTTCAACAGGAGAGGACTTACACTGCAAGTGCTGTTGTGACCTGTGCCTGGAAGCGACAATGGCGCAAGTGTCTGGGGGAAGGGCCCCTGCCTTCACTTCGGAGGAGTTGGAGAGACTAGTAGATGGGGTCCTCCCCCAGTACACATTACTCTACGGTCCTCCAGACAAACAGGTGAGTACACTGTGAGCATGATGCATGGGACATGAATGTAGGGAGTGGTGTGGATGGAAGATACATGTGGGGTTGGGGGCTGAGGCCTGCATGAGAGGATGGTGAGTGTATGTGTGTCAGGGCATGGGTGGGAAGTGGTGGGCAATGAGTATGATGAACCGGATGGGGGAGTAATTTCCTTTCATCCTATACCTTTCCTCTAGGTCAGCGCCCACCAGAAGAAGGGTATTTGGCATGCCATCGCCAAGGAAGTGCGGACTCTGGGGGTCTATCATAGACGGAGCACCCATTGTGGCAAGGGATGGGAGGATCTACACCACTGGAGCAAGAAGATGGCGGAGGCCCAGCTGGGGATGGCCTCCCAACGTGGAAGGGGTGCCCCCTGATTTTCCGGATCCTGGCGGTGGCATATCCGGAGTTAGATGGGTGCTTGAGGGCATCACAGCAACCACAAGGGGGTGAGTACAGTCTCATTCAGCTGACTCTGTGCTCTTTACAAGGTGTCTGGGTGGGGGATGTGGGCTGTGGGTTCCCCTAGGCCAGGGGGAACTTGGTAGGGTAGGTCCCTTGTTAGGCAGGGTCTGTGGCACTCCAACCCCTATAGTGGTAGTGGCCATCTACAACTAGTCAGCCTCCTCTGGGTTCCAGATGTGCAGCAAATGGGGTTAGGCATAGTCCCCCATGGGCAGATGTTTTTCCTACTAACTGCTAGTGCATGGCCTAGTGCATAGGGCTGCTCCCTGTGTGTTGTGTCCGCCAACGGTAGTGGTGTTGCTGGCATTGACCATGTGTCTCCTCTGTCTATCCCCCCATCTTGTTTTGTCACCCTGTCCTTGTGTGCATTAGCATCATCTGGCGGCGGAGCAGAGGCACCGGAGACAGACAGAGCTGCATCCCACATGGCCCAGGAGGGTGAATCTACGGAGTCTGAAGGCACCAGTGGGACGGAGGTCGAGGGGAGCTCCATGATGGGGACAGGAGGGGGGACACCAGTGACAGCGACTCCTCCTCTAGTGGGAACTCCCTTGCACCTCTGTGCCCACCGCAACAACAGGTACAGCCGCCACCGCCCTACCAGCACCACCCTCCTAGCAGCCCCTCAGCATGTTTCCCATGCCCGCTCACCCAGAAGGGTGGGCATCTCCTTTGCCCCAAGCACCTCAGGCCCTGCCCCAATCATCCCTGCTGCCCCTCAGTGAGGAGGCTACTGACCTCACGAGATCCCTCACTGTTGGGTAGTCAACCATTCTGAATGCCATCCAGAGTGTCGAGAGACATTTGCAGCAAACAAATGCATACCTGGAGGGCATTCATTCTGGCGTGGCGGCCCAACAGAGAGCAGTTCAGGGTCTGGCCTCAGCACTGATGGCAGCCATTGTCCCTGTGTCAAGCCTCTCCCCCTCCAACTTCCTCTACCCAATCCCCTCTACCTCAGGTTATCCCAAGCACACCTTCTGACCAGCATGCACACACATCAACACACAAAAGTTGCTCAGGCAAACATAAGCACCACACATCCCACAGGCACTCACACAAGCACAATACCCATGCAGACACACAAACATCCACTTCCTCCACTGTGTCCCCCTCCTCCACATTCTCCACCTCCCTCCCTGTCTCGTCTCCACTCACACCTGCATGCACTACATCTTCAGCCACTGCCTCCATCACCAGCACGCCCATCACAACACGCCACTCACGAGCAATCAGCACCCCCACAACCATGCAAACCTCCACTGTGTCCTCTCCCACTGTGTCTGTGAGACCTCCTCCCAAAGTACACAAACGCAGGCACACACCCACCCAACAGCCTTCCACCTCACAACAGCCTCCAGCCCATGCACCTTCACCCAAACTCAGCATACGTACACCTCCTATAACCACTACCTCTTCCTCCACCCCCACACCCCCTCCATCTTCCCGTCCCAGTGTGTCAGAGAAACTTTTCTTGGCTAACATTGACCTCTTCTCTATACCTACCCCCGTCCTTCCCCTAGAGCTCAGACCAGCACCTCAGCCACCAAATCGGCATCCACTGTGGTTCCTGCAAGTCCGGGAGGAGCGAAGGGGGCACCCATCAGGGCTGCCACTGTGCCACCTACTGAAGCTAAGGACCACCCGATTCCACCACCTGCCAAGGTAAAGAAGGGGCCAGCATGCAGAAGGGAAAAGACGCACCACCCACCCAGCAAGGCCTCATCCAGAACCAAAGAGGCCAGTGCCAAGGTCCCAGCAGTGACTACCAAGGTGGGGAAGGGACACAAAAGCAAAGGAAAGTCACCTCAGGGCACGGAGCCTCCTGGTGAGGGACTGGTGACCCCCATTTCTCATGACAGGCCAGCAACCTGTACCATGGTGAGCACCGCCGCAAAGTCCGCCATCTGCACCGCCATCTGCACCGCCACCTGCACGGCAGCTACCACAACTACAGTAACCAGCATGATCCCCAGTGGCAGCCGTGCGAGGCTGCTGGAGACGGCCTGGTGTCTCCTTCCACTACTACAGACACCTACACCACGGGCAGCACCTGCAGCATCTCCGCTGCAGACACCGCCACAGCCACCGCCACATGCCAAGTCAGTGCCACTACAGTGGATATCAGCAGCATCCCCAGTGGGCAGCCGTCCGAGGCTGCAGGAGATGTCCTGGACCCTGCACACACTACATGAGGCACTGGCAATACCAGCAGTTTGGAGCCTAAGTCGCCGCTGGGTGGAGTGTGGTTCTGCCTCCATGGAGTATCATGCTACCTTTTCCCAGAAAATCTCATGGCTCAGACACCCAGATGAGGGAATGGGAACTGCCACACCCCAGGTGCAACATCACTGGGCACCATGCCCCCTCCAGAACCAGTGGAGAGATGCATCCACTCACCCTAACCTTGGCAGGATGAAGCACTCTGGGCACAAGGCCCCCTCCAGAACCAGTGGAGAGATGCATCCACTCACCCTATCCTTGGCAGGATGAAGCACTCTAGGCACAAAGCCCCCTCCAGAACCAGTGGAGAAAAGCATCCACTCACCCTATCCTTGCCGGGATGAAGCACTCTGGGCACAAAGCCCCCTCCAGAACCAGTGGAGAAAAGCATCCACTCACCCTATCCTTGGCAGGATGAAGCACTCTGGGCACAAAGCCCCCTCCAGAACCAGTGGAGAGATGCATCCACTCACCCTATCCTTAGCAGGATGAAGCACTCTGGGCACAAAGCCCCCTCCAGAACCAGTGGAGAGATGCATCCACTCACCCTATCCTTGGCAGGATGAAGCACTCTTGGCACCATGCCCCCTCAAGAACCAGTGGGGAGATGCATCCACACACCCTATCCTTGGCAGGATGAAGCACTCTGGGCACAAAGCCCCCTCCAGAACCAGTGGAGAGATGCATCTACTCACCCTATCCTTGGCAGGATGAAGCACTCTGGGCACAAAGCCCCCTCCAGAATCAGTGGAGAAAAGCATCCACTAACACAGTCCCTTGCAGGATGAAGCACTCTGGGCACAAAGCCCCCTCCAGAACCAGTGGAGAAAAGCATCCATTCACCCTATCCTTGGCAGGATGTAGCACTCTGGACACAAAGCCCCCTCCAGAACCAGTGGAACATGTCACCGACTTGAGAGACTGTGGCTTTGCACTCCCCAGGAGCAAGCAGTGGACCCACTTGAGGGACTTGAGAGACTGTGGCTTTGCACTCCCCAGGACAGGCAGTGGGCATGGAGCCCCCTCGAGGAGCAGTGGCGTCGTCCCATCATCCGGCTGAGGTGCCCCCTCCCCTTCCCCCTGACGTGCCTGTTTTTTTTCCGACCAGATGCCCCTGCAGTGTTCTCTACGTTTTGAGGCAGGTGTCATGTGTGGGCTTCGCCCATGCTATTTGGGACCACTGTCCACGGACATTTCATGGGTCAGTGTACTTGCTGTAAATATTTGTGTATACTGATTATTTACTGTTCTCTTGGGCTATCTGATTGTTCGAATATTACACTAGTTAAACGCATTTCGTTTGGTCCTTGCGTTCTTCCAAGGAGTGACGGGATGTATCTGTGATATGATTGGATATGTGTGTGTGTCTTGTTGTGGGTGGGTGTGTTTTGTGCGTGTGTCACTCTCTTTTCCCTCCTTCCCTCCCCTGTGTGCTAAGTGCAGTACTCACCGGGGTCTTTGCCGCCGCTGTTTGTACTCCTGGTAGATGAGAAGATACACCAACATTGGTAACACCTGTAGTTCGGGCTCCATGGCGTCCTGGTTCCTCGTTGGGTGTTGAGAGGTGAGTGGTTTCCCTTCCAAAGGCTGTTTCCGCCGTGCTTTTGATGGTATTGGTACCGCCCAGGAAAAGCTCGCGGATTGGTGCCTTGTAATAGCGTGGGCGGTACATTGTCTTCCGCCTGTCTGTTGGCAGTTACCGCCACGGTGTTTGTTTCTACCGCCGTGGAGGTCCGAGTGTTAAAGTGGCTGTCTGTGTTGGCAGTTTCCACCATGGTCATAATTTCATTTTTTGACCGCCGGCCTGTTAGCGGTACTACTGCCGCTTTATCACCGATTGCCAGGGTTGTAATGAGGGCCTAAGTGTCTTTTCTCACCTGTTCCATAACGTATTCATAACTCTGACAATCCTTTACTTGTAAGCAGTGCAACAAATCAAAGTAGCACAATGATAACATCTGTGTCCTTTGACACTAATTTGCTGTTAAGTTATTGAACAGTATGGCCCATTCCTTTTGAATATATCTCTGCAGGCACCAACTCCTCATTGACAATCATTCCACTTGCAATAATTGGAAATTCAGTTTTCACTGAAGCATCAGCAATGTTTTGGTGATGTAACATCTCCCAGTTCATCCTGTTCGATGTTGATTAATAGAATTTATCAAGTTGCACAGGTATGGGTGTCAAATTTGTGATGTAGTCAAGGTCAATTGTTCCAATTGTAGACATTAGTCTGATTCTCTCACATTCTTTGATACATAGTTTAAGATAACTGTCAAACACAATGAGCAGTTCTTGCAAGGTTTATTCTGACTTTGATATCTGTAGAACAGTCTGAAGGACTTGTCCGAAGTTTTGCATGGATGAAATCTTGACCATTCGCAATTGTGCCATAGAGTCCACAACAACAGCAGTTTTCAATGAGGACGCCTTTTCAAATTGAAATTCTTCTGGTGAAAGTTTTTTTTCAAGCTCTTGTATGAGTTTGTTCTTCACTGGTTGAGTTGCAACATCTCCATCAAATAATGCACTTGTTGAAAGAAGATCATGCAACTGAATGTCCTTGATAAATTCACCCCTTTGTTTTGCTACTTCCATCTATGTGCTTTTGAAAGCTGTTTTTTTGTAACCTGTTTTTTAGGGGCTGGTTGGACGAAACTCTTACAATGGCAAATTGAGCATCGAAATTTAGCTTTAGTGACTATGTCAAACAGCTTTTTCCCTTTCAATACAAATCTCGCCTGCTTCAGTTTTGCACATAGTTTTGATCCATGTTCCAGAACATCTAGTAAACGTGTCTTTATATCGTTATCCATATAGTGTTTGGTCACAAAGTTGTGTAGTTGCACAGGCTCATTCATTTCAAAGGGGTTTCCTTGCTGCTGTATGAAATGAAGAAGGCTGTCAACATGTTTATTAAAACGGTCCCCTCTCTTTCCCACAAGGTTTTGGTGAGGAACAGTTTCACAATGGTCCATTAATTTTGAATTTGTTATCTCCCTGAAAACATTGCAAATAGAAAGGACTTCATGGTGAACTAGCCAGTGAGCAACATATTCACTTTTACATGTCTGGCCAACAATTCCCTTGGAGCTTTTCTGTGATTTCCAGATGTCTGTTCCAGTTTTATATCTTCAGCCACAGCATTTCACCTCACCTCTTTGTCTTTCATCACAAAATGTCTTTGGATTAATTTTCTGTAGAGGTATGGTTTTTCCACCTCTAGCTTCTGTATTTAATCCTCTTCACCATTCAGTTTCAATCTTTTGGGAACTTCGTCTTGCCATCATTCTGCAGCATCTCAAACTCTCTTTTGACCAGCTGAAGTTGATGTTAGCTTCTCTTATGGATCAGTTTGGGATATGATACACTTTCTTTGTTGGAGTCCTCAGATTTTGTAGTTAGCAACACTGTCACGAGGTAAAGATCCTCTGCTACCATCTGCTTTGCACTTGTTTACGAATGCATATCAACGGAGCAAACACATTATTAAAATAAATTACCAATATGATGGCTAAAACAGATCATTATAAAGCCTCTATTTGGGAAAATGGAGGAAGGTTTGCTCTGAGGAGTTATTTTATATCTCTACAAGACTACTTGACCCCCAAAACCCATGTTTTGACACTAAAATGACATAGGTCTCATGGTTCCTGAGATATTATATCATCTCAGCAACACATCCGCCATTTTTAAAAATGTGTCCTGAATAATCGACCTACATTAGCAATGTCTGCCCAAGCTACATTTTTTCTCTAAAGATCCAAAAACACAAATCAGAATTGAAAATCTCCGTACAACAATTTTGTTAGAGAGGTTTATCAAGGGGGCCAGGGCTACTCATATCATTCCTTCTCCGACCTACTCCTTTCTGTTTCTTTGTAATACTTTGGAATGGCGCTAGGGAACGCTATGTGCTACACTAACAACTACCAGGCATAACATGATGTCTCCACCTCCTTTCACTCTTACACCTTCCTTCCTACTTGTAGCATTCATCCATGTGAGGCAGCTCAGTCCCTACCTTTTTATTCCAGCTCACAACTTAGAGTAGTCTAAGAGTTGTACAATATAACAATAAAAGAATGTTGTGACATGAATGATTAAAAATGTTGTAATAGTGCCACAGCCATTAAGTGCAAAGTTGTTTGGCCTTTGAATAAGCACGTGCTATGCCACGCTAGAAGAAATAATTAATTAATTACATAATTTACGATATTTACATACATATTTTAAAATTTAGCAAATCTATTTATCCCTGCTGAAAATGTTACGCCAATAATAGTAATAACAATTTTATAGAGCGCTTCCTATCCGGTTTTGCCATTCGGAGTTGTGCACAATATTAGATGCCTCTAATACAGAATTTAAGAGAAGTCAGTTAATCCGTTTTTGAAAGACAAAACTTCGGGCTGTTGCTGCCAAATTTTTCACTTTTTATTAATGCTTCACTCCAGATGTCAGCGGCGAAGTGTTTACCTCACTGAACATTGTTACTGGCGAGGGGTTAAAATATTGCAAAACTCCTTGAATCACTATGCGTACATCAACCAACCAAAAACGTGTTTGCTTATCCTTTTATTTCCTTGTGCACTTTCTGTCTTGCTTAAAACATACGTATTTTCATGCACAGTTTGGAGAATAACAAAACATTACGAGATTCCCTTACGAATATATGTGCACGGAGGGAATTTAGATGCTCATCACCCATTGCATACCTGCCCAGCAATAACACGTAAAACTACCGTTGCCCTTAGGTTTATGATAGTGCAGATCAGTCTTGCTGCCAATGAGTGTCACCCTCCTACTTAGTGACAGCGAGGACCTGACCTGCTGCCAATGCCTCGTGCCCTCAGGAGGGACTGCCAAGTGGAGGCCTCCAGGATTTCAGGGATATGTGCTACACCCTGTTCACAGACCAGAAAGTTAATTATACTATAATACAATTATATTACATGCTATCTTACGCAGTAACCTTTTTACTTGCCCTTGAAATTCATATTGTTTTTTTGTCAAATGAATTGGAAAAACCCAGGGCCATATTTATACTTTTTGACGCACAACTGCGCCAACGCAGTTGTGCGTCAAAAATGTTAACGCCGGCTAACGCCATTCCAAAGCGCCATGCGGGCGCCTTACTTATGGAATGACGTTAGCCGGCGGAGCTGACTGGTGTGCGTAAAAAAAAATGACCCACACCAGGCAGCGCCGGCGTAGGGGAAAATGGAGCTTGGGCGTCAAAAAATGGGGCAAGTCGGTCTGAGGCAAAAAATCTGCCTCAACCCGATTAGCGCCATTTTTTTTTACTCCCACCCTCCATTGACATGACTCCTGTCTTAGCAAAGACAGGAGTCATACCCCCTTGCCCAATGGCCATGCCCAGGGGACTTCTGTTCCCTGGGCATGGTCATTGGGCATAGTGGCATGTAGGGGGGCACAAATCAGGCCCCCCTATGCTACAATAAAATTAAAAAAAAAATACTTACCTGAACTTACCTTAAATTCCCTGGGATGGGTTCCTCCATCCTTGGGCGTCCTCCTGGGGTGGGCTAGGGTGGCAGGGGGTGTCCCTGGGGGCATGGGAGGGCACCTCTGGGCTCCTTCCGAGCCCACAGGTCCCTTAACGCCTGCCCTGACCAGGCGTTAAGAAATGACGCAAAAGTGGCTGGACGTCATTTTTTTTGACCCGCCCACTCCCGTGTGCCATTTTTGCACGGGAGTTTAAATAAGGCGCACATGCCTTGGAGTCATTTTTTAGACGGGAACGCCTACCTTGCATATCATTAACGCAAGGTAGGTGTCCACGCTAAAAAATGACGCAAACTCCAAGATCTTTGGCGCTAGACGGGTCTAACGCCAAAGTATAAATATGGAGTTAGCTTTGCGTCGGATTTGCGTAAAAAAAAACGACGCAAATCCGGCGCAAACAGAGTATAACTATGCCCCCAATCTCCAGTTGTCCTTGAGTCAGATTGGTGTTTTTTATTCCTGATTATGTGTTTGACCTTTCCACAACACAAGAGAAGACAGCTGAATGCAGTCCTACAAAAGCAGTCAAGGTTGTAATTTACTATTAATTCAAGCAGCGGGGATCATGTTTTGTATTTATTTCTGTGTGGACTGAGGCATGAAGATGAGCCTCTTCATCTTTATGAAATCCAATAAATGACAAAATGAGAGCTGCTTTATCCACTCAGGGGGAATGAAATGCGTTCAGGTCAAGTAGTGGTAAATCACGCTGCACCTTCACCATGGCTCCCTTGCAACTACGAGCATTTAGAAAAATGCAATTATTATCAGATGTGATATCGTGTCTGGGCACAAAGGAGGCTGACTCTAATTGGATATTAACGTCTGTTTGATATTTGGTCCATTTATTGGAAAATCGTGCTGCAGTCTTTCGTTGAATTTATTCAGGAACGCTTTGCCTGTACAATTTGACAGCATTTCAGGAAATGGTAAAGCACAAACTGCAGGACAAAATGTTCAACGACACGCTGTGTTATGGCTTTAAAACTGAATGGAGCTAGTTTTACAGCATTACATTCCTGACGAAACAAAAGAGTACCCACTAGGTGACAGTTACCATAGGGACTGCGTACTCAAAAATCTGGCCGTCTCCGCTGTAACTCACAATAGCATCCTAGATTCAACGCTGGGAGCCAATCAGAATGGTCCCCCTGTAATTTATAGCTCCTGTGACTGACTGGCCCACCATGGAAGCATTCTATGCTGCTGGTTCCTTGTCCCGCTGAGTGCTGTGGGCCACATCCCAAACTCTACCAACCTTAGGGCAGCTGGGGAAATAGGACGGACAGCAGCAGGAGCTGACCCTCACCTGAAGCACAGGGTGAAAAACAGCTCGACTCTCTTGCCGTGCTCCTCCCACCTCCTCCAAAGAAGCAGCTGTCTAGGCTTCCCCCCCCCTTGCTTTTGTCATAGTTTGGACTCTTGCTCTAGGCAAGACTGCTAGTTTAAGGATGACAGTACTTTTGTCTGTAGGCGACTATGCCTATCCTACAGATCGCAACTGTTGTCCCAACCTTACCAGCTCACTAGCAGCACCTCACCAGAAACACAATAGTAGAAAGTGATTTGTGGCGGCCTTTACGCATGGACTCGAGAATAAGACATCTCAGTGAGCGTCGTGGTTAAACGGAGATTACCTGTTTCTCACAGATATATCATGTCTCATACAAACACAGGCAATGACAAAGATGCAGTAAAGTTTCAATAGTTTTTATTTAACACAACTGCAATTTGTGATATGTTGCATGGGCTGCAATGATTAGGATAATGAATAGTGCAACAAACAGAATTGTGAAGACAAGAGTCATTATTACAAAGACCCCCTCCATCTTGCAATGCATGTAAAAGACATACGAGATGTAATATGCCCTAATACCCTAATGTGATAGGCCTAACCTCCTACCTGAAGGAGAGCTGGGTTTGCTAAACCTAATCTGCCAATGCAATGTCCATGAGAGGAGCCCCCAACCCTCGTTACCTTGGAATGAGGAGGTCTCTTTCTCAGACTCCGCAGGGACACGAAGCCTGGGTCAGCGTCAAGATGACGTGCAGCTTCGGTATCAGCGATGGTGGCGATCCCCTCTGGTCGGATTCCCTCTGATTATCTGTCTAAAGTGCGATGTATTTATACAGATCTACCAGGACCCCTGAGGTAGGTGTGTTCCCAAACAATAGATAACAGACATGCTTGGGACGGCAATAAATATAAACAAATCCCTCAAAAGTATAGAGAGGGAAAATCCTGAAGTGTGAACACCTACTGTTTGTTTGTCTTTGTTGCTTGATCTTGACGCCTTAGCGCGGTGGCACTGATAATGCAAAGCATAACAAATGACCTAACTATAAACAAGGCAGCCATCTTAGATGAATGAAATAGTTAAATGGGCTAAGACAGAGCAAGCTAAGTAGGTTAAAAGCCACTAGGTGACGGGGGCACGAGTCTGCAAGCCAGAGGCCAAGCTAACTCCTGTTATCCCATTAAAACAAACTAGGATTCACTACACTTTAACTCTATATTTCAGATGAGACCCAGCTCTTTCTTTTGCTGTAACCCATGTTATGGGCTGAGGACTACTAATGGCATTATTGCTGATACATGTACAACAATCCCTGCTAAATTCTCCCTTGTAATGTGCTGTTCCCTACATCCCGGGCACATAACTGTCTGGAGAGTAATTCATAGCTGCTATTGCACACATACGCCTGTAGTAATGCTTAATTAAAACACCGAGGGCCAAATTTATACTTTTTGACGCAAAACTGCGCTAACGCAGTTTTGCGCCAAAAAAATTAGCCGCCTGGTGTGCGTGAAAAAAAACGACGTACACCAGGCAGCGCCGGCGTAGGGGGATATGGAGCTTGGGCGCCAAAAAATGGGGCAAGTCAGGCTGAGGCAATTTTTTCGCCTCAACCCGATTTGCGCCATTTTTTCCGACTCCCAACCCCCATTGAAATGACTCCTGTCTTAGCAAAGACAGGAGTCATGCCCCCTTGCCCAATGGCCATGCCCAGGGGACTTCTGTCCCCTGGGCATGGTCATTGGGCATAGTGGCATGTAGGGGGGCACAAATCAGGCCCCCCTATGCCACAAAAAAATTTAAAAAAAATACTTACCTGAACTTACCTTAATGTCCCTGGGAGGGGTCCCTCCAGCCTTGGGTGTCCTCCTGGGGTGGGCAAGGGTGACAGGGGGTGTCTCTGGGGGCATGGGAGGGCACCTCTGGGCTCCTTCCGAGCCCACAGGTCCCTTAACGCCTGCCCTGACCAGGCGCTAAAAAACGGCGCAAAAGCGGCTGGACGTCATTTTTTTTGACCCGCCCACTCCCGGGCGTGAATTTTGCCCGGGAGTGTAAATACGGCGCACATGCCTCGGAGTCAATTTTTTAGACGGGAAAGCCTACCTTGCATATCATTAACGCAAAGTAGGTGTCCACGCTAAAAAATTACGCAAACTCCATGGACTTTGGCGCTAGACGCGTCTAACGCCAAAGTATAAATATGGAGTTAGTTTTGCGTAGGAATTGCGTCAAAAAAACGACGCAATTCCGGCACAAACAGAGTATAAATATGCCCCTGAATTCTTTAGCGCTCCTTTTTAAACCATAGGATGGCCGAGGGACAAAATGGCTGGTATAGACCTTCTGTGCCAGCATTCCAAAGCCTTTCTTTAAGATTCACCCAGTTTAATTTAGAACATTCGTCCCTAAGTGGGTGGATTATAGCCTGTTAAACTCTAGCTCTGCTTCTTGCTAAAAGCCCTCTCCATGGGTAAAGGCCCTAGGCAGTTTGTGTGTATTACTCATATACAACTCTCAACAGCAAGCTGTAAAACTGTAGCCAGTTACAGACTATGGTGTAGGCAGAGGAGAGGGGAGAAGCTAAGGCCAGTGCACCTTCCTTTCAGCTTGTTCTGCCCAATCATCAGGTTTGAAAGGGGTGAGCTGAGTTATTTCACACCGTAGAGGGCAAGGCAAGGGTTGAGGTAGACAAAAGCATGCAGTAAGAAGCATCTATTCCTCCTTCCAATGGCTGCAGCTGCCACCAAAGTAAAGTTATAGCAGGAGTAAAGGTTAAGAGTTCACATCCTGTACCCTTATAACTCTAAAGCTCATGCACTTTGGCAGGGGAGAGGAAGAGGCAGTCACTCGTTGAGGATGTCTGCAGAGTGAAGGCTCATTCCGGTATGATTAAATATCCCCTATTATCAATACATGTTTTCAACTGCTATGTCTAGATGACCGTGTTTTTCTACTGGTGAAATCCACTGAGATCATCTTGAAAAGGTTTATACATGTACAGAAGTATGCTCTGCATCTTCAGTGTGGCACACATGTGTAGGGTAGCCGTCTCCAGGGCGTGCAAGGACCTTTGCACCTACATCTAAGAGGTATACAAGTGTCTGTACTCATGAAATTCCAGCTAAAACTCTGGACAATGCATCTACTGAACATAAACAATCAGAATAAAGCACATTTAAATAGAACACAGCTCAAACTGAAAACGTTTCTGGGCTCTTAATTTAATGGCATTTTGACCACCCTTGTCAATGGCACTTATTTTATTTTCCTTGAAATGTTACAAGAAGGGGAGAGAAGGAAAATAGTGCCTTAGTCCTAAAGACAAATGAGGGATTTTTATAAAGATTTAATCTGCCACCAACTCACCTATACATAAGTAAAAAGTACCTAAACTCGTTTCTCTGGTTAATAAAAATGTCAAGAGGAACAAGAGAGGTGACCTCTGAAGAGGCCTTGAGGATAACATTGGCAGTGACTTTAGTTCTAGCATTGGAGATTGATATAAAGATCCATCCTGTTATTGGCACTGGAAATTAAAAAATTTACTTCAGAAAGTGAAACATTTTCTTTCACCAGTCAGAATTTTTAACTCT
Organism: Pleurodeles waltl; assembly: GCF_031143425.1. Lineage (NCBI taxonomy): Eukaryota > Metazoa > Chordata > Amphibia > Caudata > Salamandridae > Pleurodeles > Pleurodeles waltl. Next base: position 800,186,197 of record NC_090443.1, on the reverse strand, counting down.
GTGCAGGAGATATCTCTTTTAGCCCACAGCACAAAGTTTGTACTAAGAAAATAAAGTCCAAACAAAAAAAAACAGAAGAGTCTATGCAGAACTGTTTCTTATGTTAAGGCACCAATTATGTAGAAGGAAGCTAGAGACACAGCTGTACTGGAAAGAGGCTATGACTTTAAAAGCAACTGCACTCACTTCCTTTCCAAACACCGGACTGAAATTTTCTGAACTTATATCAATTTTGTCCATAAATAAAAGGTGATATGTATCAATCATTGCTAATAATAACCACTCACTTTACACAGTGGGACAAAATGCATTGGCTACAAAACAGTGACAATTACCCCTCTTCCCAGCCCACAGAAAGGTGACCGTCTCTCCTACCTTGAATAGGACTCCACACAACCAACCATTTTAGGTGATATAAATGACGCCCGATGAGCAGAGGTACCTATATTGATCACACTTCACCCAATTTCACCTCCTCGAAGCAATGTTTAGCAGCCTCTTCCAGTGTAAACAAGCATTTGCAACGCTAGGTCTTGCATTTGTGAGAGTTAGAGCTGTTGGTGTTGTAAATGACAATGTAATTTATGTGTGTTGCATTGGAATTGTTAGTTGTGGACTTGTATTGGGTGGAATTGTGTGGTGTGGAGTGTATTTGTGTAGTGGAATTATGTGGGATGGTGAATAGATAGGGGTGAGAGTTGCATAGAATAGGTAGAAAGGAAGACAAGAAGAATAGGTAGATTGTTTAGGAAGTGCTGAATGAACTTGAGACAGAAGAGCAGAAAGAGTGTGTTTAGCCAGAACTCTTGAGTTCGCCAATGTCTTTAAGCTGTGTTGTAGAGCATTGTGGCTGCATTTCAAAAATATATGTAAAGCTGATATTTGAGTGATAAATCATGTGGCACTAGAGTGCTTTTTACAGATGGTGTTATCTTGGTACCAGAGGATTTGCAGCTATGGCTGTTATGTGTTACCCATGAAGAGTCATTCCATATTAACAAAGCCTTTATCCAATTACTTCTGGCAAACATGCCTAATGCACTGTGGTGATCAGTGATGAAAGTAACCTAGCATATGATGACCACTAGCGTAATCTTGTCTGATACAGTCACTATTACAATACTAATAACATAAGTATCTCTCAATGAGTTTCATTGAACATAAGTAGATCTCAATAAAAAAAGGTAGGAGACCGCTTTCTACACAAAGGCTGTTTTTGGAGAACACCATGAGTAGGACACTGAAAAAAACAACTGAAACTAAGTCTACAGTTCCAGACAGGGGAACCACATCCCCTTTCTAAAAGCTGTGTATAAAAGTGGGACCAAAGTCATCCAAATTTGATCCAGTTTCAAGTCCTTCACAATGGAAGAGGATGTTCTACAGCATACCCAAAGGACTGATGTTACAACACAGATATGACAAAAGGTACACTTGGAGGGACTGGAAAGGTAGATATGGGAATATCAGATGGGCACTAAAGATTACTGGGGGATGGGGATGAAAATATTGTTGTTACAATGAGCTGGAGGACACGAGTAGGGGCAGAGAAGAATTCTCATGAAATGGACTGGAAAGTACCCAAGACATTATAGGCAAGAGTCCCAGACTGTGACAGAAGAGAGGAGGGCATCTAAAGGTGATGTAGGAGAGTGCATCTGAAGGTAATGTAGGCTTCCAAGGTGACAAAGGAATTATGTGGTGAATTTCTGTAACTAACAATATATAGGCCAAATTGTTCGATTGATAAATCTTCACTCGAAAGGTCAAACACACAAATAGAAAAACTGCGCTATGCAACTCTCCACAACAAAACACGAAAAATTTAAACCAGGCAGCTTGCTATTTAGCAATACTGGGGTGCAAGTAACAGGGGGTTGTAGTGCACTAAAAAAATACCTTTCCCTTGTTTACTCAATAGTACTTATTTGGTTGGATAAGCAAAAATGTAACATTAGTCAACTATGGTCATTTAGCAAAACAAGAGAAAAAACGGGGTCCGCAATGTGTCCAGGTAGTGTCGTTACAGCTGAGAGACAAATATTAACCGCAAGGTCCACAATAGCAATCTTAAAGAAGCCTGCCCTTTACCAACTGGAAGGCTTTGCCCTGCCCTCCGAGAGGCCTCTAGTGATACCAATCATGCCAAATTTCATGTTGGTTGGAGAAAAAGCACTGTGGTATTGAGACTGAAGGCAGTCGGTGTCTGCAGGTTAATCATTCACCGCATTTGTAACCCCAGGCAGCAGCACAGAAACAGGGCTGGAGGTTAGAAGAGTAGAAAACAGATTGTCCAGTTGGCAGCTCAGGAGATTGAGCCCTAAGCACACAAAGTGCTTTCAGTAAAGGCAAAGAGTAACAACCAAATGCTCAGCCAGGGTGAAGAACTAAGGTCCTTGGACACAGGGACAGGAAGAGAAGCTGAGAAACCGCAGAAAGTGACGCACCACACAATGATGTACAGTCCTTGTGACTGGCGGCTGTAAACTGAGCTACGGAACTTGCTGCTGGAAGGAGTCCAGTCAGACTAAGACCACTCATGGGAAAACCCGCGTGCCAACGGAGACCCAATTCACTAAGTTCACAGTGGTCAGGTCACAAAGGAATCACACAAAGTAATTGTGGCCTAACCCCAGAGCAGCTGACTTTAGAACTGGAACACCAGGTTTGAGGGCAGGCGTTAACTCAACATCCTGTGTAGTGGCAAATCCCTTAATCTCCCAGTGTAGCAAGGTGGCGGCATTATATGGTATGACTGGTGGGGACTCACCATGTAATACTAACACACTACCCAGATCTGGACCTCAGGTTCACACCAGTAAACCTTAGCTCAGTCCTGGTAGAGTGGCAAAACGAAGTTAGGCTGCTTAGTGGAACATGTGTAATGCATTTCAAAACACCAACATGGCTGATAAGCAATTGACAGGACTTGAAAGAATTCCAACACCACTTTAGAAAATGAAGCAGATGTTTATCCTAATTTAGACACCAAAACAAACTTTGTATCTTACATATAACCGAAGTTGTGGATTTTTAAAGCATTTCAAAATAGTTGCAATTTTAGTTGTCAAACGAATACCATTGAAGTCAAAGGGGGAAAGCACAGTGTGCAAACGGTCACTTGTGGGGTGAGTTCTGTAGCACCCACCTGGAGTTAAGGTCTGAGTGGTCCCTAGACCATATTTCTATATATATACTCTTCTCGGATTCAAAGTCAGAACTGTGTTCGGGGAGCCCCTTAAATCCTAGTTTAGGGGGGCGTTAAGGATGTGAGGGATAGCGGTCAATAAGATACTGGTCCCTGGGGCTAGTCTGTCCCTGAGGTGACGAATTCCTGTGGGAGTACATCACCTTTCTACCTAGAACCCACTAGTTCAGGGTTTGCTAAGATGGCAGAACCTTTCCTTGACTGTACAGACCTCCTAATCCACCCTACAGGTGTGACTAGCCTCTCGGACTAGACAGGGCGGGAAGAGCTTTGTCCTCAAGTGGAGGACATGAGGTCACGTATCGAGGGTGGTGAAAGCCTTTCAGGCTCACCGCCTTGATTATTATAAGCATTAGCCATCCTGGGAGGGCAGAGGTGTGACCTCCTCCCTGCCCAGGTCCTTTGTCTTCGACCTGGAGGAAGTGTTTGTACAACCAGCAGGAGGGCAGACTCTTGTCTTGGTGGAAAATGGCTCAGTGGGGCCTGGCAAGGCAAGAGAAAGATGGCAACTTGGTGGCCATCCCCTAAGGATGCCACCAGGGTACATGCTAGATTACTCTTGGCAGGAGAATCATGCTCAGGGTTTAAAAGGACGGTGTTTGACACCAAACATGGGGAAATCAGTCAGGCCATCATGGAGCTGTACACCTGGGGTTTGCCCGGGTGCCAGCCCAGGTTGTCCAATGGACTGCCGGTCACTTGTGGTAGTATTACGTTTAAAATGCTACCACAGGGACATATATGCTCATGCATATATGTCCTCACTCATAACACAGTGCACCCTGCCTCCTTGGCAGTAGGAGGCCTGCCTTAGGGGTGTCTGACCTGTGCTAGGGGCAGTGTGGGGACGCTGCCAGCACTTGATTTGGACAGAGTACTCATGCAGGCTTACGTGGCAGCTCTGCGCGCTTTGCTCTTACTTGGGTCAAGCAGGGTGGCACAGTCAGTGCTGCAGCCCTGGTGACCCCTTTACCATCCCTGCGCTGGGTACTACTGGTACCATTTGCTACGGCCTTACAGGGAGTGATAAAGTCTTTGCCAATTGGGTTTACAAAATCACAATACAATTAAGGTAAAGAGCACTGGCACTGAGGTCTGTTAGCAGGACTCAGTGGACAACAGCATCAGTGGTCTAAATAGGGGCAACAATTGGGGGGAATCTGCAATGAGCCCAGTTTCTTAAACCTAAATTATTAAGAAATGAATCTAAACGTGTGTAATGTAATCAGGTGCTCATGTAAAGTGGTGAAATGTCCTGCCAAAAAAAACAAGGGAAAAAAACATTAATAAGGATGCAGCAGAAGACGGAGGGTGGAAGAAGTAGTACCTCAATTACATCAGGAGCAGCAGACGGGCACTAATTAAGTTAAGGTAAATCAATATGTGCTTGGTCCCTGCTCCACAGACAGACTGGAAATGATGTCAGGCCTGAAGTGAATGAATTACAAGGCTGTAAAGAAGAGTGCCATGCAAGCCAACACATGGTGAGTGACAGGCAGGTTCCAAGCCCTTTTCTAACTACAACAGCTTTTCACAAGCAATACGCATGTGTTAGGGCATCCTATCACAGGCTTGACCCTAAAAGGGAGTGTTTTGTCCTGATGGAACACCTTTAGTTTGTCAAAGTAGTCAGTGGTGCTGCAATCTTCACTCTGTTCATTTACCTTTTAGTTTTCAGTGCTGCCTCATGTCTAGTTGGTGTCTCAGGGCTCAAGCCAGGGAAAAGGAAGAACAGTCGCTGAAATGACAGTTCTTTGTTATACACAGCTGAGAGCAGAAGGTGCTGTAATATTTATTGCATACTTACTTAAAGCTGTGTAAAAACAAATGATGGGAGTTTAGCAAGCGTATTGTGAAATCTAAAAAAATAATCACAGTGTTAAACCAATACAGTCTCTGTTATTGCTACTTTGAAAGATAAATCACAATAAAATAAATGTAAGACTGTTGAAGTAAAACTGTAAAGTACATGCTGTTACGGATTTGAGTTACTTTTTTCCTGCTATCCTATTCCTTTAGTGTTCTACTGTACAAAGTCCGGAAATGTAAGTATGTCTGCACAGATCTGAGCTGAAGAAGACCCAGAACTTAGGGCCAGGTTTACAAGGCCCTATCGCCACCAAAGCGGCACTTTTAGTGATGCTCCTGGGCGCTATGCACTGTGCTGTATTTACAAGGTGGAGTTTAGCAACTTTTTGTTTGTGACTTCACTCCACCTTGGAGAACTTTGCGTGGATGGGGCGTGCAATGGGTGTTGCTGTGGGCTTGCCACAGCAACACCCATTGTATTTTGACACTGCCCCAGATTTACAAGAGTTTGTAAACCTGAGGCAACGCCAAAATCTAATGCCACCCCAGGGGTTGTGTTAGCATGCACAACGAGGAGAAATGCTTCCATTTCTCCTAGTTTTTTGCTCTTGAATATTGTTTTTGAGTAGGAAGGTGCCCCTTCCTGCACAAAAACAATCTCCCCACAGCACACCCATCCTTGCACCATGACACAAGGGTGGTTGCATTGGTGTTCAGCAGCAAATTTAGTGCTGGCTCAGGGGGCAACATGGGTGAGCCATATTCTTTTAAATAAAGCACATCCCTGCATTTTGGAAATGACAGAGCGCGGTGCTGCCAAATTTGGGCAGCGGCACGGTCTGTCATTTTCTCGTAAATCTGGGCCTTCATAGGGCTGTTCCGCTCTTTAAACAAACCTCATTTGATCTATAATTGCAGCAGTAGCGCCTGCATGCTGCAACTAGAATGTAGTTTCTTATAAATAATACATCAATGCTATTGTCACCAGGAGAATGCTCAATCCTGGCTCACTCAGGTCGAAATCATCTGTAGTAAAACAGTTAATACATATAAACGCGCCATCAGTTTTTTACAGTGCCAAAAAAGAATCCTTAGTGCCAGAGAAGTTGATCAGCATCTCCTCTTCCTTCCCTTGCACCAACATTCAACTACCCCAAAACAGGGGCTACCTTCCTCAGCTCTTACTGAGGCCTCCAGTCCACACCAATAACCTTTGCAGAACCACAGCTTTCATTCTACAGTCTGGCATTTCACTGCCATTGCCACCTTTTGAACATTTACTTACCTGTAGCACCACCATCTTATAGTCATCTCAACTGGTCAGTTTCCCTCTCTGCATGAATTCAAGATTGCATTGGAGTCAGCATCCATTTATTTCCCCTAGAACGGTTCCTAGCACTCTCCTTTGTCTGGCAAAGTCACAGAAGCAAGCTGTGCCCACAACCTCAGACGAAAAGCAGCCATCTTCCACCTCGCTGCCCCTTTACACCAAAATAGCTACTAGTTTTTTATACTTAATGTATTCAGTTCCCATTCATTTGCCTGTAGGTTAGATAAAATACTCTATTGCCTTTAATAATCTGCTTGGTCACCATACTTGTCCCTAAATATAACCTTGGAAATTTTATGAAATACTGTAATTTCATTGTCAAAGTGTCACTGTCAGCCCTCTAAAGCAGTGGTTCACAACCTTTTGACTTCTGTGGACCCCCACTTTATCATTACTGGAACCCCGGGGCCTCCAATGAAACATTATGGAATCTGGGGACCCCCCCCACTGAGGCACTACTTAAAGCAGGGCACCTAATTTGTTAATAATATTTAATGGAGCCACAGACCTCCTCAGGAGGGTTCATGGACCCACAGGGATCCCCGGACTACAGGTTGGGAACCACTGCCCTGAACAGTTGCTTATTTTTAGGCTCACCTCCCATGTGAATGTGCAACCTCATATAAACAAACTCCTTGACATGACTATAAGATGCCATCATGTACCAAGAACAGATTCATAAGTAGAGATTGCCATGATAGTTTCCCAATGTCTCAGACATGTATACCTTGCTGTGCTAGATTCTACACATTTCTATTGGATTTTTGTTGTTTTTGGTCTTGGTTTGTTCATTAAATTAAGCTCTATTTTTCTAACCTGGTGTGGATTAGTTTTGTGTGGTGTTTTTACTGTATTACTGTACTAGGTGTTGCACAAATACTTTACACATTGCCTCTGATTGCATTGTGCCAAGCTACCAGAGGTTGAGCACAGGTTAATTTAGGGAGTATATCTGATTTACCCTGACTAGGATTGTGGTCCATACTTGGACAAGGTGTTTAACTCTGCCAGCTAGAGACCTCATTTTCAACTGTCACCATGGATGAAAAAACAAGGACATTTATGATCCAGAAGATCTAAAGGCCTTTCTTGATGGATTTGAGGATGCTTCCATGGACACATGTGGCCCACTGGATGCACTGGCTGATGCAAACCTGGCCGAGGGAGGCAGATCACAGCCCTCTGGAGGACAGCACCCTCTGACTCAGAGGCGCCAAGAGTCAGATGGGCAGGGCCTCCATCAGGTGGTTAAGGCATTGACTAAAGACTGAGACAGGAATGCGTCCTACACCCCCCTGAAATAGCAAATATCTCAGGCTGAGGATGGGCTCCTATGACCTAATGGTTTTACCCCAATGCCTACACAAAGCATCACTCTTTGTGGGTATATCACCTGTTCACCAACATCCAACATTGGGTGGCTCCTCTAAGTCAGCAGACCAGTCGTTTGGCCTAGGGCATCCTGGACCCAGGAGCAGTGACCTCTAAAGTTCATCCCTTCTCCAAATCTACCGGTGCATAGGAAAAGCACACTACCTCTTCAGTGTAACACCACGTGCCACCCATGGTACACCTTACTTTTCCACCCCCACTCATCTCCCCTGTTAGAAATGGGGTTTCTGGTTGGCTAGGGTATGCACCTAAGCCAGGCAGAAACCGCCCACTCAAGTCAGGGCAAGGGAGTTACACATCCAAGATAACCCCTGTTCACCCCTTGGTAGCTTGTCATGAGCAGTCAGGCCTAACCCCGAGGCAATGTGTAAAGCGAATGCAAAACACACACAACGCACGTGACTCACTATCCCCACCACAAAGGAAACACAACACCAAGTTTTCTGAAAAAATACTGTATTGTACACAACGCAATTATTAGACCAAACACAACATATCAGTAATATCCTGCTACCTTAGCATCAGAACGTTACATATAGTTGCTCTCCAGAACCAGGAGTAGTCACATATTACACACAGGTTACCTAGTATTCTGCAACATAAGCAGTAGTCAGGAATCATATTACTACACAAATGCCCTTGTCGTAGAAATATCATAAGTGCCCATAGCAGGAACATTATAAAACATATGTCAAGTGAAGAAAACATATTAGCATGTCATGGCCATAAAAGGAACACCAGCACATATATGCAACACATATATCAAACGTCATAAAAATAGGTAGGCAACATATACATCAGTAATGCCCATGTAAGGACTTGATGGCCTATAAATGTCCTTTAAAAGTACCTGTTTCACGATGCTGCGGCACCTCCAGTGCCATAAGAAGATCAGAAAGGGGCCTCTGGCGTTCCACTGTGCAAAATGGGGGCCCTCTGGTGATTTGGGGGAGGAGGGGGCCAACACGCACCCCTGCTGGATTTATGACAGGCCCCTCCTGGGGCCCATGATCTCTGGGGGCCCCCCAGCCTCAACAGGCCCTCCTCCAAAGGGGTGGGGGGCAAAGCACACCCAAAACAACAAGGGCCAAGCAGTAGGGGCACCCACCCGGCTCTGGCGGGGGGCCAAACAGCTGACGCAGGACCTAGAGGTCCGGGGAGCCTCTGGCAAGGCTTCCACCCCGCCTGCGTCCTGCAAAGGGCAAGTTTGGGCTCTACTGGGGCCGGGGGAGCCTCCGATGAGGCTTCCTTCCCCCCACCAGTCCGAAAAGATACAAAGGGGCCCGGCGGTGCGGGTGACCCTCAGTTGATGCTTCTTTACCCCGCCCGGCTCAGGAGACAACACAGAGTGGGTCAGGCACACAGCAGCAGGCAGGCACCAAAGCAGGTGCCTGCTTGGCCCCTTGGGCACGCCTGGGTGCGTGCTCCCCCCGGGGGCACGGTAGGAGCGCGCTCGCTCCTTTCCTTTCTGTTTGTGGTGCCCCAGGGGCGCCGGGGACAGTGAGGCTCTGGCACGCTCTACAAATGAAACCGGGCCGCGGCAGTGAAAATAAAGAACACACGCTTAACCAAGCACAACGCCCGGGTCGCGGCTGTGAATTCTGGTGGCAGAAAAGTGCTTTCAAGCACTTGGGGAGGAGATCCTTAGCCACCAGATCGTGCTTTGAGAGCGCTTTGCAAATTAATAAACGAGCGCTCCTCCAGGTGCTAGATCCATGTTGCAGGGGTCCAGGGCCATGGGACCCAGCCCCTGGGGGACAATGCTAATGGAAGAGGCACACAGGTGAAAGGGCCCAGCAGCAGGCCAGCACCAAGTGGATGCAGGCAGGTGGCAGTTCCTTACACTGACCAAGCAGGTCACAGGTCAGCACAGCAGCAGCAGTCCATGGTGGTTCCTGGGGAGCCCCTAAACAGTCTGTGGCCAGTTCCAGGTAAGTTCCAAGAATTCCCAAATTGTGGGGAAAATTCCCCTGTACTTATACTCAGTTTTACAGTGGGTTACAAAGGAATGGGAGTGGAGGTTCCACCCAGTTACAACTGGTTCTGGGAGTGCCCCCTCTCTCCTCCCGCTCAGGCTCCAAACATCAGTTGTGGGTAAACGACCCTATTGTGTGAGGCCAGGGTACAGCCTTTACAAATGTAGGTGTGCCCCACCTCTCCCTTCTCTTAGCCCAGGAAGACTATTCAGCATGCAGATGCACCTCTGTGACACCTCCACCCTCCCGGTGTACAGGCTATCTGAAAAGTATTCATAAAGCCCAACTGTCACTCTGCCCAGACGTGGATTGGAGTCAAGCTGCAAAACACCAGAGTCATAAGCACAGAGAAATGCTCACTTTCTAGAAGTGGCATTTCTGTAATAGTAATAAAAAAAAACACTCACACCAGTAAGCAGCATGCATTTCTCATCACCATTACAACCATACCAAACATGCCTACTCTACCCCTCATAAATCAGAAAATACCCCCTACACATAAGGCAGGGCATTGCCAATGTAATCCTATAAGAAGGCAGCACTCACACCAGTGAGACACCAAGTTAGGCTGTTTGTCACTACCAGGACAGGCCACGCAACCTGGAACATGTCCTGTCACCTACATACATAGCACCCTGCCCATAGGGTTAGCTTGGGCCTACCTTAGGGTTGACTTACATGTAGTAAAAGGGGAGTTCTGGGCCCTGCAAGTAAATTTAAATGCCAGGTCCCTGTAGCAGAAAACTGTGCACACAGGCCCCGCGCTAGCAGGCCTGAGACAGGTTTGAAAGGCTACTTCAGTGGGTGGCGCAAGCAGCACTGCAGGCCCACTAGTAGCATTTAATTTACATGCCCTGGGTATAGAGATACCACTGTACAAGGGACTTATAGGTAAATTAAATATGCCAATTAGGTATAAGCCAATCATACCAACTTTAGATGGGAGAGCACCTGCACTTTAGCACTGATAAGCAGTGATAAAGTGCTCAGAGTCCTAGAGCCAACAGTGAGAGGTCAGAAAAAATTAGGAGGAAAGAGGTAAAAGGTCAGGGGATGAACCTACCACAAGGGACAGGTCCAACATCCCCCAATTAGCCATGAGGACCTACTGACTCCTGGGGACCAGTGGGGTGACACCATTGGATGCAGGACCGAGTTCCGGGTGCCAAGAGTTTTTCTTCCCCTTCCCAGACTTCCTCACCCCACATTTAACTTTTCCCCACAGTTCTCGCCCATCCCATTCGTACATCTCAGGGGGGACCCAAGCTCTAACCCCACATGTTACCTATGTACAGGAGCTGATGACTTTATCCAACTGTACCCGTTCCCTAACTTCCTGAGGAAATGCCTGCCCCTCTTGTGATCTCCTCGCTGAATGTAATGGCCTCTCACACTTCATCAAGTGGAAGAAGATTCTCCATAGAACAAAATGAATATTCAATTCCGCTTTATTTCAGTAAAAACATACCATAAAAGCACATGTACAAAAACAATTAAAACAGAATGAAATATAAGAACAGCTCAAAATCCTTTGGTTAAAACAATAAAATACGATATGATTTAAAGGACTCAAGTATATGCTGTAACTGCTATAAGGCAGTGCAGCACCTTTGGAGCTAACTTTCATAGGGTATGCATAAATATATATTTTATCAAAGTACAGAACCCCTTGCAAATAATACACAACATTATAAATGGCAATTTAAAAATGTAAGTCTAAGATACCAGATGGCTTCCAAAAGGTTTGCTATGGAACATGCCACTATCACATTAGGGTCTGATTTACAGATCCTGAGTTCCTAAAACCCATAGAGTTACAAAATGGAACAATCCAGTGGGCCTTCTGCTTGGAGTATGCTGGACAATGAAAAAGAACATGGGCGGGACATTCAGCAATCCCACAGCCCATTGCGCATAAATTGGAATGGCTATTAGACTTCAGCCATCTATGAGTTAAAGTGCGTAGGGGGAGTGACCCTATTCTGAATCTGATATAAAGTGCTCGTGCAAATGGAGATAAAATTGCATCCATATAATGCTCAAACTCATAGTGACATCTGAGCAGTAAAAGATTGTTTGTCATACAAGACGTGGGCACTTCTGATAATTTATCTGCTTGTACATTTAGCCAATACACGTCCTTCACAACCTGAGTAGCATTTTTTGGAAGGAGAAAGGGGTCTGTCTAGTAATTTCTCAGACCAAGTTTGGTGAGAGTATTCTAACATAATTGCACCACCTAACTTTTTTAGATCACTGAATGAATGGACACTGCCCTTATCCTGAAAACCCACCTGACACCACCTGAATCCTCGAAACTCAAGAGAGACTGGGTGGGCACTGTGGTCGTAGTCGCCGCACAAGAGCCTTAGATACACCATACACATCCCCCGGTATCTGTTCCAAGAAAAGCAGTGGTGCTATCCTTACACAACGTAATCTGCCCTTCAAATAGCTCAAGAATTGGAGTGATGAGGAGGGGTGGTAGGTGTTTGCCAAACTTCATTTTCTCGACCGGACCCTGAGCCTGGGCTATGTATACATGCCCAATTCCTGACAAACCTCTGCTGCATGTTGCTGACCTTCAGATGCACATCTCTATTATTGGGGAAGGACTACAATTTAGCTCCTGACCCCTTCTTGACAGTAGTGGACCGCCACTCTCATGCAGAGTCAGCATATTGCATGACCTCCTATTCGATCATTCCTTAGCGGATGTGTGGCATCTCTTGCATCCATCGTACAGTGAATACACCTTTTTCTCCTGCACGCATGACAGCAGTCTCACATTGACTATTTTCTCCTCCAGGAACTGCTCTTCTCCTTTGTCACAGACCGCACTATCCATGATGCTGCTGTTGCGGACCATGACATGGTCAGTCTAGATCTGGATTTTGGTCCTACCTCCCCACTGCCTGCCTGTTGGCAGAAGACCGCCTTATTCTATGCATTCTGCAAGCATAAGGAGGTCCCCCAAACCCATACCATCACCTATCTGCAGGAAAATAAGGGTTCAGTGTCCTCTGCCCGGATGCTCTGGTCTGTCAGGAAGGCCACCCTGAGAAGGGACATGATGAGGGCCTCAGCCGTGGCTATGTCACAATCACACTCTGCCCTACGTGCCCAATGTTCACTCACTATTAGGCCTTGATATTTGCTAAAATGCCCCTCAAATCGCTCTTCATGGCTGCAATGGAAAAACCACTTGTAAAGCTCCAGTCGAATGAATATTATCTAGGGATGGAAGGCTGCTGGTAGCCCAGCTATGCCAAGCACAAATCACAGCTTGCAATCCCGGCCCAATTTAGCTTCTCCAGTGCTCTCCTGACCCAACCCCAAGCTATTGTGGGGTGCTTTGCGGAATTATACTCTTCCCTCTGCAGTTCAGAGTTCACTCTCTCCACAAAACAAATTGATGCCGTCCTGCACCAGCGTCACCTACCTTCCGTGACAGACATGGGCAGGTCCCTGCTAACGGGAGACAGCACTGATGACGAGGTGGCAGAGACAATATTGTCACTCCCCATTTGCAGCCCTGGGTCAAGATGGGCTACCTGGAGAGTACTACAAGATGGGCAAGACTACCCTAATCCTACCTTTGACTCAGGCCCACAAGGAGGCCATAGACTCAAGCTTACTGGGCCAAATTTCCAATACAGCCACCATCCCCAAAGAAGGCACGGAACTGCTTGAGTGTGCCAGCTGCCACCCAGTTTCTGTGATCAATGTGGATCTGAAGATATTCACCAAGATATTAGCCCTCAAATTAGTTTAAGTGATTGCACAATTGATCCATCCCTCGCAAGTGGGCTTTGTCCCAGACTGCACCTCGCGTGATCACCTGCGGACCTTTACACAACTCTGATGGCATGTGAAGGATAATTAGGTGGAGAGGCTAGCACTACCCCTTGATGCCAAGAACATCTTTGCCTGAGTAGAGTGACCTTACCTCTTTAGAGTCATACAGCACATGGAAGTCTGTCTCCTCTACGACTCAAGCCAAACGAAGTCCAATGTAGGCCTTCCTATCTGAGCAGGGGCAGCGACCTCGTACTGTTTCACCTAGCGATGGAGCCTCTCTCCACTGCCATATGTCTCTCAGCAGAGGTGGCAGGGATTTTGGTTGGTTCCACAGATGCGAAGGCTCTCCTTTATGCAGATGATGACCTTCTTCTTCTCTCTCATCCCAGCTCTTGATTGACCACCATCATGTCTATCATTGATTACTTCTTCTTCCTACATGGGATATAAAGTCATTTAGCCAAAGAGTGAAGTGTTGTTGTTGTCCACAGGGTCTACCAGAGCATCTCTCTCCACACATGACATGAGATGGGTGCCCCACAGGCTAAAATACCTTGGCATCATAGTCAATAATGGTCTGTGTCAAATGATGGAAGATAACCTCCTTCCCCTCTGGGACGGGACCCAAAAGGACTTTATCCATATAAAACACCTGAATCTGTCCTTGTGGGACAGAGTCCAAACTATAAAAATGATGGTGTCCCTGAGCTATAAATATATTTTTAGTATGTTGTACTGAAAATACCCCTCGTTATCATGAGATGAACAGACTCAAACATCTGATCATACATCTAGAGCGGCAGACACCCTAGAATGCGGGCAATGAATCTGTGGGCCAACACGATGGCTGGTGACTTACGCCTCTCATACAACACTTCCTACTGCCTGCCCCTTCAGTTGTCTCAGATAATGCCTGATCTGGGTGATCTGAAAAGTGCGCTAAATGACCCCTCTCAACTTCCCTCCCTCAATCTACCTGCCTCAACCTCTACCGCCGCCTGCTGAGAGCAAGAAAGAAGGCAGCCCTGGCAACACACCCTGGCAACAACACCAAAGGACTTTTTAACATTGTTAACAAATTCTCCAACCCAGCTGCTAGCAAAAACATCACACCCTCCCAGGAGATGTGTGACAACCTCACCAACTTCTTTCATGGCAAGAATGCAACCAAATACAGAAATTTCAAACCCCAAACTACACCTACAGACTTCATCGACGGATACAATTCTCCAACCGGGCTATTAGTGAAAACAATATTACACGCTCACTGGAGATGTGCAACAACCTCACCAACTTCTTTCATGACAAGATTGCAACCATATACAGAGATTTCAAACCCCAACCTACACGTACCAACTTCATCGACAGATACACCACCACCACAACCAACACCAAGCACAGACTGACCACCTGGAACCTATTCTTCAACCAGGACACAACCTCCACCATGAAATCCATCCACTTGGAAGCCCCCCTTCGATCCTTGCCCGCACCACATCTTCAATCGCAGAAGCTAAAGAATTGGCCAAGAACCCACCACTCTGCACAACGCCTTCATCACCACTGCAACATTTCCCAATGCCTGGAAACATGTAAATGTCAAAACACTCCTCAAAAAACCCTTCACAGACACCAGCATACTCAAGCACTGCTAGCCAATCTCCCTGCTCCCATTCCCAGCAAAGTTACTCAAACAAGCAACTCATGTCATATCTGGAGCAGAACTAGCTGCTCACTGCCTCCCAATCTGGCTTCAGCCCTGAATACAGCCACCAACAACATCTGAACCGTCCTCACCAAGGAGGAGCAGCAGCTCAGATCCTCCTCGACCTCTCTGCAGCCTTCAACACCGCATTTGACTACACACTGATCAACAGACTCCTCCACATTTGTATCCAAGGGGATGCTCTCAGATGGATCACCTCCTTCTTTTTTGGAAGAATCTAAAGGAACCACCAGAAACCAAATAAATCATCTGCAGTGTCCCCCAAGGATCATCCCTCAGCCCGATGCTTTTCAACGCACACATGACCCTACTAGCCACCATCGTCAGATCCCACGGTCTCAACAGTCTCCTACACAGATGAAACCCAGCTCATCCTCTCACTCACTGATAACCCTACCACCACCAAAGCCATCTTCCACAGATGCATGACAAGTGTCACCAACAGGATGAAAAACATCTACCTGCAGCTCAACTAAGACAAGACTGAAGTTCTGATTTTCAGTAACAGCAGCAACACATGGAATGACTCCTGATGGCCTTCAGAACTAGGACCCACACCCACTCCCTCTCAGTATGCCAGAAACCTAGGAACCTTCATTAGCAACAGGCTCACCATGAATTCACAGATAAAAGCTGTCTCTTCCACCTGCTTTTTCACTCCACACATTCTATGTTAGATCTTCAGGTGGCTACCCTTACACACGAGACGTACTGTGACACAGGCCCTCATCACCAGACGATTGTACTACGGCAATGCCTTCTATGTAGGAGTCACTGCACACTCCCTACAGAGAATGCCACAGCCAGACTCATCCTCAACCTTCCCCAGCAATCCCACATCACACCATTGGCTCCTGTGCAGAAGAGATGCTGATTCAAGCTGCTGACCCATGCACACACGGCTCTATATGGCTAAGACC
Organism: Pleurodeles waltl; assembly: GCF_031143425.1. Classification (NCBI taxonomy): domain Eukaryota; kingdom Metazoa; phylum Chordata; class Amphibia; order Caudata; family Salamandridae; genus Pleurodeles; species Pleurodeles waltl. The sequence goes on along the minus strand of NC_090443.1, from coordinate 800,170,035 downwards.
CATCTACATTAACCACTGCCTGAAATTCCACCAACTGTTGAGAAGATTACGCTCCCCCTCTCTATCATTTTCCCACACTCCTCGCATCCACCAAAGCAGAAGTGGAAGATAAATCTTCTCTCTCAGCAAAAACCTGGCACAGCCTCCGCACCCAACTCCGGAACATTACCTCACATCCAGAATTCCGTAGGGCCCTCAAGACGTAGCTGTTCAAATGAGACACAGAGACCTGCAAGTCTCTAGAAACCCTATTGGGTGGTTAGCCACCCTTTATAAATTCAGTTTGATCGTGTGTGGGTAACCATAGAATGCCATATCATGGGATCAGGATGCTGTACCCAGCCGTGCTACCTTTCATCATCTTTCCATCCATGGCAGCACAAAGTAGTACTGGCAATCACTGCTGCAGCATGGAAAACAATCCATAGGCTTATAGGGACTGACCCTTTTTATTATGGAGTGGCAATGATATGGCACAATGCTGCCATCGGAAGAGTCAGGGCCCCTTTCTATTTGGCAACCTTGGACACAAGTGGAGTGCTGTATATAGACTTTAAACACTTTCCATCATTAAAACAGCAGCTTAACCTTACCCAGGCAGGCCATTGGAAGAAACAACTATCCCACAGCCTCTAGGCCATATTAGGTCCCCTAACTCATGACTTCTCGCATTCTGCAATACCTATGACTTTAGGGATGATATTAGGGCTGGTATTAGGACTATATAGTGCTCATAGGAGAGGCTCACTCAAAACCCCTAATGACAATGAAGCACACCACACCAGGTGGCAGGCCGTCTTGGAAAGGGAATATGCCCTGACGGATTGGGAAGATATACTCTACTCCCACAACAGGGTTCTTTGGGAGCCTTTCCTCAAATTCCTCTACTTCAAAATATTGCATGATTGGTATTGGTCCATGTGGCAATTACACCGAGTGGGTTTCCTGCCTCACAGTAGATGCTGGAGATGCTAAGAGGATCCATGTGACCTGCAACATGTACAGCGGAGATGCCCCATGATACGTCCCTATTGGGACATCGTGTGGACCCACTTGCAAAGCCTCCATCCTCAGCTTGTCCAGCCCTCGAAGTGCCACAACCTTCTGCACAACATTGATATTGCTCCTGAGATAGACACCCACACCCATTGTTGGTAGCCACAGCATTAGAGGTGGCAAAGATTTGCATCCTTCGCCACTGGCACCAGCCTACATGCCCCATAGCCACCAAGCTGTACAGAGTAGCCTTACATGAATGGTACACTGTAAGGAAATGCCTCCTTGGCATGGTTGCCCCCTGACTTTTTGCCTTTGCTGATGCTATGTTTACAATTGAAAGTGTGCTGAGGCCTGCTAACCAGGCCCCAGCACCAGTGTTCTTTCCCTAACCTGTACTTTTGTATCCACAATTGGCAGACCCTGGCATCCAGATAAGTCCCTTGTAACTGGTACTTCTAGTACCAAGGGCCCTGATGCCAAGGAAGGTCTCTAAGGGCTGCAGCATGTCTTATGCCACCCTGGAGACCTCTCACTCAGCACAGACACACTGCTTGCCAGCTTGTGTGTGCTAGTGAGGACAAAACGAGTAAGTCGACATGGCACTCCCCTCAGGGTGCCATGCCAGCCTCTCACTGCCTATGCAGTATAGGTAAGACACCCCTCTAGCAGGCCTTACAGCCCTAAGGCAGGGTGCACTATACCATAGGTGAGGGTACCAGTGCATGAGCATGGTACCCCTACAGTGTCTAAACAAAACCTTAGACATTGTAAGTGCAGGGTAGCCATAAGAGTATATGGTCTGGGAGTTTGTCAAACACGAACTCCACAGCACCATAATGGCTACACTGAAAACTGGGAAGTTTGGTATCAAACTTCTCAGCACAATAAATGCACACTGATGCCAGTGTACATTTTATTGCAAAATACACCCCAGAGGGCACCTTAGAGGTGCCCCCTGAAACTTAACCGACTATCTGTGTAGGCTGACTAGTTCCAGCAGCCTGCCACACTAGAGACATGTTGCTGGCCCCATGGGGAGAGTGCCTTTGTCACTCTGAGGCCAGTAACAAAGCCTGCACTGGGTGGAGATGCTAACACCTCCCCCAGGCAGGAGCTGTAACACCTGGCGGTGAGCCTCAAAGGCTCACCCCTTTGTCACAGCACCGCAGGACACTCCAGCTAGTGGAGTTGCCCGCCCCCTCCGGCCCGGCCCCCACTTTTGGCGGCAAGGCCGGAGAAAATAATGAGAATAACAAGGAGGAGTCACTGGCCAGTCAGGACAGCCCCTAAGGTGTCCTGAGCTGAGGTGACTCTAACTTTTAGAAATCCTCCATCTTGCAGATGGAGGATTCCCCCAATAGGGTTAGGATTGTGACCCCCTCCCCTTGGGAGGAGACACAAAGAGGGTGTACCCACCCTCAGGGCTAGTAGCCATTGGCTACTAACCCCCCAGACCTAAACACGCCCTTAAATTTTGTATTTAAGGGCTACCCTGAACCCTAGAAAATTAGATTCCTGCAACTACAAGAAGAAGGACTGCCTAGCTGAAAAACCCCTGCAGAGGAAGACCAGAAGACGACAACTGCCTTGGCTCCAGAAACTCACCGGCCTGTCTCCTGCCTTCCAAAGATCCTGCTCCAGCGACGCCTTCCAAAGGGACCAGCGACCTCGACATCCTCTGAGGACTGCCCCTGCTTCGAAAAGACAAGAAACTCCCGAGGACAGCGGACCTGCTCCAAGAAAGGCTGCAACTTTGTTTCCAGCAGCCTTGAAAGAACCCTGCAAGCTCCCCGCAAGAAGCGTGAGACTTGCAACACTGCACCCGGCGACCCCGACTCGGCTGGTGGAGAACCAACACCTCAGGGAGGACCCCCGGACTACTCTACGACTGTGAGTACCAAAACCTGTCCCCCCTGAGCCCCCACAGCGCCGCCTGCAGAGGGAATCCCGAGGCTTCCCCTGACCGCGACTCTCTGAAACCTAAGTCCCGACGCCTGGAAAAGACCCTGCACCCGCAGCCCCCAGGACCTGAAGGACCGGACTTTCACTGGAGAAGTGACCCCCAGGAGTCCCTCTCCCTTGCCCAAGTGGAGGTTTCCCCGAGGAAGCCCCCCCTTGCCTGCCTGCAGCGCTGAAGAGATCCGTTGATCTCTCATAGACTAACATTGCGAACCCGACGCTTGTTTCTACACTGCACCCGGCCGCCCCTGCGCTGCTGAGGGTGAAATTTCTGTGTGGGCTTGTGTCCCCCCCGGTGCCCTACAAAACCCCCCTGGTCTGCCCTCCGAAGACGCGGGTACTTACCTGCAAGCAGACCGGAACCGGGGCACCCCCTTCTCTCCATTCTAGCCTATGCGTTTTGGGCACCACTTTGAACTCTGCACCTGACCGGCCCTGAGCTGCTGGTGTGGTGACTTTGGGGTTGCTCTGAACCCCCAACGGTGGGCTACCTTGGACCAAGAACTGAACCCTGTAAGTGTCTTACTTACCTGGTAAATCTAACAAAAACTTACCTCCCCCAGGAACTGTGAAAATTGCACTGTGTCCACTTTTAAAGTAGCTATTTGTCAATAACTTGAAAAGTATACATGCAATTGAAATGATTCAAAGTTCCTAATGTACTTACCTGCAATACCTTTCAAACAAGATATTACATGTTAAATTTGAACCTGTGGTTCTTAAAATAAACTAAGAAAAGATATTTTTCTATAACAAAACCTATTGGCTGGATTTGTCTCTGAGTGTGTGTACCTCATTTATTGTCTATGTGTATGTACAACAAATGCTTAACACTACTCCTTGGATAAGCCTACTGCTCGACCACACTACCACAAAATAGAGCATTAGTATTATCTCTTTTTACCACTATTTTACCTCTAAGGGGAACCCTTGGACTCTGTGCATGCTATTCCTTACTTTGAAATAGCACATACAGAGCCAACTTCCTACATTGGTGGATCAGCGGTGGGGTACAAGACTTTGCCTTTGCTGGACTACTCAGCCAATACCTGATCACATGACAAATTCCAAAATTGTCATTAGAAATTGATTTGTGCAATTTGAAAAGTTTTCTAAATTCTTAAAAGACCTGCTAGGGCCTTGTGTTAGTTCCTGTTTAGCATTTCTTTTAGAGTTTAAAAGTTTGTAAAAGTTTGAATTAGATTCTAGAACCAGTTGTAGATTCTTAAAAAGTATTCCAACTTTTAGAAGCAAAATGTCTAGCACAGATGTGACTGTGGTGGAACTCGACACCACACCTTACCTCCATCTTAAGATGAGGGAGCTAAGGTCACTCTGTAAAATAAAGAAAATAACAATGGGCCCCAAACCTACCAAAATACAGCTCCAGGAGCTTTTGGCAGAGTTTGAAAAGGCCAACCCCTCTGAGGGTGGCAACTCAGAGGAAGAGGATAGTGACTTGGAGGAAAATTCCCCCCTACCAGTCCTATCTAGGGAGAACAGGGTCCCTCAAACCCTGACTCCAAAAATAATAGTCAGAGATGCTGGTTCCCTCACAGGAGAGACCAACACCTCTGAAATCACTGAGGATAACTCCAGTGAAGAGGACATCCAGTTAGCCAGGATGGCCAAAAGATTGGCTTTGGAAAGACAGATCCTAGCCATAGAGAGGGAAAGACAAGAGATGGGCCTAGGACCCATCAATGGTGGCAGCAACATAAATAGGGTCAGAGATTCTCCTGACATGTTGAAAATCCCTAAAGGGATTGTAACTAAATATGAAGATGGTGATGACATCACCAAATGGTTCACAGCTTTTGAGAGGGCTTGTGTAACCAGAAAAGTGAACAGATCTCACTGGGGTGCTCTCCTTTGGGAAATGTTCACAGGAAAGTGTAGGGATAGACTCCTCACACTCTCTGGACAAGATGCAGAATCTTATGACCTCATGAAGGGTACCCTGATTGAGGGCTTTGGATTCTCCACTGAGGAGTATAGGATTAGATTCAGGGGGGCTCAAAAATCCTCGAGCCAGACCTGGGTTGACTTTGTAGACTACTCAGTAAAAACACTAGATGGTTGGATTCAAGGCAGTGGTGTAAGTAATTATGATGGGCTGTACAATTTATTTATGAAAGAACACCTGTTAAGTAATTGTTTCAATGATAAACTGCATCAGCATCTGGTAGACCTAGGACCAATTTCTCCCCAAGAATTGGGAAAGAAGGCGGACCATTGGGTCAAGACAAGGGTGTCCAAAACTTCCACAGGGGGTGTCCAAAAGAAAGGGGTCACAAAACCTCCCCAGGGGAAAGGTGGTGAGACAGCCAAAAATAAAAATAGTCAAGAGTCTTCTAAAGGCCCCCAAAAACCTGCACAGGAGGGTGGGCCCAGAGCCTCTTCACAAAACAATCCTGGGTACAAGGGTAAAAACTTTGATCCCAAAAAGGCCTGGTGTCGAAACTGTAGTCAGTCTGGACACCAAACTGGAGACAAGGCCTGTCCCAAGAAAAGTTCCACTCCAAACTCCAATCCAGGTAACACTGGAATGGCTAGTCTCCAAGTGGGATCAACAGTGTGCCCAGAGCAAATCAGGGTCCACACTGAAGCTACTCTAGTCTCTGAGGGTGGGGTGGATTTAGCCACACTAGCTGCCTGGCCCCCTAACATGCAAAAATACAGGCAGCAGCTCTTTATTAATGGGACAAGTGTAGAGGGCCTGAGGGATACAGGTGCCAGTGTCACCATGGTGACAGAGAAACTGGTTTCCCCTGGCCAATACCTGACTGGAAAAACGTATACAGTCACCAATGCTGACAATCAAACTAAAGCACATCCCATGGCAATGGTAACTTTAGAATGGGGAGGGGTCAATGGCCTGAAACAGGTGGTGGTCTCCTCAAACATCCCAGTAGACTGTCTGCTTGGAAATGACCTGGAGTCCTCAGCATGGGCTGAGGTAGAGCTAAAAACCCATGCAGCCATGCTGGGTATCCCTGAACTGGTGTGTGTAAAAACAAGAGCACAATGCAAGGCACAGGGTGAAAAAGTAGAGCTGGAGTCTGGAAAAATGGCCCAGCCTACCAAGAGAAAAGGAAAGTCAGTTGGGAAACCAACTGCAACACAGTCAGAAAAAGAGAACCTCTCTTCTCAGGAAGAAGTTCTGCCCTCTGAGGGAACTGAGCCTTTGGAACTTGAACCTTATCAGGTTGAGCTCTTAGGCCCAGGGGGACCCTCAAGGGAGGAGCTGTGTAAGGGACAAGAAACCTGTCCCTCTCTTGAAGGCCTTAGGCAGCAAGCTGCTGAAGAGTCCAAGGGCAAGAAAAATGGAACACATAGGGTCTATTGGGAAGATGGACTCCTGTACACTGAGGCCAGAGACCCCAAACCTGGTGCCACTAGGAGAGTGGTAGTGCCTCAGTCGTTCAGAGAGTTTATTCTCACCTTAGCCCATGATATTCCCCTTGCTGGGCATTTGGGACAAACCAAGACGTGGGAGAGGTTAGTCAACCACTTCTACTGGCCCAATATGTCCCAGAAGGTTAAGGAGTTTTGCCTCTCCTGCCCCACCTGTCAATCCAGTGGTAAGACAGGTGGGCACCCAAAGGCCCCCCTCATTCCACTTCCAGTGGTGGGGGTCCCCTTTGAAAGAGTGGGTGTGGACATAGTTGGTCCACTAGAACCTCCCACAGCCTCAGGAAATATGTACATCCTAGTAGTAGTGGATCATGCTACTAGGTATCCTGAAGCTATTCCCCTTAGGTCGACTACTGCCCCTGCAGTAGCCAAGGCCCTCATTGGTATCTTTACCAGAGTGGGTTTCCCTAAGGAGGTGGTGTCTGACAGAGGTACCAACTTCATGTCAGCATACCTAAAACACATGTGGAATGAGTGTGGAGTGACTTACAAATTCACTACACCATACCATCCACAAACTAATGGCTTAGTTGAGAGATTCAACAAGACATTAAAAGGCATGATCATGGGGCTCCCAGAAAAACTCAAAAGGAGATGGGATGTCCTCCTGCCATGTCTGCTTTTTGCTTACAGAGAGGTGCACAGAAGGGAGTAGGATTCTCACCCTTTGAACTTCTGTTTGGCCACCCTGCAAGGGGACCACTTGCTCTTGTTAAAGAAGGCTGGGAGAGACCTCTTCATGAGCCTAAACAAGACATAGTGGACTATGTACTTGGCCTTCGCTCTAGAATGGCAGAGTACATGGAAAAGGCAACCAAAAACCTTGAGGCCAGCCAACAGCTCCAGAAGTTTTGGTATGACCAAAAGGCTGCACTGGTTGAGTTCCAACCAGGGCAGAAAGTCTGGGTTCTGGAGCCTGTGGCTCCCAGGGCACTCCAGGACAAATGGAGTGGCCCTTACCCAGTGCTAGAAAGGAAGAGTCAGGTCACCTACCTGGTGGACCTGGGCACAAGCAGGAGCCCCAAGAGGGTGATCCATGTGAACCGCCTTAAGCTCTTCCATGACAGGGCTGATGTGAATCTGTTGATGGTAACAGATGAGGATCAGGAGGCAGAGAGTGAACCTCTCCCTGATCTTCTGTCATCAGACCCAAAAGATGGCTCAGTAGATGGAGTGATCTACTCAGACACCCTCTCTGGCCAACAGCAAGCTGATTGTAGGAGAGTCCTACAACAGTTTCCTGAACTCTTCTCCTTAACCCCTGGTCAGACACACCTGTGTACCCATGATGTGGACACAGGAGACAGCATGCCTGTCAAAAACAAAATTTTCAGACAGTCTGACCATGTTAAGGAAAGCATTAAGGTGGAAGTCCACAAGATGCTGGAATTGGGAGTAATTGAGCGCTCTGACAGCCCCTGGGCTAGCCCAGTGGTCTTAGTCCCCAAACCTCACACCAAAGATGGAAAGAAAGAGATGAGGTTTTGTGTGGACTACAGAGGGCTCAATTCTGTCACCAAGACAGATGCTCATCCAATTCCTAGAGCTGATGAGCTCATAGATAAATTAGGTGCTGCCAAATTCCTAAGTACCTTTGACTTGACAGCAGGGTACTGGCAAATAAAAATGGCACCTGGAGCAAAAGAGAAAACAGCATTCTCCACACCTGATGGGCATTATCAGTTTACTGTTATGCCCTTTGGTTTAAAGAATGCCCCTGCCACCTTCCAAAGGTTGGTGAATCAAGTCCTTGCTGGTTTGGAGTCCTTTAGCACAGCTTATCTTGATGATATTGCTGTCTTTAGCTCCACCTGGCAGGATCACCTGGTCCACCTGAAGAAGGTTTTGAAGGCTCTGCAATCTGCAGGCCTCTCTATCAAGGCATCCAAATGCCAGATAGGGCAGGGAACTGTGGTTTACTTGGGCCACCTTGTAGGTGGAGGCCAAGTTCAGCCACTCCAACCCAAGATCCAGACTATTCTGGACTGGGTAGCTCCAAAAACCCAGACTCAAGTCAGGGCATTCCTTGGCTTGACTGGGTATTACAGGAGGTTTGTGAAGGGATATGGATCCATTGTGACAGCCCTCACTGAACTCACCTCCAAGAAAATGCCCAAGAAAGTGAACTGGACTGTGGAATGCCAACAGGCCTTTGACACCCTGAAACAGGCAATGTGCTCAGCACCAGTTCTAAAAGCTCCAGATTATTCTAAGCAGTTCATTGTGCAGACAGATGCCTCTGAACATGGGATAGGGGCAGTTTTGTCCCAAACAAATGATGATGGCCTTGACCAGCCTGTTGCTTTCATTAGCAGGAGGTTACTCCCCAGGGAGCAGCGTTGGAGTGCCATTGAGAGGGAGGCCTTTGCTGTGGTTTGGTCCCTGAAGAAGCTGAGACCATACCTCTTTGGGACTCACTTCCTAGTTCAAACTGACCACAGACCTCTCAAATGGCTGATGCAAATGAAAGGTGAAAATCCTAAACTGTTGAGGTGGTCCATCTCCCTACAGGGATTGGACTTTATAGTGGAACACAGACCTGGGACTGCCCATGCCAATGCAGATGGCCTTTCCAGGTTCTTCCACTTAGAAAATGAAGACTCTCTTGGGAAAGGTTAGTCTCATCCTCTTTCGTTTGGGGGGGGGTTGTGTAAGGAAATGCCTCCTTGGCATGGTTGCCCCCTGACTTTTTGCCTTTGCTGATGCTATGTTTACAATTGAAAGTGTGCTGAGGCCTGCTAACCAGGCCCCAGCACCAGTGTTCTTTCCCTAACCTGTACTTTTGTATCCACAATTGGCAGACCCTGGCATCCAGATAAGTCCCTTGTAACTGGTACTTCTAGTACCAAGGGCCCTGATGCCAAGGAAGGTCTCTAAGGGCTGCAGCATGTCTTATGCCACCCTGGAGACCTCTCACTCAGCACAGACACACTGCTTGCCAGCTTGTGTGTGCTAGTGAGGACAAAACGAGTAAGTCGACATGGCACTCCCCTCAGGGTGCCATGCCAGCCTCTCACTGCCTATGCAGTATAGGTAAGACACCCCTCTAGCAGGCCTTACAGCCCTAAGGCAGGGTGCACTATACCATAGGTGAGGGTACCAGTGCATGAGCATGGTACCCCTACAGTGTCTAAACAAAACCTTAGACATTGTAAGTGCAGGGTAGCCATAAGAGTATATGGTCTGGGAGTTTGTCAAACACGAACTCCACAGCACCATAATGGCTACACTGAAAACTGGGAAGTTTGGTATCAAACTTCTCAGCACAATAAATGCACACTGATGCCAGTGTACATTTTATTGCAAAATACACCCCAGAGGGCACCTTAGAGGTGCCCCCTGAAACTTAACCGACTATCTGTGTAGGCTGACTAGTTCCAGCAGCCTGCCACACTAGAGACATGTTGCTGGCCCCATGGGGAGAGTGCCTTTGTCACTCTGAGGCCAGTAACAAAGCCTGCACTGGGTGGAGATGCTAACACCTCCCCCAGGCAGGAGCTGTAACACCTGGCGGTGAGCCTCAAAGGCTCACCCCTTTGTCACAGCACCGCAGGACACTCCAGCTAGTGGAGTTGCCCGCCCCCTCCGGCCCGGCCCCCACTTTTGGCGGCAAGGCCGGAGAAAATAATGAGAATAACAAGGAGGAGTCACTGGCCAGTCAGGACAGCCCCTAAGGTGTCCTGAGCTGAGGTGACTCTAACTTTTAGAAATCCTCCATCATAGGGTTAGGATTGTGACCCCCTCCCCTTGGGAGGAGACACAAAGAGGGTGTACCCACCCTCAGGGCTAGTAGCCATTGGCTACTAACCCCCCAGACCTAAACACGCCCTTAAATTTAGTATTTAAGGGCTATCCTGAACCCTAGAAAATTAGATTCCTGCAACTACAAGAAGAAGGACTGCCTAGCTGAAAAACCCCTGCAGAGGAAGACCAGAAGACGACAACTGCCTTGGCTCCAGAAACTCACCGGCCTGTCTCCTGCCTTCCAAAGATCCTGCTCCAGCGACGCCTTCCAAAGGGACCAGCGACCTCGACATCCTCTGAGGACTGCCCCTGCTTCGAAAAGACAAGAAACTCCCGAGGACAGCGGACCTGCTCCAAGAAAGGCTGCAACTTTGTTTCCAGCAGCCTTGAAAGAACCCTGCAAGCTCCCCGCAAGAAGCGTGAGACTTGCAACACTGCACCCGGCGACCCCGACTCGGCTGGTGGAGAACCAACACCTCAGGGAGGACCCCCGGACTACTCTACGACTGTGAGTACCAAAACCTGTCCCCCCTGAGCCCCCACAGCGCCGCCTGCAGAGGGAATCCCGAGGCTTCCCCTGACCGCGACTCTCTGAAACCTAAGTCCCGACGCCTGGAAAAGACCCTGCACCCGCAGCCCCCAGGACCTGAAGGACCGGACTTTCACTGGAGAAGTGACCCCCAGGAGTCCCTCTCCCTTGCCCAAGTGGAGGTTTCCCCGAGGAAGCCCCCCCTTGCCTGCCTGCAGCGCTGAAGAGATCCGTTGATCTCTCATAGACTAACATTGCGAACCCGACGCTTGTTTCTACACTGCACCCGGCCGCCCCCGCGCTGCTGAGGGTGAAATTTCTGTGTGGGCTTGTGTCCCCCCCGGTGCCCTACAAAACCCCCCTGGTCTGCCCTCCGAAGACGCGGGTACTTACCTGCAAGCAGACCGGAACCGGGGCACCCCCTTCTCTCCATTCTAGCCTATGCGTTTTGGGCACCACTTTGAACTCTGCACCTGACCGGCCCTGAGCTGCTGGTGTGGTGACTTTGGGGTTGCTCTGAACCCCCGACGGTGGGCTACCTTGGACCAAGAACTGAACCCTGTAAGTGTCTTACTTACCTGGTAAATCTAACAAAAACTTACCTCCCCCAGGAACTGTGAAAATTGCACTGTGTCCACTTTTAAAGTAGCTATTTGTCAATAACTTGAAAAGTATACATGCAATTGAAATGATTCAAAGTTCCTAATGTACGTACCTGCAATACCTTTCAAACAAGATATTACATGTTAAATTTGAACCTGTGGTTCTTAAAATAAACTAAGAAAAGATATTTTTCTATAACAAAACCTATTGGCTGGATTTGTCTCTGAGTGTGTGTACCTCATTTATTGTCTATGTGTATGTACAACAAATGCTTAACACTACTCCTTGGATAAGCCTACTGCTCGACCACACTACCACAAAATAGAGCATTAGTATTATCTCTTTTTACCACTATTTTACCTCTAAGGGGAACCCTTGGACTCTGTGCATGCTATTCCTTACTTTGAAATAGCACATACAGAGCCAACTTCCTACATACACCTATAGGCTTATTGACAAACTGGATAGCTTTGAGAGAATCTGTTTTTTTTTTCCTCGATTCGCTGGAGGCCACAGTTGGACATTTGCTGCCTGGGGCTGCCCCGTCGCCCTGCTCTTCTCGGCCGTATGTCTGGCCTGATGTTCAATGATAACTGTGTCCTTGAGATATTATAAGCAGCCAACTGACTCCCATCTTTAATAATATAATCAATATTGGCTACTTCCCACTGGAGTGGAATAAGATCTCCGTTCCACCTTTATTAAAAAACCTCATCCGGATCCTAAAGAACCCAGTAGTTGTAGACCAATATCTAGACTTTCCTTCCCAGCTCAGATATTAGAAAAGGCACTTAACATTGAATGTATTACTTTTATAGACACCAACAATTTTCTGGATAGTAGCCAACATGGGTTCAGTAAATCTCACAGTACAGAAACAGTATTAACCCCTTCGCTGCCAGGCCTTTTCCCCTCCTGTTCCGAGCCTTTTTTGGCTATTTGGGGCAGTTCACGCTTGGGAACTGATAACTTTTTGTTCACATAAGCTACCCATGCCAAATTTGCATCCTTGTTTTTTCACCATCCTAGGGATTCTAGAGGTACCAAGACTTTGTGGGTTCCCCTGAAGGAGACCAAGAAATAAACCAAAATACAGCAATGTTTTTTTTATTTTTTTTTTTAAATGGGAAAAAAGGGCTGCAGAAGAAGGCTTGTGGTTTTTCCCCTGAAAATTGCATCAGCAAAGAGTTTGTGGTGGTAAAATCATCATCTTCCCAGCTTTCAGGAACAGTTAGACTTGAATTAGAAAACCCCATTTTTCAACACAATTTCGACATTTTACTGGGACATACCCAATTTGTAAAAAATGTTGTGCTTTCAGCCTCCTTCCAGTTAGTGACCGAAATGGGTGAGAAACCAATGCTGGATCCCAGAAAGCTAAACATTTCTGAAAAGTAGACAAAATTCATTAAGGGGCCATTTGTGTAGATCCTACTAGTGTTTCCTACAAAAAATAACAGCTGAAATAAAAACATATTGAAATTGAGGTGAAAAAAACAGCTATTTTCTCCACGTTTTACTCTGTAACTTTTTCCTGCGATGTCAGATTTTTGAAAGCAATATACCGTTACGTCAGCTGGACTCTTCTAGTTGTGGGGATATATAGGGCTTGTAGGTTCATCAAGAACCCTAGGTACCCAGAGCCAATAAATGAGCTGCACCCTGCAATGAGTTTCCATTCTATACCGGGTATACAGCAATTAATTTGCTGAAATATAAAAAGTGAAAGATAGGTATCAAGAAAACCTTTGTATTTCCAAAATGGCCACAAGATAAAGGGGCATATTTATACTCCGTTTGCGCCGGAATTGCGTCATTTTTTTTGACGCAATTCCGACGCAAAACTAACTCCATATTTATACTTTGGCGTTAGACGCGTCTAGCGCCAAAGTCCATGGAGTTAGCGTCATTTTTTAGCGTGGACACCTACTTTGCGTTAATTATATGCAAGGTAGGTGTTCCCGTCTAAAAAATCGACTCTGAGGCATGTGCGTCGGATTTATACTCCCGGGCAAAATTCACGCCCGGGAGTGGGCGGGTCAAAAAAAATGACGTACGGCTGCTTTTGCGCTGTTTTTTAGCGCCTGCAAAAGGCAGGCGTTAAGGGACCTGTGGGCTCTGAAGGAGCCCAGAGGGGCCCTCCCATGCCCCCAGGGACACCCCCTGTCACCCTTGCCCACCCCAGGAGGACACCCAAGGCTGGAGGGACCCATCCCAGGGACATTAAGGTAAGTTCAGGTAAGTGTTTTTTTTTTTTTTTTTTTGTGGCATAGGGGGGCCTGATTTGTGCCCCCCTACATGCCACTATGCCCAATGACCATGCCCAGGGGACAGAAGTCCCCTGGGCATGGCCATTGGGCAAGGGGGCATGACTCCTGTCTTTGCTAAGACAGGAGTCATTTCTATGGGGGTTGGGAGTGAAAGAAATGGCGCAAATCGGGTTGAGGCGAAAAAATTGCCTCAACCTGACTTGCCCCATTTCTTGACGCCCAAGCCCCATATCCCCCTACGCCGGCGCTGCCTGGTGTACGTTGTTTTTTTTAACGCACACCAGACGGCGCCGGCGGTAACGCCGGCTAACGTCATTCAGTAAATACGGCGCCCGCATGGCGCTTCAGAATGACGTTAGCCGGCGCTAATTTTTTTGACGCAAAACTGCGTTAGCGCAGTTTTGCGTCAAAAAGTATAAATATGGGCCAAGGTGTTGAGAAGCAGTGGTTATTTGCACATCTCTGAATTCCAGGGTGCCCATGCGAACATGTGAATTACAGGGTATTTCTCAAACAGATGTCTTCTTTACACACTGTCTTACATTTGGAAGGAAAAAATGTAGAGAAAGACAAGGGGCAATAACACTTGTTTTGCTATTCTTCATTCCCCCAAGTCTCCCAATAAAAAGGGTAACTCACTTGCGTGCGGAAATGCCCCAAAACACAACGTGAACACATCACATTTTCACAAAGAGAACAGAGCTGTTTTTTGCAAAGTGCCTAGCTGTGGATTTTGGCCTCTAGCTCAGCCGGCACCTAGGGAAACCTAGCAAACCTGTGCAGTTTTGAAAACTAGACACCGAGGGGAATCCAAGATGGGGTGACTTGTGGGGCTCTGACCAGGTTCTGTTACCCAGAATCCTTTGCAAATCCCAACATTTGGCCAAGAAACACTTTTTCCTCTCATTTCGGTGACAGAAAGTTCTGAAATCAGAGAGGAGCCACGAATTGCCTTCCACCCAGCGTTTCCCCAAGTCACCCAATAAAAATGGTACCTCACTTTTGTGGGTAGGCCTACTGCCCGTGAAAGGAAATGCCAAAAGACACTATGTGGACACATAAAAGTTATCAAATATAAAATTACCTGTTTTTGCGGGGGGCCACCTGCGTTTTTGGTCCTAGGCTCAGCAGCCATCTAGGGAAACCTACCAAACCCAGACATTTCAGAAAACTAGACACCCGAGGTAGTCTAGGGAAGTGTGACTTGCGTGGATCCCCCAATGTTTTCTTACCCAGAATCCTCAGCAAACCTCAAATTTAACTAAAAAATCTAATTTTTCCCACATTTCTGTGTGGGATCACCGGACTGGGATAAATTTCATACCACCCAACGTTCCCCTCTGTCTCCTGGTAAAAATGATACCTCATTTGTGTAGGTGGGCCAAGTGCTTGTGAAACAGAAGAGCCGAAAACATTTCGATATTGAGGGGGAATCAAAGGGGATCCAAAAGGGCAGTTTGCAAAAACACATTTTTAGGCTGACAAGTGCAGCAGAATTTTTATCGGTATGGATGAGACAATGCTGGGTGGTAGGAATTTTGTGGATTCCTGCAGGTTCCAGAAGGTTCCATCACAAAAACGTGGGAAAAATGTGTGATTTCCAGTAAAGTTGGAGGTTTGCAGGGCATTGTGCGTACGGAAATGGTGCGGGGTGCATGTGAAACACACCATCCTGGAATAACCCAGATGTTTAGATTTCAGATGTGTCTAGGTCTTGTGGATTTTTCTATATGGCAGCGTCCCAAAGTCCATAAAGTGGGGTGGGGGCATAACCAGGCCCATACTGGTTGGTAGCCACCACCCCAATATTTTTTGATTTTTTAAATTCCCTGGCATCTAGTAGACTTTCTGCCCCCCCCCCCGGGGTGTGGATCAGGGGTAATTGCCCCATCTGCCCACTGGTGGGCAGAACAACTTTGGCCCCATTTATTTGGGATGGGGGTATGACCATAACCCCTCTTATTTTGGAGAAAAAAAACTTCCCTGGTCTCTGGTGGGTTTTCTGCCCCCAAGGCCTTCCAAAAATAGGCCAATCTGCCCCCAAGGGGGGCAGATATGGCCAACAGTAATGTGCCCCCATGGGGAGCGACCCATATCCAAGGGGCTGCCCCCCTAAAGAAAACACACATATACACACACACCAGTCCCTGGTGCCTAAGTGATTTTTCCCCCGGGGGCATTTTGGCCTAATAGAAATACGCTGATCTGCCCCCGGTGGGGGCAGAAATCACCTAAAATAAATTTGCCCCCCGGAGCGACCCTTGGACCTTTGGTCTAAATACAATTTGCCCCCCAGGGGAGCAACCCTTGCCTAAGGGGTCTCTCCTCACCTGTAAAAAACTAAAAAAAACAAAAATAAACCCCAAAAATTATCCCTGGTGCCTAGAGATTTAATAACAATAGGCCGATCTCCCCCCAGGGAGGGCAGAAATGGCCTAAAATAAATCCCCCCCCTGGGGAGCGACCCTTGCCTAAGGGGTTGCTCCCGTTGCGTGAAATTGGCGCAAAAAAAAATCCCCAGTGCCTAGTGGTTTCTGTACCCCTTGGGGGCAGATTGGCCTAACAAAAATTGGCCGATCTGCCCCCAAAGGGGGCAGAAATGGTCTAAATATAATTTGTCCCCCCCGGGGAGCGACTCTTGCCTAAGGGGTTGCTCCCGTTGCGTGAAATTGGCGCAAAAAAAAATCCCCAGTGCCTAGTGGTTTCTGTACCCCTTGGGGGCAGATTGGCCTAACAAAAATTGGCCGATCTGCCCCCAAGGGGGGCAGAAATGGTCTAAATATAATTTGTCCCCCCCCGGGGAGCGACCCTTGCCTAAGGGGTCTCTCCCCACCTCTAAAAAACAAAACACAACAAAACAAAAAAAAATCCCCAAAAAATGATCCCTGGCACCTAGCGGTTTTTGCCCCCCCTCCCCCAGGGGCAGAAATGGCCTAAAATAAATTTACCCTCCCGGGGAGCGACCCTTGCCTAAGGGGTCGCTCCCCTTCCGTGGCCTAACAAAAAATCGTTCGATCTGTACCCAAGGGGGGCAGAAATTGTCTAAATATAATTTGCCCCACCCCCCAGGGGAGCGACCCTTGCCTAAGGGGTCTGTCCCCACCTCTAAAAAACAAAACACAACAAAACAAAAAAAATCCCCCAAAAATGATCCCTGGCACCTAGAGGTTTTTGACCCCCCCCCCCCTCGGGGGCAGAAATGGCCTAAAATAAATGTACCCTCCCGGGGAGCGACCCTTGCCTAAGGGGTCGCTCCCCTTCCGTGGCATAACACAAAATTGGCCGATCTGCACCCAAGGGGGGCAGAAATGGTCTAAATATAATTTGCCCCCCAGGGGAGCAACCCTTGCCTAAGGGGTCTCTCCTCACCTGTAAAAAACAAAAAAAAACAAAAAAAATCCCCAAAAATTATCCCTGGTGCCTAGAGATTTCTGCCCCCCTGGGGGCAGATTGGCCTAATAACAATAGGCCGATCTCCCCCCAGGGAGGGCAGAAATGGCCTAAAATAAATTTCCCCCTCCCGGGGAGCAACCTTTGCCTAAGGGGTAGCTCCCCTTGCGTGAAATTGGCGTAAAAAAAAATCCCTAGTGCCTAGTGGTTTCTGTACCCCTTGGGGGCAGATTGGCCTAACAAAAATCGGCAGTCTGCCCCCAAGGGGGACAAAAATGGTCTAAATACAATTTGCCCCCCAGGGGAGCGACCCTTGCCTGAGGGGTCGCTCCCCACCTCTAAAAAACAAAAAAATTTTTTTTATCCCTGGCACCTAGAGGTTTTTGCCCCCCTGGGGGCAGATCGGCCTAATAACAATAGGCCGATCTCCCCCGCAAGGAGGGCAGAAATGGCCTAAAATAAATTTGCCCCCCTGGGGAGCGACCCTTGCCTAAGGGGTTGCTCCCCTTGCGTTTAATTGGCGCAAAAAAAAATCCCCGGTGCCTAGTGTTTTCTGCCCCCCTTGGGGGCAGATTGGCCTAACAAAAATCAGCTGATCTGCCCCCAAGGGGGGCAGAAATGGCCTAAAATAAATTTGACCCCCCGGGGAGCAACCCTTGCCTAAGGGGTCGCTCCCCTTCCGTGAATTCGCCATAAAAAAACAACTCCCTGGTGTCTAGTGGTGTCTCGCTCCCCAACTCTAAAAAAACACAGAAAAAAAAAAAGATCCCTGCGCCTAGTGGTTTCTGCCGCCCCTGGGCAACAATAATAGGCCAATCTGCCCCCAGGGGGACAAAAAAGGCCTTGAAAAATATTGCCCCCTGGGGAGCGACCCTTGCCCAAGGGGTCGCTCCCCTCATACCATTTTACTTGTCAAAAATAAATCCCTGGTGTCTAGTGGGCATTTCAGAAGCCGGATCGCTTTACGATCCGGCTTCTGAAATGCTCTGAGAGACTTCAAAGGGAAGGAAATTCCTTTCCTTCCCTTTGAAGTCTCTTAGACCCCCCATCACATGATCGGAAGAGAAATGCTTTGCATTTCTCTTCCGATCGTGCTGGAAGCTCGGGAAGTGGCCTCTGATGAGGTCAGCGCATGAATGCGTGCTGACGTCATCAGACGTCACTGGGGGGGTCAGGGTGATTCGGGGGTGGAAAGGGAAGGGAGGGAAGCCCACAGAGTGAGATCTCTGAGCTCCGTGTCGAGGACGTAATGGCTACGTCCTCGGCACATGAGCACTGTGCCGTTGGACGTAACCTTTACATCCATGGCACAGAAGGGGTTAATAGTTGCTTCATAGGAACTGAGATCTGTTCTGGATAAAGGTGGTTAAGCCGCATTGATTCGACTGGATCTTTCGGCAGCTTTCGACACCGTCAATTATAAGATCTTGATTGACCGCCTCTCCAAATTGGGGATTGGGGGCCTCACCCTCAGTTTAATAAAATCATTCCTTACTGACAAAGTGCATCATGCTGCCTTGGAGGGTTTTGTCTCAGACCATTCTTTGCATACCTTGTGGTGTGGTGTAGGGATTCTTGCTGAGTCCCACTTTGTTCAACCTTTATGTCACACTTTGGCCAGACTTATTCAATCTTTCAACTTTCCGGTGATGTCATATGCTGATGATACGTAAATAGTGATATCAATTACCAGCAACCCTGATGAAACTACCTCCAAATTCAGTTCCTGCATGACTCATATAAGTAGCTGGATTAATAGTAACTGCTTAAAACTAAGCTCAAGTAAAACAAAGGTCCTCCCTCTAGGGAATGACATCTCTTCCTGAACTCCAAAGTGGTGGGCCCAGGAAATGGGATCACCTCCCTCACCAGTGCAGAAAGTAAAGAACTTGGGAATGTTTTTTGTCAATAAACTTAGAGGCTGATTATGAGCTTGGTGGTCCCAAAGCAGGAACGCCAAACTCACGTGGAGGATGCTACCACCCTATTACAAGATTTCTGCTGGGCTGACCTGGCTGGCCAGTGAAAACCTTGAAATAGAGATTCACCAGTTAGACCAGCAGGAACAGTACTATGAGATAGCACTCGGCTCCCATAAAGGAGCTGAGTGCTATCTCATAGCACAGAGGTGCCGACCATAATCCTTGGAATGAGCACTGTCTGCAAAGTGAAAGTGCACATTCTGACAGTGTTGGACAGTGGGGCCCCTCCACTTCCCATGCCATGGGCATTGGCATTGCAGTGGCCCCTCTGTGTCCTGAGCACTTGTTCTCTGCCGGCCTTTTCATGGTGGGGAAACCGCCATGAAAAAGCTGGCGGAGAACAAGGTTGTAATTAGCAGGCCAGCCCTGAGTTCAGCGCCGCCCTAGCTGATTACAACCAGTTCCGTCGTCAGCCCGTCAGGATCTTGGATCCTGGCAGAGATGGAGGATTGTTGGCGGGTCTGCCTGCCAAACTCGTAATGTGGTGGTCGGACTGCCACAGCAGTCTGACCACCACCACCAGTCTGGTGGTTATGTTAGCACCATCAATATTATATGTCTTATAGATAATCAAAAAAATGTGTTAATTTATTCCCCGTGATCTACAAAGGACGGCGGTCACCACCCTTGTATTATCCATACTGGACTACGACAATGCACTGTTCTTGTGCATAAAACAAAACCTTCTTCTCAAACGTCAGTTGCTTCAGAATGCATCAGCTCGGCTCCTGATGAATGTTCCTAATATATTCAGGATAGATTCATCTGGTGCAGACTTTCCCGAAAATTCAGATCAACAGAAGAACCTACTGGTGTCCAGGGTCAAACGTTCTTCCTGGGGAGGTAAGAGCTTTTTAAGAACAATAAAGCTATGGAACGCCCTTGTGTTAAATCTCAAAAACTGCTCAGATTTGATGAAGTTTAGGAAATCACTTAAGACTTGGCTCTGTACTCAGTAGGCTTGGTGTTGGAAAATGGGTTATTGATAGGGCAGGTAGGTACCTACACCTAGCAACAAGCCACAAACCTCCACAAAAGTACAGTTAGGTCTCAGTAAATTAATCCCAGCTCTACCCTTGGTAGCTTGGCATCGAGCGTCAAGGCTTAACTTAGGAGACAAAGTGTAAAGCATTCAAATATCACAAAACAGTAATTAAATAAAACACAGGAAACAGTTTAAAAATCCAAAACCAATTTATAAAAATAGCTTATATTTTTATCTTTAAAATGACACAAAAACGATTAAAATCGGTTCAGGGGAACCGGAGATATGAATTTTTAAAGTATTATTATTTTCTAGCGCATAGAAACAAAAAGCGCCAATCGGGTCATCTGGTTGCACCAGGACCGGGACAAAGTCAAACTTTCAGGCCGACCGCGATGGAGCCCTGCTCGGCTACAGGTCGCGGGAGGCCTCGGTTAAAAAGTTACCTTCTGACTTAGTCTTTATTTTGAAGTTTTTCTTCACCGGGACGAACCTGCCAGTTGGATCCGACCTCCTGGAGCCCTTGTCCGGATACGCGAAGTCGGTTTCCTCGGTGGTGATTTCTACCTTCGGACTTAGTCGTTTTTTCGAGATGAAAATCCTTCGACCGGGGTAAACCTGGATCTTGATCCGACGTCCGTGGAGCCCTTCTCGGATACGATGGCTGGAAGGTCCCGGTCAACTTTTTACGTTCGGACTTAGTCTCTTTTTCGGATGTTTTTCTTGACCGGGACGAACCACGAAGTCAGGCCGGGTCGCGGTTGAGGCAAGCCGGCTAGAATTTCCGCGTCGAGTCGGTCACTTTATGGAGCTTTTTTCTAAAATTTCTCCAATCTTTTCCAAACTTCTGGGGCTTCACCCAGATGTTCTTTTAAGGTTCTTTTGGGGTCCACAGCTCACCCCAAGGGTCCAGAAGTTCTGTGATGGTCCTTGGGAAGTGCGGACTTCAACTCCCAGAGTGCACCTGGCGCAAACTCCTTTTTGGCCACTGGGCAGTGGTCAGCTGGTCACTTTTTCAGGAGTTGGTGCAGGGGACTCTGGTTAGCAATTTTTCACCTGTAGCAAACAGGGAGTCCCTCCTTGAACCAGTGGAAGTCAGGCAAAGTCCTTCTTGTGGTGAAGCCCAAGTGTGCAGCTGGTGCAGTCTTTCTGAGTGCAGGGTCCAGGTGCAGGCCAGGGGTCCAGCAGGGCAGTCCTTCTTCTCCTTGTAGTTCTTTCTTCTTGAAATTTGGTGGGGATCTGAGGCGTGGGTGCAGGTCTGCCAGTTTTATCCTTGCTCCTGGGTGAAAAGCAGGGGGGCCCTGGTCCTCCAATCAGGGACAGGGTCGTCCCCCTGTGATGACCACTTCCTGGGAAGTGTGGCAAAAATCCATCCCAGAAGGCAATAGTCTCTAAAAATCCAAAATGGATGAATCTGATTTTTGGAGGAGAGATCTGGCTGAACCCACCCACTGGTGTGGCTAAAAATCATAAACACACCCCTCTCCTGCCCTCTCCTAATCTAATCAAGGGGGCACCTAGCTGTCTGGGGTTGCAGGATGTGGGGGTGTTGCTGGGTGCTCCAGATGTCCTTCTCTGCCTTTGAAGACCAGTTTGGCAGCCCTCCCCCTTCCTGCTTCCCCATCTGCTGAGGGGAGATTCTCTCCCCCAAGCACATTCCTTTGTGTAAAGCCAGGCCACTTCACACCTCATAAAAGTGGCCTGGCAGAAGCTGCTGCAGGCTGGCCAATCAGAGCACAGCAGCAAAAACAATGCAGAGCTGAAATTGGCAACTTTTTAGGTAAAGTCTAAACTTTTTACCTGCACTAGTTATATTAAATCCAACAACTGGAAGTTGTGGGATTTATTATAACAATCAATTTGATACCAAATTCTTGGTATGTAACATTTAAGGAGACTTTAAAATTTAAAATAAAGTCTGCCCATTCTAGCCTATGAAGGCCATTTACTTCAATGAGGGAAAAACGAATTTGGCTGTTTTTACCTCACCAGGGCTTATAAATCTATTTTTATAAAGTCCCTGCTTATAGTTACATGGCACCCAGCCCTAGGGGCACATAGGGCACACCTTAGGGGTGACTTATATGTAAAAATAAGGTAGTTTAAAACTTTGGAAGTACCTTTAATTCCAAAGTCGAATTTGCATATAACTTTAATTTAAAAGCAGCCAGCAAGGCAGGCTGGCTTTTAAAATGACACTGGGCACCTCAGCAATGCACCTAGGTGTGCACCACCTATGCTGTGGTCCCTAAACCTACATGCCCTACCATATACTAGGGACTTATAGGTAGGTTAACTTAGCCAATTATAATTAGCCTAATTTGCATATCCATTTTACACAGAGCACTGGCCCTGGGACTGGTAAGCAGTACCCAGGGCACAGCCAAGAGTCAGTAACCACCAGTACCTATCCAGAAAGAGTGGGGGTGATCAGGCAAAAAAAAAAGGACTTTCCTACACTTGGTATACTCTGTCAATCCCTCCTTTCGAGCGCTATATAAAACCTAAATCAAATCAAATCAAACCGGCCCATGCTACCCTCCTAGAGTTTATCCCTAGCTGTGTTGCCTGCTGTCCCTGAGTTCCTTTCCTTCTAGCCCCACCCTGCGCAAATGGCATGATGCAAAGACACCCTCGCCCCTGGTGCCCCCTAATCCAGTTCACATTATGTCTAATATGTCATCCACTTCTTTCAACTTTGTTATCCACTGATTGACTTCCCCCTCATCCACCCAAACCACCCCCTCGTCTGTCATACTATAGGTTTAGAAACTGTTACTTGATTATACTGGATGACTATCATGACCCCCCATTGGGACTAGATTGCCCTACTCTTCTTTCCTATGCACCTCCCCTCTAGGTTTGAATGTTCATGACCAGGCCCTTGTAGGTGGGGTGTCCCCTTAGCCACTTACTCAACTAACTGGTTCTACTGTTTCGTATTCTATTTGCTTCATAAAATATATAAATAAAGGTTGCAGAAAAAATTAAATGGAATATTAACCAGTTGAAAATCTGTGGGCTTATTATAGGTGAAGCAAAATGAAATACATGTGACATTAAAGGCTTAATAGAAAAACCAGAATTGAATTACATTATCACTTTTGCAACCAAATGCAGGTTCAAGCTTCATAAGCTGACAATCTGAAAAGCCAGCATTCAACATAATGGAGTATTTGGTTTTGTTACAGGAGGCAAACAATTGATAAATATTCTAGATTTTACCCACAAAGTATACTGCAATGAACTCACAGAATTCAGAAGACAATAGTAATTTATTCTGAATATCCAAAGGGATTAGAGAATTATTTAAGAATTTTGAAGCATTCAGTAGGGGTAAATTTGCCAGTCAACAGGTGAAGAGAATAGAATTCAGCAAGGACTTCTCTGAGTTGCAGCTTATACGATTTAACAGCTTTTTTAAATTTCACTTTTTCACCATTACAATAATCCTCCATCAAGCTCTCCCCAGAGCTTTACAAGCAGCCATCCTTTACTGTTGGAAATTCTAATTTCACCAGGTGCTACTTAATTGAAAGCTGACAAGATCCATTGATTAAATAGCAAATTTTAGTCTTGTATGCCAGTGTGGAAGGCACACTTCCTATTCTTGAGGATGCAGCCAAGGTGTCTGTGCTCAGTGTGGAAAATGTGTGTTTAACTAGTAGAGGACAAGCTAAAGAAGTGCGACCATCGCAAGAATGGTGGGCAAGGAGGCATTCAAGATCCAACCAAGACCCATCGCAAACACACAGACAAACAGACAAACATATCCACACACTCCCTCTCATGCACAGAGGGAACTGTTGACACCCAAACACTATTAATATTATGCGGGTTGAATCACAGGAAAGAGAGAATCCTGGTGTCATATATTCAGCCAATAACATTAAGCAATAGTCTTGAGACACTACTCTCAGTTCTGTTAATTTACCCAAGAATCAAAATCATTGTTACATAAAGCAAAACAGTTAGATAATCAGTCTTGGGAATTAGCATAAATCATACGTATAGGCATAATTCATTATTCTCAGAGTGTAGTATTTTATTTAAAATATGAACATTAATGTTAATTAATTCTGTGTGTAACCTTCAATAATTATTAATGCACATTAAAAATATATTTTCCCTTGAGATAGAATTTAGTTTCAAGTTCAAAGTCACAAAAAATATTTTAATGTATTTAATATATTTCCATCATATAGGATTTAAATTCAAAATCAGTAGTGTTGTAGCATGTTTTAATGTATTTTTTTCTACATTCAAAGTACATATGTAAAATTAATGTTATATATTTACAATTAATTACAATTGTATGTTCATTATTATTTAACATAAAAAATGTATAATATTAATTTTTTGGTTGAGTAAAGTTTTTTTGATTGTTCCCTATACTTTAGCATGTGGAGATCTCAGCCCAACAGCAGTGTCTTCACAAGATAAAGTATAGGGATAATTTTGAAAAAATTGACATCAAAACAAATATTACAGATATTTATGTTTTAAATAATAACATCAATTCATGTATATAGTTACTGTAAATTAAGAACTAGATTAAAAAAAAGCTACACCACAGCTAAAACAATTTAGAATCAAAACTTGACTCAATGGAAATACATTAACTTTGAATAATCTTTCTGAATTCTAAAATAAATAAAAAAATCCCCAGCTAAAGGACAAATATTCAGTGTGCAGTAATACTTATTATTAATAGTGATCTATCTAAATTGATTTTAATTTATTTCAAAATAGGTAATTAAAACAATTTATAATTGAATAATAAAAGAGTATTATTTTACGTATTTGAAACGTGTTTATATTTATATATGCTTGTAGCTTTTCTAAATAATTTAATTTAATTTACCATTATTTCTGGTGTTATTTTTTAAGTCATTATTTTCAATGGGAGGCTATTGCAGTACCAGTGAAGGGCTATGTATAGTGCTGAATTTACTACTGTTATTTTACGTAGTAGCATACACTTGTAGTTTTGTGACTATCACTAAGTAACAAACTTACTCAAAAGTGTAATCTTAGTCTAAAGTGTAAATTACCTTTGTGAATCAGGCCCGAAATGTTTAATTTGAAAATCTGCTCCGACAATACCCTATTGGTAATAACAGTTAACACACCATCAAAAATGTACAACTTAGCTATCATCATTGATTTCATCACATTTTCTTTGTTCTGCGATGCTTTCAAACTGTCAAAGAATTCAGCCTTGCCCTTTTCAATATCAATCTTATTCTTTGTCAGCCATCTCATTGTCTTCTTCTTCTTCTTCCTGTAATTACACCTAGAACTCCTCACACAAATTTATTCACAAAGCCTAAATGTTAGACAAACACTTATTACAACTGTTATTATTATTGTTAATTAGCAGCAACCTTCACTGATAAATTTCTGCTTATCCCATTTATCCATGAATCAATCTTTTCCCTAACTCCAGGCTCTTCTAATGGTTGAATCTCATTCACAATGTAAGTCAAGTTGTTAATATGCTTTAACAAGTATTAATGTAATTAATACTCGATTATCTGGAATGTAACTACAAAATTATGTTCTTACATCATGACAAACACCTCCCTCTGTAGTCAAAAACATATCTAAAGGCAATCTATTCTGAATAATCATTGATCTAATTCCAAACATCTTTTCAATATTCCCAGCTAATACAAATAGGGAACATTATAGATAGAAAAAATGAACCTGTCCAACCATGGGAAAGTGTAAATATAAAATCTATCTAAAATATAATAAGAAGCACACACTCCAAAAACATCAGTAAGTCTGTACTACATATGGTCTGCCACTATTCCCTAATATGGTTGATGTATCCTACTCAGTACTTTTATTCTTATACAGCGCACACTCTCTTCATGTTCTTTCCAAATTGTAAGATTGGATTGCATTTGTTAGCCTTTAATCAGTCTCTTCTTTCAAATCTCACTCCATCTGTGCCTCTCAACAACCTGTCTCTTGATCGCTTTCTGTTATATTCCCTATTAAAATCACGCTCAATTTTAATAAACTTGCATACAATCTTTGCATAATTCATTCCAGTGTTAGTACTATGAAACAATAAAGGACGTTTTAAAAAATTCAGTAGCACCTAATCAGGTAAATATCTATAGGACCATCATAATCTACATTAGCTTCTTCTAAATAATACCGATGTCTTATCAAGCCATTGTGTAGACAGGGCCACAGGGAATTCTCCGATTGTGCAGCCAATACAATTTTCCCATAACTATAGATTTCCCATATTTGCCACACAATCCTTCATTTGCCGCATAATCTGCACATTTTAGCAAAACAAAAATCTTTCTAGCTCAAACAGTCCAAAAGTTACTAAAAATACAGCAACACATGTTGCAGCGCAGTGGAAGTCTCATTGCAAAGGATGACTGGTCACTGTTCTGACACTTATTGCTATAGTTAGGTGTTAAACTGGTACTAATGAGGTGTAACTAATACTTAGACTGTGTTAACAAGTTTAAAGTTAACAAAACAATGAAGAATTACTATGACAACATATGTTGTATAATCCACTCCACCCTCCCACAAAATTTGTACTCTCCTGCCGCATAATTCCAGTGGCCCTGTATACTGAGCAGGAGAAGCCATATGACAATAGTAAGTGATCATATATAGTTAAATGAGTACAAATGTAGAAATCTCCATAATTAATCAACAAATCTGTGTTTCACTTAACTCCTTCATCAAAAGTATTTCTACCTTCTAATCTACTATTCATAGCAATATGTGTTTCACTCAGCTCCTTCATCAAAAGTATTTCTACCTTCAAATCTACTACTCTTAGCAATATTTTAAAAAAATTGAACTGTTAATTAAAACATTAGTGGTGTTTGAACAATGTCACCCGGAGGAAATCAATACATCAATATACCAATAAAGGCAGCCAAAATAAGAACTATAGTAATTTATTGGAAAGCCTCTCTCTTTCCATGAGGCATTTTCTTCTTGTCATTATCAGTCCTTTACGTTCACTGTTCAAAGCAAGAATAGCAATAGACAAAAATAATCCAAATGTGAGCCAAGTAATTATTTCAAAATCCAGGACAACGTGTCACTTATGCACCATTTTGTCATTTCTCAGTCCCTTTTATTCCTTCACAATGGTTCTTGGGAACCTTCAAACACAAATTCAAGACCTCATTAATCAGTATATCTTTTATCCAGTTCATTCTTTGCTAAATATACCAACTCAGGAGCTATGAACCTATCGTTCTGAACTTTTTCTGTTTATCTTCTTGTGGCAGCACTTTGTGTACTCTTTTCTTCTTGTGCTTTCACATTCCTTACAAGCACTGTTGTTTGCTGCTTTGGCAGATTTTTCACCTACTTTTTAGAATCTTCTTGTATTGCTATTCTTCTTTTTCTCATATGTTTAGGCAGAAGAACTTGAGTCAAGCATTCATCTTCTTCTCAAGTCTGCTTGTTTTGCAAAGTGTTGATTATCTTGATTTTCTCATTCTTGTTTTTCTCCTTGTTTGAATATTCACCTTGTTTGCTTCTTGCTCCTTGTTTGCCTTCCTCCTTTGTATCCATGTATTGAACATGTATTGAACTTCACTTTGGCTTTGTGTTTTAGGCAAACTGACATAAGGTCTGTCTCATTTAAAGGCCAAAGCAAGTCTACTGACTCTAAGCGCCAAACCTCACTGCTCTGCAGTTAAAAGTAAAATGCATAAAAACTCTTTTCCTCTCTAGGCTGTTCCCCAAATAGCATGTATTTTATGATGTTTTTAGAAACACAAAGCACACAATGGTCTTTGTGTAGCATTCTGTAAACGGGCAGCAGAGAAATGTTTATTGCATGGCAAACAATTGAACTAATAATTTATTAAACATCTACTTCTATGTGGTTTCTATGGGTTGCACAGAGGAAATTAACACAAATTTGAAAGGTCACCCACAATACGCTGTTTGCATGTACTCGAAAGCAGTGTGTTAGCAAAAATGTAGTGTGAGTGACTTAGCAAAAGACAACCCATGTTTATCTCAAATGTTTCTTCTGTGTTGTAGAAGAGGGGGAGATAACAGCCTATGAAGTAGAAAACCAGGCCCATTCTTATGTTTTAATAAAATAAATCTGGTGGGGGTCAGAAGGGGAGCAGTAGCAGCATCTCCTGGAGTAATGAGGGATTAAGTGAGCATAAAAAACATTATTCCACACATGGAAGACAACACCAGGTTGTCTACAGCTCCTCCATAACCCAAAACAATTTCATAAAAAGAGTTGGAGGTGGTGAAACTCAAGGCCATCACCAACCTAATGTCTGCTTCCATCATAGCTGTGACATTGTGGGCACATTTTTCAGTGTTGCAAGCTCTGTTCCTCATATGGAAAAGTACTTTTATGACTACCATCAACAACTAGCTCTACTGTTCCCACCTCTAGTCTGCTTTTGCAGTACTACAAAAGTGTTTGGTTTATTATATTTCCAGTACAACTATTCTCATCACCTCCTAACTGATCAAGATTAGAGTCTCGGGAAGTCAGAAAGAAAGGTATATTCCATTTTGCCACATTGTTAAGCACGTCATGAATGCACCTCCATTTACAATGCTCTTCAAACTTGGAATGGCCAAAATGATCCCGTTGTGGGTCATAAAACCAAAGAGGTGTGACCTGTCCTAAGATTTACAAGAACATGTATCAATGTATTGCATCAGCTTACATGGGTGCACAGCACTGAGTTGTTACTACATGCTCGCATCAGCTGAAAAGTGTTCACCAAAATGTTATCTATCCATGGGAGACAAGATATATACAAGTTTGATGTTGTATATTCAGCAATGGGGGAAGCCAACAGCATTCCTTCATCACTGCTGTTTACCACCATGTGTCACAATTCTCCCTGTGTTTGGCACCCCTGTTGCTTGCAAGGACCATAGACATGAAGACGGTACACTAAAAAAGCAAAGCAGAAATAAAGGTCTGCTATCCCTTTCTGATCGTCATTCCATTTTTATGACTTTATGTATTGAGGATCACATACAATACTACTCCATTCATATTTGTTTAGTGTTCCTTTCTAAGCACAAACAATTTGAGATTTGCTAATGAACACAGAGCTTTTAGGAAGCCCTTTAACAAGGTGTTATATCAGGAATTCCTTTCCTGGTGCTTTGTTGTCTTTTTTTCATCTTAAACACTATATGAGACACAATTGTTTGACTGATCCAATGTTGCGCCACATTGGAGAGTTGAGGTGTAACAAATAAACTTTGTATCTCAAGAAGGAGACTCAAGAAACCTCTGGTATTATATACAACATGTTTACACTGTACTCAAGTATAATTGTATTAAATCCTCAAGTTCCGTTATAGTCTAGGTGTTGAGGAAAACGTATTTTGTCCAATGTAAAGTTGCTGCGTCAACATGCATTTTTATATATGCATGTGGCTGCAAGAGAGAATTGCTCTACAGGGTTGCTTGCACCTCATTCTTGGACTACAAGCAAAAGGCTTGCAAGTTAGAGTGAATGTTTCATGATTAGAAAATGCCTCTACTAGCATTTGGTGCATTAAGAATGTACATTGGTTGGTATTTGCAATTGTAATATGAGCACAAATCTGATATCTGATGTCCTCATCCTATGAATGCTAACATATTACGCTGCACTGAATTTTAAGGCATCTACTCCACCTCAAAACACCTATCCTGAGGATACTAACCTCCCTGGCTGTGCTAAGTCCTCTATCAAAACCTGTGGTAGTTTATCTCAGTAGTAGCAATGCACCTCATGACATTGCATCCTATCAAACCCAAGCAGTCACACAGCACTACATCATATTGAAAATAACCCATCAAGCACCAGTACATTCTCAGAAACTTGCTTATAGCACTGCACCAACCACATCCTATGAATTGTACCAAATACTCACCGCACCACTAGGATGTAAATCCATAACTTTGTGTTACAGGGACTGACATACTGCTGTACAACTTATTCTGTGGACACTAAACATTCACACTGCACTGCATTCTATGATGCTGCATGACTGGAGCACCCATTGTGGAGTTAGGGAGATTGTTGTCCTCAAGAATAGATGAGCCAAAGTATCCCTAAAGACAAGATTAAAAAACAGCATTTCAGAATACAATCAATAAATAAGCATTGACTCAGAAAGAAGTGTTTTTCTATTGAGTTAGTGTGTTATCAATAATTCTAACTCTACAATACTCACAACCAGAGATTTTTAAGACCACCTATAGTTAGAACTATTACCAACAATAAATATTAAGACCACTTAAAAATGTCAACTAAATAGTCTGTTTAAAAAGGCTATGCGACTTGTCCACTTGTGGTCTTGGATCATGTATGAAGGTACAGCACTGTTGTAGCTTCAACACATGGCAGACTCCAACCTCCTTTTCTGGCGAGATATCAAAAGCAAGGAGGTTTTTCATGATCACAACAGCATCACTTGCAAAGACATTACATCTTTATTGATTTTAGTTACTACACTAGATTTGTTAGGAGCAAGGTGATCTACAAGTGTCTACAATCTCCTAACTTTCAAATCATAAAAAAACATCACTAGATGGAATCATAACACCAAGCAGATCTAACATAATTTGTCCAAATCCATTCTTTACTTTTTTCAAAACAAACAGCATCACTTATTTCATTCAAATGGTATATTCGAGGAAATACTAAAGCAAGAAAATAGCTTCCTAAGCAATTACATGACAGATTAAAATAGACAGCCTTACCTCATACTTAATAGATTCCACTAAATATTGGTACTTCAGCAATCATAAACTCACCATGAATTACATAACTCCTTTCACATTCGCTCTCTTCAACTATTTCTATTAGACTAGCACGTTGAGACTTCTGTCACACCATATATAGCATTCCTTTTCTCACATGCTCCTTTCTCAATCTCAGATGCACATTTGAATTCCTAACTTTCTCTCTAGCAACTACTTGCAACCTAATTTCTGTTACATCATCCCAAGTTCTTAAAAGTTCCACCTTTTTTTTAATATTTCTTGATAAACTCATGTTCTTCTTCACTCAAAACACACAACAACTATTTTTTAATTTTGTTACTTTTCAGGTTAGGTTGTGCAATCAACTTTAAATGTTTAGCAGATAATTGCATTCTAAGAGACTTCAGATGCAGGAAGGTCTTATAGTGAAGCACTAAAGTCCAAAGGATACAGAGGCAGAAATTCTCTTTTATGGAAAATACTAACGAAAACTTTGCAGGAAAGTGAATATGAGAGGGGCAGTTGGGATACATTAGCCCCTGTATGACTGAAGAAAGTAAATATGTAGAGACAAAACAATCTTTTCACATTTATTATGCTGGTGTACTCCTCTAATAAATTTGAATATACGTTCTCCCTATAGATAGCTATAGATCCATGCCTATGTGGTAACTTCATGTCTATTATATCAATGTGTATAGTGGTTAACTCAACTTATGGCAGCAAAGTGTATCCAGCAGGAGAAATCAAGTGTGAAGACAGGCCAACTAAAATTATGATAATTGTCAACAAAAATATCCCAAACATTTTGCAGCACCTTTGTCTGCAGTTCACCATCCCTCCTCAATAATAAACTGGCAGCAATTTGTGAAATCATAGACTTCCACATTGCGGTCTGCAGACCAGCTTACAAGTTTGTCTGTTTAATGTCCGACGAGGAGGTTGCCGCCTTATTGACTACCTACTCACCCGGCCCATTATGACTTTCACACTGGGCTGATGGGTAGAAACCAAGGTTTCCACCCGTCAGCCCAGTGAGAAAGTGGCAGCAGCATTGTCACCTGCAGGGTAGGGTGACCAAATGTCCCGGATTTCCCCGGACTGTCACGATTTTTAGAGGACTGTCCTGGTGTCCCAACACTTCTCTGAATTTTAAACAAATGTTCAGATTTTTGGGACAAAGGTCAGATTATCTAGCAAAGCATAAATTAAAGGTATGCTCTCCTTTAACAGACGCCTACAAAGTATGCAATAATTAAAGTAATATATCTATATGTAAACACACACATGTATAGGCACACATTCACAATGCTACGCAAAAAACGGGACATGCGAGATATAAAAGTCAGTGTAAAGTCTTTAATCCTTCTTTTATGTCTGACCTGTCCTGGTTTTTGCCCCTCAAAATCTAGTCACCCTACTGGAGGGGGCACCAGCACCCTCACAATGCTCAATGTCTGCACAGCAGACATTGAGCATTGCGAGGGTGCTGGGCAGGGGGACCCCTGACCCCATGTCTCCACAAGAGAAAGAATACCATGCATGACCCTTATGCATCAAAATTTTAGATGCAAACGCCAAAACGTCATACTTTCCTATGCAGAAAAATTACACCTGGCCCCTGCGCGTCACAGGCCCAGTAATTGATGAAACAGGACGTGCTGCCTGCATGCATGGTACAGTGAGTTCACTTTCACTTCACAGTCTTATTGTCTGTGACTGTCTGAGGGTGTGTGAAGCTGGTGTTGTTGGAGGGTTGGTGTTGGAGAGTTTTGTGCTAGGTCATATTGCTGTCGTGTTATATTTGTCTTTTCCTCAGTCTTTTGTATTTTTTTTTGTACTGTATTTGTCACTGTACTGAGTGGTGTTTGTCTAGGGGTAGTATAGTTTGTTAGGGTATTTGGGGTAGGAGGGGTAAGTTTATATTTCCCTTTTTTTTGGGCACTTACATTTGCAGTCTCCTAAAATTGCAATATGTCTGGGAAAGGGAGGATGACAAATCTGATGGCTGATGAACTGGGAGGATTTATGTGGCTTGTGCAGCATTACCTTCCAATGATGCTGGTCTTGGGTGACTGCGTGATCTAGGGCTACCTCACAGAAACCCAGACGCTGCGATTGAGCAAGGTGATCCACCAGCTAACCCGAATCTTTGGAGGAGGAGGACGCAATGGCCACCAGCTAAAACATTGTTGGGCTGACGTGATCTCAAGGGAGCAAGACCTACTGGATCACCATTGATTGGTGGAGCAGTTGGTAAGTATCCCATTTGCATAGGAACACCATTATTTGCATGTGCATGACAGGCGGACATAAGGTTGAGTGCAGCATGTTTTGTCAAGGGATCTGGATAGGTTGTTTTGGGCCTTTATAAAGAGCCCCAGCACCACCTTAGGGCTGCCATTGTGATTTTCATTAATGAAGCAGAGGCAGGGCAAAAGTGCAATCTTCCATGCGCCATAGTAATAAATTGGTGCGATGCATACATAGTGCCACTTGGTTAAGAATTGCACAACATGAGGGCTGTGCCAGGTATCATGTATGGGGGGCCCTACCTCTGTATGGGGGGCTAAAATGATATCTTTTCTAGTGCCGTATTTCCTGCATTTTGAACACCAGCTTAGAGCAGGTGTTAATAGGGGGCATGCCATTGTATATGATGGGACCCTATGTACTCAGCAGAAGTTGTGTAAAGTTTGGGTGCTACTCCTGCTGAGTACATCATTTGCGTCCATCTAAATTGACACCCTACCTGAACCATGGTGCGCAGTATGTTCCATAACCACGCACCACTTTCCATAAATCTGCCCCTTTGTGTCATTGGCCAACAGCATTTAAGTAAGCTTCTCTATGCACCGGGTCCAGACTACGAGCACATTCCTCTTCTTGTACATTGTGTATCACATAAACCTCATAATGTGTTTACCCCCACACATGTGCTGAATTTGTACCACAGGCCTGCCGCATCTTACAGACAGTATGGGGCGGACCCGCATCTACACCAGCACTAGCACATTACTCATAAACCTGCACCAACACAGGCATCCTTAGTCCACTGTGCAAGTGTGTCTGTGTTGAGGGGAATGCATATGCGCATCTTGGTATCCCTTCCTGGACAAGAAATGGTATACCATGACAACAATGGCTCGCAACACAGTATTGGCAAGACATCCGTAATGTTATTCAGTTAATGTGCAGGTAGAGACAACTAAATGAAAATAAGTAAACTGCCATGGCATAATAGCTCTAGCTTGTGTGCCTTGTAATGACACACACATATTAGAAACAAGAAACAAGGATGTTTCAATGCATACCTCAACACTTTGCAATACTCATACAACCCCTAGGCAGTTGTCAGTCTTTTAGCAGTGATAATGAGTTAGATGGCTTCACCATCTGGGGCAGAGTCAAAAGCTATGGGTGTCACATTGGGATGGTCACTGCAACAAACATCACATGCCCCTCAGATGCAGAATACTGTGTCATACAGCCCCATAAGGTCATGGAGGCATAAAGCAACAAAACAGCTGCATGACAATTCCATGTACATACAGAACAAATAAATGCACCACAGGAGTGTCAGAGAAAGTGATGCTTTGTTGGTGCAGGGTGTCCATTATCTGGCCCTAAGTCTCACAGACAGATTATAGATGTTTGACAGTTGTTCAGGCCTACCACTAGGTTGACTAGCTCACTCATATTAACAAATCTATTTTGAAACTGTCGTCCATGCACAGAAATGTACAAATATCACTAAGGTTTTCGTCTGATGTATTACAAGTGGGCCTACACCAGTAAAGAAGTGTCCAGATTAGAAGACCTCAATGCCGCCAGTAAGTGTCAACTTGTGCATCATGAGTGGCATTCCAGGGTTTTGTGTGAAACTTTCTGATTTGTGCATTGCAATGATTACATGTAGTGTGTGACTAATACAATGAAATCATCTGAGTTAGCATGTTGACATCATGTCTGATGCAATGTTGTGTATTGAGAATGGCTTGATTGTTGCACAATTGACAACGTGTGCTGCTGTGGAATTGTGGGTGTTAGGAAATGGAAAGCATGCCCATATATACATTGATGTCTATCATGATAGGTGTCAGAGGTGCTGTTAATGTGATTAACCTGCCTGATGCCAACAAATTTGTCGCTGCACTTTTGACAGCACTGTGTGCCACACGTAGCTTTCAGTTGCTCACAAAACTGTACAGATGAAGTAAATGCTTTGAGGTCTCTAACCTTAGAATTGCCGGTAGGAAGTTTCCTCTCCTCCTATTAGATGACCCCCACCTTACATCCATGATGTGTGGACAAGGCCTAATGTAGCTCCAAGGGTGTCAAAGTGGTGGGTTGCACACAAAGTGCTGCGTACTGACAATGGCACAGGGATTCTGGACTTGTTGGGTCACTTGATTCTCAATAGTCTGTTCACACATATGTTGAGAAAGGACGCAGTAGTCAACTTACCTCTGGGCCCTGATGGTCAACAATGAATAGCTGTTACCCCAGTGACATGTGCATGATGCTGTAGATGGCTGGTAAGAATCAAGTATACATTTGGAGTTAATCAGCGTTGTGGAATGTGTGGTGGACTGCATGTGTCATCTGAGGGTGCTGTGTACATTGCATGTTTGTCTACCTCCACCAAATGCTGTATTTACTGTTTTACTCTCCTCACATTTGAGCTGCCAATATGACCCAGCAGAATACATGCTTTCCACTTGCGGGCCGACAGATGCAGGCACATATTGGAGGTGAACACCGGCTACCAAAGGATGGAAAGGAGATTTATGAAGGAGAAAGCAATTGGGGTGTTGCGTGCATTCCCACATGGGGGACCTCTGCAACAGTCAACATCAAAGCAGGCAACATTGGGAAAGAAATATGGGGTCCGGGGCCCTCACCGGGTCCGACCCAATCCTCATCTGCTCCACCTGTCTCAAGACAGGCACCCCTACAACCACCTGCTCCAGCCACAACCTCAAGCTTTGAATCAGACTCGAGATTGGACATGGCCTCCATGATGGCCATATTGGAAAAGTTGGAGGAAGAGAGGGAAAAAATCATAAGTTGCTCAAGTACAGCAAAGAAATGTGAAAAAGCTGTTAACTATTTGTTCCACAACCTCCCAGTTCCTTCCCTCTCCCTTTTCCTGTTATTAGATGTTTATAGTGGGTTTGAGATGGATATTGTTAGGTTAGTAAAATAGTGTAGGGTAGGCATAGGTTAGAGTAAGTATAGTTGGGGGTGGGTTTTAGTAAATTTTTTATTTTGGGGGGGTTGTGTGGGGAGTTATGTTAGGGTCTATATGTAAAAAAAAATACAAAACAATTATTAAAATAAAAAAAAAAAATAAAGAAAAATTATATATTTGTTTAGGACATTGGTTAGGTTAGTACATGCATAGCCTTAGTTTATATTGTCCTACTTGTATCTTGTCTCTTAAGAGGTGTGGGGGGGACAATGTTTAGAGTGTGGCGTAACATGGGTAAGATTAGTTTAGAATAGTATAGATAGGTGTAGATGTAATTTAAGTTGTTAGTTTAGGTTAGTTTAGTGTAGTGATAATGTTTTTAAAATGTTTAAATAAATCTAGTTAGTATTAGACAATCATCTCTCCATGCTGATTGAGTGTCTGGGTGTTCTCATGTGTGCACTGGCCAAGTAGGAGGAATGGCTTAGAGCATGCTTCCTATCTTTATTTCCATGGATGACCATGGGCATCCCCTATGACCAAGCGGCTGTCAGATTGACTGCTGAATGACATCAGCTAGTCAATACATTTGGCATCCACAGTTCCAGCCATTCACATTATGTATGTATAAGGTATCTTAGACAGGTAAGTACCAAACTTCGACTGTCATTGGTGGGGTCTAGCAGTGTTATCGTTGGAAAGTATGGCAATTATGAAATTAGCCAAATGTGGGTCTGTATCCTGTAACACTGGCAGCTGCCTGTCATTGATTAGATTTTCCTCTTCTGAACCACACATATTAGTTGCACTGCTGCTGCCATCTGGGTAAATGACCATCCACTTGGTACAGACCCATACATGCAATATGTCAATTTCCATGGATAGATGTTCATTACATGTAATAAAGGCTCTGTAAGTTTGTTGTAGCCCACAACACCATCATTCACTTCTTTCATGCTAGGATCCTAGTGTGTGGCTTTGGTCTGATAGTAATGCACACACATAATTATGTTCTGTTCTAATTGACATAGCTTCGCACAATGCATACATTTAGCTGAGTTGATGGATCACAGTAAACGTAGAAATGTTATATGTGAGCAAGGTGATTTATTTACAGGTGCAAGTGTATTTTCCAATGCTATACAATGTCCAGTTCATGGACCCCATGAGAGATCCTGAGCCATTTGTTGAACAATCAAAGTCCAGGGGTGAGGGACATGTCATGAGACATGGTTAAGAGAAGTATGCATTAGTGAGGAGGTGTCCAAATTGCAAATAGGTAAGATTTGAGAACATGACAATACATAGCAGAAAAAGTTAACTGTGGAGAACTAAGGAGATACCATCCATGTGGCACAGACTGGTGCTCCCGGGTGGTTTTCCTTGTGATTGTTGTTCCTTCCACATCTTCATCCTCTGATGTGTGTGGTGCCTCCTGTGCCATGGGTGCTAGTGTTGTAGAAGTTCAGGGGGCCACACACACATCAGGGGATAGAGATGTGGAGTCAAAGGTCCCGGCAGCTGCCATTTGTGGGAACACATAAGGCATCACTACAGCAAGGAGGAACTGCTGCAGGCAGGTCGTCAGGAGGTAAGGCATTATCCTCTGCAATGAGATAAGCATATGTCAATCTTTGATTGTGGTGGCTGTTGACATGGCACATAATTTAGTTTCTACTGGAGGCTCAGTGACATGTTACAGACCCCAGGTTGTAGTTGTATATTATTTGTAGCATTGTGCATCACACATGTGGTAAGCTCACAAGGTATTTTGGGGCATATTTAGGAGCCCCTAGCACCACTGGAGCGTCACTTTTTGTGATGCTCCAGTGGCCCAAAGCACTGCGTCGTATTTACAAGGTGGCGCTAAGCCACGTTTTGTGGCTTAATGCCACCTTGTAAATTCGGCCCCTTCTCACACATCACTTTACATGGAAGGGGTGTGCAATGCGTGTTGCTTTGGGCGTGCCACAGCAACACCTGTTGAATTTTGATGCTGCTTCAGATTTATGAGTTTTCATAAACCTGAGGCAGCGCCAAAATCTAACACCACCCCAGAGGTGGCCTTATCATGGCACAACAAGATAAAATGCTTTCTTTTCTCCCTGTTTTTCACTTTTTCTATGTGTGCTGCATTTTTCAACACACATAGAGAGAGATAATGACCTTTTAAGATTGTTTCTGTACAGGAAGGTGTTTCTTCCTCAACAAAATCAATCTACCGCTCAATGCAGCGATCCTTGCACTGTGGTGCAAGGATTGCTGCTTCGGCACACAGCAGCTAATTTAGCACCGGCGCAGAGGGAAACACAGGGATGCACCTTATTCTAGTTTGAAAATGACAGTGCGCAATGCTGTCAAGTTTCGGGCAGTGTTGCACACCATCATTTTCTATTACATCTGCCCATTTGTGCTTTGATCCCATGCAACCTACTTCCTTGTAGGCTTCTTGTCCCTGCCACTGACACCATGGTGGCATGCAATTTGCCTTCCTATTTACCGTGGTGGACTTTGCCACAGTAGTGTAATGTCTGCTGTCACTCTTTTGGTGCTATGATGCATTGGCACCATGAATGATAGCACTAGTGCAACATAGCACAGGTAGGTCCATTGCGTACAATGCTTGTGTTACATTCTCATCTACCTGTAGCAGGCCCCACACATGTGCTAATTAAAAGGGACAGTGCAACCGTTATGGATTGTCTCCCCATTACTTTGTCCCTCCCTAAATTTGGGACATTTCCTTACACACATATGTCGGTGTAAGGATGCAGAATGTGGATCAATGCATGCATTTTGAGACTTTGTTGATGTGGCACAAGGGGAATGTGCAGCTTGGATCCACTTGGGCAACTATTTTTATGAAGAAACAGTTGCATTACAGGCTAATGACATTGTGCAGGTAGTACAACTTTGATGCCACTTGTGCCAGTTCTTACGCATGTTGATTGTACCATTGAACAGTACACCAACCATTCACACAACACACTCAGGGGGTCATTCTGACCCCGGCGGGCGGCGGGAGCCGCCCGCCTGGAGGGAACCGCCGAATGACCGCACCGCGGTCAAAAGACCGCGGCAGCCATTCTGGCTTTCCCGCTGGGCCGGCGGGCGACCGCCAGAAGGCTGCCCGCCGGCCCAGCGGGAACCCCCCCTCAACAATGAAGCCGGCTCCGATTGGAGCCGGCGGAGTTGTAGGGGTGTGACAGGTGCAGTGGCACCCGTCGCGATTTTCAGTGTCTGCAAAGCAGACACTGAAAATCTTTATGGGGCCCTGTTAGGGGGCCCCACGACACCCGTTCCCGCCATCCTGTTCCTGGCGGTAAAAACCGCCAGGAACAGGATGGCGGGAAGGGGTTCGGAATCCCCATGGTGGCGCTGCAAGCAGCGCCGCCATGGAGGTTTCCCTGGGCCAGGGGTAAACCGCCGGGAAACCGCTGGTTGCCCTTTTCTGACAGCCCAGGAAGCACCGCCAGCCTGTTGGCGGTGCTTCCGCGGTCCCCGGCCCTGGCGGTCATGGACCGCCAGGGTCGGAATGACCCCCTCAGTCTTGTTAGGTGATGAGATTGCAGCTACTTGTACAGTTGCACAAATTATGTTCACAAACATTCACAGTTGTGTGCGTGAGATTACTTTTGTGGCCATTCCCAAATGCAGCATGGAGTTGTGTGATAGTTGTTGCTGATTCACCCTGTGTGGGTTGTATTCCACAGGCTGCACACTATAGGCCTGATTTTTTCTCAAGTGGCACAGCTCAGTGCATCAGCAATATGTGTTGCCTGACGCTGTGCCAGTTTTGAAACTCAGGGATGTGCCATGTTTACTGGAATACGGCACACCCCTAGGATTCCCCCTGCACCTGCGCAGATTTGTTCTCCCTGCACCAACGCAGGCATTATTGCAGCATGATGAAGGGGTGCCTGCACTGAGGAGATAGATGGTTTATGTGCAGGAAGGTGTCATTTCCTGCTCATGTAGAAGCTATTTTGGCAAGATGGCATTTCTATGTGTGCTGCAGGATACAGCACACATGAGAAGTGCAATGACACAAGGAGGAAGGAAATAATTTTGCCATGTTACCCCATCCTGACACCACCCCTGGGGTGGTATTGACTTTAGTCCCAGTCTCTGCTGCACATGTTCTGTTGTGTCGGGTGCAATGACATTATGCAATGGGTGTTGTCGTGGCACAGCCACACTAATTGCATGTCCCTTCCAGGCAATGTGCTGCATATTTACATGGTGGAGTAAAGCCATAGTGAGTGGCTTATGTCCACGTTGTGTATATGTCGGAGTGCATTACCCAACCAGAGCGTCAGTACAAGTGTTGCTTGGGTGGGGATAGGACATTTTTAATCAGGGCCTATGGGTCCTGATGCAGCCCCTTAGCATGCATTGAGTGTGTCCTATGTGTCTTCCCCTTCTGCCATTTGTGAGATTCTAGATAGTCCCCCCTGCAACTTACCCTGCATTTGTGGTAGTTCTTGGTCATCTGTGCTGCCCTGCGATTTCAGTGACCAGCTCCTCTGGAATGACTGCTGTGACCATCTCCTCTAGCTAATCTAGGCCCTCCTGTGGTGTGGGATTTCCACCTCCAGTCTGCAGTGCTACCTTTCGGTTCCTGGACAGTTTCTCCTTAGTCCTGCACTTGCAATCGTGCCAGTCCTCCTCACCTCTGCCACGC
Organism: Pleurodeles waltl; assembly: GCF_031143425.1. Lineage (NCBI taxonomy): Eukaryota > Metazoa > Chordata > Amphibia > Caudata > Salamandridae > Pleurodeles > Pleurodeles waltl. The sequence goes on along the minus strand of NC_090443.1, from coordinate 800,129,529 downwards.
TGTTGACTTTGTCTACTATTGTCAGCCATATGGCGTCTCTCCTACCGACTGGCAATTTGAAAGTGACGAAGAGCAGATGTTGGTGCTCCGTCACCTCTCTGACCAGGATGTCATGCTCATCCTCACTAAAGCGACACTTTCGCTTCATCATCTCCAGGAACTTTGCTGGACCCTCCTGGCTGGTACTCTCATGACTTGCATTCTCCATCTTGTCTTTCCAAATGTTTATTTCTTGCTTGAACATTTTTTATTATGCTAATGCAGTTAAATATGGCGCTAACCCATTTTGAGTCAAAAATATGTGCCGAAAAATGGTCTAATGCCACTTTTGCAGCATTAGCAAAAAAATTTCTTACGGCATGTCACAATGATAAGCATCATTTTTTTATGCTAACCATTCTTTAACGCCATTGTTGTCATTTTTTTGATATGGCACACTGCTGGTGGTAGGGAATGACGGTAACTTGCATTAGAAATTTTTATGCACAGCTGCGCTAGCAAAGGTGTGCTTCTTTTTTCATAAATCTTCCCCTTAGCCTTTATATTTGGAGGGCTTCTAATGCCCATTAGCACTAATAGAAGTGCACCAGTCCACTTCAAAGTTGTTGTGGCACACTTTTGCCAGACTTGAATATACATTTCTATTTGTTTTCTCAACTACAGCCAATAGAACATTTGCTCAATTTGTAAAGCTGTACAAGATAGCTTTAAGATCTCACTTTTTAAACGGGCTCCTTTGTCTGTAACAAAAGAAGTAGCCATTTCGAATCTAGGGTTCAACTCACTAATAGCAATTTTGCCACATCACGCTATCACACCTAGTACTTGAATAAGCTACCACCCATTTAGAAACCGAAATATCAATAGCATGTACCTGAAGCCAGTGGAAACAATCATTCCAATATAATCTGTCTGTAACCTAGTGAGTGATTTCTCAGACCTTAATACATCTTTGGCATAGATCATCAGCTGCAGCCCTAAAATGTTTATTATACCAGTGCTTTCTGAAAGTCTGAATTAACCAGGCCATAGAGCAGCACGAAATCATGAAGTACTTGTTCTTGAGTCACCCACACATTGTTATGGTCTTTCTTGCAATAAGCTCTCCCCTACTTTTTCTTTCCATCCTCTGTTACTTGAGACTGAAGCTCTCTGAGTTCACTAAATGTTGATTGTACTAGGTTTAGCAAAAACAGTTTACCTTGTCTGTTTCATCAGCTTCAATTTTAGATTTACATTGTTTTTGCTTTTTTGAATTTCTCATTACAGTTTTGAGAGCAAAATACCTGGCAACCTCATCAGTTTAGCAAGTGTCCATGTTGACCATGTCATCACAAGACTTATGAGCAATACACTTTCAATCAACACTTCTTTAGGCTGCTGTAAAGCCTATAAAATGTTCAAAATGTATGTCAAAATCCTATAGGCAGTACCAAATGATGTCATAAAACCCCTCTGTAAGAAACTGAAGTATAGCTCAGAAGGGTGAGAACCCACCTCAAATAATATTCACATTCCTTGTCAGGGTGAACCACTAAAGTCAGTCGATGAACCTGTATTTAAACCTCTGGTAACTTGCCCAAAGCAGTCACGCTTAACTTAGAGGCAATGCCTAAAGTATTTATGCAGTACTGAAACAGCAGAAACTTTAAGGAAGCAAAATGATTCGTCGACAAGTATTGGTGGGGCAAGCTGCAGGATCCAAAGCGGACCTCGAGAATGGTGGGCTGCTGAAGAGGAAGGTCTGGATTTGGTCATCAGCAAAGGCAGGAATGTTCCAATTGCGTGAAGTCCAAAGTCAGTGCAATGTCAATCTGATGTTGCTCTGTGTCAGTCCCAATAAACCACTCTGTGTTCAGACATAGAAACTGGTATGGCCGACTAGCCATTCGACGGCTTTAGCTCTGACTGCTATACTATTTGCTGACAGTTCGCCAGGCAAAACATTGACAATGTGTTTCTAAGTCCCACTTCTTGCAGTTTGGGGACAGGATGAGTACACTCTAACACCTGTCAAAGATCCATGACCAGGAGGGTATCACTTGGGTGTTAGGGGTCTCTCCAACATAGGCTAGCAGTAGGGTCTAGGGCAGGTCGAGTTGGTACTGGTCAGCTGGGCAGTTGCAGAGGGGGAGCCCTTTGGAAGCTTGTTGTGTACCTGTGGCTCAGACATGAGGTCAGACAACTGACCCTTGAAGTCACTTCTGGGGTCCAGGATTCAAGGCAAGTAGGTCTAGTCTTCATTCAGGTTCTTCAGACAGCAGGGCAGTCATTCTTCTGATTCTTCACAGGTCCAGATTTATTCTGAGAAGAGGCCTGTGGCATTCACTTGTATGCCCAGTGCAAGCCTGTGGGTGAAGGGCATGCATTTATCCATCTCTAAACCAGTTCTAGTCAGTTCCTCTCATCCCACTGGGTTTGGTGTCAGCTGGATTAGAGAGACAAAAGAGAGGCAGGCCTAGGTGTGAGCTTCATCTGCCAGTGACACCATAGCTATCCTTTGAAGCTCAGGAAGGGGTGCGCATAGCCCACAGGCTATCCTGTCAAGGGATCAGTCACCCTCCCTACATCCCTACATCCCCAGGCCTTAGTCCACTGTCTGGGAGCAATACATATCTCACCATAAGGGGTGTGGTGTCACCTGGATACTGGCAGAAAAGCCAGTTGCTTGCTTTTAAGCAGGAAAATGACAACTATCTAAGAGTGTCATTTCCAGAATAGTAACATAAAATTCGACTTTACCATTAAGTTGGATTTAAATTACTAATAAAATTAGTAATTGAACTATTTTATAGCTATTCCCAAACTGAATTTAGCACATATTAAAGGTAATAGTGTAAACCAGTGCTATCCCATGGGAGAGCCAGCCTTGCCACCAGGGCCAGACTGGCTAACAGGCATCTTGGTGGACTGGCAAAGTAAGGGCCTGTTTCACTGCTGTGGGGGCTGTGGTTTTTGCTGGGGACCTGCCAGCCATATTCCTATCTGCAGCACTTCTAAGTAAACAATGCAAAAAACACATGGTTTAAATTATGCTAGTTTTAAAAATATTTTGTTTTTCATTTTTATTTAGAAGTGCCGCAAGTAGCATTGTGGCCAGCAGTTCTCAAGCAACAAAAGTGGCCCCCACAGCAGTAAAACCAGTCCTCACCCTGCTAGCCCACTGAAACGCTTGGCAGTCAGTCAGGCATTGCTTTTAGCAGTAAAAAACTACTATGGAGGTTTTCCACTGCCAGGACATGTAAACTATTGAGTATATATCATACAATAAACCCTGCCCTCTGGGTTTTTAAGGACTACTTTAGGGGTGACTTAGAAGTATTAAGAAGGAATACTTAGGCCTGGCAAAATATTTTTTTTACCAAGTCAGACAGTTTGAAAGAGCACATCCAGCCTGCAGTGGCAGGCATGAGACCTGCTTTTGCAGGGCTACTGCAGTGGGTGGCACAATGAGTGATGCAGCCCAAATGTAACATTAAATTTACAGCCCATAATTACATGTAGTATAATATACTTGGGACCTGAAAGTAAATTGAATGTGCCAATTAGAGGTATACCAAATTTATCTTCTTTACAGAGGGGAGCAGACACACTTTGCCCCCGATTAGCAGGAGAAAAGTGCACACCGATTGCTGCATAGGTTCTCATTAGGGTAGTGAGGCTACTGGATTTGGGTGGTAGGATTGCCTGGGTTGTGGGTACTTAGTACACTTCCACACCAAGTGACACCTGTCTGCCTAATCCTGGGTTTCCGGCTAGCTAGCAGCACCCCATCTCTGACTGAGATGATTGTGGCAACCGGGCTCATGGCAAGATAGACTCCACAGGGAATTGTGGTACATCAGCTCTCATCCCTTTCTCTCATGTGCCAAGATCTCACTCAGGCAAAGACAATGGAGGCAGTCCTACCATGCTGTCTAAACAGGGGAGTGGATCTATAACCCCTTGCTTATGCTAAGTATGAGCACAGCATACTAAGCCTAATCTGCACTTCAGGTTCCCCCCTGGGAGAACATTATCTCTCATATCTGTCCCTGTTGTAAAGGGACAACCATTGCGCAGAAAAAGTAGCAACAGCAAAATGCCAGCAATTATAGCCAAAGTGATCGGGAATCCCCCAAAAACACTTGAAAAAAGTGAGTGTATGTCTGAAGGTGTTAGACCGAATATAGAAGAGATGGTGTGAATGAAAACTGGAACCAACAGCCTTAAAAAAGTGGGCGATTCCAGGAATACTCGATGCATTGAATATTCATCCCAAGAGTTCACCAAAGTGTCTCGGAAAATTAGTATTTAAAAGGGAATGAATCTCCACTGATGCCCTCGCAACTTGAAGCGCATAGGTCTCTCTGGCCGATGTAAGTGCCACATGTTTTTGGAACAATAAGGCCTTTAGTCTGCTCAACTTGTCAAAATTAACATCAGCAGTAGCAATATGGGTCCAGATATCTGTGGCTCCTTTGAATTGTGCTTGGGGAAAAATAACATTCCCGCACATGTAACAATTTTGTAGATGGAAACGACATAAGGTATTCCGGCTCGCATTCCACAACAGCTCTCACTGTTAAGAAGCACATAGCTGCCATTGGAGAACACCTGGAACTCAGGTCTAATGAAGGATACAGGGACTCCCTTCAGATAGCAAGCTAAGTTTGCCTCTGAGGCATTACATACCCCGTGCAAGGACAGCTGTTTACAAACAATCGAATGGCTCACAGACGTCTTGCATTCGCTGCCGCTAAGAAAGACCTCTATCATGCCACTGAAACATTTGTACAAAAAGGGAAGTTCCCACACCTTGTATATGTAATTATCTCCCAGCCTTTCATATCTGCCTACTGGAATGTGTTTCAAGCAGGATGTAAATTGAAATGTTGAAATAGGCAGATTAATAACCACATGTATTAACCATTCAGCAGATGGTACCTCAGCCACAGTAAAAGGCAACTTTTCTAATTTCTCTATTCTCAACATGATATATGTTGTTTCCTTCATAGCCATCATTTCTTGCTCTCAATGTTGAAAAAACTCCCTTGCACTCGCATGTTGCCTGGGCATGCGACCTGCCTTTTATGTTTGTAATGTCCAACCTAACTGCATGATGGATCGTAGCTGACTTTGTCCATGTTGCACAAACGACACATCATCAATCTGTACTATATCTATTGCAGCAGACACAGGCCCTCATTATAACCCTGGCAGTCGGTGATAAAGTGGTGGTAATGCCGCCAACAGACCGTCGGTAAAAAAATGGAATTATGACCATGGCGGAAACCACCAACACAGACAGCCACTTTCACACACCGACCACCACGGCGGTAGCAACGAGCACTGCAGCAGTAACCGCCAACAGCCATGCGGAAGACAATGTATCGCCCACCCTATTACAACAAGCCAATCCACCAGCTTTTCTGGGGCAGTACCAACGCCATCAAAAGCACGGTAGAAACAGTACACAGAAAGGAAACGACTTACCTCTGGACAATCAGGGAACAACCATGACACCATGGAGCCTGAACTACAGGTGTTACCTATGCTGGTCTACCTCCTCCTACACTAGGAATACCAACGCTGGCGAAGATGACCATGTTGAGTACCGCCCTTAGCACACAGGGGAGGGGGTAGGAAAAAGAGAGTGACACACACACACACAACACCCCACCCCAACACCATACACACAAAAAGATGAAGTAACATTACATATACACCCTTTACCCCTCAGGAATAATACAAGGACAAAAGGAATTGATTAAAGTGAGTGTAATAAGTTTAAATAACAGGTATACATCCTTAAAAAAACACACAGTATATACAGAAATACAAATGGAGGGGCACTGCCCAGTCCATAATGTTCGTGGGCCACAGGGCCATATCACATTGGCCAAGGCCCCACTTGACTCCTGTCTCAATATGGAGAGAACACTGCTGGGGCATCAGGTTGAAAATCACAGGCACCTCAGGAGGACGGGGGAGGGGGAGCACCTTAGCTAGAAGATGGTACAACGCCACTGCTCCTGGAGGGGGGCACATGCCCACTGCCTGCTCCTGGGGAGTGCAAAGGCACAGTCTCTCTAGTGGGTGGTATGCCCACTGCTTGGTCCTGTGGAGTGCAAGGCCACCAACTCTCTAGTGGGTGGTCTGCCCACTGCTTGGTCCGGGGGAGTGCAAGGCCACAGTCTCTCTAGTGGATGGCTTCTCCACTGGTTCTGGAGGGGGCTTTGTGCCCAGTGTGCTTCATCCTGGCAAGGAGGGGGTGAGTGGATGCCTTCTTCCACTTGTTCTTGAGGGGGCTTTGTGCCCAGTGTGCTTCATCCTGGCAAGGAGGGGGTAAGTGGATGCCTTCTTCCACTGGTTCTGGAGGGGGCTTTGTGCCCAGTGATGCAGCACTTGGGAGTGCCAGGTCACAGACCCTCACCTGTGTGTCAGACCCACAAGATTTGCAGTGGGCAGGATGCATGACACTCTGTGGAGGCAGGACTACAGTCCATCTGCAGGTGGCGACAGCTGCACAGTGGTGGTAGTGCTGGTGCTGGTGGCAGTGCTGGCAGTGGTGGGGGGAGGCTGCAGCCCATCCCCTGGAGCCTCGGATGGCTGACCACTGGGGCTTCTGTCAGTGGTGCTGCCAGTGGTGCAGGTGGCACTGCAGGTGGCGGTGCAGCTGGTGGTGCTGGTGCCAGTGCTGGTGCTGATGCCGGTGCTGGCAGTGGTGGGGGGAGGCTCCAGCCCATCCCCTGCAGCCTCAAACAGCTGACCACTGGGGCTGCTGCTGCTGGCAGTGGTGCTGACAGTGGTGCAGGTGGTGCTGCAGGTAGTGGTGCAGCTGGCGGTGTTGGTGGCGGTGCTGGCAGTGGTAGGGGGAGGCTCCAGCCTATCCCCTGCAGCTTCGGATGGCTGAAGTGCCATGGTTGGTGTTGTGTGCTCAGATTCAGCTCCAGCACCAGGCCTCCTGCCTGCAGTGGCCGGACATTTGTCTTTGCCCGTGGCAGCTGGTGGTCCCTTCTTACTCTTTCCAGCTGGTGGTGCCTCCTTGCCCTAGCCAGCTTGTGGTGCCTCCTTGCCCTTTGTAGCTGGTGGTCCCTTCTTGCCCTTTCCAGCTGGTGGTGCCTCCTTGCCCTTGGTAGCTGGTGGTCCCTTCTGGCCCTTTCCAGCTGGTGGTTGGTGCCTCCTTGCCCTTGGCAGCTGGTGGTGCCTCCTTACCCTTGGTAGCTGGTGGTCTCTTCTTTCCCTTGCCAGCTGGTGCAGGCACACTGGCAGTGCTGACGGCTGTCTCCTTGGAGCCTCTCACACCTGCAGTAGCTGCCAAAACTACAGTGGCCGTGGACTGGGTGGCTGAGGTGCTGGCCTGGGTTCTGCCTACCCTGGCACGAAGTGAAGGACGGGGGGAGGGGCAGGGAAGAGGTCAAGGGTGGAGAGGAAGAGCTTTTTAGGGACACGGGTGCCAGAAGAGGGTGAAGGTTTGGGAGTGGAGGAAGAGGGAGTGGTGGTTGGAGGTGTCGGTCTGCTGTTTTTGGGTGCAGGTGCATGGGCTGAATGCTGTTGTGAGGTGGATGGCTGTTGGGTGTCTGAGTGCTTGCGTTTGTGTACTTTGGGAGGAGGGGGCAAAGACACAGTGGTAGAGGAGACAGGGGACGAGTGCATGGATGTGGGGATGGTGACTGCCAGTGAGGGGTGTGTACTGATAGGCGTGCTGGTGATGGAGGTAATGGATGAGGATGTAGTGCATGCAGGTGTGAGTGGAGATGCTACTGGGAGGGAGGTGGACGACAACGAGGAGGGGAGCACAGTGGAGGCAGTGGATGTTGTCATGTCAGATTCTGGATGGTGTTTGTGTGAGTGCCTGTGGGATGATGTGTGGTGTTTGTGTTTGCCTGAGCCACTCCTGTGTGTTGTCTTGGGTGCATGCTGGTCTGATGGTGTGCTTGGGATAGGCTGGGGTTGAGGGGAATGAGACTGGGTAGAGGACGTTGGAGTGGGGAGGCTAGAGACAGGGACAATGGCTGCCTTCAGGGAAGAGGCCAGAGCCTGGAATGATCTCTGTTGGGCCACCACGCCAGAGTGAATGTCCCCCAGGAATGCATTTGTTTGTTGCAAATGCCCTGCAAGCCCCTGGATGGCAGTCACAATGGTTGATTGCCCTACAGAGATGGATCTCAGGAGGTCAATAGCCTCCTCACTCAGGTCAGCAGGGCTCACTGGGGCAGGACCTGAGGTGCCTGGGGGGAAGGAGATGCCCACTCTCCTGGGTGAGCGGGCACGGGCAAATCGCTGAGGGGCTGCTGGGAGGGTGATGCTGGTACAGGGGTGGCAGCTGTACCTGTAGCTGGAATGGTCACAGAGGTGTCCGCCACCACCAGGGAGCTCCCATCGGAGGAGGTATCTGAGTCTGTATTGTCCCCTCCAGTCCTCGCCGTGGTGCTCCCCTTGCCCTCCGTCCCACTGGTGCCCTCAGCATCAGTGGACTGTGCCTCCTGGGTCCTGTGGGATGCAGCTCCCTCCGTAACCGGTGCCTCTGCTCCTCCGCCAGATGATGCTAATGCACATAAGGACAGGACAAGAAAGGGGGGGAGAGAGGCAAAGGATACACTGTGTCAATGACTGCACCAACACCACGGTTGGTGTACAAGGCACTCTCACACACAGGGAACAGGCCCACACACTATGCATTGCACTACCAGTGATATTGCTAACCACCAAGGCATGAGGAGGAGCACACACTGCCAACTGCAGCACACCTGGGACCCACGCAACCCTGACCAGTAGTGGATGCTTACAAGCTAGGTAGGCAGTATTTCCCCTTCAGACCCTAAGACAGCAGAGAACCTACGCTGCTATGTCTAGCCTGGCCTAGTGGCACCCACTGACACACAACCACCACCCGGACACCGCCCCACAAGCCGTAAGTTGTAATGATTGCCACTGTAATCACCCCCTTGTAGCTGCTGTGTTGTCCTCAAGCACCCATCCAGCTCTGGATAGGCCACCGCCAGTATGTGGACTATCAGGGGGGTCAGGGTTCGACGGGCACCCCTTCCACATTGGGAGGCCATCCCCAACTGGGCCTCTGCGGTCTTCTGTACCCACTGTCTCAGATCCTCCCACCGTTTGCAACAGTGGGTGCTCCGCCTGCCATAGACCCCCAGGGTCCACACCTCCTTGGCGATGTCATGCCATATACCTTTCTTTTGATGGGCGCTGACCTGTAGAGGCAATACAGAGAGGAGGACACCATTAGACAAACAGTCAGGCCAGTTACACAAATGGTCCACCATACCCGTTTACAGCACTATTGGCACACACATAGCCCAGCGCTCAATGTGTACCCAGCCAGGAGGACATCCCTCCCCACTTACATGATGCCTTCACACACACCTCCATACATGCATGCCACATCCATCGTGCCCACAGTGTACTCACCTGTTGGTCTGAAGGCCCATACAGCAGTCCGTACTGGGGTAGAACCCCATCCACCAGTCTCTCCAACTCATCAGAAGCAAAGGCTGGGACCCTTTCCCCAGTCACACGGGCCATGGTAGGTTCCAGACACAGGTCACAGCCGCACATGCAATGTAGGTCCTCTCCAATGGAAGGTCAGGAAACAAGTGATGAATCAGATAGAAAATGGCGATCATGTCCGCGGCGGTGCATACAGTCACGACCGGCGTAGATCACCATTGATCACTGAACTCCATAGGGCCCAACATTAACCAATGATGAATTGCATGGCAGTTCCCGACTGCCTCCCACCATGGCGCACAACGTCAGCGGCATTACCTCACTTCCACCTGTCCCCCACAAAGGACAGGCGGACGCCATTTCAGGGGGGGGGCAGGCCTATGGAATAATGCTGCGTCACAGGAGGAATAGGCACATACTGGACAGATCACACTGACCCATTTCGTGAATACAGATTGCAAACTACTGTTGTTGCTCCATTGTTGGACAGGGCCACAATCACAGAGATGTGTGCCCAATTGGAGCCTGACCTGATATCTGCTATCCGTCATCCCACTGGGATCCCCCCTCTTGTGCAAGTTCTATCAGTACTCCATTTCCTGGCAACTGGTTCTTTCCAAGTGACAGTGGGTTTGGCAGCTGGAATGTCACAGCCAATGTTCTCAATTGTTCTCAATAGTACTGACAAGAGTATTGTGTGCCCTGGTAAAACACATGTGCAGCGACATTGCATTCCCCCAGGTTGACGGTTTGGCCACTGTGAAGGTGGAGTTATATGCAATGGGACATATCCCCAGTATAATTGGGGCGATTGACATAACACATATTGCATTTGTCCCCCCCCCCACCAGAATGAACAGGTTTTCCGGAATTGTAAGAGGTTCCACTCTATCAATGTGCAGATGGTGTGCTTCGCAGTCCAGTACATTCCCCACGTCAATGCTAAGTACACTGGGTTGGTGCATGATGCCTTTGTCCTGAAGAATAGCAGCATCCCAAATGTGGTAGGCCAACTACAGAGGCACAGGGTGTGGCTAATAGGTGAGCCCTGGTTCCCACCCAGTATATGTTGGTGTATGGGCATGGTGTGGGCCACATTGGATAGCGTGTGGCAAAATGTTGTTCTTCAATATTTGCAGGTGACTCTGGTTACCCAAACCTATCATGGCTGCTGACTCCTGTAGGAATGCCAGCACAAGGGTAGAAGATCATTATAATGAGACACATGGGAGATCCAGAAGGATAATTGAGAGAACCTTTGGCCTCCTGAAGGCCAGGTTCCGGTACTTCCATCTAATAGGTGGATCCCTGTGCTACTCACCCAAGAAGGTCTGCCAGATAGTAGTGGCATGCTGCATTATGCACAACCTGGCCCTGAGACTCCATGTCCCTTTTCTGCAAGATGAAGAGACTGGAGATGCCCCTGTGGCAGCAGTTGACCCTGTGGACAGTGAGGATGAGGAGGCAGAGGATGAGGATGAGGACAACAGAACAACTGTAATCCATCAGTATTTCCAATGACACACAGGTGAGACAGTGTAACTTTACATGTCAATGACTTTGGTTGTATTCTGTGTGGCAATGGCATGCTGGTATTTTCCACTTCTATGCCCACTTACTGTTGCCTCTGGCTCTCAATTTTGCAGATGTTGGTGATTTGACAAATACTCCTGGTGTGATCAAAACAGCCAGCTACAGGTCGTTAATTCTATGCTCATTCTATGTACAGCTCTCTTGCACTGGTTGTACCTGTTTCAATCAATACATATTTGAAATACATGACTGTTGGACCTGGCTTTTTGACAGGGACATCCCCAAACTTTTTGCCTCCTTCCTCCTAGTTTTTCTGACTTGTTGTTGTTGGCTTTTGACCTCTGGGCACTTTACCACTGCTAACCAGTGCTGAAGTGCATATGCTCTCTGTGTAAATTGTACTACTGATTGGTTTATCCGTGATTGACTATTTAATTTACTTGTAAGTCCCTGGTAGAGTGCACTACCTGTGCCTAGGACAGGTAGATTAAATGCTACTAGTGGGCCTGCAGCACTGGTTGTGCCACCCACCTCAGTAGCCCCTTAACCTTGTCTCAGGCCTGCCATTGCAAGGCCTGTGTGTGCAGTTTCACTACCACTTCGACTTGGCATTTAAAGGTATTTGCCAAGCCTAGAACTCCCTTTTTTCTATACATAAGTCACCCCTAATGTGTGCCCTAGGTAACCCCTAGAGCAGGGTGCTGTGTGGGTAAAAGGCAGGACATGTACTTGTGTGGTTATATGTCCTGGTAGTGTAAAACTCCTAAATGAGTTTTTACACTACTGTGAGGCCTGCTCCCTTCATAGGCTAACATTGGGGCTGCTCTCATACATTGTTGAAGTGGCAGCTGCTGATCTGAAAGGAGCAGGAAGGTCATATTTAGTATGGCCAGAATGGTAATATAAAGTCCTGCTGACTGGTGAAGTCAGATTTAATATTACTATTCTAGAAATGCCACTTTCAGAAAGTGAGCATTTCTTTGCACTAAAATCTTGTTGTGCCCTTCAATCCACGTCTGGCTAGGTTTAGTTGACAGCTCCTTGTGCATTCACTCAGACACACCCCAAACACAGGGTACTCAGCCTCAATTGCATACATCTGCATTTTGAATGGCTCTTCCTGGGCTGGGAGGGTGGAGGGCCTGCCCTCACACAAAGGACTGCCACACCCCCTACTGGGACTCTGGCAGACAGGATTGAACTGAAAGGGGGCTTGGTGCATTTCTTAGACACTCTTTGAAGTCACCCCCACTTCAAAGACACAACTTAGTATAAAACAGGGCCTCTGCCCTACCTCATCAGACACTTGCTGGAGAAGAAACCTGAACCAGAAACTACATCCTGCCAAGAAGAACTGCCTGGCTGCTCAAAGGACTCACCTGTCTGCTTTTCTACAAAGGACTGCTGCCTTGCTGTTGGCCTGCTGCCTTGCTGAACTCTTGTCTGGCTGTAAAACTGCTCTCCAAGGGCTTGGATAGAGCTTGCCTCCTGTTCACCGGAAGTCTCAGGACCAAAAAGACTACTCTCTTCCTCTTGGATGCTCCGTGCACCAAACTTTTCGACGCACAGCTTGTTCCGCGGCAAGAAAAACGCCGCACACTGACGCTGATCGACGCGACGTCTTAGGGACGACCGAAACTTTGACGCACGGCCTTGGAAGGACAACGCCGCCCGACTTCCCGGGAGAAATCGACGCGACGCCTGCCGTGAGATCAAAACTTTGATGCACGGCCTCGCAAGGACAACGCCGCCCGACTGCGCAGGAGAAATCGACGCAACGCCTGCCGTGAGATCAAAACTTTGACGCACGGCCTCGCAAGGACAACGCCGCCCGACTTCCCAGGAGAAATCGACGCGACGCCTGCCATGAGATCAAAACTTTGACGCACGGCCTCGCAAGGACAACGCCGCCCGACTCCGCAGGAGAAATCGACGCGACGCCTGCGGTGAGATCGAAACCTCGACGCGCAGCCCCGCAGAACGACGCGCAGCAGGAAAACAAGCAGGAAAATCCACGCACAGACCCGGGACATCTGGTACTCCCCGCAAACCACAGTAAGAGACTGTCCGCGTGCCAGAAAACGACGCCCGACTCCCCGCGTGGAAAATAACGACGCAAGTCCGTGGGTGCTGAGGAGAAATCGACGCACACACCAGTTTTCCACGCACCTCTTCTCCTGTGGCCCTCTGAGGAGATTTTCCACCAGAAACCAGGTACTTTGTGTTTGAAAGAGACTTTGTTTCCTTTCTAAAGACTTAAGACACTTTATATCACTTTTCAGTGATATCTTTACAAATTCGTATTGCAACTTTGATCGTTTTGACCTGAAGATACCCAGATAAATATTATATATTTTTCTAAACACTGTGTGGTGTATTTTTGTGGTGTTATGCTATGGTGTTGTATGATTTATTGCACAAATGCTTTACACATTGCCTTCTAAGTTAAGCCTGACTGCTCGTGCCAAGCTACCGGAGGGTGAGCACAGGCTGATTTTGGATTGTGTGTGACTTACCCTGACTAGAGTGAGGGTTCTTGCTTGGACAGAGGGCAACCTGACTGCCAACCAAAAACCCCATTTCTAACAATGACATACTCGAAATCGATTTTTATGAAAGGGTGTTTATTGAAGTGCTAACATATAAGGGGAAAGTGCAATGGGATGGGGTGATGATGAAGGAAAGTCCAGGGTATTGTTCCAGTCTGTTTGTAGCACAGGTGCATTGTCCAAGGGGACATAGGAAGGTGATCAATGGCAGCTCAAGGTGGACAAGGTGACTGTGTGGGACACAAAAGGGACAATCAGGAGAATCTAATTTCCTGGCGTGTTCTTGGCAAGTGCCTCTGGCTTCTGTCTGGATCACTGTGAAAGTATGCGGGGTGGTTCACTTTCTGCAGGGTGAGGGGTGCTTGTGGCCTGTGAGTCCTGTGGCGGGCCTCTTGGCCACTATTGACAGCAGAAGTGGAAGGCTGTTCAGATGACTGGCTAGTGGCAGGGGCCCCCTGGAATGAGACTGCCTCCCTTATGATGTTGGCCATGTCTGCCAGCACCCCTGCTATGGAGATCAGGGTGTTGTTGATGGCCTGCAAGTCCTCCCTGATTCCCTGATACTGTCCCTCCTGCAGCCGCCTGTTCTCCTGCACGTTGTCCAGGATCTGGCCCATTGTGTGCTGGGAATGTTGATAGACTCCCAGGATCTCGGAGAGTGCCTCTTGGAGAGTCAGTTTCCTGGGCCTGTCCTCCCCCTGTTGCTCAGCAGTCCTCCCAGTATCCCTGGTGGCCTGTGTCTCTGTCCCCTGAACTGCGTGCCCACTGCCACTGACCCCAGGTCCCTGATTGTCTTGAGTGCGAGGTGTAGCCTGTGGTCCCTGTACAGGTGGGAACAATGCTGATTGATTTATCTTGGGGACAGAGGTTTGGGGACACTGGGTGGGTGCTGTGGTGTTGGATACTGATGGGGGAGGCTCTGTGGTGGTCTGTGACTGGGCTTGGGTAACCTGCTGTCCAGTGGTCCCTGATGGGCCAAGTTGATCATCCAGATCCTGAAGACCAGTCCCCTAACTGTGGGCCTCTTCTGTTGGGGGACTGGATAGGTGCCTCCTCTCCGGTGACATTGGCTGGGGTGCCTGTGGGGATGTAAATCATGTGTTATGGTTAATGTGTATGACATATTGTACATCCCTGACTTCCCTTCTACGGTTGGTGTTGCCCTGCCAGCTTTTACTTGTGTATGTTGGTGTATGGTGGGATTGTTAGTTCCCTCTGCTATGCATGCTTTAATGATGAGTGCCCATGCAGGGCTGTGAGGGGTGTCCATGTATTGGTACAGCATGCAGGGCTTGGCATTGGGATTAGTGAGATGTGATGGTGGGGTGTATGGGATGTAGTGGAGTGATGGGAGTGAGGGTGAGGGTATGTGATGGCATGCAGGTATGGGGGTGATAATTGTTTGAAGTTGACTTACGAGAGTCCAGTCCTCCTCCAACTCCGGCCAGGCCCTCAGGATGTAGTATTGCCAAGACTTGCTCCTCCCATGCTGTGAGTTGTGGGGGAGGAGGTGGGGGTCCACAGCCAGTCCTCTGTATAGCGAGCTGGTGTCTTGCTGCTGTGGAACGTACCTTCCCCCGTAGGTCGTTCCACCTCTTTCTGATGTCGTCCCTTGTTCTGCGGTGCTGTCCCACAGCATTGACCCTGTCAACGATTCTCCACCATAGCTCTATCTTCCTTGCATTGGATATCTGCTACACCTGTGCTCCAAATAGCTGTGGCTCTACCCTGATAATTTCCTCCACCATGACCCTTAACTCCTCCTCTGTGAAACGGGGGTGCCTTTGTGGTGCCATGGGTTTTATGTGATGTGTGTTGGTGAGGGTGTGTTGGGTCATGTGTTGGGGTGTTTGAAGTGGGGTGCATAAGGGATGTGTGGGTGTCTGTGGTGTGTGTATGTAGTTGTGTCAGTGGTCTTGGTGTCAGTCTTGTGCCAATGAATTGTAATCGTAAAGGGATGTGGGTAATGTGTTTTATAGTGGTGTGGGTGTGTGGGTATGGTGTGTGTATGGGTGTGAGGTGTGTGTTGTTTGAATTGGCCAATGTAGTGTTGTTTTGTCTGTGGGTGTCCATTGTGAGCGCGGCGTTATGTACCGCCAATGGTTTACCCCCGTTGAATGTCCCAGTGGTGATTCGTTGGTCACAATGTGGTAGGCGTTGTTCTGTTGGTATAACGGTGTGGTTTTTGATACCACCACTTTATCACTGACCTTAGGTCTGGCATATTTGTGTCTGTGGCTGTATTCTGTCGCATTGATGTGTGTGTGTCATAATATGGTGAAAGGATATCCGCTGCGGCGGTGGTAAGTTGGCAGCCGTCAGCGTGGCAGTAAGCGGGATTTACCTCCAATGTCATAATGAGGGCCTATAAGTTGTTGCAATACCCAAGTGTTCTAGGGATATATAGAGAGTGTCCGGTCTCTTAGTTCTAAAACCCCCAGAGGAGTTTACAAAACACGTATGGCACCCATTGGTGTCTACAGGCCACAATAACCACCCACTAGGATGTAATAATGACGTGCTATATGTTCCATTTTGTACCCATTCATTAAGCTGATCTTCAGATGCATTTATATACTTTTGCCATTTGTTAAATTTGGCAGGGACGGGAATACTGGGCACATTCAATTCTTTAATGGTTGCTAAGCCTAAACAGCTTGTTTGTTGTACTGTTTCATTTAAATATATCATCTGAACAGGAATCATACGAGCTCTAAATAAAGCTTCTGTACCTCTAATTTGCAAAATGTTTGTTCCCCACACACTTTTTAAATCAATCGAATTAAACTGATGCTCATAACCTTCTATGGCCAATCGGTAAACAAAGAAGCAGAATACATTAATTTTGTATCATCAATAATACATGCAAATCTTCCATTACTGGTAAATTGAAATAATGTGACTCAGCATTCTTGACATTGTGCCCAGAGAAATATGCAAACTTTTCAGTATACGTTTTTGAACTGCCTATCGGCGGAGTTGGGCAGTGTTTCCATTGTTCATATTTAAAAATAGTCTTTGGGGTACTAGCTCTGTGAATGAAATGGTGTCCATAATGAATATAACATAACATATATCCTTAATTTCTTTTACATTGGTACACATCATCATTTTCAAAAACTGTATAATACTGTAGATCAGACATCATAGTAACAACTGTTGTGACAACCCAATCATCAGAAATCACTCTGGGTGTAATTACATGAGTCAATGAAAATTTGAACACATAAGAAATTTGAATGATCTCTGTAGGATCATATATGTCGAATAAGACTTTATCCCATACAATTCTGTTGGGAATTGGCACTGCTGTAATGTTGACTAGGGACAAGTCTTTGCTTATTTTATGTGAAGAAAAATGTGGTTTTAAAACTTCATTCACCAGTTTAGCTGTTGAGCAATCAGGAAGGTAATGACCATGTATAGGAAAAAAGAAAACAATGACAAACCCAATCCAAAGAAGAAAGGCAACTACAGTTAACAATAACCATAGATAGTTCTATGAACAAGTGAGATAGTTAATTTTTATCCAATGTATTAGCTTACGTGCTCTTGACAGTTCAGTCACAGTTGAGGCAGATGGGTCAGAAGAAAAGTCGTCAGCATCGATGAAGTAACCATCATCTGTACAAACAAATGCTGGTGGTGTATTTAGAAGATGAGAAACTGCAGAAGATTCCCTTGGTTGTGTGTAGCATGTTACAATATTCGTTTATGTGGAATTTGTAGAAGGTTGCTCCATATTAGCAGAAATCAACGTAGAAGTTGTCGTCAGTGGAACCAATGAAAGCTCATTCTCCACCCTCCCCAAGCTCAGAGAGGTATTTGTATTGTTTATGACTTGTAGCGGAATATCCTCTTTGGTAGTGGGAGGGATTCGGGTACTACCTTGGTGTCCCCTAGGTCTGCTGTGCAGTATCGGCCACATGGTGTAGTTTGACATTGTCGATTGAGACAAAGCAATTCTCTTTTGAACCAGGAGGCGATGGTAAAATGACAGTTCTGGTACTGTGTATTTCCAGGACTGGGACCGGTGCACGATAAGAAGGACCGAACTCCTTTTTCACAGCAATCTTTTCATGTACTAGATCCCCTAGCTTGGGAATACAGCCAGTAGATGTTACTGGTATATCCCTAATTCCAAAGGAGGCAGCACTGGCAGATGTGGTGTCATCACGAAATTGTTGTACCTCCTGCAAGACAGTGACAGGTTCACTTATGTCAAAAGGTCTATCTGCTGCCTACATGCCAGGACCATCAAGATCTGGTACATACATTTGAGTTGCATATAGGCACTCATATGAATTACGCCCTCCCAGGGACCTTCTGGGCAGATTATTAAGTGCTCTCTGAACTCCATACAGGTGTGTAAGCCAACTACGACCCATGCCTAATACTCTGGCTCTTAAGGATTGCTTTAGATCGTGGTTTCATTGCTCCATGACACTATTTCCCTCAGGATGAAATGGAGATGAGTAATGCATTTGGACCCCTAACAAAGTCATGGTATCCCTGTAAGCACTGAGGCAAAAGTAGGGCCCCGGTCCGAAAAGAAAGCCGCAACAGCATATGTACACGACAAAGACTTGCAAATCTTTAATAACAGTCTGAGCGTCAGCTGAGCGTTGTGGCCAGACCCATAGAAATCTGGAGCATGAGTCTACAGCGACTAAACTGTATTTGTATGCACTGTCTGGTGTCAACAGAACAAGGTGGTCCAAGTACACACATTGTAACGGTTTGTTGGAAATTAAGAGGGGAATCTGTGGTGGGCGCTTAACACTGAAGCCTTTTACTTATTGGCAGATGTCACAGCAAAGGACATACTGCTTGGTCTGTTTATAAAGACCTGGCCACCAGTAACATGATTGTAATATTGAAATTGTAGTGGCCACCCCAGCATGTGGCGATGCAACTCCCACATGCGCTGCTTTTACTAACTCTGGTCTTAGGTATTTGTTGGGAATGACTCAGACCCCCACACCTGGAATTTTCTACTTCTGCGTCAAACATGCCTCCCATCTGGTTCGAATATTTAGTGGGAGATGCCTTGGGCATAGGTGTGCCCCCAGTCATTGCTCCCATAGCTGCTAACGCTAAATCATCCACTTTTGTTCTAGAGCGTGTTACTGCTGTGACCAAAGCCATTGCTGCTGCCAATTTTGCTGCTTCATCAGCCCAAGTGTTGCCTTCAATGTGTATTACAACACGTTGGTGTCCTAGTGTGCGTACAACATGGACATTAGGTAGTTTTTCCTTCAGAACAGCTACCTTCCCCCACAGAAGTCTGTGTTTTATGGTATTCCTTTTTGAATTTCTGAATTTATTTTGTCGCCAGTAATGCAGGTATTCATTGAAGGACTGGAAACAGAAGTTCGAATCACAGACAATCAGAGTCATTTGCCCAGGATCCGTATGCTCCAGTGCCAACATCAGATCCCTAAGCTCTGCGAGTTGTGCTGTACAGTCCCCTAGAGTCTGTGTGTATGTTTTTTCTGGATGGAACTTCATATACCCACTCACGACTGCGCAAGCAGCTAAGTATTGGTGTTTGGTGCCTATAGCAGGTTGTGCTGAACCATGTATTGTTCAATAGGTAGTGTATTTGCTGGGACTGGATAGTCAAGTTCGTATTGTAGGAATTCTTGGGTCTGTAATTTGGAATCAAATACAAAATCAACATCAGAGGCCATCAGAGACGTCACCCATTGATTCCAGCGTGGATGTAATGCTTTAGCGTTCGGAACGCTTGCTTTGGTAACAGCCTCAAGGGCTGGTACCGGGGATACGACAATGATGCATTCCCCTTGGGCCAGAGGTCTCTCTTTAAGGACTGCCATCTGAACATCTCAGTGGGAGCAAAGCGTTGTTCGGCTGTGGAATATAAGTAAAATTTATACGCAATTGGGAGTGTCTCACCCTCTTTGAAAGTCACAAAGGTGAAACCAATGGCACCAGCAATTACTCTGATGACCCAAGTGTTTTTTGTTGTCCCTTGTGTGTAGATGTTTTGTTTCAAGCATGTCTTTTTGTAATGCTTTGAGAATGTGTGTATATTCGACTGTCAAGAATTTGCTGGTAAAGTCAGGACGTATTAGGTCATATAATGGCTTAATACATTGTGCATAGTCTGTAATGTAAGTTCTGCCAAAATTTTGAAAGCCCAACTTTGATTGGAGCTGTTTTATTATATTTGTTGGTTGTAGTTGTGCGCATTTTTCTACAAATTGGGGTGCCAGGCTCTTGCCTTCATCTGATAACTCGTATCCCAAAAACAGGACATTGAGAAAGGCTATTTTTTTCATTTTTTTAAGTTGAATTTGTAGCTGATTTTGGCAAATCCTACAACACCCCGCGCTACCTATCTTAAATGTTGTATGAGGTCATCATCCGTGAGGTGAATATCATCCACATAGGACAATGCCTCAGGGTCTATGTAATGTATATTGATGTTACACGAGCTGAGAACAGTCCAGAACTGTTCTTGTAGCCTTGTAGGAGTCAGCAACAGTTTTTCTGAGAGCCTAATGTGCTAAAACGTGTTAAGTCCCTACTTCTAGGCACTATGGGGGTCATTCCAATCCTGGCGGTCAGTGTTAAACCGGCGGCCAACCCGCAAACAGGCAGGCGGCCAAAAAAATTTAATTCCGGCCCTGGCGGGAACCGCCAACACAGCCCGCCACTTTACCACTCCGACCACCACGGCGGTACAGACAAGCAGCGCGGCGGTCACCGCCAACAGACAGGCGGCAGACAATGTACCGCCCACCCTATCACAACTCACCAATCCGCCACCTTTTCCGGGGCGGGAGCCCCGCCGATAAAAACACGGCGGAAACAGACTTCGAACAGGAAAACGCTCACCTCCATACACCCCACGAGGAATCTGGACAGCATGGAACCCGAACTACACATCCTACCAGCTATTGTCTACCTGCTCCTCTACCAGGAGCATGAACTCCGGTGCAGAAGACAACGGTGAGTACTGCACCTACGACACAGGGGAGGGGGGAGGCAAAATATTACGGGGACACACATACGCCACACACCCACCCCCACCCTCACCCACTACAACACACACATCAATGCAGAGCAACAAGTTAGAGCGACACCCCCCAACCTCCCCGGAAGAATGCAAAGACAAAATAAAATGATCATTAAAAATGAAGTATAATATAGCATAATTGAAGTTAAGTGAAATATGAAAATATAAATAAAATATATTACATCATGAACAATATATACATAGGTCAAAAGTCCGGCCCATATTGGCTATCATCCATTGTTTGTGGGCCAATGGACCTAAACACATGGGCAAAGCCCACACACGAGACCCGATTCCATTGGAGAGAACACTGCAGGGGCATCAGATAGTAAAACGACAGGCACCTTAGGGGGAAGTGAAGGGGGGCACCTCAGCCAGTTCAGTCCACGACGCCAGATCCATGAGGGGCCTCCATGCCCACTGTACCATCCTGGGGAGTGCAAAGCCACAGTCCATCAAGTGGATTACAGACTGGTTCTGGAGGAGGCATGGTGCCCAGAGTGCTTCGTGAGGGCCAGCGGTGCTTGAGATGAAGGGCCCAGCGGAGCGGTGCTTGAGATGAAGGGCCCAGCGGAGCGGTGCTTGAGATGAAGGGCCCAGCGGAGCGGTGCTTGACAGGAAGGGCCCAGCGGAGCGGTGCTTGAGATGAAGGGCCCAGCGGAGCGGTGCTTGAGATGAAGGGCCCAGCGGAGCGGTGCTTGAGATGAAGGGCCCAGCGGAGCGGTGCTTGAGATGAAGGGCCCAGCGGAGCGGTGCTTGACAGGAAGGGCCCAGCGGAGCGGTGCTTGAGATGTTGCTGCCCTAGAAGCTGGTGGACTCCAGTAGCCCTGGACTATGGTCCTTGTAGGTGCAGGGCTTGTGGTGGCTGAGGTGCTGGTTGGACTCTTACGAGATGGAGGGGGTGGGTCAGGTGATGCAAAAAGGTTCAGTTTGGAGAGGAAAAACTTTTTAGGAGCAGTGGGAAGGGTAGGTGTAGTGGGTATGGGAGTGGAGGAAGAGGATGTGGTTGTAGGAGAGTCAAGTGTGCTGTCTTTGGGTGCAGGTGCTTGTGACGGAGGCTGTCGTGAGGTGGATGGCTGTTGGGTGGGTGGCTGCCTGCGTTTGTGTTGTTTGGAAGAGGGGGTGACAGACACACTGGGAGAGGAAACAGGGGACGTGTAAATGGCAGTGGGGGTGGTGACTGCACGTGTGCGGAGTGTTCTGGTAGGTGTGCTGGTGATGGACATACTGGCTGATGGTGGTGTGCATGCAGGTGTCAGTGGAGACGTCACAGGGAGAGAGGAGGGAGACGAGGAGGAGGGGGACACAGAGGAGGCAGTGGCTGTTGGCATGTCTGCATGTGGATGTTGCATGTGTGAATGCTTGTGTGATCTGTGGTGCTTATGTCTGGATGAGCTGCCCTTGGGTGTTGATGTGTGTGCAGGCTGGTCTGTAGGTGTGGCTGGGATAGGCAGAGGAACAGGGGAGTGGGACTGGGATGAGGAAAATGGAGGGGGGAGGCAGGAGACAGGGACAATGGCTGCCGTCAGTGCTGAGGCAAGAGCGTTGTACGATTGCTGATGGGCAGCCTGACCCGAATGAATGCCCTCCAGGTATGCATTGCTCCGGTGCACCTCCCTTTCTACCCCCTGGATGGCATTCAAAAGGGTAGACTGCCCAACAATGAGCGTCTGGAGGAGGTCAATGATCTCCTCACTGAGGGCAGCAGGGGTAACTGGGGCAGGGCCTGAGGTGCCTGGGGCGAAGGAGATGCCCGCCTTCCTGGCCGAGCGGGCACGGGGCGAACGCTGAGGGGCTGCTTGGAGGGCAGAGCTGGTGTGCGGGGTGGCGGCTGTACCTGTTGTAGCGGTGGGCACGGATGTTGCCACCACCACAAGGGAGCTCCCTTCCAGGGACGTGTCTGTGTCGCTGACGTCTCCATGGGTCCCCGTTGTGGAGCTCCCCTCGCCCTCCGTCTCACTGGTGTACTCGGAGTCGGTTGCATGGCCCTCCGGGGCCATGTGAGATGCAGCTCCCTCGTGCTCCGATGCCACTTCTCCTCCACCTGATGATGCTAATGCACACATGAACAGGAAGACCACAAAAAAGGGGGGGAGGAGAAAAAATGACATGTTGAGTGCATGCATTGGCGACACCGTTGGCGGAGAGGACAGACACAGAAGCCCCCTGCACTACGCCGTGCACTCGGTGTACACTACTCAATTATTGTGACTTGGCCTACAAGCCTATGGACGACAACTGCACGCATAGGTGACCCAGGGCCATGGATAGCTGTACTTAGCACCCTACAGAGGTGGGGGGCGGGGGCACAGGGCCATGCCTTACGGAGGGGACCAGCCTACAGAAGTCGCCCTGGCCTAGAGATACCAACAGCCCTCCTCCCCCACCCATACACCTCCACTGTACGCTAACATAGCAGAATGTGCTGGTACTCACCCCCTTGTGACTGCTGTGATGTCCTCACATGCCCATCCAAATCGGGGTAGGCCACCGCCAGGATCCGGGACATCAGGGGGGTCAATTGACGGGAGCCACCCCTCCTACGTTGGGAGGCCATCCCCAGCAGAGCCTCCGCGGTCTTCCTGCTCCCGCGGCGGATGTCCTCCCACCTCTTGCAGCAGTGGGTGCCCCATCTGTTGTGGACCCCCAGGGTCCGGATGTCCTTGGCGATGGCACGCCAAATGTCGATCTTCTGATGGGCGCTGACCTATGTGACATGGACAGGGTGGGAAAAAAAAAAACATCATTTTCTGCATGGTCGATGTGAGTGGCCCCCCCTCCCCAACTTTGCCATATGGCACATGCTCTCATCTGTCGTGAGATGCATGCCTCATTCGCTCCCCTCCCCACCATCTTTCATCCACCCCACTCAACACAGGCATTGCCCACAAAGCATGGTCCCAGTGTACTTACCTGTTGGTCTGGAGGACCGTAGAGTAGCGCATACTGGGCGAGGACCCCATCCACAAGTTTCTCCAATTCCTCAGATGTGAAGGCAGGGGCCCTTTCCCCAGTCGCAGCAGCCATTGTATCTTCCAGACCGAGGTCACAGCAGCACTTGCAGTATAGGTCCTCTCCTGTGGATGATCAGGTCTCGAGTGATTAAGCAGATAGAAGATGGCGGTCACGCCCGCGGCGGTGCGTACCGCGGCGGTGCGTACCGCGACCGCCGGCACACATCGTCATTGGCTCCTGAGACCCATAGGGTTCAATGTTAACCAATGCTGCTTTGCACCGCGGTCTTCGACCGCCTACCGCCACGGTGTGCCACGCCAGCGCATTGACCTCACATCCCATTGTCACACTTCACAGGTCAGGCAGCCGCCATTTCAAGGGCCCACATGGCTTAATTTGTACTGCGTCACACAGGCCTAGGCCTTGCATTGCCACTCATACAAGCCATTCAATGCATAGCGATTCGTGTTCTGTGCAAGCTGTGGTTACGTACCTGTGGGTTGCTTGACTCTGTCCTCCATGTTGTCCTTCCTAGGCATCGTCCGCTGGGACTTGCGAGGAGATGGAGGAATGTTCCCGTGTACAGACCGCTGGTGGACCTGTCGACAATGGAAGAAAGACATGTCATACTGACATACAGACTTGACCGAGCCACTATACAGGAACTGTGTGCCCAGCTGGAGCCAGACCTGATGTCCCCCATTCGCCAACCCACAGGGATTCCCCCTCTGGTGCAGGTTCTGTCAGTACTCCATTTTTTGGCAAGTGGATCATTCCAAACAACAGTGGCCATATCATCAGGGATGTCTCAACCTATGTTTTCTAAGGTTTTGTCCAGAGTGTTGTCTGCCCTGATAAAATACATGCGGAGATACATTGTTTTCCCTGAGGTGGGCGAATTGGCTACAGTGAAGGGTGATTTCTATGCCCTTGGCCATATCCCCAACATCATTGGTGCCATTGATGGGACCCATGTGGCTTTGGTTCCCCCCAGTGAAAGTGAGCAGGTGTACAGGAACAGAAAAAGTTATCATTCGATGAATGTCCAGGTGGTCTGCTTGGCTGACCAGTACATCTCCCATGTAAATGCAAAGTTCCCTGGGTCAGTGCATGACGCGTACATCATGCAAAATAGCAGCATCCCTTACGTGATGGAACAGCTACAGAGACACCGTGTGTGGCTAATTGGTGACTCTGGTTACCCCAACCTGTCGTGGCTACTGACCCCAGTGAGGAATCCCAGGACAAGGGCAGAGGAACGGTACAATGAGGCCCATGGGCGTACTAGGAGGGTGATCGAGCGGACCTTCGGCCTCCTGAAGGCCAGGTTTAGGTGCCTGCATATGACAGGTGGATCCCTAATGTACTCACCAAAGAAGGTGTGCCATATCATCGTGGCCTGCTGTATGCTTCACAACCTGGCTTAGCGACGCCAGGTGCCTTTCCTGCAGGAGGATGGTCCAGATGGTGGTGTTGTAGCAGCTGTGGAGCCTGTGGAGAGTGAAGAGGAGGAAGACGACGGGGACGACACAGACAACAGGGACACAGTGATACAACAGTATTTTCAGTAGCACACAGGTACAAATCAACCCCGCCATTTTACATTTACTTAAGGTCTCCTGCCTCTCTACTGTCTGTGTTTCCCCCCAGTTCCTGTTAACTGAGTTGTGACTTTCCCTTCCGTTTTCAGAGCTGTGGGCCCCACTGCGTGACCTCTGCTTTGTTTGCCCATGGACTACAGCTGTGTGACAGTGGTATGTTGTCATCACAATGTAACTGAACATTTTGGCACCGTTATGTCTAATACATTTGTTCAAAATACAAGCAGACTCCAGATTTTTTAAGGGCAATAAGTGATTTTATTAAAGTGCTAAATTTAGGGACATGATTGTAAAACGGTGATGGGTGATGGTGGAGTATGTCCATGGCAGAGTCCAGTTTTCAGTCTCACAGGTGCATTGTCCATATGCCTGTGGAAGGATGGAGCAGGGGCAGTTTAAGTTTGGACAGGGTGACAATGTGGGACAGTGGGATGACATCATGGGTATCGTTTGCTGGCGGGGGTCTTGGCATCCTACTCTGTCTTCTTCTGAGATCTCAGGTACCGCTTGCGGGGTGGTTCTTCTTCTGCAGGAGGTGGGGTTCTGGTGGCCTGTCGTTGTGTGGGGGCCTCCTGTCCACTAGCGGCGGCGGTGTTGGTAGGCTGTTCCTGGTCCAGGCTAGTGACAGGGGCCCTTTGTGGTGCCACATGGTCCCGCAATGTGGTGACTATCTGGTTAAGGGCCACGACGATGGTCCCCATTGCGGAACTAATGTTTCTCAGTTCTTCTCTGAACCCCATGTACTGTTCCTCCTGCAGTACCTGGTTCTCCTGGAACCTGGCCAGTACTGTAGCCATCGTCTCCTGGGAGCGGTGATATGCTCCCATGATGGAGGAGAGGGCCTCTTGGAGAGTCGGTTCCCTGGGCCTGTCCCCCCCCTGTCGCACAGCAGCCCTCCCAGTTCCCCTGTTTCCCTGGGCCTCTGTCCCCTGGACCGTGTGCCCACTACCACTGCCCCCAGGTCCCTGTTGTTGTTAGGGTGGTGGGTCAACCTGGGTGCCCTGTAGTGGTGGACACACCGCTGATTGACGTGCCCTGGAGACAGAAGCATAGGCCCACTGGGTGGGAGCTGTGCTGGTGTCCCCAGAGGGGGTTAGGTCTGCTGTAGCCTGTGGCTGTCTGTGGGGAACCGACTGTCCCAAGGTCCCCGATGGGCCGGGCTGGTCATCTGGGTCCAGGGAGACAGAGCTGCTGTCATCACGGGGGGCCTCTTCTGGGGGTGGGATGGACATCTCTGGACCCTCCTGGGCGGTGTGGTGGCGTTCGGGTCCTGCAGGGGTATAAGAGTATGGTTATTGCTTCTGTGAGTGCCATTTCGTGTAATGGGTGGGTGGCCGTGTACCCCAGTGCTGGCATTCCCTTGTGGGGGCTTTTGTGACGGTGGCTTGTGGGGGAGATGGGTATGTGCAGTGGGCATGCTTTGGTGATGGGTGTCCATGCTTTGGGGAGGCATGCAGGGCTAGGTTTTGGGATGGGTGGGTTGTGATGGTGAGCCATTTGCAAGGAGTTGGTGTGATGGGGGTGGGGGTGAGGGTGGGGGTATGATTTGGCATGCAGGTGGGGTGGGGGGGAATGAAGTAATGGAGATTTGACTTACCAGAGTCCATTCCTCCGTCTACTCCTGCGAGGCCCTCAGGATGCAGGATGTGCAAGACTTCCTCCTCACATGCTGTGAATTCTGGGGGAGTAGGTGGGGGTCCACCGCCAGTCCGCTGTACCGTGATGTTGTGCCTTGACACCATGGAACGCACCTTCCCCCGTAGGTCGTTCCACCGCTTCCTGATGTCGTCCCGATTGTGTGGATGCTGTCCCACAGAGTTGACCCTGTCCACTATTCTGCTCCATAGCTCCATCTTCCTGGCAATGGTGGTGTGCTGCACCTGTGCCCCGAAGAGCTGGGGCTCTACACAAACTATTTCCTCCACCATGACCCTGAGTTCGGCGTCAGAGAACCTGGGGTGTCTTTGGGGTGCCATGGGGTGGTGTGGATGAGGTGAGGGGTGGTGTATGTGTTGTAGAGTGTGGTGAGTGTGGTGGTGTATGGTGTTTTGTGCGTGGAAATTGTGTGGGTGATGTTGTGATTTGCCTCTGTGTGATGGTCTACTCTATGCTGTGCTGTCTCTCTCTGTCCTTCAGTCGCAATTGTGGTCGTAAGGGTTTGTGGGTGATGTGGGTGTGTGTTTTATATTTAATTGGGTGTGTGCGAGTGGTGTGTGTATGTGTCTCAGGTGTGTGTATTTTGAATTGTCCAATGTGGTAGTGTTTTGTAAAGGTGTGTGTATTTTGACCGCGGTGGTGTGTACCGCCAATGGAATACCGCGGTTGAAAGACCGCTGCGGGGATTTGTGGGTCGGAATGGCATGGGCGTATTTCTGTTGGCGTGACGGTGGAGGTTTGGTCATCGCCAGTTTTGCGCTGGCCGTTGCTGTGGCGGACTTTTGTTGATGTCGGGTTTTTGGCGGTTTGCCAGTTGCGGGTCAGAATGACCGTGGCGGTTTACCGCGGCGGTGTTATGGCGGTAAGCGCCTTTTACCGCCGAGGTCAGAATGACCCCCTATGTTTCGGCAGAAAAACCCATTGGATATAGCCAGAGTTGTTTTATGTTTTCTTCGCACAATGTTCATTAGTGCTGTACTATGTGCGTTTTGTATAGCATATGTTTTTGGGTGGCTATTTAAGTGCCTATAGTCTAAGACTATTGTATATAAATGGTCGGGTTTAGCGACTGGAAATAATGGATTAGGCTGAGGTTGGGATTTTATTGGTATTATGTGTTAAGGAGAATCTTTGTCCCACCCTACATGATTACCATATAGTGCAGGTGCCAGCACAACTGCCCAATCAATGGTGTATTTTTCAATGAGCTCTTTCGGAACAAGGGATGAGAAGGATTTTTCAATAATGTCCTCTCCATATGGGAGATCATGGACAAATACAGGTGGCCAATCTCTTTTGGCCAGCAGAATATCATAAATAGAGACAATGCGTTCCCCAAAGATGGCGTCTATTTGGCGTTCGATGTCCCCCTCTAACTGAATAGCTACTTTATACACCATATCTGTTGTGGAGACACTCATGCCCGCAGTCTCTACTTGTAGATAGTCATCAGTTGTTTTCACCTCCAGATGCTATAGAAGATCCCGGCGAACTATTGTGACTTCTGCTGCACTGTCTAGCAGTGCTAGCACCCACCTCTTGTTCTTTATTAAAGCCCTCTTCTAGAGTGGCATGTCGTATTGCAACTGCTGCCACTTTTTTATTTTTAAATTGTGGTTTCTGTTGTGGAAGTTCCTCTTCTTTTTTAACAGAAACGTCTGACAGGCTTGTGAGTCCTTTCTTGGTTTCACATACTCTGTCCGCTGATCTGACTGTCCACCTCTCTCACTGCGTTTTTCCAGTGAGTACTGAAAGGAACGTGATTGGCATGTATCAGCATACTGACATCTGTCAGGCATTTTTATATTATCCCTATTTCTAAGGTTGTATCCATTTTGGAGGGGTCTCCAAGTGTGGAGATTCTCTCCTTTCCTTTTTAGGTGTTTGTTGTTTTTCATCCCAGCATTTTTTAGAACCGTCAGGCAGCATCCTTATTGGATCTACCTTGTACTTGTGGCTTAGTCGGTCTGGCTCCCAGACTATCTTGACCTATACTGGAGTATGTTTCAGCGATACTTTTTGGCAGGTCACGTTCAGTCAGTGCAACTGCTTCCCCTTTAATGTTACTTAATATGA
Organism: Pleurodeles waltl; assembly: GCF_031143425.1. Classification (NCBI taxonomy): domain Eukaryota; kingdom Metazoa; phylum Chordata; class Amphibia; order Caudata; family Salamandridae; genus Pleurodeles; species Pleurodeles waltl. Next base: position 800,100,661 of record NC_090443.1, on the reverse strand, counting down.
TTGAAGACACAGTGGCAAAATTACCTATTATTTCCAACCCCAAATCTAGGGCAGGGGCTGCCCCGCATTCATCTTGAATTTGTTTCAACACCTTCGGAAGATTGGAAGCGTTGGTGTACCATGTGCGGTTGTGTAGAGTGCGGCAAATACTGTGCCCCATGTATTGCAGTTTTCAATTGTGGGAACCATCCTGACATTGTCAAAATTCTATTTTTATCCTGAGGTCCCATATGGGGAAAGACAGTTTCCAGTGCAATTATTTTTTGAGCTAACCAAAATGAAATCTCCTCCTGTTTAGAGGGTACTTTACCCATGATCGAATGTACAGTTGCAGGATTAATGACTGGTGTTGCTGCATGTGCTTGCAACGGAGCAGCCTGTGCTGGGTTTGTGTTTAATGTTTGCATAACAAATTGTACAAACAATCTCTATATGGTTATGATTTCTATATATAAGCGGCGGACCTCAGCCACTGCCAAGTCTGCTGCGTCAGGATGTGGTGTATATGTGGCCAATAAAGGCCAGGTTGGGCCAGCGTTACTCAATGGACCTAACCTAACAGGTAAAATTGTATGTGTTAGGGCACCATCAAGCCAATTATTGTGGTCTTGATAAGATAAAGGTATTTTTAAATATGCATAAGCTCTTTATTGTGAAGGTGGATTTACAGGGGTGTAGTTGTGAAATGTATTTGTGTTCCCATCTACTGCTGGAAAGGTAACCCAGTATTAAAAAATGTCTGTTCTGTAGGCTGCATGAGCTTCTACAACAAATGTAACTGGACCTCCCGGGGCCGTTAGGCCATTTGCCATTAAATGTGGAGTAAGAGGGCCTCTCATTTTTACTGCTATTGCTACCTGTTGAGGGTTTGCCATGTTGCTGGTTTTAAATGTTCAGAGATAAGGATATAAACTGGGGATCAATCCTTTTATGGTTCAAGCTTAAACAACCTACAGCTCAGGATAGGCCCCACCTACCTAGCTGAGGAGGAAATCCTCAGTACCACAGACGTCTCCGTATATAGCATTATGGTGTCTTTAGCCTTTAGTGAGACAAATATACTTAGGAGGATCTGATTATTAATGCCTGACCAAGCGTTGGTGGTGCCATGTCGCATAGGTTTTCATTAGGGTAATGACGGTACTGGATTTGGGCGGTAGAATCGCTTGGGTACACTCCCACACCAGTTGACACTTGTCGGCCTAATCCGGGGATTCCAGCTAACTAGCAGTGTCCCATCTCTAAATGGGATGATTGTGGCAACCGGGCTCATGGCAAGATAGACTCCCCAGGGAATTGTGGTACATCAGATCGGTCGTCTAAGCAGGTAGCTGTGATGAAGCTTGCAGCAATCAGAATACAGTCATGGTCATCTGGCTGGAATCTTCCTCTAACATGTCTGGGACGAGGGGGTGTTTTATGCTAAAACAGCTGACATTCCAAGAAATGGTCCCTACGTATGAGTGTGTTTTTCTGTGACTATTGGAGACTCATCATACCACGTTTGTCAGGAACCCTATCTGACTGTAGCCTCGGAGAAAGCACAAACTGAATTATATGTCCTTCTAAGAATGTGATGCTTTCCTAGGTGAAAGAACCAGCCACCGCCAAGATTAACCTGCACGACGGACTCCTCAACATCGCCAAATGGATGACAGCAAGCCACCTCAAATTAAACTCAAACAAAACAGAGATCATCATCTCCGGCCCCAACAAGACAGCATGGAACGACTTCTGGTGGCCCACCACCCTCGGACCACCCCCAACACCCACCACCCACGCATGCAACCTTCTCATCGTTCTGACTCATCTCTCTCCATGACCCAGCAAATCAACGCCATATCATCCTCCTGTTTCAGCACCCTTCGCATGCTACGCAAGACTTTCAAATGGATTCCTTTAGAAACAAGAAGAAAAGTCACCCACGCCCTCATTAGCAGCAGACTGGACTATGGCAACGCCCTCTATCTAGGGACCACAGCCAAGCTTCAAAGAAAACTCAAGCGAATCCAGAACGCAGCCACAAGTCTCATCGCCAACCTCCCTCGCCACAAACACATATCCACCCACCTCAGATCCCTACACTGGTTGCCCATTAACAAAAGTATAATTTTCAAAGTCCTTGTCCATGTTCACAAAGCCCTCCACGACACTGGACCGACCTCCCTCAACGAACGAGTAAACTTCCACATACCAACTCGACAGCCCCGCTCCGCCGACCTCGCCCTCGCTACAGTCCCCCGCATCCAACGCTCCAACTATGGCGGCAGATCCTTCTCCCACCTCGCCTCCAAGACCTGGAACTCCCTCCCCACCAACCTACGCAAGACCCAGGACCTCCTAACCTTCAGAAAGCACCTCAAAACATGGCTTTTTGAGTAGTAACTGGCTGGCCCCCACCTCCCTCCCAGCACCTTGAGACCCTACATGGTAAGTAGTGTGCTTAAGAAATTATTTGATTGAACAATAAGATAGAAAAAATAAAACTGCACCACAAACGTAGCTATTGCTAGGAACATAAGGCAATGCTGTGGAAAATGTAATTGGGTTAATGTACACAGCGGCAGGCCTAGTTAGCTAAAACAACATATCTAAAACATGGCTAAAATAGCTATACAACAAGATCCACAGCCAACAATAATAGAGTTGAATACAAAAGCAAAAATCCTGGGTTGCCCTGTACCTGGGGCATATTTGGACACCCTATGTGACCATAATTGCCCAAAATCATGTACCTCTCCAAAACCATATTGGCTGTCTGTGTAGATTGTCACACTCAGTTTGTTAGCTAGACTTCATGTCTTGTCAGGGCAATCAGTTCTGCTACTTGTATCAAAGTTACATCACAGAAGTGAGATGCTTCGACAATTTCAGAAACAGAACCAACTGCAGAACCGACTGCATTAGCTGCTTTCAGTATTCCTCGATGGTTTCTCAAAAAAGAAGCATCCGCAAACAGTGACTTCAAGTGGAGTGTCTTTTATGTCTGGTCTTGGTTTGACTCACAATTCTGTTCCATCAATGATGTCAGATTTATCATCATCTTCATCATTGTTTGGAATCAGAAGCAGCATAGCACTGGATCTTCTGATTGAAATGTTAGCAGCTGCCAATATCGTTTGCTCATGTTTCGTCAGGTGGCTGTTTGTCATGTTTCAGCATAATCTCAACTGAAAGATGGACTAACAAAATATGTGTCTAACCCATTATAACCTTTTGCTCTGTAAAATTGCAAGTCAAACAGCTGCTATTGATTTTAAACAACCAAGAAGAGCTGTGGCTACTGAATCCATTGCAGAAGAGAAGTAAGCGACAGGCCATTTTACCTCACCATGCTTCTTTATGACGGTGAAAAGCATACACGCTTCCCTTTCATGCTAATATAAAACGAAATGCTTCTTGTAATTTGGCAATCCTTGAGCTGGTGTGCTGCAGAGTTTGTCTCTGAGTTCTTGAAAGGGGCTCATGCACTCATGATTAAATTGGGCCAGATCCACTTGGACACTGTGAGTAAGGCTTAGTAAAGACTTTGCAATTAGGAAAAAGTTTGGAATCCACTGACGACAGTAGCCAATCATTCCAAAAATATCTTAATTTCCCTCTGGGTCATTAGAGTATTCTTTCTCAGGATTACAGAAGCACATTCTTTTGACACTTTTTTGCCCCCTTCGTAGTGTGATGACTAAGAGACAATAATTCTGTCATACAGTATTGCATTTTTGTAGGTGAGACTTTTTGTCCATTGTCAGCAAGATGGTTCAAGAGTGCAATTTAATTTAACTTGCAATCTTCCTTAGTTTTTTAAGTGACCATCAGGTCTTATATATACTGCACCGGCACTGAGTTACAGGGCAGCTGCAGAGTTTCCAAATTTTCTTTAGGATCTGATTAAAGATTGAGGGGCTTTCTACATACTCTCTTGGCATATGACACTAAACGAGGACTATATATTTAGGAATGTGAATGAGAAAAGACATCGGCTAGCATCATAAAGGGGAATGGAGAAGGACATTTGGTACAATTCAGTGACTGTGCACCATTCTGCATCAAAAGAATCTAAAAAAAAACATAGCAGTATTCAGTACTTCTGAACAGCATGGAACTACAATTTTGTTTATTATATCTGAGTATATACTGAGGCAGCTCATCATATCTAAAATTTGGAAACAACTGAACTCTTGACTCTCGCGATTGAGGTTGAACTCTAAGTCCTCTTCTTGGGTTTGAATTGCAACACCATCCAATATACAGTAAATCATGTAACTCATCTTGCAAACAAATCCCTTGTCAGCAAGATAACAGGACTTGAATCACTCAATGTGAATTTGTGATAATTTTCCATAGATCCAAATTTTACAGCAATATTTGCTTATAGCTGATGTGTAATTGTTTATTATTAATCCCTACAACTTGGGATTCTTTTCCTGTGATTGGTGGGTTTGGAACCTTTATGGAACCAAACGTGAAGGGAGTAGCAGCACTATCAATCGGAAGTGATGCAGGGTGACTATTCATCATGCCAGCTACATATGAACCTCTCATTCTACCTCTGCGACTGCACCAAGTATGCTTTCCTCTTCCCCTCACGCACTGCCATTGCAAATTAGTTGCATTTGATATAAACTAGTGAAAGTCACTAGTTATGATCAAAGGATGTTGTTAAAAACCTAAACTCTGATAGTGAAGCATTTTGGGGATCATTTACAAACCCCTTGTGCCGCTGTAGCATCATTTGTTTTATGCTATGGTGGCACAGAACTGTCCTGAAGCTCATACTGTATTTACAAACTGGCACAAAGGGATCTTTGCGATAGTTTGTAAACCCTTGAGCCACATTATACCTGCAAAAGGTATATTGTATGCAAGGGAATGGGTTCCCCCGCAAGAAGGCCCTTAAGAAGCGTCATTCTAGTGTCATTTTTTTAACGCCTGCTCAGGGCAGACATTAAAGTGACACTGTGCTTTGTTCCATAGGCCTCCCCGCATTTTGCTGGTCTAGCATCAACATTTTTGACGCTATTCTAGCAAAGAGCCACAACTGTGTCAGAAATTCTGACGCAGCTGTGCTATCTAGCGCCATGCTGCGCTGCATTGTAAATACAGCACTACCATGGTGTCCTTGGGGGGGGCAGGGCAGTGTAAGCAAACTGGTGCATCGTGAGTGATGCACCAGTTTCTTGTAACAGAGACCCCTTGTTTCTCATGCTTTGCTGCAACACTGGAGCTACAGGCATATTTGTATGGACTTGCTATCGTCGGTTAAACTGGAAAACAGTTTTAACTGCTTGACTTGTAGTCTGCTGCATCTGGGGAACAAAATCATTTTGAATTTAATCTGGATTCAGTCTGCATTCACACTTCCAGTGATCACATTTCTCACAAAGATGACAAGCAACCCTCTTTTTAAGCACATTTGTTGCAGGCTTATTCATAAACCCTCTTCTTCTACCCTGTGGAACCACATTCCTAACTGTGCAGGCATGTTGCTTTTCATACCAGAGCTTGCCCCATCAACAATACCAGAATCTTAATCCAAGTTCATCATCTGCTTTATATCACCTTTTTGAAGCTGTTTCACCTGTGTTACCATCAGCTTTTCCTTGATCTTTTTCTGGTTTGCATCAAAGCAGTCACTTCAATATTTTGCATACTTAAGTATCTCATTGATACACTTGGTCTGCCAACATATCACATTTTGCTAAGTATAGGAACTAAGTTCAGGATGCAAAACTAAAATGAAAGCTGACATGAATCCTATAACTCCTTCTTTTACTAGATCCTTGTTGGAAAATGGGTTATTGGTAGGGCAGGTAGGTACCTACACCTAGCAACAAGCCACTAACCTCCACATAGGTACAGTTAGGTCTCAGTAAATTAATCCCAGCTCAACCCTTGGTAGCTTGGCAACGAGCGTCAAGGCTTAACTTAGGAGACAAAGGGGGTCATTCCAATGTTGGCGGGCGGCGGAGGCCGCCCGCCAGAATTCCCCCCTCCAAAATACCGCGCCGCGGTCAAAAGACCGCGGCGGGTATTACAAGTTTTCCCCTGGGCTGGCGGGCGGTTGCTGAAAAACCGCCCGCCAGCCCAGGGGAAAACGACCTTCCCACGAGGATGCCGGCTCGTAATCGAGCCGGCGGAGTGGGAAGGTGCGACGGGTGCAGTGGCACCCGTCGCGTATTTCAGTGTCTGCAAGGCAGACACTGAAATACTTTGCGGGGCCCTCTTACAGGGGCCCCGCAACCCCCCCTACCGCCATCCTGTTCATTGCGGCTTTCCCGCCATGAACAGGATGGCGGTAGGGGGGGTTGGAATCCTCATGGCTGCGGAGCGCGCTCCGCAGCCATGGAGGATTCACACGAGCAGCGGAAAGTCGGCAGGAGACCGCTGACTTTCCGCTTCTGACCGCGGCTGAACCGCCGCGGTCAGAATGCTCGTTGGAGCACCGCCAGACTGTTGGCGGTGCTCCCGTGGTCGGTGGCCCTGGCGGCCACCGGCCGCCAGGGTCAGAATGACCCTCAAAGTGTAAAGCATTCAAATATCACAAAACAGTAATTAAATAAAACACAGGAAACAGTATAAAAATCCAAAACCAATTTATAAAAATAGTTTATATTTTTATCTTTAAAATGACACAAAAACGATTAAAATCGGTTCAGGGGAACTGGAGATATGAATTTTTAAAGAATTATTACTTTTCTAGCGCTTAGAAACAAAAAGCGCCAATCGGGTCATCTGGTTGCACCTCGACCGGGGCAAAGTCAAACTTTCAGGCCGACCGCGATGGAGCCCTGCTCGGCTACAGGTCGCGGGAGGCCTCGGTTAAAAAGTTACCTTCTGACTTAGTCTTTATTTTGAAGTTTTTCTTCACCGGGACGAACCTGCCAGTTGAATCCGACCTCCTGGAGCCCTTGTCCGGATACGCGATGTGGGTTTCCTCGGTGGAGACTTTTACCTTCGGACTTAGTCGTTTTTTCGAGATGAAAATCCTTCGACCGGGGTAAACCTGGATCTTGATCCGAAGTCCATGGAGCCCTTCTCGGATACTATGGCTGGGAGGTCCCGGTCAACTTTTTACGTTCGGACTTAGGCCCTCATTCGGACCTTGGCGGGCGGCGGAGGCCGCCCGCCAAAGTCCCGCCGTCAAAATACCGTACCGTGGTCGCAAGACCGCGGCGGGTATTTTGACTTTTCCCCTGGGCTGACGGGCAGCCGCCGAAAGGCCGCCCGCCAGCCCAGGGGAAAACGACCTTCCCACCATGAAGCCGGCTCGTAATCGAGCCGGCGGAGTGGGAAGGTGCGACGGGTGCTACTGCACCCGTCGCGTATTTCACTGTCTGCTAAGCAGACAGTGAAATACTAGAGGGGCCCTCTTATGGGGGCCCCTGCAGTGCCCATGCCATTGGCATGGGCACTGCAGGGGCCCCCAGGGGCCCCGCGACACCCCCTACCGCCATCCTGTTCCTGGCGGGCGAACCGCCAGGAACAGGATGGCGGTAGGGTGTGTCAGAATCCCCCATGGCGGCGCAGCGAGCTGCGCCGCCATGGGGGATTCAAATGGGCAACGGAAAACCGGCGGGAGACCGCCGGTTTTCCATTTCTGACCGCGGCCAAAGCGCTGCGGTCAGAATGCCCAAGGGAGCACCGCCGGCCTGTCGGCGGTGCTCCCGCCCCCGTTGGCCCTGGCGGTGCAACACCGCCAGGGTCATAATGAGGGCCTTAGTCTCTTTTTTGGATGTTTTTCTTTACCGGGACGAACCACGAAGTCAGGCCGGGTCGCGGTTGAGGCAAGCCGGCTAGAATTTCCGCGGCGGGTCGGTCCCTCTCTGGAGCTTTTTTCCAAAAATTCTCAAATCTTTTCCAAACTTCTGGGGCTTCACCCAGATGTTCTTTTAAGGTTCTTTTGGGGTCCACAGCTCACCCCAAGGGTCCAGAAGTTCTGTGATGGTCCTTGGGGGGTGCGGACTTCCACTCCCAGAATGCACCTGGCGCAAACTCCTTTTTGGCCACTGGACAGTGGTCAGCTGGTCGCTTTCTTCAGGAGTTGGTGCAGGGGACTCTGGTTAGCAATTTTTCACCTGTAGCAAAAAGGGAGTCCCTCCTTGAACCAGTTGAAGCCAGGCAAAGTCCTTCTTGTGGTGAAGCCCAAGTGTGCAGCTGGTGCAGTCCTTCTGAGTGCAGGTTCCAGGTGCAGGCCAGGGGTCCAGCAGGGCAGTCCTTCTTCTTCTTTAGTTCCTTTCTTGTTGAATTCTGGAGGGGATCTGAGGCGTGGGTGCAGGTCTGCCAGTTTTATCCTTGCTCCTGGGTGAAAAGCCGTCGGGCCCTGGTTCTCCAATCAGGGACAGGGTCGTCCCCCTGTGATGACCACTTCCTGGGAAGTGTGGCAAAAATCCATCCCAGAAGGCAACAGTCTCTAATAATCCAACATGGATGAATCTGATTTTTGGAGGTTACATCTGGCTGAGCCCACCCACTGGTGTGGCTAAAAATCATAAACACACCCCTCTCCTGCCCTCTCCTAATCTAATCAAGGGGGCACCTAATTGTCTGGGGTTGCAGGATGTGGGGGTGTTGCTGGGTGCTGCAAATGTCCTTCTCTGCCTTTGAAGACCAGTTTGGCAGCCCTCCCCCTTCCTGCCTCACCATCTGCTGAGGGGAGATTCTCTCCCCCAAGCACATTCCTTTGTGTGAAGCCAGGCCACTTCACACCTAATCAAGGCAGCCTGGCAGAAGCTGCTGCAGGCTGGCCAATCAGAGCACAGCAGCAAAAACAATGCAGAGCTGAAATTGGCAACTTTTTAGGTAAAGTCTAAACTTTTTACCTGGACAAGTTATATTAAATCCAACAACTGGAAGTTGTGGGATTTATTACAACAATCAATTTGATACCAAATTCTTGGTATGTAACATTTAAGGAGACTTTAAAATTTAAAATAAAGTCTGCCCATTCTAGCCTATGAAGGCCATTTACTTCAATGAGGGAAAAACGAATTTGGCTGTTTTTACCTCACCAGGGCTTATAAATCTATTTTTATAAAGTCCCTGCTTACATGGCACCCAGCCCTAGGGGCACATAGGGCACACCTTAGGGGTGACTTATATGTAAAAATAAGGTAGTTTAAGACTTTGGAAGTACCTTTAATTCCAAAGTCGAATTTGCATATAACTTTAATTTAAAAGCAGCCAGCAAGGCAGGCTTGCTTTTAAAATGACACTGGGCACCTCAGCAATGCACCTAGGTGTGCACCACCTATGCTGTGGTCCCTAAACCTACATGCCCTACCATATACTAGGGACTTATAGGTAGGTTAACTTAGCCAATTATAATTAGCCTAATTTGCATATCCATTTTACACAGAGCACAGGCCCTGGGACTGGTTAGCAGTACCCAGGGCACCATCAAAGTCAGGAAAACACCAGCAAAAAGAGGAAAATGGGGGCAAAAAGTTATGGGGCCTCTGCAATCAGCCCTGTTTTCTCACAATCCTCAACTCCACTGAACATGCATATACCTCTCATGGAAAATATGCACCAACTCTTTCGGCATCTCCTCAGCCCTCATGCCGTTGGCCCAATGTCCTGCTTTTTGCCCAGTTCAGCATTTTCTCTGGCAACTTATGCTTCAAATGTTCTATTACTGCTGCGTATTTTTCAATTACAAGAGTATCTGGACAATTATTAGGAGGCACTCTTTGAGGCTCTTCTGTGGGCTAAGTAAGCCACTTTTCACTAAGCCAAAACTTCTCAGACAATGTGTTCACATTTACCCAAAGCACCTTCAACTTCTGTGAACTACTTATCTGGTTCCTCTTCAGTTTTGTAAAATTTGATGTATATGCATAGAGATCATACCTGGTCAAAGGCATGTGTACCTTTGCTCCGCCATATGGAAAACTGAAACTGAAGGACTTACCTGCCCGCACTGCTCCAGTGACTGTTGTAGGACTAAATCCTCCAGCTTTCCTTGGGGCCACAGCATGCTCATAAGCGCTTGAGCACTTCTGGTTTGGGGGACACAATGCCAAAGAGCTTCCCTGCCCGAACTGCTGTTCTTTGATCTCGGCCCACGGCTGGGGTTGACACTATGTCACCCAGCTTCCCTTGGGGCCACACTCATAAGCACTCAAGCACTCCGGCTCTGGGAGACTCAATGCCAAAGGACTTCCCTGTCTGCACTACTGTTCTTTGATCTCAGCCCTCTGCTGGGATGGGGCTATGTCCCCCTGTTTCTCTTGAGGCCACAGTGCACTCATAAGTACTATGGTGGGCTCTCACACATCTTGTTTCAACGCGAGTAATAAAATTATTCCTGAAGTCTCAAATCTATGCGTATTTAATGATGACCTTGCGATTGACATTAGCAACACACACACACTAAAAATTAAAGCTATAATTGTGACAAAGTCTACCGTCAACTCTATGAATAATAGAAGGAAGGGCTCCCATGAAGCAGAACCAATGTGTGCTTTACTCATCAATGCACTTGAGCTAGCCCTGACCAAAATCTTTGATCCAATGCTTGCTGTCCTTAAGGATGTAGACTCCTCATTGAAAATCTTAGTTGATCAAGGGAATATTAAGGTGGCCTGCAAGGGGACATGCCTTATTGAGCTTTTACAAGTACAAAGACCGCCTCATGTTGTAACAGCCTTTGCAGGGACAAACGCCACATCAGAGAGTGGATACCGAGGTAACCTGGCACACTCAGGTCTTGTTAATTCAAACACACTGCAAAATGATCTTCCAACAGCAAGCAACACTCTGGCAGCAGACTGAGGGGGTCATTCCAAGCTTGGCGGGCGGCGGGAGCCGCCCGCCAAGCGGGAACCGCCAGAAGCCCGTACCGCGGTCAAAAGACCGCTGCGGTCATTCTGGGTTTCCCACTGGGCCGGCGGGCGACCGCCAAAAGGCCGCCCGCCAGCCCAGCAGGAAAAAACCCTTCCACGGGGAAGCCGGCTCCGAATGGAGCCGGCGGAGTGGAAGGGGTGCAACGGGTGCAGTAGCACCCGTCGTGAATTTCAGTGTCTGCTAAGCAGACACTGAAATTCTAAGTGGGGCCCCCAGGGGCCCCACGACACCCCATACCGCCATCCTGTTCCTGGCGGCCGAAACCGCCAGGAACAGGATGGCGGTATGGGGGTCGGAATCCCCATGGCGGCGCAGCAAGCTGCGCCGCCATGGAGGATTCCCCTGGGCAGCGGAAAGCCGGCGGTACACCGCCGACTTTCCGTTTCTGGCCGCGGCTGTACCGCCACGGTTAGAATGCCCAAAGGAGCACCGCCAGCCTGTTGGCAGTGCTCCCGCGGACCACGGCCCTGGCGGTTTTTACCGCCAGGGTCAGAATGACCGCCTGACTAAGGAATGTTCATCACCTAGGCCAATGTAGGACACCGCTGACCCCTGTCTCAATCTCCAACTTGTAATGAGTAAATATACAGGGGAAAAGAAGAGCTGTCTCCATTCAGCTTTCATGGATCTAACTTCAGTCTTTGACTTGGTGAGCAGAGGAAAACTATAGCATAAAATGCTAGAAATGGATGTGAATGGGGCATTGGTACATTTCTTGGCCAATCTGCGTGAAGACATCATTGGCTGTATAAGATATGGGGCAAACGGGAAGTGTATTTTTACTATTAAAATGAAGCACGGTGTGAGGCAAGGGTGCGTTTTGGCACCATTCCTCCTCTGTCTTTACATTAATGATATAGACACCTGGCTAAATATTGGAGAGGCAGACACACCTAGGGTAGGCCCTAGGAAGCTCGCTCCCCTGCTTTACGCAGATAACTGTGTCTTAATGTCAAGAACTGTTGTGGATCTACACAACAAAGTGGGATTAAGGACAAACACAGCTAAATCTCACATGAGGGTTATAAGGTAAGCACGCACTAGCCTAATGCTGTATTATGATAATGGTGGAAAACTTCTTGATGTCCCAACTTTCACCTACTTAGGTATACAGTTTCATCGTAAATGCACATGGTTGCATCAAATCAAGGTTAAAAAGTCTTGGTTTGATCAAGCCATTGAGGCAATTTTTAGACTTGCTGGGATGTTGGACTCCAAACCAATGAACGCCATGTTCAACATCTATATGGCACATTGCCACTGTGTTGTGACAGATGGAGCTGGGGCTCGGGGCTACTGTGACACCTTGATCTTACAATTTAAAGAAAATGTGTTCCTGAGAAGGATCTTGTCAGTACCCAACAGCCTTCCCACGTTTCTCTGCCACAGCACGTTAGGTTGATAGAGCCTGGAAGATTGTATTACCCAGCCCGACACATTCTATGGCATTCACTCTGGTCTAAACATGAAACTCTCCTTAATCAATAAATAAATGCTCTTCTGTCTCTTGACAATGCACCTAGCATCTCATTGCTATATGTTAGATATGTTAAGGAACAACTTGAAGTGCTAGGGAGAGCTGATTGTTGTGATAAGCCACAGAACATCTCCTATGTCCCCAAACATCAGTTAAACAGGATTATTTAACCCTATGCAAAAGGCAGAGAAGGCTTAGTGATGAGACAGAAAAGGGTGTCTGCTTACCTTCCCTTACCTTCCATTAGTAACCACGTTTTCAACAGAACCCTATCTTTTGTTTCCATTGAAACCCTCCAAAAGATTTCAACTAGTGAGGTTTAAGTTTAACATAGCCCACTTTTAAGTTTCATTCCTCAGAAATGTTTATCTTCATTTCACCATTGAACTGTGCCCCTGTGACTCCTGTTTAGTGCAGTCTATGCTGCACTTTTTTATTTTTTGTAAATGATATGCTGCACCTGGGAAAGAAATGTCATCCTGCTATTGAGCTCTGTGAACATTAGGAGATGCATGCCTGCCCTGAATCACTTACAGCTTTTTACAACTGAATATATCTATTTCATGATTTATACATTTATTTCTGGAGCTTTGAGAATAAGCAGCCTAGTGGGGAAATAGTATTTCATGGTAATACACCCTGTCGACTCTCTGCAATTTTATTATATGACATATGTACATTTGTATAAGGCATTTTGTGACCTTAATCAAAGAGCTGGGATGGCTCAGTGAAGATTGTGATGAACACGAGCATTCCACCCATACTTGTGGTCTAATTATTGAGTTGGGTTAAAGGAAATGTTAAACTCACTTGAATCCCTATGTTCACATCTCTGTTAGGTATTTTATTTCCTAATTATTGAAGATGTTGTTTTTCTGACTGAAATACTATATGGACATGTTATTTTTAACAGGCTTAAATGTGTGATGAATTGTAACAATGACTTTATGTTGAGCTCTTTTATGGTTTTTAACTGAATAAAAATTATAGTAATTCTGAATGTTCCTCTATATACTTCTGGGGTAGGAAACTCAGTCATACCATTTCCATTTCAGGCTCACTTATGACAATACTTACTTCTCTTTCAGTATCACTCATTTTCCTTTTAGAATCAGGCTATCCCTCCAGTTCTTTATGCAATGACTCAATTCTTTGATATGTGCTTGCAGAGTCAGCAGACCCATTTTCCCTTCTTCAGCTTCACTCAATTCCATTCTAAGATTTCTACATAAAGTCCTCTTTTTGTATGTATCATTGTCATATTCTTCTGCCAGATCTGCAAGCTGTCATGTGCTTCATGCACATACCTAACTGTTTCTCTTATTGGATATGTCAATTTATTTGCATTGTACAGAGTCTCTCTTCTTCAATTGTACCATGCAACACTTCTCCAAACTCAATTTTACCATTTCCAATATTAAGGGCACTGCTTTTGTATGCATGGACATTGGTTCTCCTGCACCCATTTCATGAGCTGGAGGTTTCAGTGATGTGTATCATTAGTGTAAGGAGGCAGTCTCGAGTCCAAAAACTCATTTAAAAGTTGTCCTTCTCATCAAAATTATTTTCTTTGTCTCTGTTCTGTTCATCGTTTTTCGATTCATCAGATTTATTCTCAATTTTCTTTCTTTCTGTTTCACTAATTACTGCAGGAAATACACCAACTCCCAACATCATGTCTTTTCTCCATACCTTTTTTTGCATGCTTTACTTTGCTTCTAATCATTGGTTTACTGTGCACCAACCAGATTTCTCATTCTCTGCCTTTCCTTCTCAATGGCCACTTAATCCCACTAATGTTATGCCTCACGTAGTGTAGGTCTAGGTTGCGGCATTCTCTCACACATTACGTTTGTCTGGTAATTAAGTATTCTGACATTGACCGTACCAATACATGAAATTGTATTCACTTGCCTCGAGATGTGATTTGATGCCACTCTTTTAACCACATGCATGTATGAAAACCTATATCCTCCATCATCTCATATACAGGGTAATCTTTGGGAGAAAACCTTTCACCTTCCATAATAGGAGGTTTAGGAATTTTAGTCTTTTGCAATCCAGCACTCATTTCTCCCAATTAAATTGTACACAAACCACACACATAAACCAACAAACAACAACCAGCTTAATCCAATACAGTTGCAGCAAATGCCAACTAATCACAGCACAACCTAAAAAGAGCAACTGATCAATGACAGTGTAGCTGGTGGTGATGTCTCACCAGTACCCGTGTAGCTTTTCAGTGGCAATTAACTAATTGCAGTGTGACTCCTTCGTGAACTGAATCAACATAATGCCTTTGACTGCAACAAAAGAATCAATCTTGTCTTCTCCTCCTCAGTAAAGGGAAAAAGGAAAAGAGTCAAAAGTTAATCTGAATAAATAAAGAAGAATCAGTAGGCTCGCTGCACTATAGCATATTCTCAGCGAGTGACAATTCACCACAATTAGCATGTTTACTTCTGTGCATCTAAGAATAAACAAACACGAATCTAATTGGGTTTAGAACACATCCAGTTCAAAGGCTCTTTGTAATGCAGAACAGTCTCGATCTTAAAGTGTAAGTGACACCTCACAAAAAATACCACCAGTTTGCTGACAAGTTCAACAATGTATTCAAGATATTGGATTTTGACAAATCCAATCACCTTAACCAGAAATAAAAATCAATATTCAATATTTTTCAATGCAAACACAAAAATCCAGCTCATTCTCGCTTAACCAAATGCAAATGATGATCATTAACTTTTTTAATTCTCGAATATGACAAAATCTTATAAACCACAGTAATAGAACCACCTAATGAATAGCAAATCTAAAGTGCATAACTGAAAATCTCCAATGCAGTGCAATTCATGGCTCCCACAAATCTGCACTCAAACTACAAATTCCACAATGCTCTACTAAAGTGTCACAATCACTCACAAAGTATTGTGCCTTATTTATACTAACACTCATTTGCTGGAGAGCAGCATACTGGAACACAGCAACTAATCCAATTTGACAAGGTCATGAAAATCAGGAAATGCACACAAATTGCAGAACAGGGACAACAATTATCTTATTTCAGATCTTCCTTGTATGGGCCACCAAAAACTGTGGGAACTATCCCTGAGATAATCTGCATGGCTGATGCACCCTTTGCATGGACAGTGTTGTTTTCAAGAATAGATGAGACAATGGGTTCTTATAGACAAGATTCAAACCAGCATTTCAAAATACCATCATTAAGTAAGGATTGAATCAAAAAGGGAGTTTGAGATTGGTAAATTAGGAAAACCATGAAGGTGTATTGAAATATTAAAGTGCAATACAGAAAGTTACAGCATAGTTAGGTACAGTGAATCAGTCACAAGGCTCTGAAATAAATTGGTAGAAAAACTCTTAGCATCATAGATAGATGTGGTAATGAGAAAGTCTGAAAAACAGACTAAGGACCGCCAGCCTTGCGGAGACAGTCAGACTGCCTCAACTGTGGAGGTCTGACTGCCACATTACAACCCTGGCGGGCGGACCTGCCAGAGGACCGATGTCTCTGCGGGGAACATGGTTCCGGACTGTTTGATGGTGGTCTGAGTTGTACTCAGCCAGCGCGGCGCTGAGTTCAGCACCACCTGGCTGATTACAGCTCAGCTTTTCTGGTGGAAATCCAGTGCCGGGGGCTACAGGGAGGGCCCCTGCTCTGCCCAATACAGGGGGCCTCCCTGGCCAGTTCCCTCGGAATGCGCACCATGTGCTCTGCAGACAGTGCGCATTCCAAGGGTGCTGTGTGCTATGGTATTGGCACTGGCTCCCTTAAGAAAGCCAAAACCAATATTGTAGCACTTTTCCCGCTGGGCAGCCTAGTGGGAACTGTGAAGATTGTAATACGCATGGGGGGACATCACCGCTATGGTGGTGGCGTCCTCCCCATGAGTTTGGTGGTCCTGCGGTTGCCAATGGCATGGGCACTGCAGGGGCCCCCTAACAGGGCCCCGCTGAGATTTTCAGTGTCTGCATAGCAGACACTGAAAATCGCGACGGGTGCAACTGCACCCGTCGCACCGTTCCCACTCCGCCGGCTCCATTCGGAGCCGGCTTCCTCGTGGGAAGGGGTTTCCCGCTGGGCGGGCGGGCGGCCTTCTGGCAGTCGCCCGCCCGCCCAGCGGGAAACTCAGAATAACCGCGGCGGTCTTTTGACCGCGCAGCGTAATTCTGGCGGTTCCCGTTTGGCTGGCGCACCCGCCGCCAGCCAAACTCAGAATGACCCCCTTAGTGCAGGGCAGCGCTACCCTACATCAAAGTTAAAGGGCAGAAATGCGCTGTATGTATGACATACGTGCATTCCTGTCCTTTCCACCTGTGTTCATGCTATTTCAGCAGCCTAGTGCCAAGACAGGCACCCTTGCACCATAATGCAAGGGGTCTGTGTTGTAGGCAGGAGTGTTTTTGTGTAGGAAGGGGCACCTTCCTGCACAAAAACAATCCTGTGAGGCGTATTTCTCTTTTTATGTGTACTGCAGAATGCAGATGAAAAAACTACAAGAACTAAAGATTTTCTCCTTGTGCGCCTCCTCTGGGGGGACATAAGGTTTTAGTGCATCCCCAAGTTTACAGGCTCTTGTAACAATGGAGATGCATCAAAATCAATGGATGTTGCATGGGAAAATCCACTGCAACGCCTGTGGAATGCCTCCCTAGTGCAGAGTGAGGCAACACAGGGATATTCTCTGCTTTGCCCAATTTCATATCTATGAGGCCATTCAAAGCTACACAAAGTGGCTTTGCGTGGCCTCATAGATATGGCTGAGAGGTTTGCGCCACCACTGCATCACTAAAAGTGATGCAACAGCAGCGCAAACCTCTCATAAATATGCCCCCTAATGTCATGGGAGAAGGCAGAACAAATCTGGTTGAATAGACATGTGAAATATTTATTAGCAATGGACTACAGTGAGCGAGGCAAAAGGCTGCCTCCGCAGTTCCTTCAAAACCACGTGTCATTACAAAACAAAGAGTGCACATTTTGCTGTATGCAGTGTTAATGAGAAATATTAACACACAATTCATATTCTGAAGCAGTATCCATACAAGTACACAATGGAGTCGAGGCCTAGTTGTAGCCTAGTTTAGGATATGACAAAATAACAATTTTTTGTTCTATAAATCACCGAATTGTCACTTGAATTGCAATAGATTCATGTTACTAAGGACATTTAATTTAAATCAGAAAATAGCTTCATCAATACTTACCTGAATAACTGAAACAACGAGAGTGTAACACATTACATTGCAGTGCCTCCTCAAGACACTATCCAACCATATTGTTTCCCAGAGAAGACACTAAACTGCACAGCATCCTGGGACATAACACTGCAGTTGTTAGAAATGGGGTCTTTGGTTGGCAGTCAGGTTATCCCCTGTCCAAGCAAGGACTCTCACTCTAGTCAGGGTAAAGGAGAATCACTCTCAGTTAGCCCCCGCACACCCCCTTGGTAGCTTGGCACAAGCAGGCAGGCTTAACTTCAGAGTCTAGGTGTAAAGTATTTGTACCAACACATAGATTAATGCAGTGAAAACACTACAAATTGACATGACACAGGTTTAGAAAAATAGGCAATATTTATCTAAACAAAACAAGACCAGAACGACAAAATTCCAACATACACAAGTCACGTTAGGAATTAAAAAGAAAAAAGAGTCTTAAATCCTTTAGAAAACAGTGCTAACGCTGTTCACATGAAAAGGTACCTGGGTTGCATCAAAATAACACTGCATGGGCGAGTGCACGTCGGAAAAGGCCAACACTGCATCGATTTCTCACTCGCAAGCGAGACCGTGCGTCGTTCCTCCTCTGGTCCAGTCGGCGTGCTTCGTTTTTCCTCTCCGCAGGAGAGCGATACATATATCCAGACAGGCACCTCAGGTCCGGGCAGGCTTTGCGTTGTTTTTCTGCACCCAGAGATGTTTGCGTCAAAAATCCTGTCACACGATATCAGCAAAACCGCGCTATGTGGGTTGCGACGTTATCAGCCTCCGTCAACGGGTGATGTTCATCGGTTCTCCAGCCGAGTGCATCGATCTTCCAGCCACGGTGCAGGTGGAGCGTAGATTTCAGACGCGAAGCCGGCGGTGAGTCGTTTCTCAACCACGTCTCAGAAGGTGCGTCGAAATTTCCCCCGCACAGCTATCTGTGCGTGGATTTTCAATCTTGATCTGCCGGCTTCACCTTTCAAGGCCCTAGGAACTGGATAGGACACCACTTGGCAGGGCAGGAGTCTCAGCAGAGAGTCCAGATGCTGGCAGCAACTACAGGATAGCTCCACAAAGCACAGTCACAGGCAGGGCAGCACTTCTCTTCAGCTCTTCAGCTCTTCTCTAGGCAGAGGTTCCTCTTGATGTCCAGAAGTGATCTAATTTTCCAGGGATTTGGGGCTATTCTTATACCCATTTTGACCTTTGAAGTAGGCCTACTTAAAAATAAAGTCTCTCTTGCTTGTGAAATCCTGCCTTGCCCAGGCCAGGCCCCAGATACACACCAGGGGGTTGGAGACTGCATTGTGTGAGGGCAGGCACAGCCCTTTCAGGGATAAGCAGCCACTCCTCCCCTCCCTCCTAGCACAGATGGCTCACCAGAATATGCAGGCTACACTCCAGCTCCCTTTGTGTCACTGTCTAGAGAGACGTGCAAACAGCCCAACTGTCAAACTGACCCAGACAGGGAATCCACAAACAGGCAGAGTCACAGAATGGTTTAAGCAAGAAAATGCTTACTTTCTAAAAGTGCCATTTTCAAACACACAATCTCAAAACCAACCTTACCAAAAGATGTTTTTTTAAATTGTGAACTCAGAGACCCAAAACTCCACATGTCTATCTGCTCCCAAAGAGAATCTACGCTTTATTCATTTTTAAAGGCAGTCCCCAGGTTAACCTATGAGAGAGATAGGCCTTGCAACAGTGAAAACCGAATCTGGCAGTATTTCACTGTCAGGACATATAAAACACATTAGTATATATCCTACCTTAAACATACACTGCACCCTGCCCATAGGGCTACCTAGAGCTTACTTTAGGGGTGTCTTACAAGTAAGAAAAGGGAAGGTTTAGGCCAGGCAAATGGGTACACTTACCAAGTCGAATTGGCAGTTTAAAACTGCACACATAGACACTGCAGTGGCAGGTCTGAGACATGATTACAGGGCTACTGATGTGGGTGGCACAACCAGTGCTGCAGGCCCACTAGTAGCATTTGATTTGCAGGCCCTGGGCACCTCTAGGGCACTGTACTAGGGGCTTATCAGTAAATCAGATATACCAATCAGGGAAAGCCAATTACATACACATTTCATATAGGAGCACTTGCACTTTAGCACTGGATAGTAATGATAAATTGCCCAGAGTAACAAAAACAGCAAAAACAGAGTCCAGCACACATCATCAACCTGGGAGAGAGAGGCAAAACGTTAGGGGAGACCACACCAAGGATGCCAAGTCTAACATCAGTGCATTCGACAAAGACTACAACCAACCTCTACTGCATTTAAGGCACATTAAGACTTAACATTACATTGCACACTGCATTTGCTGTCTAGGTATAGGTGGCCTCTACGCTTAAGCAGGCATTACGAGTTGCTTCTATAAATCGTTTTAGACTTTGAGAATTGTTCTCTAAATTGACATCCTTTCCTGCATCCCTAGTCTATTTCACGAGACCCTCTTTATTTTGAGTATGTTTTGTTACAGTGACGTGGTGTTTAGCGGCAAACCCAGCACTAAACATCAGTGACCTATTGCAGTGGTGTAGTATTAAGGGATGAGAGGCGCATGGAATTGATCCAAAGCACTTTGGAGTTGTGTCCTCCTTCAGAGCCTGTCCATCTCACTCAAACAGTCCCACCATTGCTGTCATTGCAAATAATTGAAGCATAGAATAGTGGTTTGGTTTATGCAAAAGGACACCACCATGTTAAAATAGAATGTACAGGTTTGGACATTAATGTTGCTGATGAGCCCTCGTATTAACTTTGAGTTGAAAACTGCTTCTACTTTTCAAGATGCCTAACTTTTGTGGGTACAATACAGATATGATACATTCACATTAATATAAGGACAATTATAGGAATCATTTTAACTACAATACTACAATGGTCTTCCAGTGTGGAAGGCTGAGTGCTGAACCATACCAGGTAATGCAAAGATTTGTTCCAGCCTGACACCTTTGGTACTACTGAGACAAGGATATTCTTGAGGTAAAAGTTTTTTAGGTCTGGTTGCAAAAGGCCAATTGTTAATTTGCTAAATCCACCCATTTCCTACCATTGATTAACTTTATTGTCACTCTCATTTGCTTGCTTTATATTCAAAAGTGTGCCTTGTTTATCTTGCTTAACGGATTGTCTTGCCTATCTTGTGGGTGCCCCTCCCTTGGAACAAAGCCTCTGGACTTGTGTCCTTCCACTGCTCACTGCTGCTAAGGGGAGTATTGTTTTGTTTCCCTAAGTACTCCATGAGAGTGCATGTGTTTTTTCAGCTCCCTCTTGTCTATCTTCTTCTCTTCCCCAGGCTCCATGTTGCTCACACCCATGTGCAACTCCCTTTGACCAGTGGTGTTCTCTCTCTCATGTGGCTCCATCACCCTGAGTGATGCTCCCTCCTTTGTATGCTTTTTCCCTTGCATCCCCACCTGCTACTTTGACCGCTCTCTGTTGCCTCCCTGTCTTCCCCAGTGGTCCTAATTTTTATTTTTATTTAGTGTTTTGTGTTTTTTGGAGGGCCAGACACCAAATTTGCTGTTGTACGTTTCAATCTATAAATAAAAGTTTTTCACACTACTTCATTTTCATATGTTTTTGTTATTTATCAATCTATCTCGGATTGCTAAATATAAACAAGCATTTGCAATGCAATGGATCTCAGGTTTGCTTGAGTTAAATGTATTAGCGTTGTAAGCTCCTAACCGGACAATTCTTGCCACATAAACTGAAAATGAAAAGTAAAACAGTTTCACATAAGTGAGCCGACGGCCGCCATGATCGCGAAACAGACACACAAAAGGAAACAGAAGTTTGCATGCAGTGAAATGTATCAACAAAAATGCAATTATCCATTTAGCCGGCAAAGTGCAATTATCTATGTAAAAGGGTCGATGTCATGCAAAGCGCTCGACTACTGCCTAGCGAGATCAAGCTGCGAAATACAGAGAAAAAGCAATCCAGAAATGATGCTGAAAACATGGAGCCTCGTGTGTTTGAGTAGTTGGCCAGTGTGCTCGAGGAGAGCTAAACACCAAAAAAGGCTTGATGTATGCATGCCTTTCACTAATGAAATCAAGGGAATTTTAAAAGGCAGGCCCACAAACCAACGAAACTGATGGGTGTGTGGTGGGCGTGGTTAAAATTCCGCAGAGAGATTACAACAAGGACAGATCGCTTTGCAAGCTCAACCCTAAAAATGGCGACTGTGTCACGCAAATGCATTATTACACGTGTTTGCACATGTCACTATCCACATGTGCACTTACAAAAGGACACGCCCATCTGCAGCCATGTCAGTGTACCTCTTATTCTCCTTTTTGTTCACACTATGCAACATTTACCTTTTTGCCATTGTCTCTAAGGTATGGCCTAGCAGCTTTGGCAATGCTGGTTTTAATTTATTATGATGTAAACTTTTAATCGGGCTTAGTTTGGTCTTACTTAAATTGCACCCTTTTTATGAAAATATGCGTGTTTCTTCTGAATAACCCGTGTGACAATCATTCAATGAGATATCTACTCTATTTAAAAGAAATTTACTCTCTGTCAATGAAAATCTGGCAATTAAATCGGTGAAAATATTATTTTTCGAGAAATATTAGTGGGGTGTTTTAACACTGTGCCCCTAGGAAATCATACAGGGGAAGTAATTAGGTGTCTTAGTGCAGCACGGAGTGCAAATGTCGCTAGGTTTCATTGTAGTGTTGTGGGTTAGTTATGATACAATGCCGTGCGTATGGCGGGAAAGTGTACTAAGGTATATCACAGTGTGGTAAGTATGCAGTCCTACGGTACAGTGCTTTGGACTAGCTAGTATTCCAAGAATTCAGCACAGTGTGGTGGATTATTGTTGCTAATATGCAGGGCTGGCTCTTAGAATAGTGCCCCCATTATGCAGTGACGTGGGAAGTGTCCCTAAAATGCAGCGCTGGGTTAGCGCCTTTTATGATCCAATGAAGTATGGTGGGTAAATGCCCCTAGGTCAATCAATATCAGTTGATAAACGAGAGATTTCTCCGTGGCTGTAAACATTTGCATAGGTTAGTCTTGGCTGAGCAGTAGCAATAAAATAGAGTTCGTCAGCAAGAAATGTAGATCCACTCGCTTACCATTAAAGATTTGTAAAAACAAAATGCCATGACTCCCTACCTAAAAGTGTTTCCTATTTAGTTTGGAGGTTGGTAAGTGAGCAGGTGAGGACTTCCAGAGAGCGCTTCCTATATGAGACACATGCTCGATTTGTTCTCGCTTGTTGCCCATTAAAACTCGGTTTTATGTTCAAATATTATAACTGATGCCTATATGCTTTTAAATGTATAATCTTTACTTATATTTTTATTATCAGCGAACCTTCATGATATCATTAGTTTGCACGGCGAGACTGACAGAATTGGATCTGTTCACAAACATACTCTTCTCCGCTTCAGCTCGGTGCTGCAGGTATGCAGTATGAAAAATAATATTACATCAGTCAAATCATTAAATCTGACAGGCACAAAAATGCCTCGAGCCATCCACAGTAACCACCTGGTGCCTCATTTAGCCTGGAAAAGAAAATATATCTCTATATCTTCTGTACCTCAGAGAATGAAAACGAAGGAATCACATAGAGTGCTTTTATATTTCAGAATAAAAGTATACATTAGCCGTACTATGAACAATACCGTATGATTCTTCGTGACACGCATATAATGTATTACAAGTTATATGTCTTGCTTGCTTTTCGATCTTTTTAGTAGCGTACCAGTGATATCATTATGGGACGAATTCCGAAAATACATATCCCCTCTGTGTATTGAGTACTGTTTGGTTGCCTGTGTACAAGGAAAAGCAAAATAGACACAAGAGAAAGGTGTTGCATTGCCTTGGGAAGGGTCTACATTGATGGGCAATAAAACTATTTGAAAAGATGCATGCAAAATATTTAGGCATAGCATCTTTGTAGCTTTTAATGGGATTTAGGGTCCCTGAATAATTTACAGATTCATATATCACAATAGAGTAGTTGTACTCAGAAAATTCGTCTGTGCCCATTTGCTGGCTTTGAATTTCAGGCTAATTCAATAGTTGACTGACAAAAATATATGCCTTCAGTAAACCTCTTCTTTAGGTTCATCCTGTCTGTTATCACAGACATATTTTCACTTTAGATGAGCTCATTTCTCACGACTGGATAACTTTCTTGTCTGTCTATGACTCCTGCTTCTCTTTCAATACCCTTCCTCCTTATTGTTGCGTTTATCCCACATATGGAGCATTTCTGTTTTACATGTTTCTGCATGTATGACTTGTATCCTTGCCCTGCTGATGAGAGAACTATTTTATTTGTCATTCAGCAACATCCTGTTACCGAGCTACTCACTTTTCTCTACTTGTTCTCATACTGCTACTTGATAACCCTCCTTCTTAACCTTTTGTCTATTTCGTTAAATGTATATACTTTTTGTGTGTGCAGGCCTGTCAGTAGCCCGGTGCTTTTGACTGTTCGCTTGTCCCCGTTCTGTGACAGCATCTCTAGCATACCTTTCATTTCTTTTTTTGAAATGTACCTTGTGAAAAAATGGTTACAAACCATCTTGCAACAGGAAATTGAGAATTAAAAACAACATCTAAAATAGCCACTAGTGCATCACTAATCACCTGCATGCACAGGCAACCTGCTTGGAGTACTTTATTTAATCAAGGAAACTGTTACAGATGACCACCCAGGCATGCAGAAACGTCATGACGAACCAGCAGGCATCTTGTAAAGGTAAAGGTTTTTTGTAATGAAGAAAAAAATAATCCAAAATGGCCACTGATGAGTGTGTATGCATCACTAGGTACTAGTAGCCAATTTAAAGTTATTGTTTCCTTCTGTCTTTTGTAATTTCATACTTGCATTTGTCTAAACCAATCGCTATGCAATTACATTTTGAAGCTGAGACAAATTGGCTAAGCCAATGCTATTTATTCTGTTTTAAAAGATCATTAATTATGTGCAATTGTATGTTTGTAAAGAAAGACACATTTCCATACAGTTGGAAAAACAGTGATCGTCAATTGCTCTTGAGAAGTCTTTTCATTATATTGGATTGCCATTCCCTGACGTTTTCACAAGTAAAAACAATATCTATAATGTTAAGTAAAGTTGGTAATATTTAACTTTTGTGATGTTGGGCAACGTTTCTTGACTTCACCTGATGTAAACGTTAGCTACTGCTTGCAGCTGGATATCTCACAGAGACCGACAAGGCTTCAGGCAGCAGGGAGTTACTTTCCCATTGTCACAAAAAATGGAATAGAAACCGTTTACCTAATAATGGTTTCTCTACTTTCCATAGCTTGCTCATCTGGCAGGACAAAATGGGACATTTGTGAGTTGGGATCCTACAGGGACGGAAATGTAAACAGCAATGGAAAAACAAAAACACTGGCACAGTATGAATCCTTGGTATGTGTATACTTTTATGGTTTAGTGGTAAATTGCAACCAGCCTCCTCATAGAGATCTTCAGTTATTATAAATCAGGATAATAATTAAAAGTTAGGGAGGGATAAATAAAAAATGTGGAAGAAGAAGAGCAAGGAAACATAACCAGCAATGTAAATTAAATGAGAAGGCTTCACCTGCAGACTACACCAGCGCTATAATAGTGTTGCTTTCAGACAGACGTGCCTAAATGCCTACATACAAGATGCCATACCTTCCACAACTGTGTGAAATGTGTTCGTAGAGTTGTACAAAAGGCAGTTTTTGGTGATAGAAGTGAGGTATGTACTTGTATCAGTCGAACCCTGAAATGCAGCAGGCGGTTTTAGACACTTCTAGATTGCAAAATGTGATTGAAAAATGTATTCAGTAACCTTTGATGGGAAAGAGTCTTATGGCCTTAGATCATTAAAGAAGATTAATCTTATCTGATTAAGGGGGGCTACACGTGGCACTGAGACATTGTGAATTTAAATTCTGACTCTTCTAGAATTCACTCACACATGGCCTTAGATGTACTGCAACTCTTGCCCTGTTCCCTTTTTTACCTGCATTGTTGTAATAGAGTCATCTGGCACTCCTAGACAGGAGTTGAATTTACTTAGAAAATAAAGAACATTGATGATGAAAAATAACCTTCCAGCAAATAGATTTCTAATACCGTGTACACTATGAGTGTTGTAGTTCTATGAGCTATATGAAGGTATTACAAAATGTCTTCCGATTTGTTCTACCATTCTGGAGGATCAATGACATAATATTGATGACAATTATTTTGATTTGCAAAAACATTGGAAAACATATATTGTTCACAAAAATATCACCTTCCTGTAATTAACTAATACAACCACAAATATTGAAAAACAAAATATTGAGGGTAAAATATATCTGTTTACTTACATTAAATAAGCAAAGATAATTAAAACAAAAATATTGTTACTTTAAAATAAACATATGACCTGTCAAAAGTATTATAACACAGAATATTGACTACATCAATATTGACAAAACTGAAGGCATTGTGTTACAAAACATTAAAATGGCAGTGTTTATGTTAACCCCCCACAAAATTAAAACTATTAACTATTTATAATTAAACTAACAAGATTTTGACAATTCCATGAAACTAAAATAAACTTAAAACACTTCAAAACAATTCCATGAAACTAAAATAAACTTAAAACACTTCAAAACATTTATAGATTGTGATACAGCAACATATGTTGTAAAAATGTATTTACAACAAATGCTTAAACATAAACATTAAACAAAAAATAACATATATGCATAAATAATATACCAAAAATAACACTAACAAAAGAAATATATAAGTAACATTACTAATAAAAACAAACTGTGAATCAAAGTAATCAATGAAACTATATTGTAAATTAAGTTTACAATATAAAAGGAACACAAAATGTGATTACTTACTACATCAAAAAATGGGAGTGCTGCAAAATGACAACACTCTGACAGAATTGCCACAGAAAATCTGAAAACAGCAGTGGAAGAATACATACAACCACATTGTAAAGTAAGACAAACTTTTTATTAAACTGACTTATAAATAACTTATTTAGAAAATGTAAAATAATAAATGAGTACTCAAACACTCTATTTCTTTTATGTCTTAAACTTTACAAACTACAAACAAATTACAGCACCATCAACAATCTACAAAGCCACCAAGAAACTACAACAATCACATACTTGGAAAAAGACACACAAAAAGCAAGCAAATCAAAAACATTTCTAAATAATGAGTCACCCTGTAATGCTAAAAATAAAACAAAAATCCCTAAATTCCTCCTACTAGCTACCGAAAAACAAACTCTTGAAATACAAGCAAAACAACGTTTTTTCAGCAAAGAAGTAGCCATCTGACCAACCATACAACATTCCTAACAAAAAAACAAAAAATAAAAAGAGCAGTTACCAGCCAGAACACTTATGTAGGTATAAAATAGAAAACAATTACAATAACTCAGTATTTAGATCATAAAGGTAATGTATATTTTTTAACACCAAATTATCTGCATTATTACACTACTTTCAGACATGATGACAGAGCAAGATACATTGTGTCACAGAAAGGGAAACAATTACTCTATAACATAGGCTACACTTACAGTCAAGAAAGTACAAGCATGAAAGCTATTACATGGAAATGCACAACATATTACTTGTATGCTTGCTGTGGTCTACTATGAAAGATGGTGTTATTAAGGTATGAAAACACAACCACCTCCAACGATGTCACTAAACTCGAAGTAAGGCAGGTACTACAAGACCTAAGAGAGACAAGCACTAGTTCTCAAGAACCCATTACTAAAATACTAAAAGATATACTCCCCAAAGTACCTGACCACATCACAGATCAATGGAACTTGAAACATTTAGGGTCTGATTACAAATATGGTGGTCTGAAGACTGCCATAATGACTCTGAAAGTGTGACCTCCCCATCCTTTGGCCATATGACAGCCCGATATGGATGGTGGTGGTCCGATTGCCTCAGAAGTGCTTCCACTCCATCTCCTGACCCACCGCAGTGGCAGCAGTCGGGAGAGCCGCAGCATATGGAGGCAGTGGCACTGCCATCCATATAACAATCTGCCTTTCTGCTGACCTTTTCATGGTGGGGATACCACCGTTAAAAGGACGGCGGAGAGGCAAAGAAAGGTCACGGGGGGCCCCTACACCGATATTCCCCATGTTGTGGGCAGTGCACTGGTAACGCTGCCAGCACAGTTGGTATGTGCACTCTCCGCCATGGCAACAGTACGCATACTGATTGTGCTGGTGTCGCAGTTATTTAAGCTGTCATTGGTCTTGGCTCTGCCTTTGAGCCAATGCCGCCACGCTGACTGCGCTGCCAACTCTGTGAGAACATTTTAGCGCAGCGGTTGGGAGGCCGCCGGCTTGGCGGCGTCCTCCAGATTGCCTCATTGGTGGTTTGGCAGCCCCACTGCCAGGGTCATAATTAGACCCTTGATAACCAAAGCTAAAAAAGCCACCAGTGATACTCCTCCTGTCCCTAAAAGATTCCAGGACATCCAAATTCCCAAACACTTAGGGGGTAATTACGACTTAGGTGGCCCCAGGACCGCCATGTTGGTGGTCGCACCACCAACAGGCTGGCGGAGAAGACCGCCACATTATGACCATGCTGGTTTTCCTGACAGAACACAGCCAAAGCACCGCCAGTGCGGTCTAGCCACCATGGACTATGGTAGACACTGGCAGGCCGGCAGAGACCATGTTTCCACCGGACAGATTACAAAGTTGCACCACCAAGATTTCCGTCGCTGTCACACCATCACGGAAACCAACCACTTAAAAGGAGACACTTACCTGCAGGAAGCAAGACTCGTCCGGAGCTGCCTTGGAACCTGAACTACACATACTGCTGATGCTCGCCCAAAGACACTAGAATCAACGCCAAAGACGACAACAGCAACCGTGAGTACTCACACCTGTCACTGATGTAAATTATCAAAGCACATACACACACACAACATACCAATCGGGAAAGGTTGGAGAGGGCAACACACACACACACATGTAAACTGACACAGACACGCACACTCACAGACAGCCACATACACATCTGCACATGCACAGTACACGTACTACGGCCATCACACACACGTCAAAAACACACACTTACTCCCAGAAACACAGCACCATCACTGTCACACACAACAACACCAAACGACAATACAACACCACAACCGCAACACCATCAAAACACGGGCAAGCATCCACAATACACGCTACCCATTGACAAATCACACATACAACACAATGTACCACCAAAAAGGAACGAACACACACTATCACACAACAACACACGCAGCACTCAACACACCCAGCAAACACACATCAAACCGTATCTGTCACAACATTCACCACACACGTACACGCACACATTCAAAGCACACAAAGGCACACAATACTGCAACATACACATGTGAACAATAAAACCACTCAACATGTCCACAACATACACATCCTCATCACACAGCACACACCCATAACTGGGGGACAAATGCACTGCACACAATCTCACATGCTGGCTACACAAAAAAGGTAGCACAAGCACCACTTACACACAAGTACTCACACACAATTAATGTCAGCTATTTCCTAAAATGCCCAAAGAAATAAAATCCAGGCCAAATAGGTAACGTTGAAACCAACAACAGATTGGTCCCAATATGTAATATAAATATGATACGTGCAACATGCACTTTATGCACATATTGGTGCCCATAGCTTGACTCCTGACTGCCATGTAACCTCCTCAGGTAGTGGCATCAAGAGACAGGCAGGCACCTCAGGAATTGGGGGTGGGGTGCAAGGGGGGTTTGGGCCTAGGCTTAGGAGGAGGTCCCCTGGGATAGGGCTTGGAAGGAGGGGGTTTAGGGGTGGGTTGATTTCTCTTGGGAGGGGAAGACTTCTTGATGGAGGGAGGGGCATGGGTACTTTCAGGGAGGGGCAGGGGAGGCTTTGGAGGTGGAAGGGACGGGCTGGGGAGAGAAGCAACATTTAGGGGTCTTACAGGGTGAAAAGGTCAAAAACATGAGAGGAACACTTTCTTAGACACACAGGGAGGGTCATCAGAAGGGGGTTTAGGAGTGGAGGATGAGCGAGTAGTTGTCTGACATGTTGGTGTGCTCATCATGTGTACGTGTGTGTGTGTATTGGAGGTATGCTTGTGGGTGGTGGCTGTCAGTTGGGTGGGTGAGTGAGGGCTTTTATGTGTACGGGACTGAGGGGGGTGGAGCTGCTGGGGGATGCTGTGGTGAGTGAGTGACTGTCTGTTGGGGGGGTGACTGCAGGTATATTGGATGTGCTACATGTAGGAGTGTCAGTGGTTGTGATATCTATGGGTCTGGTGATTGGGATGGATGTCTGTGAGTCTGCTGTGGTGCTATCTGTGGGTAAGGTGGGTGTAGTGGCTGGATCTCTAAATGTTGGTGTGGTGTCTGTAGGTGTGTCAGGTGTTGTGTATGTGATGCTGGGGCAGTGGGGTTGTCAGAGGAGGTAGTGGCTCTTGATGTGTGCATGTGTGCTCGTATGCATGCTGTTGGTGTGTCTTGTGGTGCTTGTGTTTGACTGAGTTATCCATCGATGTTGTCATGAATGCATTCTTGTCTGTCTGAGTGCTCTGGCTTGGTCGAGGAAGAGCAGTTTGGAATTGGAAAGAAGAAGGTGGAGGGGGGTGGGAGACACAGGGTGACTAGTTGGCATCAGTGTGAAGGCCAAAGCCTGAAAGAATCTCTGTATGCCAGACAGTGCACCATAAATGCCCTCAAGGAACACATTACTTTGTTGGACTTTAGTTGCCAGTCCTTGGATGGCATTCAAGATGGTCAACTGACAAACAGAGATCGACCTCAGGAGGTCAATAGCCTCCTCACTGAGGGCTGCAGGGCTGACAGGGGTAGGGAAAGAGGTGCTTGTGGTAAAGGAGATGCAAACCCTCTTCGGAGAGCAGGCACGGCCAACTTGGTGGGGAGCTTTAGGGAGAGCTGTGGTAGTAAGGGGGTCGCAGACAGAGATGGTGCTGGGGTGGTTCCAGATGGGTCCGCCACCATCAGGGAGTGTCCATGATTCTCATGATGAAGAACTGGATCCTGTTTCCCCCATGGCACTCCCCTCGCCCCCGGACCACTGAGCCCCTCGGTGTTGGTGGTCTCAGCACTCCAGGTCCTGTGGCTGGCAGCTTCCACACTCGGCCGTGCACCATCTCTTTCACCTGCCAATGCAGAGAAAGAGAAAGAGAGAGATAGAGGGTCATCACATTCTTCACAAAAGCATACATTACAACATGCACAACTGTTACAAAACATCTCCTGCTAAGAAAGCCCCAGACAGAAACCATTCAGAGTTAACATCATGTCACAACAAGATACTTCTAACTTCCCCTCATGACAACAGTCTCACCCACAACATAAGCCAACCATCTGCTCACTACTTCACCACCCCATCAAATAAGCTCTAACTCAAAAGCATCATGCATAAGAAGGATTGGCTACATCAACAGTCTTTCCCCATACAGATCATCACTGTCCATCATCAAATCAATCTAAAGAATTGCAGTTGACTGGGAACACAATATCATGCCTACTCTTACTGTACACCTATCCAGCCTATCACCAAAACTCATGTTCCATGAAAGTAAACTCATCTCTCTTCACATTCAACACAGCATATTGCTTTACGATCACATTCCTATCTGATCATTCTGTACACAATTTACATATAGGCAAAAACCTCAGATGAGTACGCTATATGTGGCATTTCCATACAGTGTGCATCACAAAATGACATAACATGTCATTGAAACATTTATCTAAGTACTAGGAAAAGATTAATTAGGAGTTTCTGCAGCCATTAATCAGATACACTGTCACATTGACAACCTATGTACTGCAATTGGGGCCTACCTAGCATACAGAATAAGTCCACAGACAACCCCAGGGAGGATAGTCACATCAGGAAAAGAATGGACACCAAACAATTAACATGAAGAGCTCTTACAATTCCACCATACATGCTGAATAGAAACCTCCACATACAACATATGAACACCTATAACATTAACAACTGTACAGACATGTGATTCACACTACCTAATTCCAGAACTAACACATACACAACTGATCGCTGTTGTACCCATTAATGACACATATTCCTATAGTCAACCTAATTGAATGACTGCATATGCCACAACACTAACAGGTGTATGTGAAATAGAACACCTGCTACACCATAAAGTCAGGCAGAAATGAGGATAGCTATACCCCAAACTGTCCAAATAGCCCCAGATTAGCAAAAGTTTATCTGATCAAATCAGGCATGAAATATCAATTAAGACATGATATAGGCAGTAAATACCATATGTTGCATACATATAGGTATGAGATTGGCCTATTTAGCATGGACAATACACACATGCTAAGGGTTCAGCAGCCTAGCCACATACCTTCTCTACATCAATTTAATTAGGAGAAATGGGATTCATACACATGTCATTGTCATGCCATGAAATTTCAATGTCTGATTGTCACCATAGGTTCCCCATTGTAGGCTATCCACCATTATCAAACCTCAAATTTCCCAATTTATGATTCTGACATGACAATGGTGAAACATCCCCAGACCTCATGGGAAGTGTTGTAAGTTGGCCATACCAAAAGCCTGATTTTAATGACAGCCTCACATGAAGTGTCCAACTATTTCAGGACACAGGATTATTTGGTCCTGATACTCATCTGTCAGATCCAATGATGCACATAGAGCAGATCCAGTGGAATAGGAATAGTCAGACACCAAAGAGCTATACAACTCACCATATGGGTAAATTAACTTGGGAACACTGGGTAGGAAGGATAACAGAGAAGGTTACAGGAATGTATGGCTGAGTAGAGTCACACATATGACTCAGTCACATATGCATCTCCACATGCAGTCATACTATTTGGTAGACAAAGCTGATTGACATGTTCCCTTGCACATTACAATGGCCACATATGTGCTTGTATGTTGGCAACTATAGTGCCATGTCTTCCTAGTAGTCACCATACCTGTTGAAAATACCAAATCGTCACAGCTGCAATACTCAGACATCATACACTAAACTATCTGAGGCAAGTACATGGGTTCTGTCAGTACTTAAACCCTTGTGGCCGCTGTGTTGCCCTCAAATGCCCATACACCTCAGGGTAGGCCCCCGCCAAAATGCAGGCCATTAAGGGAGTTGAGGTAAGATAGGGACCCCTCCCTCAGCGTCTCAGGTCCTCCCATTGCTTTCTACAGTGGGTGCTACGCCAGCTGTGGACCCCCAGGGTCCACACTTGCTTGGCGAAGGCATGCCAAAGTCCCTTCTTCTCATGGGTGTTGACCTGCATGGACGAAACAAGCTTAAGGAAAAAGTCATGTCCACATGCACCATACCAATAGTAGTAGACAGTACACACCAGTGAGAGCAAGTAGGCAAACATTCTCATCCTCCCAACTCACACTCATTTACAGTTTATCATCTGCATGCATCAACTCCTTTACTATGTAAACATTCAGTGACCGCATCATTCACCACACATATCACACATAGGTAATGCATTGGATTCACCTGCTGCTCAGGTGTACCATATAGCTGTCTCTACAGGAGACCCCCTCCACAAGCTTTTCCATCTCCTCAGGGGTGAAGGCTGGGACCCTACTGCCTTCAGGACATGGCATGATAGCTCTCAGAGGCAGTACACAGCAGCTCAGGTAGTTTAGGTCTTGCTGAAGGCAGTGTCAGTAGTCAAGTGAGCAATACTGCGGAAGATGGTGGTCAAGTCCACCAAGTACAGGACTGTCACTGCCGTCAGACATCACTGTTGGCCCAAGTCTGCCAAAGGCAGCAATGTCTTCCAATGGCAACTTCCACTGTGGTTGTGACCGCCTACCGCCATGACGACTTCTGCCAGTGGACTTAGGTCACTTCCATGTT
This sequence comes from Pleurodeles waltl, assembly GCF_031143425.1. Classification (NCBI taxonomy): domain Eukaryota; kingdom Metazoa; phylum Chordata; class Amphibia; order Caudata; family Salamandridae; genus Pleurodeles; species Pleurodeles waltl. Next base: position 800,067,121 of record NC_090443.1, on the reverse strand, counting down.
TCCAGTACAGTAGGTCAGGCGGCTGCCATTTTTAGCACATTACATGTTTGGAAGAGTTTTATCATCTGCGTCATTCGCTATACCCCATATTGTGCAGTACAACTAAAAGTACTGCCTTTATGTTTAGTTGTCAATATGTGCATCTGTGCAGTAAATACTGTTTTACAGGAGGACATGTGGTGTTAGCAATGTACACCAACTCAGATGTTCAAATGGTTTCTAGGAAACTCAGATGATGTGCAACAATCAGTGTAAAACATGTCATATCGGTTAGAGTGACAACCATGTACAGTAACTGATTAATCTGTATGTGTAGTTTTATAGTTAAGCGGGGGAATGTGCCCCAATGAGGATGTCATCAGGTTAATACCTATGTGCAGTAATGTAGATATCTGAGTTTGTAACTGACGTCAACAGCAGATATGTGTTGGTTGTGTTAGTGATTTTACAAGATGTCTGCATGCTGCATGACACATATTATATTTTGATTTCTTCACTTAGTTTTCCTGCCATGAGGGGAGGATGACAACCACCAGTGTACCGACCACTAGTAGACCTGCACACCATGGAGGAGAGACATTATATCCAGACATATCGGCTGAATCGTCTTACTATCATGAATCTTTGTAATCAAATGGACCCAGATCCAGTGCCTGACATTCGCAATCCCTATAGCATACCACTCATCATTCAAGCCTTGGTAGAGCTACACTTCTTGGCCACTGGATCAATTCAGAATACAATGGCCCTAACTGCTCAGCCCATGTTCAGTCTGGTGTTGAGGGATGTACTGTGCGCATTGTTGAAACACCTGGACAGCTACATCAGGTTCCCCAACGTGCGGATTTGTCCTATGTGAACGCACAATTTTATGCAATGGGACACATTCCACTTGTGGATGGAGCCATAGAAGGCACCCATGAATCCTTGGTTCCCGCCAGTGCCAATGAACAGGTGTACAGGAACAGGAAAAAATACCACTCAATCAACGTTCAGGTAGTGTGTCTGGAAGCCCAGTACATTTCACAAGTCAGTGCCAGGTATCCTGGATCAGTCCGTGATTCCTTCATCATGCAGAACAGCAATGCCCCACTGCTGATGACATGACTCCACACAGGAGGGCCTGGCCGGTTGATAAGTTACAAATGAAATGTGTGTTTGCAATGTCTGTCTCCTGCCATCACAATATTGCATGTCCCATATACATGTGTGTGTTGTTCTACCTATGTGTTCACAGGTGACTCTGGCTATCCAAACCATCCTTGGTTGTTGAACCCAGTGAGGTACCCACCATGTCAGGGGAAGTCCGCTAAAATGACTCCCACAAGAGGATAATGCTGTAGTCGAGCAGACTTTTGGGCTCCTTAAGGCAAGATCTAGGTGCTTAGACAGATCCGGAGTAGCCCTCCTCTACTAACCCAACAAGGTATGTCAAATAATAATCACCTGCTGCATACTCCACAGTCTTGCCTTGAGATGACAGATACCATTCATACCAGATGAGGGGGAGCCAGCAGTACCTGTGGGTGTTAATGCAGAGTTGACAACTGATGAAGAGCCAGAGAAGATGAAACAGGAGACTCTAGGACCGGTCTCATCAATCAGTACTTCAACTTACTAAAAGGTATGTGAAGTAGACATAATGTTGTGGGTCAAATTTGTAACCTTAAGAAGATGGGTAGCATATCACCTCCTTCATTGAAACATCTGAGGGGTTGTAGACAGCTTCAATGCCTATGGGTGAGTTGTGCTTGCAAACTGTACATTGTATTGTGAACAAAACAGAGTGGTCCTCATTATCAAGTATTGTTATAGCAGATGTAAAGTTACACTTCTGGACATGACTTCCCTAAACTGAGGAGTGTATACTGCTATATCCCATCCCTCTTCTCTTACAAACACAGATTTGCCTAGATCCTGTTTGGTTGATCAACCTCGGAAAACAACAGAGTGTGTGAGAAGCAGATAAGAATTGCAGACAGACATGAGGAGTGGACATGGCTGATAACAGGTATTATGAGTGTTGATTATGTGGTGTGTGCCTGACATTGTTAGACTGTCACAACACTGGGGTGGTAAATTGTTTTACCACCAAGATCATCTTTAGGGTACATGAGGTTGTCTAATGCTGCCATTTGTGTCTGAATATGTGTCTGGCTCATGTGTAAATGTGGGACCATAGCCTCTCCCTGCACAGTGGTAAAAGATTTATGTATTCCACGTTAAATCTAGCTGTCAGTTTGTTCCTACTTTGCAGACCAATGTGCATGTCACTGTGGACTGACATAGGTGAATGACAAGCCTACTGGTATGTGGCCAATGTAAGTGAAGGTTTCCAGGTATGGGTAGATCAGTACTGATCTCTGTCTGTACCAATACAATATGTGTATTTGGATGGGTATGTGATAAGGTTTTGCCAGGTGATACAAAGTACCAATTTACATGGCTTCTGCCTTCTAGGTTAGGTGACATGTCCTTATCTTCTATGTCGTGTAGTTTAGTGTTGTGTTACACATTAGCAGACATCCTGATGCTACTCTCAGTCATGCTCTTTGTGCTGTTAGCATTTCTGTCACTTATTGTGTGTAGTTGTTGTTTACAACCTAATATTTGGTATCTGTCCAGTTACACTCCTATTACAATGTGTCTCCTGCTGATGGAGTCCACATATGGGCTAAACAACAATGGGTGTACAAAACAGAGGCAAATGATCAGAATTAAGTTTGCATGCATGACTATTGTACATGGTTGATAAATTAGACATACACAGGACCTCTGTTTAAGTATGATTTATTGTGGATAAACAAAACACATTTGTGACTAAGAACGTTACACTGACACAAAAAAGGCAATAGGTTTATTCATGGTGGATGACATCATCAGGGTAGCTGCTACACCATTTGGGAACACAGGTCCAGTGTCCTTGCACCGTAGGGAAATGGAGACTGCTTACAGAAGTGTCAACAGGGTGTATATGTGGCGCACAAGGGGAACAATTCAGGAGAAGTTTACTTCTTGGCAGTAAGTTTGGTTTTGGCATCTGCTCCTGCAGGAAGTCTGGATGGACATCCATGTTTGTGGGGGCGAGGGGCTCTTCAGCTACAGAGGGTGGGGTGACTGAGGCATGTCCTTACCTTGGCAGGGCCTCTATTCCACTAGCAGCTGCGAATGTAGAAAGGCCTGATGTATCATTGCTAGTGGAAGGGGCCAGATGTTGGGTACTAAACCTACTCAGTGTGTTATTCAAGTCTCTCAGCACTCTAACAATGGAAGCCAATTGGACATTTTGTGCCTGCCACTGCTGCATGACGTCTTGGCGGTTGACCCTCTGCAGCTTTTGGATTTCCCCTAACATAGTGATAACTTGGCCCATCATGCCGTAGGAAATTTGGTAGGCTCCCATGGCTTGGGAGATGGTATCCTGGCCAGTAGTGTCCCTTTGAGACTCCATCCTCTGGCCCACAGCATCCCTCCAACATGGCCTGCTCCCACATGCCTGTGCCCCTGGCACAGTGTGCCCACTCCCAATGTTGGCAGGTCCTTTATTGTCAGGAGTGGCAAGGTGAGAGTCAGGTACCTGTACTGTGAGGCAGGCAATGGATTACACAGCCACGGTGCACCCCTTCTGCCAGCCTTTCCCTGGCTGGAGGCTTAGGGATCATTATCAGAGGGGCTGCACCGCTGCCCTGTCAGATAATGATTCCGACCGCCGCCAGGCTGCCTGACGGAGGCAGCCTGGCGGTGATCAGCAGCCCTCATAGTGTTCATTATGTGGCGGCATGGCGGGCCACACCACCATGATCATAATGACCACCACAGTATATGAGTTTACGATGGACATTGACTTGTATCTAGATGTACTGCATGTGAATCCACTCAGGCACCTGGCTTTCCAAAGCTGGGTGCTACGTTATACCTTGATCTGTGGCCCTTATATATGGGTACTTAGCTATAGCAATGTTTTGGTTGGGATGTAAGTGTGAGTGAGCCATTGCATTGCTGTCATTGCCATGTACTGTTCCAGACTAGTACAAACAAGATGAGTTAGATGGGATATTTGCTTTGACATGCATAACAAGTTATATTTGGTGCAGTGTGCTAGTGTGGGCAATGTTGGGATTTAGCACTTTGGGAGTTGTAGTGTTATGATTAGCCAGTGCTTAACGTGCAATTTCCAAAGGCTGTGGGGTCAGAAGTATTTAGTGGACATGTGGCATGCCTGGGAGGGGTATTGGGTGATTAGGTGGGAGTTGTAGTGGGTGGAATGTAATTTGGGGTGAGAGAGGGGTGGGAGAACATGAAGGATAAGACAGTTGTGTGACATGAATGTTGTTGGTACTTACCAGACTCCACTCCCCCAGGTATTCCTGTCATGCGCTCATGATGCAGTATGTCCAAGATCTTCTCCTCTCAAGATGTGAAAGTAGGTGGAGGAAGTGGGGCCCATCGCCAGTCTTTTGTACCACATGCTGGTGCCTGGATGCCATGGAACATACCATCCACCCAGAGGTCGTTCCACCTCTTCGTGTTGTCCTCCCATGTGCGTGGATAACTGCCAGCAAAATTGACCCTCTCGACTATCCTTTGCTACAACTCCATTTTCCTGCCAATAGATATTTGTTGTACCTGTGTTCACTACAGGTGTGGCTCTACCCTGACAATTCCATCCACCATGACCCTCAACTCCTCATCAGCAAAATGTGGGTGTTTTTGTGGAGGGATGGTAGTGGTTGTGTAGACGGTGTGGTTGTGTTCAAAGTAAAAGGGTGTAGAGTTAGGAAAATGGTGAGGTGCTGTGATGTGAGTGGGTGACGGGTGTTGTGGAATGTGTGTTGTACTAATATGAGTGTTTTTTATGTTGTGCAGGTGTGTGATGTGTGTGTCGTGACATGTAAATGGGTGCCTGTCTTTGCTAATTTTGACTCTCTGGGATGTTGGATTTCTTTGGCTATGACTGCCATTTTGATTGCAAAGGATTGTGGGTTGTGTAGGAGTATGGTATATAGTGCAGTAAGTAGGTGTGTCGGGTGTGTGGATGTGTATCAGGTATGGAGTATTCAAACTATCCAGTGTCGTCTGGTGTTCTGACAGAAGTGAGTTGAGACCACTGCTGTTCACACCGCCAATGGTTTTCCACCATGGTAGAACAGCTGTCGTGATTTGTGGATTGTAATATGATGAGAGGATTTTTGTGTGGCTGGCGGTGCTTGGGGTGAGATCACCTCTTTTCTGTCCTCCACTGTCCCGGCAGTTTCAGGCATTTGGCTGTTTTTTGGCGGTCTGCACAGTGTGACTCTTAATAACGGCAGTCGGATTATTCCAACATGGCAGTCTTTTGATGGCCGCCACCACGTGGTCTTGCCAAAAGACAGCCAAAGTTGTAATAAGGCCATTATGGAGAACTTCTTTAAAAAGAATTGGGTTGGCAGACTTCACTGCTCCAGCCACACATGCCAACCCAAATTCCAAATACCATGATGGAATGGCTATAACAGAACCATGGCCAAAACCAACAACACAGAAAAAAGATGGCACAATGCCTTCCACTCTACATTAGAGGGAACCCAAATAATGCCTACAAATTCATGAAAGCCCTACAACAAGAACAAAGCTGCCAATAACAAAAGAATATGGCAATTAGTAACTCAAATAAATCTTAAATTAGCAAGAAAGACAAAGTAAGGTAGGACATGCTACAATGTAAACTAAACCACTTCATTAACAAAAAAGGAGTACACTTCTTAGAACTAATAGCCAAAACCCTGTTATAATAAAACAATCTATCTACACACTAACTAATAAACCGGAGCCAAAATGCCACCCAGCATACCTAAAATATTCTTAATCAAATATTAGGCTAATTTATACACATCAGTCAAAACAACATACAAGTATAATATCAAAAAAGGCTGACACAAAAAATAATATCTATATTAATAGGTTGAAAATGAAGATGTCACCAACCACAAAGCTCATAATTACAAATAACCAATTAAATACAACACACAAATTATAACACCTAACAATCACATCAGGTACACATACATAATAAAATATAACATTTTCCACCCATGAGTAATCACTTAAATAAAATCTACTGTTCTGTAGATGAACATCTTCAGAAACATATATGTTGTCAAAATAAAATCCTCTAAAAATGGGAAAACGTATTCCAAACAATTTCTCACAAAAATTCAAAAAGTAAAGCAAGTTTGTTTTAAATACAACAAAGCAATTCAAAGTCATAAGAAACCATTAAAAACGTGAAAAAGATGAAATAAAGAAACACTCCAGAAAACCTGCAAAATTGAAGGAAATCAAAGTTAAAAATATTGATTTGCAAGCAACCAAATTGATTTCCTTTAAAAAACAAAAACAAAATCCAAACCTCCATATGATAGATTCAGATCCATAAACCTGTAAAAATCATACAAACACCCACCCACAAAAATTGCTGTCTTCAAATGAAATTAAACATTATATTAGAACTATACAAAACATTATGGCCATCATTCCAACCCTGGTGGTAAATCCCACTTACCGCCATGCAGAAGACCGCCAACATATCGCTGCGGCCGCGGAATTCCGCTACAGGTATTACGACCCACAGCTCGGAATCTGCCACAATACAGACACCCACACAAGTCCGCCACACCAAAGGTCAGTGATAAACTGGCGATACCAAAACCCACATCGTCATGCCAACAAGAATACGCCCACACTATCACGACCCACGAATCAACGCGGCAGACTTTCAACCGCGGTAAACCATTGACGGTACACACCGCCGTGCTCAAACTACACACACATTTACAAAACACAACCACATTGGACAATTCGAAATACACACACCTGATACACATACAGACACCACACCCACACACCCACAACACTATAAAACACACACCCACAAACCCTCACTACCAGGAAATTAAAGCAGGCCAGAGAGTTACACTACCTTAAACAACACCAGCATCCACAGACACACAACACCATCACTTACACAACATCCACGCACCTCAAACAACACACACAAATACATCCCCTCACACATCACAACAGACACGACCTCACACATCACCCACACCACATCATGGCACCTCAACAACACCCCAGGTTCTCTGAGGAGGAGCTCAGGGTCATGGTGGAGGAAATCGTCCGGGTAGAGCCACAGCTATTCGGATCACAGGTGTAGCAGACATCCATTGCAAGGAAGATGGAGCTATGGCAGAGAATTGTCGACAGGGTCAACGCAGTGGGACAGCACCCAAGAACACAGGATGACATCAGGAAGAGGTGGAACGACCTACGGGGGAAGGTGCGTTCCGTGGTATCCAGACACCAGATTGCAATACAGAGGACTGGCAGTGCACCCCCATCTCCTCCCCCACAACTAACAACATGGGAGGAGCAAATCTTGTCAGTTATGCATCCTGAGGGTCTCGCAGGAGTAGCAGGAGGACTGGACTCTGGTAAGGCAAATCTTTACTACTATATCCCCCACCCTACCTGCATGCCATCACAAACCCCACCCTTACCCTCACACCCATCACCCCAACAACCCACAGATACCCCACCAACACAACCCACACATCCCAAAAACAAGCCCTGCATGTAACACCAATGCATGAACCCCCATCACCAAAGCATGTCCAGTACAGATACCCACACAGACCCCAAACCAACTATCACACAAGGACCAAGCCAAGAATGCAAGCACTGGAGTAGAGGGTCACCACCCATTGCACACAATGGCACACACAGATACAATAATTATGCTTTTACACCCCAACAGGACCCCTACCAATATCACCGGACACGAGGTGCCAGACATATCCAGTCCTCCCACAGAAGAAACCACAGTGATGACAACAGCTCTGCACGCCTGGATCAAGATGACCAGCTCGGCCCATCAGGGACCTCGGGACAGTCGGTTCCCCTGACGCAGTCACAAGCCACCACAGACCCTCCCCCCTCAGGAAACACCAGCACAGCACCCACCCAGCGGGCCCATCCTTCTGTCCCCAGGACACATCAATCAGCAGTGTGTCCACCACTACAGGTAACCCAGCCAACCCCACCAACCCAAGAAATTCAGGGACCTGGGGGCAGTCGGCACACCGTTCAGGGGACAGAGGCACAGGACAACAGGGAAGCTGGGAGGACTGCTGTGCGACAGGGGGAGGACAGGCCCAGGGTACCCACTCTCCACGAGGCACTCTCCAACATCATGGGAGCTTACCATCATTCCCAGGAGACAATGGCAACAGTACTGGCCAAGTTTCAGGAGACCCAGCAGCTGCAGGAGGAATACTACCTTGGGATCAGGGAGGACTTGAAGTCCATTAACACCACCTTTGTCACCATTGTAGGGGTGCTGCAAGACCTTGTCAACACCAGGAGGGACACAGTGGAACAACAAGGGGCCTCTGACACTAGCCTGGACGATGAACAGCCCTCCACCTCCGCCGCCGCTAGTGGACAGGAGGCACCGCCACAGGAACAAGACACCAGCACCGCACCTCCTGCAGATGGAGAACCACTCCGCAAACGGTCCCTGAGATCCAGGAACAAGACAGAGAACATTGCCAAAACCCCCACCAGGAATTGAGACCCCTTGAATGTCACCCTTCTGTCCCACTATGTCACCCTTTCCATCCTTAAACTGCCATTGCTCCACTTCCTATGCCCCTTTGGACAATGCACCTGTAAAACAAATAGACTGGACTCTGCCATGGACATTCCTCCACCATCACCCCAGCCCATTTTACAACCCCCTCCACTTATTTGCACAGAATTAAACACACTTCAATCACAAAACAATCTGGAGTCAGTCTGTGCTTTCACAAATGTGTAATTGCAAAAACAATGGAATATAGCAAAGTCAATTTACTTGTGCACATACCAATGTAACACAGCTGTAGGCCAGGAGGAAACATAGCAGAGTGCACAAAGTGGGACCCAGATCTGTGAAATGGAAAGTCAAAGTGATAAGTCAGGGTCCATACACTGAGTGAAAACGACAGACTTATGCTAGCTCCAACAATTGTATGAGATGTGGGAGGCAGTGACATCTTCTTACCTGTGTCTCACTGGAAGTATTGCATGATTATGTTGTTTCGGGTGTCGATATCCTCTTCTTCTGCCTCCTCTTCTTCACTGTCCACAGGCTCCACAGCTGCCACAAGACCACCAGATGGCCCATCCTCCTGCAGAAAAGGTACCTGCCGTCGCAAAGCCAGTTTTTGCAGCATACAGCTTGGCCACGATGATCTGGCACACCTTCTTTGGTGAGTAGTAGAGGGAACCCCCTGTCAGATGGAGGCACCGGAGGCCGAAGGTGCGTTCGATCACCCTCCTAGTTCGCCCATGTGCCTCATTGTAGCGTTCCTCTGCCCTTGTCCTGGGATTCCTCACTGGGGTCAGTAGCCATGACAGGTTGGGTTAACCAGAGTCACCTGAAAATATCGAGGGACAACTGTTAGACACACACTAACCCTTAGGGAGAACCCCATACCCAGACACCTATTCACACTGTATTGGGCCCTTGGCCTCACCTATTAGCCACACACGGTGCCTCTGGAGTTGCCCCATCACATAAGGGATGCTGCTATTCCTCAAAATGTAAGGGTCATGCACTGAGCCAGGAAACTTGGCATTCACATGGGAGATGTATTGGTCTGCCAAACACACAATCTGCACATTCATCGAATGGTAGCTCTTCTGGTTTCTGTACACCTGTTCACTCCTGCGTGGGGGTACTAATGCCACATGGGTCCCATCAATTGCACCAATGATGTTGAGGATATGTCCCAGGGCACAGAAGTCACCTTTCACTGTGGGCAAATCCTCCACCAGAGGGAACACAATGTAGCTGCGCATGTGTTTCAGCAGGGTAGACAACACTTTGGACAACACGTTAGAGAACATTGGCTGGGACATACCTGATGCAATGGCCACTGTTGTTTGAAAGGAACCACTTGCCAGGAAATGGAGTACTGACAGGACCTGCACTAGAGGGGGTATCCCTGTGGGATGCCGGATAGCTGACATCTGGCTCCAACTGGGCACACAGTTCCTGGATTGTTGCACGATTAAGTCTGTATGTGACTATTATGTGTCTCTCTTCCATTGTCGACAGGTTTACCAGGGGTCTGTACACTGGAGGATGCTGCCATCTCATCACCTGCCCCAGCAGACGTACCCTATGGAGGAAAACAGCGAGCAGAGAGTCAGTCAACACTGAGGTATCACAATTTGTTATTTGCTGAAAATGTATTAATCCGCAATGTGCCTGTAATTCCAGGGCTAGATAGGTGTGACACAGTTATTATTAATGCCATGTGGCCCCCTGAAATGGCGGATGCCTGACCTGTAAGGTGGGACAAGGGGATATCAGGTAACTGCGCTGGTGTTGTACACTGTCGTGGTGGGCGGTCGAAGACCGCTGCGCAATTCAGCATTGGTTAACGTTGGGCCCTATGTGTCCCAGGAGCCAATGACGATGTACGCCGGCGCTGACGTTACGCACCGCCGTGGCCGTGACTGCCATTTTCTATCTGTTCACTCACTTGATACCTGACCTTCAACAGAAGAGCACCTAAACTGCAAGTGCTGCTGTGACCTCAGTCTGGAAGCGACGGTGGCTCGAGTGTCTGGGGAAAGGGGCCCTGCCTTCACTTCGGAGGAGTTAGAGAAACTAGTGGATGGGGTCCTCCTCCAGTACACGTAACTGTGCGGTCCTCCAGACAAACAGGTGAGTACACTGTGAGCATGCCGAATGGGCAATGCCTGCTTTGAGTGGTGTGGCTGGCAGAAACATGGGGGGGGCTGAGGCCTACATGTGCGGATGCTGAGAGTATGTGCGTCATGGCATGGGTGGGAACTGGTGGGCAATGAGTATGACGGTCCGGACGGGTGAGAAATGTCCTTTCCCCCTGTACCATTCCTCTAGGTCAGCGTCCACCAGAGGAAGGCTATTTGGTGTGCCATGACAAGGACGTCAGGACCCTGGGGGTCTACCACAGACAGAGCACCCACTGCCGTAAAAGATGGGAGGACCTGCGCCGCTGGAGCAAGAAGACAGCAGAGGCCCAGCTGGGGCTGGCCTCCCAACGTGGAAGGGGTGCCCGTCGCACCATGACCCCCCTGATGTTCCGGATCCAGGAGGTGGCCTATCCAGAGTTGGATGGGCACTTGAGGGCATTGCAGCAGCCACAAGGGGGTGAGTACACTCTCATTCAGCTGACTCTGCGAGAATTACGAGGTGTCTGGGCGGGGGAGGCGGGCAGTGGGTTCCCCTAGGCTAGGGTGATATTGGTAGGCAAGGTCCCTTGTGAGGCAGGCTACGTGGCACCCAAACCCCACTAGTGGTAAGAGCCATCTATACCTAGTCAGGCTCCTGTGACTTCCAGGTGTGCAGCAATTGGGCTTAGGCCTCGTACACCATGGTCATGTGAAAAATCTAGGAACTGTAAGTGCATGGAGTAGTGTAGAGGGCTGCTCAATGTCTGTTGTGTCCGCCAACGGTAGTGGTGTTGCATGCACTGAACATGTCTTTCTTCTGTCTTCACCCCCCCCCTTTTTGTGGTCTCCCTGTTTTTGTGTGCAATAGCATCATCAGACGGAGGAGCATTGGCACCGGAGCAGGAGGGAACTGCATCCCACTTGGCCCTGGAGGGTGAAGCAACGGAGTCTGAAGCCCCCAGTGGGATGGAGGGCGAGGGGAGCTCCACAACGGGGACAGGAGCAGAGACCAGCGACAGTGACTCCTCCTCTGATAGGAGCTCCCTTGCGGGCACCTCTGTGCCCACCGCATCAACAGATACAGCCGCCACCCCCCCTCCCAGCACCGCCCTCCCAGCAGCCCATCAGCGTGTTTCCCGTGCCGACTCACCCAGGAGGGTGGGCATCTCCTTGGCCCCAGGCACCTCAGGCCCTGCCCCAGTCAGCCCTGCTGCCCTCAGTGAGGAGGCTATTGACCTCCTGAGATCCCTCACTGTTGGGCAGTCTACCATTGTGAATGCCATCCAGGGTGTTGAGAGGCATTTGCAACAAACAAATGCATACCTGGAGGGCATTCATTCTGGGCAGGCGGCCCAACAGAGAGCATTTCAGGCTCTGGCCGTAGCAGTGATGGCAGCCATTGTCCCTGTGTCCAGCCTCCCCCCTCCAACCTTCTCCACCCAGACCCAAACTCCTGTACCTCAGCCTATCCCAAGCACACCATCAGACCAGCATGCACACACATCAACACACAAGAGTGGCTCAGGCAAACATAAGCACCACACATCCCACAGGCACTCAAACAAGCACCATACCCATGTACACATACCAACATCCACTTCTTTCACTGTGTCCCCCTCCTCCACGTCTCCCTCCTCCCTCCCAGTCTCGACTCCACTCACACCTGCATGCACTACATCCTCAGCCACTACCTCTATCACCAGCACGCCCATTACCACACACCGCTCACGTCTAATCACCACCCCCACTACCATTCACACATCCCCAGTGTCCTCTCCCAGTGTGTCAGTGAGCCCTCCTCCCAAAGTACACAAACGCAGGCACACACCCACCCAACAGCCATCCACCTCACAACAGCCTCCAGCCCATGCACCTTCACCCAAATTCAGCAGACGTACACCTCCTACAACCACTACCTCTTCCTCCACTCCCAAACCCCCTCCATCTTCCTGACCCAGTGTGTATCAACAACTTTTCCTGGCTAACATTGACCTCTTCCCTACACCTCCCCCACGTCCTTCACCTAGGGCCAGGCTTTCCAGGTCCCAGCCCAGCACCTCAGCCACCACATCCCCAGGCACAGTGGTGCCAGCAACTGCGGAGTCATGGAGTGCGCCACCCATCAGGGCTGCCAGTGTGCCACGTAGTGAGGACAAGGACATTCCACCACATGCCAAGGTGAAAAAGGTGCCCACATCCCATAGGGAGAAGCCGAAACTACCAGCCACCAAAGGCTCAGCGAAAACGAAAGGGAATAGTGGCAAGACAATTGCGCCACCATCAAATGTGCTGAAGGGCCAAAAACAGAAGGGCAGGTCAAGAGAGGGCATGGTGGCACCGACTGAGCGACCAGTGTCACACCTTCTGTCCACGTCCACGCCAACCTGTATGGCGGCAAACACCGCCAGCTGCACCGCCACCTGCACCGCCAACTGCACCGCCACCAGCACCGCCTCCGGCATGTCTACAGTTGCTGCGACAGTCCCCAGCCTCTTCCCCGGTGGGCAGCTGTCCGAGGCTGCAGGCGACATCCTGCTTTCTCCCTCAGCAGGTGCTGACCCATGCACTGCCGCCAGCCCCGCCGCCAGCACCGCCACCACAGACCCCGCCGCCAGCACTGCCGCCACAGACCCCACCGCCAGCACTGCCGCCACAGACACTGCCGCAAGCACCGCCAGCGCCCCCCCGACGTCCTCGGACAGTGGCACCACTGCTGACATGCCTACCATCCCCAGTGGTCAGTCGTCCGAGGCTGGAGGAGAGTTCCAGGACCCTGGGCAACTTCCAAGAAGCATTACTGTCATCACCTGCATGTGGAAGGCAAAGCCGCAACAGTGTGAAGTATGTCACTGCCTCCATGGGTATCATGCTACCTGTACCACGCCAATGTTGTGCCACGCACAACCAGGTGAGTGAATTGTACCCACCACACTGCACGTGAAGCACACTGGGCACCATGCGCCTTCCAGAACCAGTGGAGAAATACATCCACTACCTGAGTCCTTGGCAGGATGAAGCACTCTGGGCACCATGCCCCCTCCAGAACCAGTGGAGAAATACATCCACTACCTGAGTCCTTGGCAGGATGAAGCACTCTGGGCACCATGCCCCCTCCAGAACCAGTGGAGACTGTTATCCACTTGAGAGACTGTGGCTTTGCACTCCCCAGGATAAAGCAGTGGTCAACCCACCCACTGGAGAGACTTGAGAGACTGTGACTTTGCACTCCCCAGGATAATGCAGTGGGCAACCCACCCACTGGAGAGACTAAGGAGACTGTGGCTTTGCACTCTCCACCCACTGGAAAGACTTGAGAGACTGTGGCTTTGCACTCCCCAGGATAAAGCAGTGGGCAACCCACCCACTGGAGAGACTTCAGAGACTGTGGCTTTGCACTCCCCAGGATAAAGCAGTGGGCAAACCACCCACTGGAGAGACTTGAGAGACTTGAGAGACTGTGACTTTGCACTCCCCAGGATAAAGCAGTGGGCAACCCACCCACTGAATAGACTTGAGAGACTGTGACTTTGCACTCCCCAGGATAAAGCAGTGGGCAACCCACCCACTGGAGAGACTTGAGAGAATGTGGCTTTGCATTTCCCAGGATACAGCAATGGGCATGGAGGCCCCTCGTGCAGCAGTGGCGTTGTGCATTCATATGGCTGAGGTGCCCCCACCTCCCCCTCCCCCTGAGGTGCCTGTTTCATTTCGATCTGATGCACCTGCAGTGTTCTCTCTGTTTCCAGTCAGGTATCTAGTGTGGGCTTCGCCCATGCATTTGGGGCCCAGTGGTCCACGGACAATGATTGGTGCACTATCCGGACTTGTGTAGTTGGTGTACAAAATTGTATGTACTGGATTTTGAACTTTGACAATGAGATTTCACATGATTACATTCAGGGTGGGGGTGGGGGTATTGCGTGTGTGTGTCACTCTCTTTTCCCTCCCCCTGTGTTGTAGGTGCAGTACTCACCGTGGTCGTCGCCGCCATCTTTGGTGCTCCTGATAGAAGAGAAGGAAGACCAGCATCAGCAGTATCTGCAATTCGGGCTCCATGGCGTCCTGGTTCCTCGTGTGGTGTGGAGAGGTGAGTGTTTTCCCTTCTGTGTACTGTTTCCGCCGTGTTTCTGTTTGCGTTGGTTCCGGCCAGGAAAAGGTGGCGGATAGCCGTCTTGAAATACAGTGGGCAGTACTTTGTCTTCCGCCTGTCTGGTGGCGGTTACCGCCGCGATGTTTGTTTCTACCGCCGTGGCAGTCGGAGTGTTAAAGTGGCTGTCTATGTTGGCGGTTTCCGCCATGGTTGTGATTCCATGACTGTTTGCGGTATTACCGCCGCTTTCACACCGACCACCAGGGTTGTAATGAGGGCCTATATATTATAACAATACAGTACTAATATACTCTAAATAGTCCTAACACTAATTACTAGTAAACTAAATACCACAAATTACAAATTCACTTTCCAAAAACTAGAGACCAACACTATAAATACCACTTACCAGTACTTCCCACACCCCACCCCAAAAACCTATAGAAAAGCTTAAAGAAGCTCTTACCTTATCTGATGAGCTGCAGCACCTTTCCTCACTCACTTCCAGGAAAACAAACCCAAAATGACACAAATAGACTACAAAATTTAAGGTAGCAGTAAAAAAAATGTTCGCTAACTGAAACTAAAAATAAGACTCCCTTTTGAAAAAAATAAGGCTTTGAAAAACAAATGTTTAAAAAATGTTTAAAAAAATGAAAACATGTTTAAAAAAGTAAAACGTGTCAATAAAGGTTGCATGAAAATATGAAATACTTACATAAAGTATAAAATAAATAATAATACAATTAACAATATAGTATTATTTAAAATATACTTAAAATGGAGTTAAAAATTGTAAAAGACAATTATGTTGAACAGATATCTATAGTGATAAACAATAAATGTACTACACTTAGAAAAAGTTAAAAGTGTAAAATAATGTTCTAAGAATATATTTTCAATGTTGAAAATGTACTAAAATGTTTAAATACAATTAAAGTATTTTTCTTAGATATAGATCTATAACTGTATTTAAAATGTATACCTATGCATTAAATAAATGAAGAAAATATAAATACATTTTTGAAAGCATCCTGCACCTTTATTATAAAAAAAAATATACGAATATGAATAATGTACGTTCCAAGTGCCATGAATAATGTACGTTCCATCCACTTCAATATAAACCATTTAGTGGAATACACTGCACACTAAATTGTTTACATTTACTACTCTCACTCTAATCTAAAGCAATTTGTGGAAAGTGTTGGCCACTAAAATGATGACATTTAGGCCCTCATTACAACTGTGGCGGTCGGTGTTAAAGTGGCAGTAATACCGCCAACAGGCCAGCGGTAACAAAAATGGGATCACGACCACAGCGGAAACCGCCAACACAGACAACCACTTTAACACTCCGACCGCCACAGCGGTAGCATCAAACACAGCGGCGGTCACCGGCAACAGACAGGCGGAAGACAATGTACCGCCCACCCCATCACAACCCGCCAATCTGCCAAATTTTCCGGGGCGGTACCGATCCCATCAAAAGCACAGCGGAAACAGAGCACTGAAGGGAAAGCACTCACCTCCGACACTCAAGGAAGAGCCAGGACGCCATGGAGCCCGAGGAATACCAAAGGCGGCGGCGATGACCACGGTGAGTACTGCACTTAGTACACAGGGGAGGGGGGAGGAAAAAGAAAGTGACACACACACGCAACACCCCCACCCACACCCTCGCCCACAACACCAGACACACAAACACATGCAACAACATTACATTTACACCCCGTAACCCCTGGAAGAACGCAAGGACAAAAGGAATTGAGTTAAACAGTGATATATTAGAAATAGGCAGATACACGTAACAAATAGAAAGGCATTATTTACAAAATATACAATATGTACAGAAGGCCGTACATTGTCCTTTCCAAATGTCCGTTGGCCACTGGGCCAAAAATCATGGGTCAAGCCCACAGTTGACTCCTGCCTCAATACGGAGAGAAGACTGCAGGGGAATCAGGTCAAAAACACACAGGTACCTCAGGGAACCGGGCAAGGGTGGGACCTCAGCCAGAAGATGGGACAATGCCACTGCTCCTGGAGGGGGCTCCATGCCCACAACGATGTCCTGGGGAGTGCAAGGCCACATTCTCTCAAGTGGGTGGTTTGCCCACTGCTTGGTCCTGGGGAGTGCAAAGCCACAGTCTCTCAAGTGGGTGGTTTGCCCACTGCTTGGTCCTGGGGAGTGCAAAGCCACCGTCTCTCAAGTGGGTGGCTTTCTCACTGGTTCTGGAGGGGGCTTTGTGCCCAGTGTGCTTCATCCTGCCAAGGATAGGGGTGAGTGGATGCATATCTCCGCTGGTTCTGGAGGGGGCATGGTGCCCAGTGTGCTTCACCCTGCCAAGGATAGGGTGAGTGGATGCCTTCTTCCACTGGTTCTGGAGGAGGCTTGGTGCCCAGTGTGCTTCATCCTGCCAAGGATAGGGGTGAGTGGATGCATATCTCCACTGGTTCTGGAGGGGGCTTGGTACCCAGTGTGTTTCATCCTGCCAAGGATAGGGTGAGTGGAAGCCTTCTTCCACTGGTTCTGGAGGGGGCTTGGTGCCCAGTGTGCTTCATCCTGCCAAGAATAGGGGTGAGTGGATGCATATCTTAGCTGGTTCTGGAGGGGGCTTTGTGCCCAGTGATGCAGCACTTAGGGTGTGTCAGTTCACATTCCCTCACCTGGGTGTCTGAGGCACGAGATTCGCAGGGACCAGGTTGCATGATAGTCCATGGAGGCAGGGCTAGACTCCTTTCTGCTGTGGCTAAGGCTGCAAACTGGTGGTAGTGCCGGGGCTGGTGGGGCTGCTGCCAGTGGTGGTGGGAGGCTCCAGTCCGTCTCCTGCAGCCTTGGACGGCTGCCCACTGGGGCTGCTGCTGCTGGAAGTGGTCCTACTGTCAGCGGTGCAGGTGGCGGTGCTTGTGGCGGTGCTGCTGGCAGTGCTGGTGGCGGTGCTGGCCATGGTGCAGGTGCCGGTGCTCCCAGTTTTGGAGGGAGGCTCCAGCCCTTCTCCTGCAGCCTCAGATGGCTGCCCACCGGGGATGCTGCTGCTGACAGAGGTGGTGCCAGCGGCGGTGCAGGTGGCGGTGCTTGCGACAGTGCTTGCCGCGGGCTGCTGGCGGTGCTGGCCGCGGTGCAGGTGGCGTAGCTGGTGGTTGTGCTGGTGGGCACCAGGCCTTCACCTGCAGCCTCCGACGGCTGAAGTGGCTTGCCTTGGGTTTTCTGCCCCTTCCTCACCTTGGCAGATGCTGTTGTGACCTTGGCCCTGGCAGCCGGAGTTTTGGAGCAGGCCTTGCTGGGTGGGTTGTGCTCCTTGCCTTTGCTGCATGCTGTCCCCTTCTTCACCTTGGCAAGTGGTGGAATGGTTTTGTGTTTTGCAGGGGTTGGTGGCACACTGGCTGGGCTGACGGGTGCCCCCTTTGAGCCTCTGGGAGTTGCAGGTACCACAGCAGACGCCAACTTGGTGGCTGAGGTGCTGGCCTGGGTTCTGGACTCTCTGGCCAGAGGGGAAGGACGGGGGGAGGGGTAGGGAAGAGGTCAATGTTTGCCAGGAACAGCATTTTAGACACTATGGGGCGGGAAGAGGGAGAGGGTTTGGGAGTGGAGGAAGAGGGAGTGGTTGTAGGAGGTGTCTGTCTGCTGAGTTTGGGTGAAGATGCATGGGCTGGATACTGTTGTGAGGTGGATGGCTGTTGGGTGAGTGGGTGCTTGCGTTTGTGTACTTTGGGAGGAGGGGCCACAGACACAGTGGGAGAGGACACAGGGGACGTGTGCATGGATGTGGGGGTGGTGACTGCCAGTGAGGGGTGAGTAGTGTTGGGCGTGCTGGTGATGGAGGTAGTGGATAATGATGTAGTGCATGCAGGTGTGAGTGGAGACGATACTGGGAGGGAGGTGGACCAGGAGGAGGAAGGGGACACAGTGGAGGCAGTGGATGTTGGTGTGTCTGCATGGGGATGGTGCTTGTGTGAGTGCCTGTGGGATGATGTGTGGTGCTTCTGTTTGCCTGAGCCACTTTTGTGTGTTAATTTGGGTGAGTGCTGGTCTGAAGGTGTGCTTGGGATAGGCTGGGGTTGAGGGGATTGGGACTGGGCAGAGGAAGTTGGAGGGGGAGGCTAGAGACAGGGACAATGGCTGCCATCAGTGCGGAGGCCAGAGCCTGAAATGCTTTCTGTTGGGCCACCACGCCAGAGTGAATGCCCTCCAGGTATGCATTTGTTTGCTGCATATGCCTCTCGACACCCTGGATGGCATTCATAATGGTTGACTGCCAACAGTGAGGGATCTCAGGAGGTCAATAGCCTCCTCACTGAGGGCAGCAGGGCTGACTGGGGCAGGGCCTGAGGTGCCTAGAGCAAAGGAGATGCCCACCCTCCTGGGTGAGCGGGCACGGGAAACACACTAAGGGGCTGCTAGGAGAATGGTGCTGGTAGGCGGGGTGGCGGCTGTACCTGTTGTGGGGTGGCCACAGAGAGAGCTTCCATCAGAGGAGGAGTCGCTGTCGCTGGTCTCCCCTTCTGTCCCCATCGTGGTGCTCCCCTCACCCACCATCCCACTGGTACCCTCACCCTCTGTGGATTCGGCCTCCAGGCCCATGTGGGATGCAGCTCCCTTCGTCACCAGTGCCTCTGTTCCTCCGCCAGATTATGCTAATGCACACAAGGACAGGGTGACAAAACAAAAAGGGGGGGAGACAGAGGATACGCTTGGTCAATGCCAGCAACACCACTATCTTTGGCAGACACAACACACATGGAGCAGCCCTATGCACTAGGCCATGCCCAACCATTTACTTAGATAGTCCCCAGCCCATGGGGTACAATGCTTAACGCCATTAGCTGAACACCTGAAACCCACAGGACCCTCCCCAGTAGTGGATGGCCACCAAACTATTGGGGTAGGAGTGCTTCTGAGCCTGCCCAACAAGGGACCTTCCCTGCCATCTTCACCCTGGCCTAGGGGCACCCATAACCCACATCCCCCACCCAGGCACCTCTTAACACTCGCAAAGTCAGGATTCAGAATCTGTACTCACCCCCTTCTGGCTGCTGTGATGCCTTCAAGTGCCCATCCAACTCCGGATAGGCCACCAGCAGGATGCTGAACTTCAGGGGGATCATGGTGTGATGGGCACCCCTTCCTCATTGGGAGGCCAGCCCCAGCTGGGCCTCCGCTGTCTTCTTTGCTCAGTGGCGCAGGTCCTCCCACCGTTTGCGGCAGTGGGTGCTCTGCCTTTCAAATACCCCCAGGGTCCGCACCTCCTTGCCGATGGCACACCAAAAACCCTTTTTCTGGTGGGCGCTAACCTGCATGGAAAAGACAGCACAAAAGGGAATTACTCAACTGTCCGGACCGTCATAGTAATGGCCCACCATATCCCTCCCATCCCCTGACGCACAAACATTGACCACCTTACATGCAGCACTCTGGCCAGGACGCCTCTGCCCTACCTACATGTGGCTTACATACACAGCACTCCATACATTCATGGCCCATGCCTCATGCTCACAGTGTACCCACCTGTTTGTCTGGAGGACTGTAGAGTAACGTGTACTGGGGTAGGACCCCATCCACCAGTTTCTCCAACTCCTCTGCAGTGAAGGCAGGGGCCCTTTCCCCAGACACATGAGCCATTGTCGCTTCCAGACACAGGTTACAGCAGCACTTTCAGTGTAGGTCCTCTCCTGTTGAATGTCTGGTAGTAAGTGAGTGAACAGATAGTAAATGGCAGTGTCGTCCGCGGTGGTGCATACCGTCACTGCTGGCGTACATCGCCATTGGCTCCTGGAACCCATAGGGCCCAATGATAACCAATGCAAAGTTGCGCGGCGGTCTTTGACCGCCTACCGCAACGACACACAACACCAGCTCAATTACCTCATTTCCACTTGTCCATCCTCACAGGTCAGGCAGCCGCCATTTCAGGGGGAACGCACCTAACTGCGTCACAGCAGACATTGGCACAGCAACTGATTCTTGGATTCACATCTTGATTCTGTAAAGGAAAAAAATCATCATTAGTGCAATAGATGTGTGAATAAGACCCTCTGCTCACCGTTTTCTTCCATAGGCTTTAACCGCTGAGGCTGAATATGAGATGGCGGCATTCTCCGGTGTACAGACCCCTGGTGGACCTGGCGACAATGGAGGACAGACACATTATCATAACATACAGACTTGATTGGGCCACAATCAAAGAACTGTGTGCCCAATTGGAGCCAGACCTGATGTCAGCTATCCGCCAGCCCACAGGTATCCCCTCTCTAGTGCAGGTCCTGTCAGTGCTCCATTTCCTGGCAAGTGGTTCCTTCCAAACAACAGTGGCCATGCTATCAGGGATGTCCCAGCCAATGTTCTCCAACGTGTTGACCAGAGTGTTGTCAGCCCTGCTGAAACACATGCGCAGCTACATCGTGTTCCCCCAGGTGGAGGATTTGGCCACAGTGAAAGCTGACTTTTATGCCCTGGGACATATCCCCAACATCATTGGTGCCATTGATGGTATACATGTGGCATTTGTCCCACCCGGAGAAATGAACAAGTTTTTAGGAATAGGAAAAGCTATCACTCTCTGAATCTGCAGATGGTGTGTTTGGCGGGCCAGTACATCTCCCATGTGAATGCCAAATATCCTGGTTCTGTGCATGATGCCTTTATCTTGAGGAATTACAGCATCCCATTTGTGATGGGCCAAATCCAGAGACACCGGGTGTGGCTAATAGGTGAGCCCAAGGTCCCCACACAGTATGAGTAGGTGTCTGGGTATGGGGTAGTCCCTAAGGGTTAGTGTGTGTCTAACAGTTGTCCTTCGATATTTGCAGGTGACTCTGGTTACCCCAACCTCTCATGGCTACTGACCCCAGTGAGGAATGCTAGGACAAGGGCAGAGGAACTTTACAATGAGGCACATGGGCGTACAAGGAGGATTATTGAAAGGACCTTCGGCCTCTTGAAAGCCAGGTTCTGGTGCCTCCATCTGATAGGTGGATCCCTGTACTATTCACCCAAGAAGGTGTGCCAGATCATCATTGCATATTGCATGTTGCACAACCTGGCCTTGAGACGCCAGGTGCCTTTTCTGCAGGAGGATGTGCCTGGAGATGGTCTTGTGGCAGCGGTGGAGCCTGTGGACAGTGAGGAAGAGAAGGCAGAGGAAGAAGATGGTGACAATAGAAGCAATATAATTCAGCAGTACTTCCAGTGACACACAGGTAAGAGACTGTAACTTCACTTTACATTTAGGGGCATATTTATACTCTGTTTGCGCCGGAATTGCGTTGTTTTTTTTGACACAATTTTGACGCAAAACTAACTCCATATTTATACTTTGGCGTTAGACGCGTCTAGCGCCAAAGTCCATGGAGTTTGCGTCATTTTTTAGCGTGGACACCTACTTTGCGTTAATGAGATGCAAGGTAGGCGTTCACGTCTAAAAAATCGACTCCGAGGCATGTGCGTCGGATTTATACTCCCGGGCAAAATTCACGCCCGGGAGTGGGCGGGTCAAAAAAAATGACGTACGGCCGCTTTTGCGCCTTTTTTAGCGTCTGCAAAAGGCAGGCGTTAAAGGACCTGTGGGCTCTGAAGGAGCCCAGAGGTGCCTTCCCATGCCCCCAGGGACACCCCCTGTCACCCTTGCCCACCCCAGGAGGACACCCAAGGCTGAAGGGACCCATCCCAGGGACATTAAGGTAAGTTCAGGTAAGTGTTTTTTTTCATTTTTTTTTGTGGCATAGGGGGGCCTGATTTGTGCCCCCCTACATGCCACTATGCCCAATGACCATGCCCAGGGGACATAAGTCCCCTGGGCATGGCCATTGGGCAAGGGGGCATGACTCCTGTCTTTGCTAAGACAGGAGTCATTTCTATGGGGGTTGGGAGTCGAAAAAAATGGCGCAAATCGGGTTAAGGCGAAAAAATTGCCTCAACCTGACTTGCCCCATTTCTTGACGCCCAAGCCCCATATCCCCCTACGCCGGCGCTGCCTGGTGTACGTCGTTTTTTTACACGCACACCAGGCAGCGCCGGCGGCTAACGCCGGCTAACGTCATTGATTAAATACGGCGCCCGCATGGCGCTTCAGAATGGCGTTAGCCGGCGCAAGTTTTTTTTACGCAAAACTGCGTTAGCGCAGTTTTGCGTCAAAAAGTATAAATATGGCCCTTAATTTTTCTGTTGGACATTGTACATGGCAGCCTGTTTGCCTATGTCTATGGCCACTGACTGTATCCTTTGGCATCTCTAATTTCAGATCTCCGTGCCCCACTCTGGCTCCTGCCTTTGTGTACTGCTGTCCACCAAAGGTCATTCCAAAGTATATTTTACTGTACATTTGAGTTGCAATGCTTTGGTTATGTTCTACTAATATATATGTGAATCGTTTGACAGACTGCAGATTAGTATTTGTTCAAAGGGTGTTTATTTCAGTGCTGAGACGTAAATGGGGATGTGCAATGGGCTGGGCTTGGGCTAATGGTGGAGGAAAGTCCAGGGTAGAGTCCAGTCTCTTGGTATCACTAGTGCATTGTCCAATGGGGCATAGGAAGGGGAGTAATGACAGTTCAAGGTGGACAGGGTGACAGAGTGGGACAGAAGGATGACAATCAGGACAGTCTTATTTCCTGGCTGGGGTCTTGGCAATGTTCTCTGGCTTCTGCCTCGATTGCAGGGACCGTTTGCGTGGTGGTTTTCCTTCTGCAGGGGTTGGGGTGCTGGTGGCCTGTTGTTCCTGTGGCGGGGCCTCCTGTGCACTAGCGCCGGCGGAGGTGGAGTGCTGCTCTTTGGTGTGGCTGGTGTCAGGGACCCATTGTTGTGCCACTGCCTCCCTCATGGTGTTGCCCATGTCAGCCAGCACCCCTGCAATGGTGACCAGGATGGTGTAGATGTTTTTGAGGTCATCCCTGATCTCCAGGTACTGTCCCTCCTGCTGCTGCTGGGTCTCCTGCAACTTGGCCAGTATCTGGCCCATCGTCTCCTGGGAATGGTGGTATGCTCCCAGGATGTTTGAGAGTGCCTCGTGGAGAGCGGGTTCCCTGGGCCTGTCCTCCCCCTGTCGCACAGCAGTCCTCGCAGCTTCCCTGTGGTCCTGTGCCTCTGTCCCCTGAACCGTGTGCCCACTGCCACTGACCCCAGGTCCCTGATTGTCCTGTGTTTGTGGGGTTGCAGGGGTCCCTGTAGTGGTGGACACACTGATGATTGGTGTGTCCTGGGGACAGTGGCATGGGCCCGCTGGGTGGGTGCTGTGGTGGTGTTTCCTGAGGGGGCAGGCTTTGTGGTGGTATGGGACTGTGGCAGGGGAACCGACTGTCCAGAGGTCCCTGATGGGCCAGGTTGGTCATCCTGATCCAGGTGATCAGAGCTGCTGTCGTCACTGTGGGCCTCTTCGGTGGGGGACTTGATGTAGCTGGCACCTCCTTTCCGGTGACGTAGAGTATGGGTCCTGTGGGTATGCAAATGCAGTGTTATTGTATCTGTGTGTGCCATCTTGTGCATTGGTGTGTTTCCCTGTATGATTGTGATTTCCCTGTCAGCTTGGCCTTGTGTGAGTGGTGAATTTGTAGGCTAGGTGCTGCATGCTGTGGTGATGGGTGTCCATTCAGGTCTGTGTTGGGATGTTCATGCATTGGTGTTACATGCAGGGCTTGTTTTTGGGATGTGTGGTTTGTGTTGGTGGGGTATCTGTGGGTTGTTGGGGTGATGGGTGTGAGGGTAAGGGTGGGGTATGTGAAGGCATGCAGGTAGGTTGTGGGATATAGTAGTAAAGATTTGACTTACCAGAGTCCAGGCCTCCTGCTACTCCTGCGAGGCCCTCGGGATGCATTATTGCCAAGACTTGCTCCTCCCATGTTCTTAGTTGTGAGGGAGGCGGTGGGGGTCCGCCGCCAGTCCTCTGTACTGCTACCTGGTGTCTTGCAACCACGGAGCATACCTTCCCCCGTAGGTCGTTCCACCTCTTCCTGATGTCATCCCTTGTTCTTGGGTGCTGTCCCACGGCGTTGACCCTGTCCACTATTCTCCATCATAGCTCCATCTTCCTTTCAATGGACGTCTGCTGCACCTGTGATCCGAATAGCTGTGGCTTTACCCGGATGATTTCCTCCACCATGACCCTTAGCTCCTCCTCAGAAAACCTGGGGTGTCTTTGGGGTGCCACGGATGTGGTGTGAGTGATATGCGTGAGGATGTGTGGGGTGATGTGTTGGGGTGTATGCTGTGATGTGCGTGGATGGTGAATGGGTGATGGTGTTCTGTGTCTCTGTTTGAGTGGGTGCTCCTAGCTTGTCTCCCTCTGTTTGCAAATTGTTTTTCGCTACAAGGGATTGTGGGTAATGTGGGTGTGTGTTTTATAGTGGTGTGTGGGTGTGGGTGTGGTGGGTGTATGTGTGTCAGGTGTGTGTAGTTTGAGGTGTCCAATGTGGTGGTGTTTTGTAAATGTGTGTGTATTTTGAGCGCAGCGGTGTGTACCGCCAATAGTTTACCACGGTTGAAAGACAGCCACAGTGATTTTGTGGGTTGTGATACTGTGGGTGTATTCCTGTTGGCGTAACTGTGTGGGTTTTGCTATCGCCAGTTTATCACTGACCTCTGGGGTGTCTGCATAGTGGCGGAATTCTCATTGTGGGTCATAATACCCGTAGCGGAATACCGCAGCGGTCACGGTATGTTGGCGTCAGTCAGCACGGCGTTAGGTGGCATTTACCGCCACGGTTGTAATGAGGGCCTTAATACTCCCACTCCAATCTACACCAATTTTGGGAAGGTGTTGAGCAATAAAGGGGCAGGACATTTACTATTCCATTTCCAATGTAAACCGATTTGGGAAAAGTTTTGTAAGAAAGGGGTGAAATTCACTATTCCCAGTAAACTATTTTGGGGAAGGTGTTGAGATTTACTATTCCCTCTCCAATCTAAAACAAATGGGGGAAGGTGTTAGAGAGCAAAGAGGGGGCATTTACAATTCCCACTGCAACACATATTAATTTTTAAGGTGTTGGACCAAAAGCAATTAACAAGTATGATCACCACTCTATAGTAAAACATCTAACATAAGGTATTTACCAGTAAAAAGGTGAAATTACCTTTAAGCACTCTCACCTATTAAATAATTAAAATATAATAAACAGTACAATATATTTAAAAATAAATAAATAAAAATATTACAAAAATCATACAATATAGCTATTATCAAAATACATATTTTAAAATTGTACTCATTGACATAATCAAAATAAATTACTAAATTATAAACTTTAATTACACATTATACATTTGAAATAACATTTATTAATTAAAATACATATATGATATATGATTAAGGCTTCCAGTTTTGTGGTATTAATTGTTTTACATTTCCATCTGTATTTAGCCATATTTATTTTTTGCTAATGTTATCGGTATTTCTCTATATTAATTTTGGGTTTCAGGAAAAATGAAGTTGAAACCAGTATATCTATACATTTATGTAACCAATAATTGTGTAGGGAGCATGGCTAAGCAAGATGGCTGTCAGGAACTATTTCAAGAAGGCTCCTCTCCGGCCCAGCTCAATCTTGCAGAATCCTGCCATGTCTGCCACACAGAGATCGCTCCCTGGGTTTGCTGAGTGGCACTAGAGATTGCCTGTTTATCCTGACCCCTTTGATGATAACTCCTAGGTGCTGATGGGGAGGAGGACTGGGCCCCTAGGATAGGAAGCTGAGGCCACGTGTAGGTGGATGGGTGGGATGGCCCTATGGATGTGGCTGTAGGCCCTCATGTCGTCCGGCTCATCTGTGGGAAGCCTTTGGCGGTGGCCATGGTAGTGGTCTCCGGTGGTCCCTGGTCCAGGGAGGATCTTGCCATGGAGCCACGTGGGTGGCTGTGTGGTGGGCGTGGGCCCCTGCTGAGTGAGAGGCATGTTTCCACGCAGGCCCAGAAGAGGAAGCTGGTGATGGACCTGGGGGCCCGGTGATGAGGATTGTTGCCCCCCCTTCTTTCCCCTTCTTCCACCACGTCACCGGCTTCACTATGAGTTCACAACGGGGGCAGTACAGGTGCTGGTTTTCAGCCCTGTTTGCACCTGCTGGGATGGGACGATACCGGAGGGGACAGGGGAGATGTTGGAGACTGACGCCAGGACTCCTGGATGATGCAGCGGGTGGGCTGGCCCTCTAATCCTGTGACGGCTCTCCCTGTGGTGTGGTGCTGGTGGAAGCTATTGACAACGAGGGCTGCGGCAGTGATTACATCAGAATAGCGTAGTGAGGCGCCCTGCTGCCCCGGGCCCTGCTGAGGTGGCGGCGCAGCCTGTCTGGGCTCTTATCTTGGAGTGCGCCTTGAACCACAGGGAGGAGGTAAGTGGGTAGCCAGTGAGAGGACTGTAGGCCATTTGGTGCTGCTGTTGTCCCCTGCTACATCTCTACCCCCACTGCAGAACATGCATGGAATGGCAGCATCACCCTAAATCACCAGTGCTGTGGTCCTTTGAATCTGGTGAGTGGGTGGGGGAATGGGGTATTACCTGTGGGCATTTTTGCTTGGATACCACTGCGGCATCAATATCTATTAGTATGTGGGGTGCCTAGATGGCACAGAGTGACCCCGGACTTCATGGCCGCCAGCGGACTGGGATACTGACTTTGCCCTAAGTGATTGGAGTGTTTTGTACATGCCACATATTCCCTGAAGTGCTTGTCTCCTTGGGGTGGAATCCTGGACCTATACATCCTGATGTTGGGACAATATGGGGGATTTTGTATGATTGCACTATTCAGGACATTGGATACTAGATCTTCACCCAGAGTCCTGTGAGGCCAGCATTAACTACAAGAATGCCTTGCTTGCTGCAGGGATTGCAGTGACCATGGAGGGAAGCACTAGGGGCACCCTAGGGGTGATGCATCCTTAATTGCAAGGGGGTGTGACCATCACTCCTCCCCTGGATTGGTGTTCTGATGAGAAGAAACAAACAGGCTGCTCCCTCTCAGGGGAATACTATGGAACATTTCACAACCTCTACCCCTTTTCCACAGTGCCAAATGCGACACACTGGGCAAAGGGAAGAACTGGGTGCAGCTGCAAACGTGGAGGAACCATCTTGTGCTGAATTCTTTGTGGCCATACAGGGCTCCAGGGTGGTCCTCAAAGGGAAAATATAATCTGTGCCCTTGGAGTTGAACCTCCTCCAGACAGACCTCTTAAAGGTCGTGAATAATGTCAGGGTGGCAGACGGCTCCATTTTGGAACTTCAGATGGAGGTCACTACCTTCCGCAAACAGTTGGCACAGTTTACCTAGAAATCTGTCACACTGGAAGCAAGGTTTGTAGATGCTGAAGGCAGGTGACAGCGGAATAATGTCCACCTCCTTGGGTTCCTGGAGAGAGCAGAGGGAGCTTCTACAGAGAGCTTTGTGGATCATTGGATCAGGGATGTGCTTAATCCTGCAGGGTTGTCCACCATGTTTAAAAAACAGCGTGTACATATGGAACTGGTTACCCTCCAAAGCCTTGGGCGCCACCCCAGGCCATCATTGTTCGGATCCTAAACGAGATCAAGACTATTTTTGAAAATCATAGGATGTCTATATACCCGGACTACACCAATAAAGTGCAGAGCTCAAGAAAGAGCTTCCTGGAGGTGAAGGGCAAGCTCTGATCCATAGGCGTGAGGTATATGTTGTTATCCAGCATGCCTGTGGGTCATCTCTGGGAGTAAGTCACCCAGAGAATTTTTGGAGGTTGCTTGAGATGTGGGGTAAATTGCTACCTAGCGGGCCAGGTCAGGCTCACACTGGGCTGTAACATGCAAAGGGTTTTATTAGTTTCAACTGGAGGATGCACAGCGCTGAAAGGATGGATGCCTCGCCGAGTCTTGCTGGAGGAGGTCCCTCGAGGGTTGAAATACAATGAGATGGTACAATGGCAGTGGCCCCCCTGAGTCCAACACTGGCTCTGGACGGACAGGTGCAAGAGCCGAAATCAGGGATATACACAGGAAATGATGTTGGTTAAATCTAACTCTGAAGTCCTTGTCGCCCCCCTTTGTTTCTCCACAATATACACCACTGTGGTAACTGTGTGCACATTTCACTTGTTTTGCAGGGGGTGCGTGAGTGAGACTACTTTTTAGAAGTACCTGGTTGACAAAGGACAAGCACCTGTGGGGGGCCATGCATTTGTGAACTCACTGCATGTAATGTTATTGAACGCAGTAACTGTCTCTCTCAGGGATTGGAATGACTGCAGAGCAGACACAGTACAAACTACCTACGGGGTGGATTTGCTACCTCCACTGCAGTGGTAGGCTCAATTCTAGGGGGTTTGGATTTAGGCTGTTAGTCCTGGTGGCACATATTTGCATGGATTTACTGTATGTGTTGTTTTTGCTCTTATATTGTCTAGCTGGGGTGGGAAGGGGGTTGAGGTTATCTTCTACTGTGTGTTGTCTGATATGAATAGTGTTAGAATTAATGCTCCTCACTCCATTGCGGGGGGAGTTGGAATATCATCTTAGCTGTTTATGTTATGGGGGGGTTGGAGCTGTTCATTTTTGTTACAGTGCGAAGAGAAATGTGAGTCTTGGGGGTGATTTCATTAGACCCTCTCCTGCCCACATAGGTAAGAAATGGGAGATGCTTGCAGGTGGGGGGTGTCCAATGTCCCCATGGTAAGCAAGTGAAAAAGTGACATGGAATGTTAGGGGGCTAAAAAATTATTCCACACAATAAAGGGTAAATTCATTTATTTGACAGCATAAGATACAGATAGCCTGTTTACAGAAAGCTCACATGATGGACAATGATTCCCAGAAATTAGCCAAGAAGTGACAGGGCCAATTGTTTTCCGCATCATATTCTTCCTATGCGAGGGCTGTGGTGGTGTGGGTGATGCCTGGAGTCCCTTTCAAGCACACCTACAGTGAGGAGGGCCTGCAGGAATGATATCTGCTCCTTCTGGGCACACTGGATGGGGAATACATCACAATCCTAAACACTTATGCACCTAACAGTGACAATAGCTTCTTTGATGACAATGGTGGTCATTATGAACATGACAGGACACACTGCACCGCCGGTGGTGGCGGTAACTACCGCCAACAGGCTGGCGGTCCAGTTTGACAAATAATGAAGCAAATCAGAAAAAAGTACCGGGCCATGCACACACCGCCAGTTTTGTAGTCCCGACGGGGAGGCCGCCCTCTGGCCAGCAGAAAGGCCCTACCCACCCACCAAATAATGAAACACCACATGTCCATCAGTTCTGGGGCAGGAACCACCGTCAGGCAAAGAGAGGCGGAAACGACCCATATAAAAGGAAACACTCACCGAAGGCACACAGAACACACCGACGCAGACATGGAGCGAGAATTGGAAATAATCCCAGTGCTACTCCTTGCCATATTCCTCCAGGACCGTGACCGACGACGAAGACGACGACGGTAAGTACCAGAGCCTAGAACATATGGGAAGAAAGGGCACAGTTATACACCCACCCCACCCACACCACAACGCACTCTCAACCCCTCCCACCATCCCAAGTCATACATACCATAACAAGATGTACTTACCAGACACAAGCCCACAAATATCTGCACCAATGCACACACCTGTGAACACCACACCCCCACAGTGAAACACTGCACAACATCTCTATATTGTGCCAACAGCTCTGCTGGGCACTCAAATTTAATTTCAACAAAGAACTTGAATGCCCAAATTAGGCAATTGGCCAGTCTATTGCAAAGTCCCAGAAGAGCAAATATAGCCCACACTTGACCCCCTACGATGGTAAAGGAAACTGCACTGAGAAGGGGCATCAATGGGGCAGCCAGGCACCTCAGGAACAGGGGCAGGGGGGATGGGGACTCAGGTTTTGAAGGGGGGGCTTGGAGTTTAGGTTTAGGAGGTGGAGGTGGAGAGTGTTTAGGCTTGCCCTTGGAAGGAGGGGGAGTGGGCCGGGGGTGGCAGAGGGACCTGGGGCAACACAAGACTTCTTCCTCACTGGGGAAGGGGCACATGAATGGGAAGGGCAGACTGGGGCGGACTTAGACGAGGAAGGAGTGGACTGGGCTAGAGCATGGGAACATTTAGGGACAAGACAGGGTGGGCCAGTGGGTTCAAACAGATCAACACGGGAGAGGAAAAACTTATTAGGCGCTGTTGGAGGGGTTTTGGAGCCAGGAATGGGAGTGGAGGTTGAGGGAGTGGTGGTACGAGGTGTAGGTGTGCCTGACGTGGATGCAGATGTCTGTTTAGTATGCTTATGTATGGTGGATGTGTGTGGTGTGGATGAGTGTGAACATTGGAGTGTTTTGGGAGGAGGGGGTGGACACAATGGGAGAAGACAGGCTGCCAGTGTAGATGGATGTTGTGTGGGTGTCTCCAGGTCTGGTGAGTGTGCTGCAAGTGTATGTGAATGTAGTTGTGGTGAGTGCAGATGTGGTGTTTGGGGTGCATGACTGGATGTCATCTTGTGTGGTGACTGCAAGAGTGGGGGCTGCAGCAGTGACTGTGGGTGCAGTGCAAGTGGGTGTGCATGGTGAGGTGACAGACAGGGTGGAGGGGGAAGCTGACACAGTGGGGAGGAGGATGTTGTTGTGTGTGCTTTGTTATGTTGGGTGTGTGCCTGCCTGAGGTGGGAAGTGTGGTGCTTGTGTTTCTCAGTGTGCTTCTTGTGTCTGTGTGCATGGCTTTCTGTATGTGTGCTGGGGATGGGTGAAGGGAGTTAGGTGCTGGAAGGGGTACAGGTGGAGGGAGTGGGGATGGGAAGACCAGGGACACTGGCTGCTATCAAAGAGGAGGCCAGAGCCTGAAAAGATCTCTGTAAGCCAGACATGGCACCGTGAATGCTTTCCAGGTATGCATTGTATTGCTGCATCTGTGATGTTAGCCCCTGGATAGCATTCACAATGGTTGTCGGCTCTACAGAGATGGTTCTCAGGAGGTCAGTAGCCTCCTCCATGAGGGCGGCAGGGCTGACTGGGGCAGGGGATTAGGAGCCTGGGGTGAAGGAGACGCCCACCCTCCTGGGTGAGCAGGCACGGGCAACTCGGTGGGGAGCAACTGGGAGGGTGGTGATGGTATGGGGTGGCAGAAGATGACAAAGAATGTGTGGGCCCAGCAGGGTCCACCACTACCAGGGAGCTGCCATCGGAGGAGGTATCAGAGTCACTACCTCCAGTTGTAGTTGCCTCCCCGTGGTACTCAAAAAGTGGTCCCCTTGGCGTCGGTCGACTCTGCCTCCTTGGAACCGTGGGCTGCTGCATCCCCACTCCCTGGTGCCTCAGCTCCCTCGCCAGATGATGCTAATGTACACAGTGACACAAAAGCACAGGAGAGGGGAAGCAAAACAAGACAGAAGTATGTCAATTCCAGGAAATATTTTTGGACACATAAACTCCCACCCAGCTCATGCACAAACCCTCAGCAGACACAACACATGTTATGAATGTGCCAGTGACTAGTACGCATGACCCCAGAATACACATTTCCATCCTGAACCACTATTCTGATACACTTTGTGAAATGAACCCATGAGAGACTGTGCTAAGCCAACAAATCTACAAGTTCATGAGGCTACATTGAATACAATGGTCAAAACAGGGGACCCTCACAGGCCTACACACCCTGCCAAAACTAGCTATGACACTATCCCACAGACGTGGACGGGGCAGGACTGCAGGGATACACCTGTCTATGTGCCTAGCACTACAATTCAAGCAATCCTTAGCATCTAACTACATTCATCATAGTAGCATCACAACAGTGTTGGTACTCACCCCCTTGTGCTGCCTTCATGCGCCTATCCAAATCTGGAAAGGCCACCACCAGAATGTGGGCCATTAGTGGGGGTCAGGGTCTGATGGGCACCCATCCCTCATTGGGAGGCCTTCCCCAGCTGGGCCTCTCCGGTCTTCCTGGGCCAGTGTCTCAGGTCCTCCCACCTCTTCCTGCAGTGGGTGCTCTGCCGGTTGTAGACCCCCAGGGTCTGCACTTCCTTGGCAATGGCTTGCCACAGTCCCCTCTTCTGATGTGTGCTGACATGCATGGGCCACACAGCGTAAAGAAACAGACGTCAGTGTGGGTGCCCCATACACAAATGTCATGCCCGTTCATACTGACATGGCCAATGGAGACATACAAATGAACACATAACAAGCAGAAACTGCCAGACACACTACAGGTGAGCATTCACACAGTGAACAAAAACGCATACAGGTGTCCACCATAATCACACACATCTAATGAGGACAGATAGCAACTCACCTGCTTCTCTGGTCGCCCGTACAACTTGGCATACAGGGATTTGACCCCGTCCACCAGCTTCTCAAGCTCCTCCGTGGTGAAGGCCGTGCCCATTCCCCTGTCACATGCGCCATCTAAGGGACCAGAGTCAGGACACAGCAGCACACGGAGTGGAGTTCTTCCCTTCACATTACAGGAGTCAAGTGTCTGTCAAAATGGCAGTAGATACCGCAGTGGTGTGCACCGTCACTTCCGCCGGCAATCATGATTTGCCCAGGTTCCCCATTGACAACCATGTAATTCAATGATCAGGTGCGCAGCAGTAAACACCACCTATCGCCATGACGACTAACACCGGGGAGTGAAGTCACTTCTACACTACAATACCTGGATGGCAGGAGGCTGCCATTTTGCTTCTACCACGTCTCCATAGTCTGGCTGGGGGCCTCATCCATGGCCCCATTGTCTCTCCCCTTCGTCGTATGCTGACATGAGTACTGGTTCCCCACATGTACACATGGTTGGAAGTGTGTCTGCACTGTGATGCCATTATGACTGAGAAACCTCACCACACATTAGCCTGACGGACTACGTCATTCTTTGTGTGTGTGTTACCTATGTGTCGCATTGTAGAACTGTATTGTGACACCATGTGTTGCAAGTGTATGTCTAAACTCAAAACAGGTACAGACTCATGTGGCGAGGGAGAGCCCCATCTGTTTACAGAGCGCTAGTAGGGCGGTAAGGTTGTGAAGAGCCCAAGTCAGAAGGGAGTTGTTTCTCCCTAACTTTCAGCATTCCCCTAGCCTAACAAGCATGGCGTTTTAGGCCATTTGATTTTAGCGCTTCAGTGCACGCCAGCAACGCGCTCAGTAAAGCGCTTCAGTTCATGGCAGCAACACGCTCAGTAAAGCGCTTCAGTTCACGGCAGCAAAGTGCTCAGTAAAGCGCTTCAGTTCACGGCAGCAATGCGCTCAGTAAAGCGCTTCAGTTCACGGCAGCAACGCGCTCAAGTAAAACAGCTTCAAAGAATGTCCATTTGGTGGGTACTGCTGATCAGTACATTTCACATGTCAATGCAAGGTTCCCAGGATCAATCCATGATTCTTTTGTCCTGAGAAACAGCAGTGTGCCACACATGATGGGACAACTACAGGGGGACAGAGCTTGGCTCAAAGGTGAGTGTGTATGACACTGGATCAGTTACATAGCTGACAGGCAGGCTGTATGAAGTAAAATGTGTGTTTTTCAACTCTCTTTCGCAAACTTTTGCAGGAGATTCTGGTTACCCCAACATGCAAATTCTCCTGACACCTGTGAGGAAACCCAGGACAGATGCAGAGAGGCATTATAATGAGGCCCATGGTC
Source organism: Pleurodeles waltl (assembly GCF_031143425.1). NCBI lineage: Eukaryota > Metazoa > Chordata > Amphibia > Caudata > Salamandridae > Pleurodeles > Pleurodeles waltl. The sequence continues at coordinate 800,032,707 of NC_090443.1, read as the reverse complement.
GTACTAGGAGGATGATAGAGCGCACCATAGGACTCCTAAAAAGCAAGATTTTCTTGCCTCCATCTCTCTGCAGGATCCCTGTGCTATGTCCCTGACAAGGTGTGTAAGATAGTGGTAGCCTGCTGAATGCTCCACATCTTGGCTGTGAGAAAAGCTATCCCACTTCTGGAAGAGGAGGGTGCTGTTCAACCAGCCCTGCAACCTCAGGGGAGGGATGAGAGTGATGGGGAAGAACAAGAGGGGGGAGATATCAACTCCAGGACCCAGCTAATCCACCTATACTTCCAGTGACTCTCAGGTACTGTTCGATGATGCTGATGCCTTCACTGCATTGTTTCAGTCTGACTCATGTAATAAGTACTGTGGTGTCCTTTATCAGTGAAAATGCAAAATCATGACTGGAGTGGCAGATGCCAGTGCATGCAATGGGATGTACAGTGTGACATACGTCAGACACTACAGTGTGTTTGATCCCCTCCTGCAATAAAAGTGGTATTATGATGGTGACTGGCTAATGCTTTCATATTCACAATTGATCTCTCATATTGATTAAGGACAGATATTTTGAGTGCACAGGTGTATTTATTGAAAGTCAAAACATACATGAGTGTTGGGACAGTAAAAGAGAGTGGGCACATGGTGAACAACATACTCTGGTACATATGCTCAGCTGTTGGTTGCACAGGGCTATCATCCATGGGGCCATTGGAAGATGGTAAGATGTCAGTGGCATGTCAACGAGGTAGCTTGGTGGAACGCAAGGGAGACAGTTCAGGGCACAGTCACTTCCTGGCACTGGGCTTGATCTAGTGGTAGGGGCCTGCAAGTGGGTGGAGGACTCAGGCTGGCTGTGGTACTGGTGGTGCAGCACCCCTGCAATGGAGGCCATGGTGGCATTCAGCTGTTTCCAGTGCTCCATGGCCTCCTCGTGGTGTGCTACCTGCAGCCTCTGATTCTGCTCCAAGGTGGTCAAGATCTGGCCCATCCTTCCCTGGGAATGGTGATATGCTCACGGGACCTCAGATATCACCTCCTGGGCTGCTGCATCCATCCTTTGGCCACCCCTTTGGGCCACTGATGCCCTCCCACTGGCACTAGCCCCCTGTGCCTGTGTCTCCTGCACAGGTCTGGCAGTCCCACTTGCAGTTGGCCCTTCATCATTCTGCCTGTTGGTGGGTGGAGACTCTGGCCTCTGTACATGTGGGCAGCCAGTCCGTGGCCTAGTGACACTGGTGTGGGGTCATTTGGCCAGGGCTGATGGTGGTGGCTGAGTGGTAGGGGTGTCAGTAGTGTCATGTGTGGGGCTTCTGGAGGGTGACTGTCCAGGGGTTTGGGATGGGCCAGGTATTTACTCTGTGTCCAGACATCCCTCTGCAGTCCTGAGTGAGTGCAGTTCCTGAGTGGGGCCTCCGTCATCAGGTGGAGGACTGGCACTCCTTAACATATCCGTCCAGGTGGCATGGGTGGTGGTGCCTGTGTGTGAGAGAATGGAGAAGTGGGTGTCCTCTACTTTTTTGTCAATTGCAGCACTGGTCAGCACTAATTGATGGTTGGATTCCCATGTAGTGGCATTCAAGGTCCCTTTGTGTACTTTTAGGTGCATTTATTAAGGGGGGTGGTGGTGCTTTGTGGGTGTTGTAGTGCCACTGGGATTCCATGCAGGGGTTGGTGACTGTGCACAGGGGGCTGGATGGTGATTTGTTTGGTGGATTGTGGGCATGCAGGTGAGTGTGTGGGTGTTGTGGACTGGGTAGGGGATGGGGCCCTGGTGATAGTGAGAGGGATGGGGTGACACGTGCATTGTAGGTATGGTGACTGTTAAGGTATTGTAGTTGACTTACCTGAGTCCAGTCCTCCAGTGAGTCCAGTGAGTCCCTCCATGTGCAGGATAGCCAGGACCTTCTACACCCAGGCGGTGTATTTGGAGGGAGTAGGGCAGGGACCACCACCAGTCTTCTGTATGGCGATGTTGTGCCTGGATGCCATGGAACGAACCTTCCTGCGCAGGTCATTCCATCTCTTCATGATGTCCTCCCTTGTGCATGGATGGTTTCCCACTGCGTTGATTTTGTTGACAATCGTCTGCCATAGCTTCATCTTCCTGGCCACGGGTTTCTGCTGCACCTGTGCTCCGAATAGGTTTGGCTGGACCCTGAGTATTTCATCCGTCCTTAGCTCCCTGTCTGTAAAGCAGGGGTGCTTAGGGGGTGCCAGGGTGGGTGTTGTGGGTGGTGTGTTGTAGCTGTATTGGTGAGGGAGCTGTTGTGTGGTTTGATGTGTGGCTTGTGATGATGGTTGTGCTATGTATGTGTTTTGGTGGCATATTTGTGTGTGTGACTTATGTGATGGATATTTCAGTGTATGTGTGTTGTGTTCGTCAATATCGGTCGTACTATTGGCATTGCAAAGGATTGTGGGGTGTGTATGTTTTAAAGTGTTGTGGATGTGTGTCAGCTGTGTGGTTTTCGAACTTGCCAATGTGTGCATTTGTTGTTGGCGGCTCCCATTGCTGGCCGTGGCGGTCTGTACCGCCAATGGTCGTTCGACATTCACTGTCCGCCGAGCTGATTTGTGCATCATTATTTGGTTGTTGGGGGATTTGTCTGCATGGCGGTGGCGGGGTGGGGTGTACTGGCTTTCTGCCGTCGTGTGGTCCTGGCGGTTGGTGGAGGTTGCAAGATTTTTGGAGGTTTGTCTTTTTGGCATCATTATATGGTCGTGTGCAGTTCACTGCCACTGGAGGTATTTTGTTCACCGTCGACGGCGATTGCCGCCAAGTTCATAATGAGGGCCAATGTATTGGAGGTGCTTTAGATTGTCAAAGGCTCCCCCATCATTTGGACGGCAGATTTTATCAACATAATAGACAGGGAGAGGGACTATCTTCCCCCGAGATGGAGTACCAAGCTGCTAATGGTGAGTTCACTTACCTCAGTTATAAACAATTTGGGACTATGGGATGGCTGGAGGGGACTAAACCCAGAAGGCAGGCAATATACATGCCACTCAAAGACACATAACACGTACAGTCGACGAGACCATTTCCTATTGGGTGGCTGGACCGCTTACAGGTGATAGAGGTAACACATTTGGGAAGATTTCTTTCTGATCAGGTCCCTGTACTTCTACAAATTTGTTGCAGGCTGGGTGGCAGAGAGGTGAGTTGTTGGCGTCTGCCACCAGATCTCCTGATGGACAGTGCCTGTCATGAGACAATAGCTACCTCGATAATGAATTACTTGGTGACGAATTGGGGAATCAGGGCAACCACAGCAATCGAATTGGAGGCACTGAAGGTAGCTGTGCGGGACACCTGTATAGGAACCACATGTGGGGTTTGCAGACAATTAGAATGTGATCTCACCAATTTGGAGGGGTATCTGGCAGACGTGCGGTGTGTAAATCCTTCACTCCTGAGGCGTGGGGAGAACACCTTTGCATAAGCAGGAAAGTGGGTAGAAGTTCGGAGACACTGGGCAAGATAACATTTAGGACTTACAGTCAGACTGCACAGGAAGGGGGATAAGTCAGGCAGATTGTTAGCATGGATACTGAAATGTGAGGTGGATTCACCCACCATATTGCATTCTGGAAATTCAGAAGGAGTTATGGTTAGAAGGTGAAGGGACATTTTAGCTGTATTGGTTGAAACTTTCAAAACGTATTTTGAGCTGCCCCCTGGAGTCTGATGAGTCAATACAGGGGTTTCTACAGCTGTGAGAGCTACCCCGGTTGGATCTCAACAGCTTGAGGGAACAGGAAGAAGTTATCACACTGGAGGAGATAGGTGCAGCTATAACTGGACAAAAGTCCAAAGCCCCTGGGGAAGATGGCTACCTTGTTGAATTGTACCAAGTGTATTCCACCCTCCTCTGGGAGAAACTGTTGGAGGTCTTCAAGGAGACCCATGAGAGAGGTATCTTGCCAGAATCGATGTGAAGGGTATTAGGTAAAAACAACAAGTGATGGACGGAATGCTGAACATTGTCAAACATTCACCCCCAGTACAATCATCTGGGCCTAAATCCATCGTTTTTTTGCTGCCCATGCCATTCCAGTTTGGACCCAGCCATATGCAAATCAGTCTTGACCCTGTTCCCCATGGGAACAGTCCAGCCCAAACTGCTAGGCCAGGTCTTCCCTGGACTGGAAACAAGCATCCTGGGACCGGTTTCGGGGTTTCACCCCTCATCAGCCAGGCTAGCTTGAATCCAGTGGCATGGGAAGCACGGGACCCACGTCTGGGCATACCCTTCCCACTTAGGGCGACAAAGCAAAAACAACAAGTGATGGACGGAATGCTGAACCTTCTCAAACATTCACCCCCAGTACAATGATCTGGGCCTAAATCCATCGTTTTTTTGCTGCCCATGCCATTCCAGTTTGGACCCAGCCATATGCAAATCAGTCTTGACCCTGTTCCCCATGGGAACAGTCCAGCCCGAACTGCTAGGCCAGGTCTTCCCTGGACTGGAAACAAGCATCCTGGGACTGGTTTCGGGGTTTCACCCCTCATCAGCCAGGCTAGCTTGAATCCAGTGGCATGGGAAGCACGGGACCCATGTCTGGGCATACCCTTCCCACTTAGGGCGACAAGGCAAAAACAACAAGTGATGGACGGAATGCTGAACATTGTCAAACATTCACCCCCAGTACAATGATCTGGGCCTAAATCCATTGTTTTTTTGCTGCCCATGCCATTCCAGTTTGGACCCAGCCATATGCAAAACAGTCTTGACCCTGTTCCCCATGGGAACAGTCCAGCCCGAACTCCTAGGCCAGGTCTTCCCTGGACTGTAAACAAGCATCCTGGGACCGGTTTCGGGGTTTCACCCCTCATCAGCCAGGCTAGCTTGAATCCAGTGGCATGGGAGGCACGGGACCCACGTCTGGGCATACCCTTCCCACTTAGGGCGACAAAGCAAATACAACAAGTGATGGACGGAATGCTGAAGATTGTCAAACATTCACCCCCAGTACAATGATCTGGGCATAAATCCATCGTTTTTTTGCTGCCCATGCCATTCCAGTTTGGACCCAGCCATATGCAAATCAGTCTTGACCCTGTTCCCCATGGGAACAGTCCAGCCCGAACTGCTAGGCCAGGTCTTCCCTGGACTGGAAACAAGCATCCTGGGACCGGTTTCGGGGTTTCACCCCTTATCAACCAGGCTAGCTTGAATCCAGTGGCATGGGAAGCACGGGACCCACGTCTGGGCATACCCTTCCCACTTAGGGCGACAAAGCAAAAACAACAAGTGATGGACGGAATGCTGAACATTGTCAAACATTCACCCCCAGTACAATGATCTGGGCCTAAATCCATCGTTTTTTTGCTGCCCATGCCATTCAAGTTTGGACCCAGCCATGCCACTGGATTCAAGCTAGCCTGGCTGATGAGGGGTGAAACCCCGAAACCGGTCCCAGGATGCTTGTTTCCGGTCCAGTGAGGACCTGGCTTGGCAGTTCGGTCTGGACTGTTCCCATGAGGAACAGGCTCAAGACTGATTTGCATATGGCTCGGTCCAAACTGGGGTGGCATGGTGAGCAAAAGAACGATGGATTAAACCCAGATCTATGACTGGGGGTGAGTGTTTGACAATGTTCAGCATTCCGTCGATCACTTGTTGTTTTTACAGGGTATTAGGTGCATTATGTTCAGACCCAGAGATGCGATCCCTCATCTTGTAGGTCACTCACAATGCTAAATAGCGATGTAAAAATTATTTGCAAGATATTAGCCATCGGACTGTGTGGGGTTGTTCGAGATTTGATTCATGAGGGCCAATGCTGTTTTGTACCGGGCTGAAGTACAACCTTTAACTTACATCGTGGTCCCATGTCCTCCACGAAACCATAGACATGGCGCAGGAGATGGCACTAGTATCATTAGGCCTTGAAAAAGCTTTCTATACCGTTGAGTGGAGATAGCTGATGGCTGTGTTGCAGGGGATGGGGTTTGGCCCCAAATTTTGTGCATGTGTATGCTTACTTTACACTGAACCCATCGTACATGTTCTTGTGAGTGGTGCCCTCTCGGACTTCTCGGTGGTGGGCAGGGGAACGAGAGAGGGGTGTCCCATCTCGCCACTCCTTTTTGTTTTAGCAGTGAAGCTAAGGGCCCTGCTGCTTGGTAGAGAGATGGACATCTGTGGAATTTGGATGGGCCAATCCACTCATATAATCTCACTTTACATGAATGATGCATGGTATATCTTAGATCACAGGGTGAGTCAGTTACTTTGTTATTACAGCTTTTGATGGCATTTGGGGTTGTCTCTGACCTTCGGGTGAATGCACATAAATCACTTTTGTTCTCCCGGGTACTCTCCGTGGTAGATCCCGAATGGGTTACCGGTGGATGGCCTGGAGAGCTTTCAATACCTAGGTATCTGGGTCACATACACCGGGCCGGCTCACAAGATGCTCAATGTAGAGAGTGTTGTGTCAGATCTGGAGCGCTCGGTCTTGTTCTGGAATAAGTTGCCATTGTTTGTGATGGATAGAGCAGAAGTTGCCAAGATGGTATTCCTTCTGCCTTGTCTCTACCTGGTGCAAGATTCCCTGTTTCCACTGACCCCTCAGTCATTCACTACCTCAGATAGCTTGTTGATCTCCCTGGTTTGGGCTGGGTGTCACAGCAAGGTGGCCTTCTCCACACTTCGACGTGACCTGGAGGTGGGCTATCCCAGATATCAGGCTATACTATTATGGAGCACGCCTTCAACAAGCTGCAAAGTGGCTGGTTGAGACGGACACATGGGAGAAGTGACCTTTTGAGGGGATGCTGGGCACTGACACACTAGCCAGGATCCTGATAAGAGGCGGTCCAGTACTTAGTTCATACTACTGCAATGATATGGGAGGAGCTGGTCAGGAGGGTACTCCGTCATGCCCCATTTAATAGGGAGTTGAAATTATGGGACCTAGCCCCATTCTGAGTGATATAAGAGTATATGTATTTGGGAACACTGGAGAGCTAAGGGTTGTTTGGTAGCGGGGACTTGTACCCATATGAGTCTTTCCTTTTTATTTCGGGAGGCGTGGGAAGCGTTTGAACTGGGCCCGGTTAATTTTGTTTCACTATGCTAAACTCAAAAGTGTTGTAGGGGAGGTCTGGCATGATTTCCCTGCAACCTCACAAGCTTATAAGGTGATAGGACTGATTAGTTGTTGAGATAGGAGACATTTGATTACTTTATTCTACAGGGCACTTCGGGAGGACATGGTTAAAAACACTCTGTGCTGCATGTTGAGCCCGGGAGCAGGAATTGGGAGACCCAATAGCGGATGCTAAACATTATCAATAGTACGCACTGTCTCATCAATAGAGTCAAGCTCCTACACTTTAATTTTGTGCATCTCACATATGTGGCACCACATCACCTGAACAAGATAGATTCTACTAGGGGTGGCAGGTGTAACCGCTGTGGCGAGAGAGATGCCTCCTTTCTTCAACTGGTGTAGTCCTGTGAGGGGGTGCAGCTGTTTTGGAGGGCAGTGGTCTCCATGGTTGTGGAGGCTATGGGCCTAGAGATTGCCCTTACCCTGTTGGCCTTTCTACTCAGAGTGGTGGCTAGACCCAGAGGGTGAAAGATCCCACACAAACTTGCACTGCTGGCACTTATGCTGGCTAAACGTAGGGTAGCCAAAGGATGGATGAGATCCAGGAGAGACTCCTGGTTGATCTCTGGCTGCCGGATCTTCTGGGGTTGGGAGTAGCAGATGAGCAGCATATGTGTTTGCCACTCACAGATGATGAGGGTAGCAAAAGATTTGATAGCAATGGGTCAATTGTTGGAGCACTTTACAAATGATGAGACCTCAGGCTCTAAAGCTAGCACTGATACAGAGGATTGATTAATGCAGTTATTTTATTAGTTGCAATTGTCAAGACAACCAACTGTGTTCACTTCGGAACTCTTGTATGTCGATGGGATACATAACTTGGCTACGGTATTGTGTTATTGTATTGTGTGACATGTCGCTAGCTCTGACACATAAGTTCTATCACGTATCTCTAACTATGTAAGTCTCTCTCCTAGGAAGAAAATATATGGAGGATGTCACACATTTTGCACTGTATTGTTCTGGTTGAGATTGCACAAAATCTATAAAATGAGTTGTTAAAAAATAAAAAACAATAATTCTGTATTCATGTTAGTACGCCTGGTAGGTTTCAAAGACATGAACACCGACATATGATAAAGCAATGAAAATATGTACATTTTAGTTTCAAAGTTGTCCATATCTCGTGCTGTTTAAGCCTTTTTACTGAAATTCCTTTTTTTCAACCCTTTACCTTTCAACTTGCGCAACTATTGGCCTGGCGGTCATGAATGAAAATCAAAAAAGATTCCACTTATATTTATAGCCACGTTTAAAAAAGTACAGTCAGGTAAATTTATGTTTTTCTGTCTGTATTTATCTGTACAAATCAGTAAAAATGGAAAATATGGAACCTTATATATAATCAATTTTGATTGCACACATAAAAAATATTAATTTGTGCAAAAAGTCCCTTAATTATAATGATCCATAGGAATTGTTTTTCTAAATGAAGTCCAAATAAATATAAAATTCTACATTGATTCTTAGAAAACATAAATGTGATTTAATACAACATAAATTCATACAAAATGTATAATTTAATTAGAATAAAAATGTTTATTAAAATTAAATACCTCAAAAATGTTTTTATATTATTAATACACGAATTCTTTACAAATAATAATCACTAACACATGAAATTATTATTTATTTATACAAATAACCCTTTAACATATTTATTGTGATTTATTTCACAATTAAAAATGTATAGAAATTTAAAACAAAAAAATCCCATCAGCAATTAAAAATAACACATTTACAAATTCAATTCCTAACTCTGAAGAAAAAAATGTAATATACAAAAAACGAAATTAAAAATGTTATAAATTAAAAAAGTCTTTCAGGCATTTTAACAACAAAAACAATATTAGAAAAATAATATATCTTAAACAAATTAATTGGTCAAACACATTAATATTCACATATTTTCATAATCTCCCCACCCTTTTCCACAATTAACCAACCTCTTTGAATGAGGGGGTGAGACTCCAACATTCAGGGACAGAGGTCTGCCCGACGGTTAAAAAACAGAAACCCCCAACAGGTGGGAATCCCAATGGCTTGAACAGGGGCTGACCTAAAATGGGACTATACAGCTATGCCATACCTGAAGGGGAACCTAGCAGCTAGCAAAATGTCTGGTGGGTCAATTCATCCAAATGCGACCACACTGGAAGCAATATACCAAGGATTTATGGCCCAGAGGGAAGAAACCTGGATGAATAGCTGGAAAGCTCAGGCTGCCAAAAGAAAGCTTCAACAGGCAATACGCAGGGTTGTCAAGACTTGTGCTGAGTTCTCTCAGAGAGTTACAGAGATGTAGGGTTGTGTGGTCACCGTGGACAGTGAGGTTGCAAGTAAGAAACAAAAGGTTGTCAATTTTGAGTCACAAATGATAGATACATAGTGGAAGCTTGAAGAGTCTGAGAATAGATTACGACGTAAGAACTTTAGGGTTCGGGGAGTAGCCAAAGGTACTGATCCTCGTAAGTTCATAATAATTTTATTTCAAGGTGCCTTTCCGGAGCTGGCCCACTGCAACTGGGATTTGGAGATTCAGCGAGCCTATAGGTTCCCACTTAAGCAACAGCTGGCACTTGCAGAACCCCGGCAAGCCATGGGCAACCGTGGTGTTTTTTGGGAACTTCTTCACAAGACAGACAGTCTTGGAGCTTGCTCATCCAGACAAAAAATGTATTTATTGTGGTTACTCGCTTTTTGTCAAAACTCACTTCTTCCACGTCACTGTTGAGAGGCGGTGGCACTTAAGGCAGATCATACAGCCTTTTCAGGACAAAGGAGCTTAGGTGTTTTTGCTAAGCCCAGCTAAGTTAATTTTTATCATTCAGGACAGAGCTCACTTTTTTACTTCAGAAGTCAAAGCTAAAGAGTTGCTCGATAACTTGACCTCTGTGTAACATGGTTTGAGAATCTACAGCATGTGCGAATTGGGAGGATGATTACTGACTGGCAAGAATTGCCAAACACTGGAGTGTGGTACAGCAGGCAAAGACAATCTTTTGGATTCAAGGTAACTAGCATGACGAGGAAGTTTTATGGTGTACTCTGGAGAAGGCTGCAACTGCGCTGGGCAATACACTGGATGGGACAGGATGGGATATTAGACTCAGATGGAAACTGTTTGGAATGGTGGGTAGTAATCTTTGTATTTTTACAATCAATGTTAATGACCTAATGATAGGGCCAAAAGGGGCAGAGTGGCACTGGGTTTAAGGCTCATTAAACTAGACATTATGGTCCTCATTTTGAGTTTGGCAGACGGGAAAGCCTGTTCGCCAAACTCCTGAATGGGTGGCCACTGCCTTCATGGCGACCTCCCTGCTGGAGTTATTAGGAGTTTCCAGCAAGGTCGGCCAGCGGAAACCTTGTTGCCCCCTGGCCTCGCGGGAAACAGGCTAAGCATTGTGTCCAGCTCATAATCGAGCCAGCGGCAATGCCCTAGCCAGCAGGGTGCGCCAACGCCCTTGCAATGTTCAGTGTCTGCAAAGCAGGCAGTGCACATTGCAATGGTGCTCACCAGGGGGGCGCCTTGCACCTGTTCTCTGCCACCCTTTTCATGGTGGTGTAACAACCATGAAAATGCTGGCAGAGAACAAGGTCGTCATTCGGAGGGTAGTGCTGCATGCATTGCTGCCCTGACAGATTATGATCTCCACCAGGCCACCGGGATCATGGATCCTGGCAGAGCTGGCAGTCTAAGCACCAGGGTTGTAATATGGTGGTAGGACTGCCTTCACAAGTGTGGTGGTCTGAAGACTGCCACACTCGTAATGAGGCATTATATGTGTTCAGGAGACACAAATATTCCACAGGGTAAGAGGGAATTATTGGTGGATCTGTGGTTCTTAATTTTAGGCTGTACATAGTAGGGCAAAACAACGAGGAGAACGGCTATGCTTGTCAATAAGTTTAATTGGTAGTGATTCAAAGCTCTACGAATAAACAAGGTAGGTGGGACATTTTGGAATATCTATTGGGAGGAGGGAGGTTCAGTCTATGCTCCATTTATGGGACTAACTTGGATGAAGCTAATGTCTTTAATTTCTGAAATATTAACTTAGCAACTTGGCCAGCTTCCCTCATTCTATGTGGGAATTTTAATATACAGCTAGAAGGTAAAAAGGACTTGTCAGGTTGGCACATATATACAGGCAGGAAGCCGTGAAGGTGCATGATCATGGGTTAGTAGATATTTGGGATCTTCATATGGCTCCGTATCCTGGGTATACATTTTTTTCAAGATGTTATGGTTGTATTACTTTTTTGTTTCAACTGTACTCAGTCAGTAGGCTGTTATTGAGAGATTCACCAGGTCCCTATCAAATTAGAATCCACTGGTTTTAGAAATCCTAGTCACAGGTTTTGTTAGGCCACAGGCCTAATGGACGTTTGATAAGAAACTTCTGCTGGATGTGGAGTATTCATCAATGGATAACTGACTTTTTAGCAATCAACAGGGGTACAGCCACAAATATGGAAGTTTGGGACACTTTGAAGGCTGGGATTAGGGGAGAGGCTTTGAGCTGTTCTTTGTGTCAGCAAAAAAAACAAAGGCATAGTGCAATCCAGGAGCTTCATAAACATCTCATAGTGTTAGAGAAGTGGCAGACGAGGCTGATGGTTGAGAAATCAGACAGCACAGATGTCCAACTACAGATTGCAGTGGTTAAAGCCAGAATTATGCAGTATTTTAGCAAAGATATTACTGTTAAATATTGTACTCATATGTTAGAGTGCTATGAACTTGAGAATGTTCGACGATTGCTTGCATTACGTATTAGACAGAAAGAGACTGACAGAGGGATAGAGGCTATAAAGGACTCACAAAGGCAAAAGGATGTCTCCTCCGCAGGAATAATCAGGGTGTTCAAACAATTTTATCAGAGTCTATATATGCTGGCTATGATCAGATTTTAAGCACAAATGATAGAACTGGACTTGATCTGGAGGGTCAGTTCACTTTGGAGGATCCAATTTCATTTCAGGATGTGAATGAGGCCATTAACTCATTAGCTTTGAGGAAAGCCACTGGACCAGATAACTTTCCTCTAGATCAGAGGTCTCCAAACGTTTTAATGCTGCGCCCCCCAGTTGAAAAATAAAAATCATTGGCCCCCCCTCAGAATGTTTCACAATTATTTTATAAACATGGCAATGTTTAAATATGTCTAAACCTATTTAAACATTACAGTTAAGTACTGTTACCTTTTTAAAACTGCAATAATATGCTTCTGCTTAAAACAAAGGCCTGTTATCTGTATAATATTTATTTTGGCCAGAGTCTGGGCCCCCCCCCTGGGATCACTTGAGGCCCCCCTAGGGGGGCCCACCCCCCAGTTTGAAGACCTCTGTTCTAGAGTTGTATGAAGCCTTCTTCCATGAAATCTCCCAGGATATGCATTCAACCTTTTTGAGAGCTCAGGCTGGGGAGATTCCCCCCTCCTGGGAGTCAACTAATATTATACTGTATAGGAAAAAGGGTAACTCTCCTTTAAATCCAGGGTCATATAGACCCATTTTTTAGATCAATTGTGATGATGAAGTATATGCTAAAGTGCTGACAAATCAGCTAGGGAAAATAATTTTTCTTTGGTATCACCCCGACAACAAGGTTTTATTAAAGGCTGGGGACGGTGGACTATGTTAGAAAGTTGTCAGGAGCCAGGGCAGGTTGGGGTATCTGGAGTTTCCTGTGTGGAAAAGGGAACATGACTGTACGCAACAATGTGAGGCAGAGTGATGACTGTGTTTGGAGGGGTACAAACTTCTGACATGGAGAGCAGTCCACATACCTATGAGCCAGGCCCTTTCTCCCTGTAGCTGTGACATCATTGCAGGGGCACTGCTGATCCTCAGGATGTAGGAATCATGTACTGAACCTGGGAATTTTGCGTTTACATGTGTTATGTACTCGTCTGCAAATATGTACTCTTCTGGTTTCTGTAGACCTGTTCATTGGTCCTCAGAGGTACCAAGGTGATGTGAGACCCATCAATGGCCCCAATAACATGTGGGGCATATGATATGTTGTAGAAGGCTGCTTTTGCAGTGGGCAATTGAGGACGTTGTGGGAACCTAATGTACCTGTGTAGGGCATCGGGCACATCCTGCAACACCTTACTGAAGAGGGGCTGTAAACACCCTGCAGACAGTCCTACTGTAACCTGAAATGAGCCACTCACCCAAAAAAATGCAGGACTGACAACACCTGGACTGTTGGAGGAATGGCATGGGTATTTCTCAAAGCCGGCAGGAGGTCCGGCTTCAGCTGGGCAACCAGTTCCGTGATGCACAAATGGTTCAGTCAATAGGCCAGGATGATGTGGCAGCCTTCCAAGATATCAAGATCTATGAGTGGCCGGTAAACTGGTGCATTCCTCATCACTCCATTGTGGCGATATCTGTGTGGGACACAAACAATCTGGGAACCTGAGACAATGTAGTGCACCAACTATCACATACGACAGTCATGACATTTTGTTCATGTAAGTTGGCTGTCATGTAATGGGAAGACACATTACTCCACACTCCATTCCTAACCAGACGATGACACACAATCCCTGTGACAATAGACGTACACAGGACATGTAAACATACCCTTCCATGTGTTCCACTATACGGATCATGTATACTGACAACTGTTGTGACAAGTGTGGTGCTGTCACCAGACACTCACTACATATGTCATTATCTACAATGTGTGCCCTAATGTATCAATTTGTGATGACTTGCAGGTAATTCAGCAGTGTGAACCCAGGACAGTCATGTTACAGGCTAATATGACATCCGCCTGTCCGGCATGCGTTGAACAGCTGGAAGTGACCTCGTCCCGCTGGCAGAAGTCGTCATTGTGGAGCTGTGCAACTCCTCTTTGGTTAACATTGATGTCTATGAGAGACTGGGACCAATGACAATCATCACCGGCGGTGACGGTCATGACAGCTGCAGTCGAAACTGCCATTTTGTATGGGCCACTTGACTCCTGGCATTCGGGCAAGACAGACCTCCACTTCGTGTGCTGCTGTGTCCTGTATCTTGAAGTTTCAATGGCAGGCATTGCAGGGGATAGGGCCCCAGCCTTCACTACAGAGGAATTGGAGAAACTGGTGAAAGGGGTCCTACCCCTGTATGGGCGGTTGTGCAGTGCTCCAGGCCAACAGGTAAGTACAACGTCCTTTGTCCTACATGTCGGGTGATGTTTGGCGATGTATGTGTGTGCACATTGACACGTCATGACTGATCATGTGTTTTGCATGCGTATGGCATGTGTGGTATGTTGGCAGTGTGCATGGTCCGTGTTTGTTGTGTGTCCCCAAAGGTTACAACTGTATTGGTATTAATTACATCATGTCCTCCATTTTCTGTATTTTTCCCATGCATTTAGCGTCCACCAATAAAAAGGGTTATGGAGAGCCATTGCCAAGGAAGTGTGGACCCTGGGGGTCCATTGCTTGGGGAGCCCCCACTGCAGAAAGTGGTGGGATGACCTGAAATGCTAGACCAGGAAGACCGCAGAGGCCCAGCTGGGGACAGCCTCCCAACGTGGGAGGGGTGCCCATCGGACCCTGACCCTCTAATGGACTGCATGCTGGGTGTGCCCTACCCAGAGTTGGATGGGCGCTTGAAGGCAGCACAGCAGCCACAAGTGGGTAAGTGTTGTCTGTTAGGTGACTTCTTCATGGTTGTGTACTGTGACCCTCACTGGACTTGGGATTTACGTGGTCAGATGAGATTTAGGCAATGCACAGTCCTGGTGTTACACCAATCATGTAGGAGTGGTCGTACTGTGACACACGTTCACATGTAGGTATGGGTCACTCAAGTATGCTATCATGTCACTGGCTGCATCCTCCATCTCTGCGTGTAATGTAGTAGTACAAGGTGGTCATACTGGCACTATATGTGGGTAATGACAGGCATGTTACGTGAACATTTCAATGGCTTCACTTGCTACATCAATGGACCTCGGTACAACATGTACTCCACACATTCCAGTTAGTTAGTTTGTGTGCTCAGTTCCTCTGAGCTTAGATTTGTCTCATCCCGTAATGGATGACAAGTGGTTGGGTATGTTATTGAGCTGGATTGTTGGATTGGTAATTTCACCAGTTGATAGGTATGTAGTGGTCTTCATGAAGATGTTTAGGCTGCAGGGTTGAGGTGAACGCTGATGAGTTTGGGTATCGCTTGCATGACTTAATTGAAATATTTTGAAAAAAGATCTCTTGTTCACCAGGCAGGGGCTGAATTAGGTATTGTTTGTCTGTGAAGTGCATGTGTGTTATCACCATTTCCTCCCTTTCTGTTTCTCCCACCCTCCTTCTCTCTCCACCTCTGTCTATGTGTGCATTAGCATCATCTGGCGAAGGAGGAAGGGCACCGGTGAGTGGGGATGCAGCAATCCTCGGGACCCAGGAGGCTGGCACCAGCTGGGACCACCCCAGCACCATCCTTGTCTGTCACACCCTTACCAGCACCACCCTCCCTGTAGTACCCCACCCAGGTGCCCGTGCCAACTCACCAAGGAGGGTGAGTGTCTCCTTCACCACAGGCACCTCTGCCCCGCCACAGTCAGCCCTGCTGCCCTCAATGAGGAGGCTATTGACCTCCTGAGGTCCATGTATGTGGGGCAGACAACCATCATAAATGCCATCCAGGGACTAGCATACCAGATGCAGCAGTCCAATGCGTTCCTGGAAGGCATTGACGATGCCTTGTCTGTCCTACAGAGATCGTTTCAGGCTTTGGCCTCCTCGTTGATGGCAGCCAGTGTCCCTTCATCTTCCATCCCCCCTCCAGCTACCTGTTCCCAATCCACTCACCCTGCACCCATCGGAAGAACACCTACAGACCAGCATACACCCACTACAACAGACAAGGTGCGCAAAGACAGACATGGGCATCACAAAAGTTCCCACAAGCATGCACACACACAACACACATCTGCAGACACTACATCAGACACTTCCCCCTCAACCTCTTTATTACAGTCACATCTCCTCTCACACCTGCCAGCACTGCATCATCACACACTGGTCTTGCTATCATTCCTGTTATACCCTCAATCACCACAACAGCAGACTCACAGACACACACCACATCAGCACTCACCACGACTACCCTCTCTTCCACCTGCAGCACATCCACCTCACTAGCACACACCACCGCAACATTCACTCACACATCTCCCATTCCCTCTCACTGCATCTCTACCCCCTCCTCCCAGTGAATGCCAACGCACTCACTCTCTCACCCACCCAACCTTCACCCACCACACACATGCACACATTGCACATACCAGCATCCACGTACAGAAAACCTGTCAACACCAGGGCAGTGCGCACTCTATTGGCGACTAGAATACAAAAACCCAGCACTCTCAAAACAACTTAATTTATGCATTGTGCTGATATGTTGTTGTTTAACCTTTTGCATTGCAGAGTTCAATCCTGAAGACTTATTTTTAATGTGCTTACAAATGCTGTTCATTTGCAATGTATTGCTGCAGGCTTTCAGAGTGTGTTAGGGTGTGGTCCCTTTCCAGGGCCTTCTAGAGACTTTCCCTGCAACATGCCAGGGTGTGGTTGTGGGCTGTGCCAAGACTCTATAAAAAGGAGCCAGCCCAGCTCCAAGTGCTCACTATTCAGAGGTCTCGGTGCAGAGCAGCAGCTACTTCCTGAGCTCCTGTCCCGGTGGCCTATTTGATCTTCCAGGCATCTGACTTTCATTCTTCATTTGGAGATCCTTGTTCTGGGCGGTAAGACGGTAGTTGGGCTGGTCTCCCAACGCTGTTATCGAGAACTCTCATGTTCTTGGGCCTAATTATTTTATGATTTGACAGAGTACTTTGTGCGTGTGAAATATGCGCTTGAGTGTTTGTGACATTTGCAGGGTGACTTCCGAATCGGTAAGACGCGCAATTCGTTTCATGATAATTTAACCTTGTTATTCATTGCACGCTACCATTTCTTGACAGTTGCATGGTGGCTTAAGAATCAGCAAGACGCGCAATTCGTTTTATGGTGTTTTAACTTTGTTGTTCATTGCGCGCTACCATTTCTTGACATTTACATGGTGGCTTAAGAATCAGCAAAAGACGCGCTATTTGTTTGATTGTACTTTGATCTTGTTATTCATTGTGAGCTGTTATTTCTTGGCATTTACATTGTGGTTTACGAATCGGAAAGACGCGCGATTCGTTTAATGATGTTTTGACTTTGATATTCACTGCGTAGTACCATTTCTTGGCTTTTTACATGGTGACACTCGAATCGGCAAGACGCACGATTCTCTCCTCAAGTTTAATTCATGTTGTTTATTGTATGCCACTATTCTAAGATATTTATCATGTAATATTCGAGTTGACAAGTTATGTGATTTGTTTTTCCTGAATCCATATTGTGTTATTCATGGTGTACAATCCTTTTATGGTGTTTACTATATATATAAATCTACAATATGCACAATTTGTGTTGAAACATTTTAAGAGTACACAGAAGATCAGAGTGTCTAGATGCAATATTGTATGGTCCTAGTATGCATTCTCAAAAAAGGATTTATATTACTGGTTTAAAATTTAGTCAGAACGTTTATCTGATTCTCATGTAAAGGAAAGTACTTGAATAAGAAAGTTTTCATTTAATCCATCTTGATTCCCTTACAGGTATCCGGCCATCTTGAAACTTAGTCATTTTAAACGTACTTCTTAGATTGTTCATGTTTTCAGAATGACTATGCTTAGAATCATAGTCTAGTATTGATTTCAGGAGATATAATTTTCATATTGTGTGTTCTAACCTTTTTCTTACTATAGGTCTCCTTCCCAGCTGTTTCCCTTCCTAATCCCCTCTTCCCCTCTTGAACTCTCTTAGCCTCTGTGATTTATCTATCAGAGTTTTGGAGCTGTTCAGTGGTGGACGTGTTGGGAACGTGCGCAGACCCCGAGGATCTGGTGACTCTGACAGAATAGTGAGCCCACAAATTATTATCCTCCTGATTTGTGTATGTTCTCAGCATGGCCACGCTGGACGAGTAAGTCAATGCTATCACCCAGCTCCAGGCAGAGGTGGTATCATCCAAAGAATTGACAACTAGCTTAGCTGAGAGAGTGAGTCAGTTGCAAGATAAGGGAGAGAAGAAGGAACAAAGTCCCACAGGTGTGTCCTGGCCAGGTACTTCTTCTCAGGCTTCTGTAAACAATCTGACAAACATTTCCCTAAATGTTCCTTCCGCAATTCCTTTAGCTCCCCCAGAACATTTCTCAGGTGACCCTTTGAAAGCGCAATCTTTCCTGGTTCAAGTCGGACTACACTTCACCTGCAGACCACATACTTTCCCCGATGCCCAGTCCAAAGTAGCTTTCTTGTTATCATATTTGGCTGGGGATGCAGCTACTTGGGCAATTCCTCTTGTGCGTAAAAATAGTCCCTTGTTGTACAACTGGAGAAATTTTGTTTGTGAGTTTGAGAGAGTTTTTGATCGTAGAACTGAAACACAGTCACCAGATCGTGAATTATTAGATTTACGCCAAGGGAATCAAGACCTAGTGTTGTATTTAGCCAACTTTAACCGGCTGGTTGCCGAGACATCCTGGCCTGAAGAAAAAAAGCGGTCTTGTTTTAAAAGATATCTTTGCGCAAATCGACCCACAACCTGCAGACTGTCAAGAATTTATAAACCTTGTCTTGAGGCTTGATCATCGTTTAGCAGAACGTAAAGGAACGCAAAACAAGATTGAAAAATATTCATGGCGTGTTCATGATAACAGAGACTCAAGAACTCTGAAAGAGAGAATGCCGGAACCAATGGAAATTGGAACCATCAGAAGACCTTTGACCAAAGATGAAAAGGACCTTCGCAGAAAAAATGGACAATGTCTTTATTGTGGGCGGAAGGGTCATTTTGCCAAAGATTGTCCAATCAAACCAAAGAACAAGCAAGTCCAGTTCAGAAGGTAGCAGCCAATGCACCAGTCGAGTTGGAAAACTAAAACACCCAAGATGCAGAGAAGGGTTGCTCTTGGTTGTCACCGTGGACCCTTCACAATCTAGACATCTTAAACTGGAAATAAGAGTTCAGGTCAAGAAAAAGATCTATTTCAAAAAAGCTCTAGTCGATCCTGGGGCTACTGGGAACTTTGTTGATGTCCAATTGGTTGGTGCATGGGGGATCCCATGTATTAAAAAGAAGACCCCAGAAATCATCCAGGCAGTTGATGGAAAACGCTTGACTGGAGGTCCAGTAACTCTTCAGACTATCCCCTTGTCAATGATTTGTGAAGATAAGAATCAAAGAAAGAAACATAAAGAGAAAATCATTCTTGACGTGATCCATGCTCCCCAAAATGGGATTATCCTTGGCTTGCCATGGCTAACTCATCACAATCCAGAGATCAATTGGGAAGAATGAAAAATCGTGTTCTCATCTGCGCTATGTAACGAACAATGTCTCCAAAAGATTCATGTACCAAAAGTTTGTAACTCTTACATAGCCACTGCCGCGGGGAAAGAAATTCAGCTGCCCAAACAGTATTCATCTTACAAAGATGTATTTGATGAGAAAGGAGCAGAGACTCTACCTCCTCATAGATCTTATGACTGTCAAATTGATCTAGCCCCAGGTGCGATACTTCCCAACTGTCGCGTATATGCCCTGTCAGAACATGAAAATCAACATTTACGAAAATACCTAGATCAATTTTTGGAGTATGGCTTCATTCGTCCCTCTAAGTCTCCTGCAGCTTCGCCTTTGTTTTTTGTTCCAAAAGCTAATGGAGAACTTTGAACTTGCATCAACTATAGGGGTTTGAACAAAGTCACCATCAAGAATAAATATCCTTTACCGCTAATTCCAGTATTATTGGAACAAGTAAAGAGAGCAAAAATCTACATGAAGCTTGACCTTCGAGGTGCTTATCATTTGGTCAGAATGAGAGAGGGTGACGAATGGAAAACAGCTTCCAGACAAGATATGGCCTTTTTTAATACACCGTCATGCCTTTTGGTCTGTGTAATGCTCCAGCAGCATTTCAATTTTTCTTGAATGACGTTCTTAGAGAGTACCTCGACATATTTGCCATAGTCTACATCAATGACATTTTGATCTACTCTGACAATGAAAACTAACATGTCCAACATGTCAAGAAAATTCTTGCAACCCTTCGAAAACACCATTTATATTGCAAACTAACCAAGTGTGAGTTTCATGTTACCACAGTTGAGTTTTTAGGGGTTATTCTTACCCCTCAAGGTGTGGTGATGGCAGAAAAGAAAGTAAAAGCCGTATCTGATTGGCCCATCCCAAAGACTGTTCGTGATGTACAATGTTTCCTAGGGTTTGCAAATTTTTACCGGAGATTCATAAATCATTTCTCCCAGACAGTGGCTCCAATCACTAAGCTACTAAGAAAGAAAGAAAAGTTTGTATGGTCCCCAGAAGCTGATCAGGCCTTCTTGACTTTGAAGAAAGCTTTCTCCACTGCCCCAGTCTTTACTCATCCTGTTGCGAATTGACCTTTCATAATGAAGCTGATGCTTCCGATGTAGCAATAGGAGCCGTCTTATCACAACAAAATAAAGACACTGGTCAACTTCATCCTGTAGCTTATATGTCTCGGAAGTTGAACGAAGCCGGACAGAACTATGTCATTGCTGAAAAAGAGCTTCTGGCGATTCATGATGCCTTTAAAGAATGGAGACATCATTTGTTGGGTGTCAAATACACTGTCACAGTATATACTGATCATCATAATCTTCCATTCATGAGTTCCGCCACACTTTTGACCCCTCAGCAACTACACTGGATGCTGTTTTTTGCCGAATTTGATTTTGTAGTAACCTTCCGGCGTGGTAAAGATAATCGCAAAGCTGACGCCTTGTCCTGTCAAGAGTTTACCACGTTGCCTGCATTTCAAGTCTCCAAAGCTATTATTGCTCCTGACAAGGTTCTATGTATCATAAAAACTGAAGATTTCTTTGAAGAAATTCGCAACTCTTTCACTGTTGAAAAATGGCAAACATGGGCCCAAGCAGATCCCAAAAGGTCAATCAAGCAAGGACTACCCTTTCATGACGCTCGTTTGTTCGTACCCACTACAAAACTTTGCAAGATAGTGTTTCATTGGTTGCATGTTACACCGACGGCAGGTCACCCAGGTACTCCTAAAACTCTTGAACTGATCCAACGCTATTTTTGGGGGCCTACTCTAACAAAAGATGTAAAAGCAATGGTAAACAACTGCGAAGTTTGTGCTCGTATTAAAACAAGTCATTCAAAACCAAAAGGGTTGTTACATCCACTTCCAACCCCAAGTCGTCCATGGGAGCACATTTCTTTAGACTTTATTACCGGTCTGCCAGTGGTTCAACAGCATTCAGTAATTCTGGTGGTAGTAGATGGTCTCACGAAATATGGACATTTCATTGCTTGTAAAAAATTGCCCACTTCTAGTGAACTGGCAACTCTTTTACTGAACAGAGTGGTTCGTTATCACAGACTGCCAAAAGTTATCCTCCCCGATGGGGGGTCGCAATTCGCCTCCAATTTCTGGAAGACATGGTGTAAAACGCTCCAAGTGACATCTATGCTATCTACTAGCCACCAACCTCAAACAGATGGTCAAACAGAGAGACTAAATCAGACTTTGAAACAATACCTACATGCCTATGCTGAAAAGGCACTTCATTCTTGGACATCTGTGCTCTGGTTAGCTGAGTTAGCTTACAATAACTCATTCCACACTTCTATTGGCGTTACACCCTTTTTTGGTTTATTTGGCTATCATCCTGACGCCCTGCCCATCACAATTCCTCAAGAAAGTTCTCTTACTCCAGCTGTGTCAGAAACCATTCAGCATTTGCATCAAACCCAGAAACTGATTCAACAGCATTTAGAAAAAGCCAAACAAAAATGCAAAAGGCATTATGACAAGAAACATTGTGAGGGACTGCAATATCAACCAGGTGACAAAGTGTGGCTTTCCACAAAACATATAGACTTCAAGAAGAAGCACATGTTTAATCCCAAATGTATAGGTCCTTACACAGTCCTTCAGCAAATCAATTCGGTAACCTATAAACTACAATTGCCCAGATGCTTACGGATTCATCCAGTGTTCCACACTTCCCTATTGAAAAGGGCAGTCCAAAAGGTCCACCCTCATCCAGCTCCTGTTCTAGTACAGGGAGAAGAAGAATATGAAGTTAAGAAAGTGTTGGATTCTAAACTACGAGGGCGTAATCTATGGTACTTAATCTCATGGAAAGGTTGTGGTCCTGAAAGTAACTCATGGGTTTCCGCATCTGATGTTCATGCTCCAGTACTTGTGAGACGCTTTAATTGTCTTGATCCAGGCAAACCAGGCCCTAGAGCGCGTCTGGGAGAGGGGAGTACTGTCAACACCAGGGCAGTGCGCGCTCTATTGGCGACTAGAATGCAAAAACCCAGCACACTCAAAACAACTTAATTTTGCATTGTGCTGATATGTTGTTGTTTAACCTTTTGCATTGCAGAGTTCAATCCTGAAGACTTATTTTTAATGTGCTTACAAATGCTGTTCATTTGCAATGTATTGCTGCAGGCTTTCAGAGTGTGTTAGGGTGTGGTCCCTTTCCAGGGCCTTCTAGAGACTTTCCCTGCAACATGCCTGGGTGTGGTTGTGGGCTGGGCCAAGACTCTATAAAAAGGAGCCAGCCCAGCTCCAAGTGCTCACTATTCAGAGGTCCTGGTGCAGAGCAGCAGCTACTTCCTGAGCTCCTGTCCCGGTGGCCTATTTTATCTTCCAGACATCTGACTTTCATTCTTCATTTGGAGATCCTTGTTCTGGGCGGTAAGACGGTGGTTGGGCTGGCCTCCCGACGCTGTTATCGAGAACTCTCATGTTCTTGGACCTAATTCTTTTATGATTTGACAGAGTACTTTGTGCGTGTGAAATATGCGCTTGAGTGTTTGTGACATTTGCAGGGTGACTTGCGAATCGGTAAGATGCGCGATTCGTTTCATGATAATTTAATCTTGTTATTCATTGCACGCTACCATTTCTTGACAGTTGAATGGTGGCTTAAGAATCGGCAAGACGCGCAATTCGTTTTATGGTGTTTTAACTTTGTTGTTCATTGCGCGCTACCATTTCTTGACATTTACATGGTGGCTTAAGAATCGGCAAGACGCGCGATTCGTTTTATGGTGTTTTAACTTTGTTGTTCATTGCGCGCTACCATTTCTTGACATTTACATGGTGGCTTAAGAATCGGCAAAAGACGCGTGATTCGTTTCATTGTACTTTGATCTTGTTATTCATTGTGAGCTGTTATTTCTTGGCATTTACATAGTGGTTTACGAATCGGCAAGAAGCGCAATTCGTTTAATGATGATTTGACTTTGATATTCGCTGCGTACTACAATTTCTTGGCTTTTTACATGGTGACACTCGAATCGGCAAGACGCACGATTCTCTCCTCAAGTTTAATTCATGTTGTTTATTGTATGCCACTATTCTAAGATATTTATCATGTAATATTTAAGTTGACAAGTTATATGATTTGTTTTTCCTGAATCCATATTGTGTTATTCATGGTGCACAATCCTTTTATGGTGTTTACTATATATATATATATATATATATATATATATATATATATAAATCTACAATATGCACAATTTGTGTTGAAACATTTTAAGAGTACACAGAAGATCAGAGTGTCTAGATGCAATATTATATGGTCCTAGTATGCATTCTCAAAAAAGGATTTATATAACTGGTTTAAAATTTAGTCAGAACGTTTTTCTGATTCTCATGTAAAGGAAAGTACTTGAATAAGAAAGTTTTGATTTAATCCATCTTGATTCCCTTACAGGTATCCGGCCATCTTGAAACTTAGTCATTTTAAACTTAATTCTTAGATTGTTCATGTTTTCAGAATGACTATGCTTAGAATCATAGTCTAGTATTGATTTCAGGAGATATGATTTTCATATTGTGTGTTCTAACCTTTTTCTTACTACAGGTCTCCTTCCCAGCTGTTTCCCTTCCTAATCCCCTCTTCCCCTCTTGAACTCTCTTAGCCTCTGTGATTTATCTATCAGAGTCTTGGAGCTGTTCAGTGGTGGACGTGTTGGGAACGTGCACAGACCCCGAGGATCTGGTGACTCTGACAACACCAACAGGTCAGATGAGCACTCCCTCTACCTCCACTCCCAACCCTCAATCATGTGACCACCCCTGTGTCCCTAAGAAAGTTTTCCTTGCCGCCCTTGACCTCGTTCCTACTCCTCTCCCACCCGGTGTTCTCCATAAACAGTTTGCCCCCCTTCTCCTCACAGGCCCTTCCACCTCCCATTCCTTGGGTGTCCCATCTGTTGTTTCCCCAGCTCCTCCAC
Source organism: Pleurodeles waltl (assembly GCF_031143425.1). Classification (NCBI taxonomy): domain Eukaryota; kingdom Metazoa; phylum Chordata; class Amphibia; order Caudata; family Salamandridae; genus Pleurodeles; species Pleurodeles waltl. The sequence continues at coordinate 800,008,200 of NC_090443.1, read as the reverse complement.
CCAGCAAGAAATCCACCCCTCCTGGTGCAAAAGTCACTCCTCCCAAGCCCAAACCGAAACATGCCCCTTCAAAATCCAAGCCAGCCCCACCACTCCCACCGCCCTCACACCCCTAAGGTGCCTGCTTGTCCCATTGATGCCCCTATGGAGGTGGAGGCCTATTTGCTGTCAGAAGTCAAGTTGGGGCTATGATTTTTGAACAATGTGTCCTGAATTTCTGGACATTGGACTTGCCATTGACACATATTGTATATAGTTAATTTATATATTTTGTTGTTGAATACAACTGCCCACATTGCTATGGTTGTCAAGTTGAGATGCTTGTCCTGGTTTCCTTCTACATGGTGGTGTGACATCTGTGTTCAATGGTGTGTGAGGTCTGTGCATGGGTTGTGTCTGTGTTGTTGCATGTGCTGCGTAGATGGGTTGTACCATGGGCATGTTGTCATGTGTCTGACTGCTTGCTTGTGGGATTGAATGGGGTGTAGTGTGCGTCCGTGTGTATGGTGCTGCTTGCATGGATTTTCTTGATTGTTGGTTGTACGTGATGTGTCACCTGTATCATTGTTTGGATGGGTGTTCACTGCTATTGATTGTGTGTCATTGCTACATACAGTTCAATGTGTGTGTGTATGTGTGGTGTTGCACAACATGCCCATCTATGCCTGCATTGGGGTGTTTGTGGTCGAGTTGTCATTGTGTGGTTATGGGGTGTTTTGGCCATGTTGCTGTGTGCTGTATGGTGGGCACGGATCTGCTACCTGTGTGCATTGGGTACTTGGCATTGACTTATTTTGTGTGTGCCTGTGTGTGGCCTTCGCTGTCTGTGCGTGGAATGTGTGTTATGTGTGGGAGTGTTTCACTGCCATTTCCTCCACTCTGTGCTAGGTGTACTTATGGTTGTCATCTTCATCGTTGTCGGTGGCCCTGAAGGTGTATGGTTAGATACAATGCTGGGAAGACTAGCAGTTCATTTGACATGGCAGCCATGGGCACTTCTCTGTTCCTGGAGGTGGGTGTCTCCTTTTGTACTTTCTGTTTCTCCCATGTTTTACGTCGCAGCCAGGCCGTCTCTGATATCCTGGCTGTGTGGTGACTCAGAATATGGTGGGCGGACTTTAGCTTCCACCAGCCTGAAGTTGCCTTCCGCTGTCGGATGCTGCTTGTTGGCGGTGGCGGTGCCGGCGGTGAGTTGTCTGTGTTGCGTTGGGTTCACTGCCTCACTCGTTAGATGGCGGTCTGCACTGCCACCCTGGCGGCGGTCAAGACACTGCAGCCAGCGTGGCAGTCAGGTTACCGCCAAACTCGGAATGACCACCTCAATGTGTCAAAGGCACAGTTTATTCCCACTAAAGAAACTGGCTTCAAGGATCCCAGGTTGTGGAGAAGGCTACATATCTGGAGGTGCAGACATCTACAGATTTGGGTCCCTTGGTTAAACTGAACTGTGCCCCTCTATTGGGTGCCATAGGACCGGACTTAGAAGAATCAACCATTTACACCTTTCACTGGTTGGGCGGTGTAATGTGTTGAAAATGGCAATTTTACCGAAGCTGCTGTATTTGTTCAGGGCCATTCCCTTGGGGATTAGTAGGCTTTGACTCACGATGGCGGTGCACTTCAGGTCGTCTGACTGCCATATTACGACCCTGGTGGTTGGACCAGCAGGGGACTGCCGGAACTGCCAGGAACATGGTTCCTGACGGGCTGACGGGAGTTGGCATCGTGGTTAGCAATGGTGGTGCTGAACTCAGCACCACCATGCTGATCACAACTCCAGTTTCTGCCAGTTTTTTAATGGCGGGGACCCTGCCATGGAAAGGCAGGAGGGAACACAGTGCTAGGGGCCACAGGGGGGCCGCAGCACTGCCCATTCCAATGGCATAGGCAGTGCAGGGACCCCCTGACCAGTACCCTTGGAAAGCACACTGTCTGCTTTGCAGACAGTGCGCATTCTGAAGGGTGGTGGTGGGCTATGATAAGGGAGCCGAGACCAACACAGTAGCACTGTTGTCATTTGGGAAACCAGTAGGAACGGCCGAATACGATGTTCCTGCCGGTCAGCCCAGTGGGAACATCGTAATACGGTGGGGGTTGAGGCAGCAGGGTTGACGTCCGCCTCATCCTGTCGAGTTTAGCGGCCAGCTCCTTCGACTGCCAAACTCCTAATGAGCCCCTCTGTGTTTTTGCTTTCGATGGGGATTCAAGAAATCCAGAAGGGCTTCTAAATTTATGCAACTTCCTAGGGACTGTGGTGGCTGGGCTATCCGTAATCTTACCCTATATTATTGGTCCTATGTACTAATTTTGGGAACAGAAATTAATGGATGACTTTTAAAGAATATTGAGCCTAGCTTCCATAAGAAGTCAAGATTGAAGATTCTATGAAGGCCTGCAGTGTATGGCAACAAACCAAGAAGATAGCGGGGATCACTAAATTTACCAGCTACTCCCCTCTTTGGTGCTCACAGGCTTTGCCTGCGGTGTTTCACGATACAAAAGGTAGAAGGTGGGAACAGAATGGTATTACGGTGCTGGGCAATCTATTTAAGGAGGGGCAGTTTCATTCTAACGGTGAGCTTCAAGAAATCTGTGGTTTGAGAAAGGCTGATTATTTTCCATTTCTTCATATTCAAGACTTTGTTCATAAACTGAAAAATAAACATCTTTCGACTTGATGTGTTCCCCTATTGGATGCTATTGATGAGGGGCCATGATTGAGGTAATTTATTGTTTGCTATTAAAAGAACTGCCTGATGATATTGAGAGCCAAAACCTTAAATGGGAAGCTAATCTAGTGATCGGGGGAATGCTCCTTTAGGAGATGCTAGCTGTTGGTAGGAAGGTATTGGTGACAGCCAGGTTTAAGAGTCAACACTTTAAGACCATATTTGACCTTTACTATACCCCGTCTAAACTGTGTACATGGGGCAGGAGGTCACATAGTAGCTGTTATTGGTGTGGGGTTGATCAAGCCAAAATTGTGCATATTTGTTATTCATGCCCTGCCTTAGCCTCCTTTTTAAGTGCTATTGGCACTTTTATTGGAGTGCTTACAAGTTTAAATTACCCTGTTGATGATGTCAATGGAGCTGGCCAAGGACTCTTTTAATATTAGGTACGTAAACAAGGAACCCTTTTGTATTCATCATCATGGCCGTTGCGCGACTGTGCTTTGCATCGGGCTGGTTGCTTTTTAACCCCCCTCCCAATGTTTGTACAATGGTGGTTTAGACTGCTGGCAATATACAAACTGGAAATCAATCTGTGAAAGTATAAGGTGCAGAAAGCACAGCAACGAGGGTCCATCACTAATTAGATGGAGAGTGTGAATTAAGATCTTAAGCTGGCACTCACTGTGTACTGACATTTTACTGCTATATGGGCCTTATAATAAACCTGCTATAACAGCTGGTAATACAACTCGGCCGGTTTGTTCGTTGTTTTGAACCTGCTGGCTCTGGGTATGTATCTATAATTTCTCTGGCCATTATCTGCACTGTAGTAGCACTTTATGCCAGGGGTGGTAGAGGAGCGGTGAGGTTTAGGATGGGGTTACTCACTGCTAATTGGCTGGAGAATGGGAATTAACGTTAGTGATTTTATGTTGGTTATGCACTTCCACTTCTACTTCTATCTGCATTATTTAAGCACTTGTGCACCACCTATTATGACAACTGATATCCATTGCAGTGTGTCATGCTTTTTTCCTTAAATTTTGGTTAAGCATTTGCATTATTTTGTTTGTTTTTCACTATCCAAGTACTCATGCCGGTTGTTTGCTGAAGATCTATAGGAGTGCGTTTTTGAGTCAGCCAGTTTTTCTACAATGCTAAGGATTTATGAATTTAGCTTTTTGTCTGCTGTCAATAGTTTATGATATCTATTTTGTCCTGAGCAAGAATGCAAATAAAAATATTTAAAAAAAAAATAATAACCCAGCCTCCTGCTCCTACAACATAAAAATGTGTATTCATTAATCCCTTCGCTGCCAGGCCTTTTCCCCCTCCTGTGCCAAGCCTATTTTTGGCTATTTGGGGCAGTTCGCGCTTAGGCCTCATAACTTTTTGTTTACATAAGCTACCCACGCCAAATTTGCATCCTTTTTTTCCAACATCCTAGGGATTCTAGAGGTACCCAGACTTTGTGGGTTCCCCTGAAGGAAACCAAGAAATTAGCCAAAATACAGTGAAAATGTTGTTTTGTTTTTAAAAATGGGAAAAAAGGGCTGCAGAAGGCAGCTCTTGGTGTTTTCCCTGAAAATGGCATCAACAAAGGGTTTGCGGTGGCAAGATCACCATCTTCCCAGCTTTCAGGAACAGGCAGACTTGAATTGGAAAACCCAATTTTTCAATACAATTTTGACATTTTACTGGGACATATCCCATTTTTACTATTTTTTGTGCTTTCAGCCTCCTTCCAGTTAGAGACCAAAATGGGTGAGAACCCAATGCTGGATTCCAGACAGCTAAACATTTCTGAAAAGTAGACACAATTCTGAATTCAGCAAGGGGTCATTGTGTACATCCTACAAGTGTTTCCTACAGAAAATAACAGCTGAAATAAATAAATATTGAAATTGAGGTGAAAAAAACAGCCATTTTTCTCCACGTTTTACTCTGTAACTTTTTCCTGCGATGTCAGATTTTTGAAAGCAATATAACATTACGTCAGCTGGACTCTTCTGGATGCGGGGATATATAGGGCTTGTAGGTTCATCAAGAACTCTAGGTACCCAAATCCAATAAATGAGCTGCAACTTGCAAAGGGTATTTACATACCGGGTATACAGAAAATAGGTATCAAGAAAACCTTTGTATTTCCAAAATGGCCACAAGATAAGGTGTTGAGAAGCAGTGGTTATTTGCACATCTCTGAATTCCGGGGTGCCCATACTAGCATGTGAATAACAGGGCATTTCTCAAATAGACGTCTTTTTTACACACTGCCTTACATTTGGAAGGAAAAAATGTAGAGAAAGACAAGGGCCAATAACAATTGTTTTGCTATTCTGTGTTCCCCCAAGTCTCCCGATAAAAATTGCACCTCACTTGTGTGGGTAGGCCTAGCGCCCACGAAAGGAAATGGCCCAAAACACAACGTGGACACATCACATTTTTTCACAGAAAAGAGAGGTGTTTTTTACAAAGTGGCTACCTGTGGATTTTGGCCTCTAGCTCAGCCGGCACCTTGGGAAACCTAGCAAACCAGCGCATTTTTTTAAACTAGACACCTAGGGGAATCCAAGATAGGTGACTTGTGGGGCTCTGACCAGGTTCTGTTACCCAGAATCTTTTGCAAACCTCATAATTTGACCAAAAAAACACTTTTTCCTCTCATTTCGGTGACAGAAAGTTCTGGAATCTGAGAGGAGCCACAAATTTCCTTCCACCCAGCGTTCCCCCAAGTCTCCCGATAAAAATGGTACCTCACTTGTGTGGGTAGGCCTAGCGCCCACGAAAGGCAATGCTCCAAAACACTATCTGGACACATCAAAATTATCAACTACAAAACTACCTGTTTTTGCAGGGGGGCACATGCGTTTTTGGTCCTGGGCTCAGCAGCCTTCTAGGGAAACCTACCAAACCCAGACATTTCTGAAAACTAGACAACCGAGGGAGTCTAGTGAGGTGTGACTTGCGTGGATCCCCCAATGTTTTCTTACCCAGAATCCTCAGCAAACCTTAAATTTAGCTAAAAAATCAAATTTTTCCCACATTTCTGTGTGGGATCACCGCACTGGGACACATTTCATACCACCCAATGTTCCCCTCAGTCTCCCGGTAAAAATGATACCTCATTTGTGTAGGTGGGCCAAGTGCTTGTGAAAGGGAAGAGCCAAAAAATGTCGATATTGAGGGGGAACAAAGGGAGTCCAAAAGGGCAGTTTGCAAAAAAACATTTTTAGGCTGACAAGTGCAGCAGAATTTTTATCGGTATAGATGAGACAATGCTGGGTGGTAGGAATTTTGTGGATTCCTGCAGATTCCGGAAGGTTCCATCACAAAAACGTGGGAACAATGTGTGTTTTCCAGCAAAGTTGGAGGTTTGCAGGGGATTGTGGGTACAAAAATGGTGCGGGGTGCATGCGAAACACACCACCCTGGAATCACCCAGATGTTTAGTTTTCAGATGTGTCTAGGTCTTGTGGATTTTTCTAAATGGCAGCGTCTCAAAGTCCATAAAGTGCAGCCCTCACCATTTCAAGTGGGACGATTTTGAGAGTAAGCCAAGTTCTCATGGCCCAAATGTAAAACTAAAACCCAAAATAATCAAATGTCTTCTTGCTTGTTGTGGGATAAGATGTTTTAGAGTGTGGGGGAGAGCTGAAAGACTGTTACCCCCTTCAGTTGAGGTGGGGGCGTAACCAGGCCCATACTGGTTGGTAGCCACCACCCCAATATTTTTAGTTTTTTTTAAATTCCCTGGCATCTAGTAGACTTTCTGCCCCCCGGGGTGTGGATCAGGGGTAATTGCCCCATCTGCCCACTGGTGGGCAGAACAACTTTGGCCCCATTTATTTGGGGTTGGGGTATGGCCATACCCCCACCCTCTTATTTTTGAAAAAAAACTTCGCTGGCCTCTGGTGGGCTTTCTGCCCCCCCTTGAGGGCAGATGGGCCTTCCAAAAATAGGCCCATCTGCCCCCAATGGGGGGCAGATGTGGCCAACAGTAATGTGCCCCCATGGTGAGCGACCCTTACCCAAGGGGCTGCCCCCTAAAGAAAACACACGCATACACACACACCAATCCCTGGTGCCTAAGTGGTTTCTGCCCCCATGGGGGCAGATTGGCCTAACAAAAATCGGCCGATCTGCCCCCCAGGGGGGCATAAATGGTCTAAATATAATTTGCCTCCCAGGGGAGCGACCCTTGCCTAATGGGTCGCTCCCCATCTCTAAAAAAACAAACAAACAAAAAAAAAACACAAAAAAGAATTTGCCCTGGCGCCTAGAGGTTTCTGCCCCCCCTGAGGGCAGATCGTCCTAAAAACAATAGGCCGAGAAATGGTCTAAATACAATTTGCTCCCCATCTCTAAAAAAAACAAAAAAATAAAATAATAACAATAGGCCGATCTGCCTTTGGTGGGGTGGGGGAGAACCCCACAGATGGAGCGCTAGCGCTCCCTTTGGGCTCTGTGCCCAGTACGTAATGGTTACGTCCTGGGCACACGAGCACTGTGCCTCAGGACGTAACCATGACGTCCTAGGCACAGAAGGGGTTAAACAAATGATTCAAAACACTAACAAAAATTTATTCAAACTTTTTAAAATTGCAAAGAAAAATGTACACAAAATGTTAACATAAAAACTACTGTAGAAAATAAATTAAAAAGTACAAAATAATTTACCCATAAAAGTTATATTTTATACAACAATATTTTAGAAAACAATATGTTTTACAATTATATTAAAACACCTACAATATTATGATATTTTTGACATCATCATTTTCTTGACATGATATTTATGTATCATAATATTTTTATTCAATATGTTTTGCAAGCACCATTCTGGAAATGGAACCTCCTCTCTTATTTTATTTATTATATAGAACTAGTTAATGCTCTTGACAATAGTCATACCACAGTGTCAGTGGCTTCATTCCTAAAGCTGTAAGCCCTATCCCTGAAACATTTGTGATATGTTAATAATAGCTGGGAAACTGTTGTGAAACCAGCACATTCTTCATCAGTAATAACTGTGCTATATTGACCTTGTGTGGGGTAGATGGAGGATGGTTGTTTCACTAGTTAAACTCATCCTGCTCTGCATCCACTACTCAAGTGCATGGAAGGAGTTCCACTGGCAATGGTGGCATTTCAGTGGTAACAATCTAGAGTTGCTCATCAGCCACCATGTCTCACAGACTTATTATTGTGATAGAGAGTATCGAAAAATGAGGTGGTCTTATGCAAATTTCATGATGGAAAACATACCTCACCATATTGGTGAGACCTGGTATGTGGCTAGTGCAACATACTTTTACTTTAAGGGTACATTTTAGGTGTCCTCGTTTGATGGAAGAACTTTCACTATGCAACACGAGTACTGAAGGATTTTCAGCAAGGGTTTCCCCCACTACCTGTGACTTCCCATAGCCACTTAAGTGGCGTAATCTCTACTCCCATCATTGGCACTAAGGACTAAGGGCCTCATTAAAAGGTTGGTGGGTCGACCGTCGGCCCGCCAGCCCTGTGGAAAGGAGACCGCTGTGGAGCTGGCGGTCTCCCCCCCCCCCCACCCGGACCAATTACAAGGTTTCCATGGGGCTGACCGGCAGAAACCTCTGAAATCAGCCCAGTGGAAACCGTGCAGCAGCATTGGCCTTGGCGCCATGCCGTCACACAGAGGGTGCTCCCAGCACCCTCAGAATACACACTGTCCGAATAGCAGACAGTGTGTGTAAGAAATGGGTCTCTAGTTGGCAGAGGATTGCACCCTTGTCCAAATAGGGACCATAATCCTAGTCAGGGTAAGTCACAACACAATCCAAATTAACCTGTGCCCACCTCTGGTAGCTTGGCACTGAGGAGTCAGACTTAACTTAGAAGTGAATGTGTAACGTATTTGTGCAATATTTTTGAGAATTAAGAGAGTGAACCAGAGAAATTCCTCACCTTTTATGGGACATTGACTTTTTAAACATAGTTTTTAAGTTCATATCGTTGAAATTTGTTTTAAATGTATGTATGTGACTTGCACTTTGATGGTCATCGACGACCAAATAAAGGATCCATGCTACTATTTGTGCAATAAATCATGCAGTAATACAGTGAAAACACCACAAAAATACACCACACATGTTTAGAATAATAGATAATATTTATCTGAAAAAAATAATTTCAAAACCACAAAGATCCAATAAAGACAAGTTGAAATATCACTTTTAAAAGATTTAAAAGAGTCTCAATCCTTAGAAATTAATATTTGTTTCTTTGTAACACACAGTACCTGGGATGTGTCAAAAATAATGATGCATGGGGACCACAGAGGAAAAAAAAGGTGTTGCGTCAGATTTTCTGGCGCTGCACAGATGATGCATAGGCCCATATTTATACTTTTTTAGCGCCGCATTTGCGCCACTTTTTGATGCAAAAGCGGCGCAAATTTACAAAATACAATTGCATTTTGTAAGTTTGTGCCGTTTTTGCGTCAAAAAGCGGCGCAAAAAACGGCGCAAAAAAAGTATAAATATGGGCCATAGTGTCTTTCCATGCTGCAAGGGTCTGCATTGTTTTTCGGCACACAGTCTTAGTTCCTCCCTGCGATGCGGGGATAATTTGACCCCCAAATCCTTGATGCTGTGGTAGAAGGAGCAGGTGCTGCGTTGTTCTGGTAGGCCATGCATCAAATTTTCCATCGCAAGGCAAGGGCTGTATAGCATTTCTTGTCAGAAAGTCGGTGGTGGGTCATTCTAGTCTGCAGTGCAGCAATTTCTCAGCCACGATGCAGGCTTTGAGCCGATTTCCACAGGTGGTGTGTTGATGTTTGACGCACAAGGATTATCTTGAAGAGGTGAAGTTTTTGATTGCCCTGAGACTTCAGAAACAGGAGGCAAGCTCAATCCAACCCCTTGGAGAGCACTTCAGGAGGAAGGCAGAGTCCTTCCAGCAGAGTCAGAAGCCAGCAGGGTGGTAGGGCAACAAGCAGGGAAGCAGTCATTCTCAGCAAAGCAGTCCAGATGAGTCCTTGGGCAGCCAGGCAGTTCCTCTGAAAGAGTGTAGATGTAGGTCAGAAGTGTCTGATTTGGTGGGGTCAGAGTACCAGTTTATATGTATGAATGCGTTTGAAGTGGGGGGAAACTTCAAAGAGTGGTTTTGAAGTGCACAAGTTCCCCTTTTATCCCAGTCCTATCTGCCAAGATCCCTGTGGGGGGTTATCAGTCCCTTGTGTGAGGGCCGGCCACCAGCATTTGAAATGTAAGTGTGAACCCTCCCACCCTTCCTGCCCAGAAAGACCCATTCAGTTTGAAGATGAATGCAGATGTGACTGAGTGTCCTGTGTTTATGGTTGTCTGGGTGGAATGCACAAGGGGAGCTGTCAACTAGCACAGCCCAGACACGGATTGGAGACAGGCTGTAAGGCACAGGTGGCAGTAAGTGCAGAGAAATGGCAAATTTCTAAAAGTTGATTTTCTAATATAGTAATATTAAATCCAACTTCACCAGTAAGCAGGGTTGTCTATTATGAGCCTGGGAATACTAAACAAGACATGGCTACTCCTTCCAGATCAGAATCTACCACTTAAGAGTTTACGAGGGCAGTTCTAAAGCTAGACTATGAGAGGAGTAGCCCTCACAGTAGCAGAAAACAAATTTATGAGTTTTTCACTACCAGGACATGTAAAACACATAAGTACACATCCAGCCTTTTACCTACATAGCACCTTGCCCTATAGGTTACCTAAGGCCTACTGTAGGGGTGACTTATATGTAGAAAAAAGTGAGTTTAAGGCTTGGCAAGTAGGTTTAAATGCCAAGTCCAAATGGCAGTGAAACTGTACACACAGGCCTTGCAATGGCAGGCCTGAGACTTGGTTAAGGGGCTACTTATGTGGGTCTTACAATCAGTGCTCAGGTCCATTAGTAGCATTTAATTTACAGGCCCTGGACACATGTAGTGCACTTTACTAGGGACTTACAAGTAAATCAAATATGCCATTTGGGGATGAACCAATGTTACCATGCTTAAGGGAGAGAGCATATGCACTTTAGTACTGGTTTGCAGTGTTAAAGTAAGCAGAGAAACCAGCAAAAACAGTGTCAGAAAAATGGTGGGAGGCAGGCGGAAAGTTGGGGGATGACCACCCTAAGGCTGTCAGGTCAAACAGTGTGCATTCAGAGGGTCCTGGGCGGGGGGGGCCCAACATTGGGTTTCCGCAAGCCTTTTCATGGCAGGGTTCCTGCATTGAAAAGGCTGGTGGAAACTGGAGTCATGCTTAGCACAGTGGCTCTGAACTCAGTGCCACCATGGCTGACCACAACTCTGACTGCCACCACCCCTACGGGAACTCCATTCCAGGTGGCGGCAGCAGTCCCCTGGCTGTCTGACCACCCGGGTTGCAATTTGGCAGTTGGACCACCTGGAGTACAGCGGTCCAACTGCCATGTCAGTGGCGGTGGCCTGACCACCGTCGGATTGGCGGTCGACTGCTGCATTACAAGTCATGCGGGTCTATGGAGAAAAGACCACTGCATGTCCGTAGACCACCGCACTCACAAGGCAGCACAAACAGGCTGGCAGAGCCAGTTTTTCCTCCGACTCATGATGAAGTTGCACATCATCAATGTGACTGTGACGGTCCAACCACCATGTCTCAGCAAGTGGAAAGAGAGAATAAAGGGAGTCACTCACCTGCAGGCAGCCTTACACATCCTGTGCAACCATGGAGCCCATCACACACATCCTGCCGCTCCTGCTTACCATCGAAGGTGCACAAAATCCATGCCACAATGGATGCAACTGACTGTAAATACACACACCTATGTGTTATTACGTTCAATAGATTGTTGCACCATCATCCACATGATAAGGGGGGTCACTCTACGGGCATCAAGTACACATCATTGTGTCCCAGTTCGGAATCAATCACAAAGAATGGCATAATCACAATCACAAAACACCCCCTTTGGGCAGGACACGGAAACTACATTGCAACACTACACAAAAACACACGTCTGATCATCTCAGGCACAGGGACAGAGAAGTGCACACAACATTGTGTCACACAGCATCAACAACATTGCAAGATCACATCTACAAATACAACTCACACACTCACATTGCACACATGCCATGGACTGCCATCATATTAAATTCACATATGTATGGATGTGTCGTGGAAGACAAACACCACTCCTATGAACTAGCCCTGCAGTGGACACACACATCACCTACATCGCAACACAATGGAAAGACAATGGAATGCACAATAGTCTGAAAGACAAATGTCCCAAACTCACTATGCAAACAATGCATGTACATTAGGGATGGAGGTATCAGGGGCACTCAGGGAACAATGCTGCACTCGGATACCCTTCACTTTGCACACACCACTAAAACAACATTTGCACAGGAACTGGCCCTACATGTAGCTCAGGGACACAGAATACTAGATTGAAGTGACATGCCAATTTGCACAACGTGGAAGTGCAAGTCAACAAAGCAAATACAACTCAAACTGCAAGGAATATACATCTACATGAAGTAGCTGCAAGGTAAACAAAGTTAAATGGAAACATGCACAGTCAAATGGAAACAAAGGTATCACAATTAAACATCCTGCATGTCTGCACTAAGAAAACTCAATCTGCCAAACATTAGATTAACCAACAATCCTTATCAGGGGGACAAGTCTAACAACATACATGCTCACATTGGACAGCACTAGATGAAATTCTTACCATACCAAACAGTACACAATGCTATGACACCTCAATTGTAGTTACACCCACATATCCATGCAGTCAACAGCTACCTTTGTCTTCCTGACACCGGCAATACCCACAAAGTCAGATATTGCAAACAACAGCAAATGGATCTGCAAGCAGGCTGAAGCACACACAGCTGTAGGCAGACAACACAAATTAATCAGGCACAATATAAAGGTAGAAAAGGAATTGCAGAACAAATGTATACCCTGTTTGGGTTTATATGAAACCAAATGTAAATTGTCCAAGTTCATTGTCTAATCCATAGTATAGTCACTCATAGTACAGTATTGTGTCAACACTTGAATCCTATACTACCAGGGAACCTCCACTGTAAGGGGCATCAAGTGGGCAGGCAGTCACCTCAGGGGTCATCCTGGGGGGGGGGGGGAGATTTTGGATGTGTAGGTTTGGGTTGGGGTGGAGTGGACTGCTTCTTTAGAAGGTTGGCCTTCCGCTTGGTGGGAGGGATGGGGGTGCTTGCTGGGGGCAGGTGTGACAGTTGAAGACTTGGCAGTGAAAAGGATGGGTTGGGATGTGGGTCAGGGCTTCTTGGGTTTGGGACGGGGTGGAGGGAACAGCGGAAAGGGCAAGCTCAAACAAAAAATCTTTCTTAGGGACACAGGTATGGTCAGCAGAAGGGGGTGGGCATTGGAAGGTTGAGGTAGTGGTGTTCTGCTGGTTCGGTGTGGATGTCTAGGTTGTGTGCATGCGTGAGGTACGCTTCTGTTTGGGTGGTGTCTATTGCGTGTGTGAGTGTGGGTGTTTGCATGTCTTGGGGGCTGGGAGGTAGAGGTGCTTGGTGATGGAGTGGTGGATTTGTGTGTGTCTGTTATGGGTGTCTGTGGGTTTGCTTGTAGTGGTGGATGTGTGTGTGTCTGTTGGGGTGGTGTCTGCGGGTATGGTGGATGTGGTGGACATCTGTGTGTCTGTGGTGGTGGTGTCTGTGGGTATGCTGGATGTCTGTGTGTCTGTTAGAGTGGTGTCTGCTGGAATGGTGGGTGTGTCACTGCCTGTTGTGGTGGTGCCTGTGGGTATGCTTGGTGTGGTGTGTGGGCTGATGGGGTGGTGAGGGTGTCTGGGGAAGTGGTGACAGATGTTGTGTGTGTGGGTGTCTGTTGAGTGCTTGTGTGTTGGTGTGTCGTGTGGTGTTGGTGTTTATGTGTGCTGCTTTTGTGTGTTCAGGTGGGTATGTGCAGATCTGTCTGTGTGCTTGGGGTAGGTAGAGGAGTGGGGGGTTTGGTTTGGAAAGAGGGAGGTGGCGGGAGGACAGATGTTGGGGGGGTGACTGGCTGCTGTCAATGAGGAGGCCATAGCCTGAAAAGATCTCTGTAGGCCAGGGTATAACAGGGGCTGGGGCAGAGGTGCCGGCAGCAAAGGAAATGCCCACCCTCTTGGGTAACTGGGCTCGGCCAACTCGGTGGGTAGCAACGGGGAGGGTGGCAAAAGAACTGGGGGTGGTGGACAAAGATGGTACAGGAGTACATCCCAATGGGCCAGCCACCACTAGGAGGTGACCACTGGAGGAAGAATCCAATGATGATGAGGATGTAGATTCAGTCTGCCTCGTGGCACTCTCCTCACCCTCTGGCCCACTGGGTCCCTCTGTGTCAGTGGTGTTTTGACACAAGGTCCCATAGCCAGATGCTTTCCTACTCGGCTATGCCCTGTCTCCTTTGCTTCCCTGGGCTGATGCTGCAAATACCAAGAGAAATAGGATCATCACATATCCATGATCACAATTGAACAACAGTGGTGATTAGCAAATATTACCATAATATCAAATAGGCCCAGCAACAAACCTTACCTAAGTGGCCCTACCTGTATCATGCCATATGCATGAATGCCATATGAACTGTCAACAGTTGCCCACAGGAAAATCAGGATCTCAGACAACTACAGTTTCATGGCTGAAGTTGTGCAATCACAGTAACCATTGAACAAGTAGGAGACCACGTCACCTTCAATGCTTTTCTTTGCTTCATGGAGCATAAATCACTTACCTGTTGTCATACAGTACTAGGCTAATGCCAACTGTATTCCCACAGATCCCACACAAGGTCATGTAGACATCTATTTACCACATACACAATAACACAATAACAAGAAATAATGACCCTTAACATGCCTTGTTGCTGACAACAGTACAATAGCCTGGACAGGGTAACATGGAAATACTCATGTCACACTGGAAACATATTCACAATGGACACTTCACCAAATGAGATTTGCCTTGGAGGTAGTTCCAATGTTTCTGTGATATGTCATGGAAATGTACACTGTAGATAAAATGTGCAAAATGTCAGGAAGGTATGTCTATAAAATCCCTAACACAATGAAGTCCCAGGGAAATCACAACTAATGTCTGGCACCCCTTACAATTACATACTTGGAGTGCATCAGTAGACATCCTTAATCTTTGGATGTTGGAGATGCCCAGAGATTTGCAAGTACTTGTAGAAGACCCTCAACAGGTTGCCCAGTGGGAAGCTACATCAATGTCTTCATTTTGGTCATGCAAACCCAAATGTCTGTGGATGAATGATTGTATCCAAAAACATGTGATTCCAATATAACTGCAAATCTTCCCCATTTCACATGTGCAAAGCACTTTGCTACATGATTCTTCATCAATGGCATGGAAATGCACATTGTAGTTCAAAACACTGGGCCTACCCATCATATCCCTTGTTGCTACTGTGGTTACATGCTAAATGACATGCTGTGATGGGTGAGGGCATGTGTCAGCCTCCTGTCTGTGGCACCACATGAAATGTACCCCATTTGTAGATGTCCCATTCCACACATAGGTTGACATCCACATATATGTGAGGGAATACAGAAATTATCTAATCAACACAGGTAAACCATGCATTAAACAGCAACTTACAAATGTTTTTTCAAAAGAGAAAGGGACACATGCTGGCATGTAGGCACAAGGAATGTTGACAAAGGTGATGGCCACAAAAATCATTTCAATGGAAATTCCCTACTTACCAAGGGAAATTATTGATCTATAGCTGCACCCCCAAAAAATGTAAGCACTGTCACATGTATGATGCCCATCTTCGCATTGCAGACACCAGTGAGGTACCAGCACCCATCATACGCTGAAGACAAGAAGCCTCTGGGTGGCATATGCCAATATAATAATTTCACTGGACACATGGCCGAGGACAGTGATCCATCACTAGCTTTCTTTTGGCCTGTAACACTGAGGAGTAGTGGTCTGTTGCATAGAAATTACACCCACTATAACAACAAAGAGTACTTAATTAATCAATGTCTACACAAACAATCACTCACCAACTGTGTTATGCATGGCTCATCCCTAATCGTCAGGGGGAGCTGTCAATATCTCACACATTAACTTGGCAATGTGACAGGCAGGAATATACCCTGTACTCACCCCGTGTGGCTGCTGTGCTTTCCTTAAATGCCCATCAAGTTTATGGGTAGGCCACTGCCAGAATACAGGCCATTAGAGAGCTCATGGTCTGACGTGTGCCCCATCTAGGTTGAGAGGACAGCCCCAGCTGGACCTCTGTGATTTTCCAGGCCCAGTGTCTCAAGTGCTCCCACATCTTGCGACAGAGGGTGCTCTGCTACACCTTCCAGTTGATGGCTCTCCATAGCTCCTTCTACCGATGGGCGTTGACCTGATTGGACGCAAAAGACAAATCAAGGGATTACAATCACAAGTTTTGGCATAAATGGTTGAGTCACATACATCTCAAAAACACCAAGTTAGAACTTTTCAGTATGTTAACACTCCACAAGTGTGAAACACACAAGACAATAAGTACAGGGATATGACTACAGACATATGTATTTCTATCTGCAGACTTACCCACTGCTTTTCTCAGGGCCTACAATGACTAAGCAAGCTTACTGATATCAGGTAGCCCATGCTCCAGCAACCTGTACTGTGTTGTAAGTCACAATTAAATCCTACACGCCTATGTGGCTTATGAAGGGTAAACTTCTTAGACCTGAATGGACCAACACATTAGCACTCTGTGAGATTGACTCGCTGCATACAGTCCCTACAGGTAACTGTCAAAGTACAAACTTCACCATTACACTTGAGTGACAATCAAGGGGCAGGCCTGATGGGCAGAGAAAGTGTCTTCCTTGTCCATGTGTGGACATTTGGCCTAACAAAAATTATGCCTCATGCCACTTCAGGTGGGTTCTGTGGTATGTATCTGTACCACAAAACAGTCCTTTGGACATATGCGTCTATCCTACAGAGATGGTATCCAACATACAAAGGCATGCATTGCATAGTTTCTGCTATGTGACCATGCTAATGAGTCACATATCATGGCCTCCCAGAAATAAATGCACTGTCTGCACTGCGGGTCTGGTGTTTGTGCAGTAAGCCTGTACAGGACATGTATTACCTAGGTGAAGATGACAACTGAGCTGTGAGAGTAAGGGACCTGTCATGAGTCAAAGACACACATTGACAAAGATGCTAAATGCATACATGGATTAATTTAATATTTACCTCTGTATCCATTCCTAACTGCGGCATCTGGAGTAGGTTTTGCCACTACAGCATTATATTGGAAACATGCCAGGATCTACTGGTATACAGGGAGTGGGCACAGTGCCACAGTTGCATAGCCATAGTGACTTCCACAGCCTGGACTAGTCCCATATTGGGAGATACATTTGGCAACCCTGGTTTCTTCAGATTGAACAGACAGAACCTACATGACACTCAATGTCCATCACTTCCATGCATGACCGTACATCATGGCTATCAGCAATTTGGCATGGGGTTTGTGTGTCAACCTGAGGGGCACCTGTGGGTTGAAAGATCTGTGCCCCTAACCACAATGCTCACATGATTCTCAAATGATTCATTCATGATGCATACACAACTCATGCTGTCATGCACATACATGTTGTCCAACATTTTCAACATTTATGAATAAAGAAAAATCATGGGCTGGTAGTAATATTTCTTTACCCAGCTATGCGCATCCAACACAAGGAGGATCTAGGACCCCAAAAACCTCACAAAAAACAATGTGACTGAACTTAACGTATGGTACTGACAACCAATATCTGCACATTGTACATCCCATTGATGCCACACAGACTGCAAAAAACAGGCACACAACAAGTTTAACTGGCACACAGGGGTCCAGTGTAGTCTGTGAGGAGGAAAAAGATGGTGAAGTACAGAGAAAACCTTGCACATAAGGTACTTACCTGCTGTTTTGAAGCGCACTTGAGCTGTCCATACAGGGGTAGGACCTCGTCCATTAGCCTCTCCAGCTCCTCTGGAGAGAAGGCAGGGGCCCTATCACCTGCTGGATGTGGCATAATTGCTCCCAGAGGTGGCACACAGCCGCTTATATCATGAAGGTGGTGCTGTCAGCAGTGTCATAAGTCAAATGAGTGAATCTGCACAAGACAGTCACATCTGCCATGTACATGGTCATCACTGCTGGCAGACACAGCCATTGGACAGCGAGCACCACTGACAACAACTTTAGCCTACAGCTATCTCCATCGCGGCTGCAACTGCCTACCATCATGACGACTTCCGCTGGCTGTCGTGGGTGGTTCCTAATGTCCAGTAGAGTAGGTCAGGCATCTGCCATTTTGGCGTCTGGAAATGCAGTATTGGACTTCACAATCTGAGTCATATTTTGTTATCTCACAAACATCCTTATCCTATCTTGTCATGTGCGTCTTTCGACTAAACCACTATGGTAGTATGTTGCAGGGCACAGATGGCATTTAACAGAGGTGCACAGTTTACCCCCACCCATGGTCATTTTGGCAGTCGGAATATACAGTCACGTTTTGAGGGGAAATTGTGTTGCACATCTTTGAGTTTAGTCCAATCCATGTTGTGGACCCATGTTGAAAACCATAGGGATCACATGTGACATCATCATGTACTACTGCCCCCATAGGCAACCAATAGTGGACTTATGTCGTCAGTGGGAGCCAGACCTGATGCCATCTATTACTTATCCAACCAGTATACCACCCATTGTACAAGTCATGTCAGTTTTGACCTTCCTAGCCACAGGGTCCTTCCAACACACCATGGCTCTGTCTGCTGGTACAGCTCAACCTATGTTCAGTTTGATGTTGAAAGATGTCCTCTCTGCAATATTGAAACACCTTAACAGCTATATCAGGTGTCCCCAATGTGAGGATTTAGCCAATGCGAAGTCTGACCTTTATGGATTTGCCAGGCTCTCACATGTGGTGTGGCCCATTGATGACACACATGTTGGCTTAGTGTCACCGTAGTCCAATTAACAAGTTTATTGTAACAGAAAGAACTTCCATTCCATCAACAGCAAGTTGTGTGTTTGGCGGATCTCTATATTTCACATGCCTGTGCACGTTTTCCTGGTTTAGCCCATGATCCCTTCATAATGCAGAAAAGGCCCAATACCCCAGCTGATGTCACAACTGTACCCAGAGAGAGCCTGGCTGGTTAGTAAGTCATATCTGTCCTGATTGTGTGTTTGCAATGTCAGGTGCTACAATCAGTAAGTGGGTGACTCATTGTTGCACATATGTCCCATTCCTTAAAAGGAGATGCTGCATATCCAAACAGTCTTTGGTTGTTGACACCACTGAGGAATCCAGCAACGCCAGTGAAGTCTGCTTCAATAAGGCCCGTGGAAGAACGTGGCGGGTAGTGGAGCAGGCTATTGCGCTCCTGAAGGCCAGATTTAGGTGTCTGGACCAGACTGGTGGAGCCCTCTTCTGCTCACCCGGGAAAGTGAGTGAGATCACTGTGACATGTTGCATGCTCCACAACATTGCCCTGCAGAGGAATATCCCATACATTCCAGGGAGGGCTGCAGTGCCACCGGGTGTGACTCCTGAAATAAAGTTAGGATGACAGTGGTCAAGAGGAAGGAGCTGACTTGCAGGAAGATCTCATCAACTGCTACTTTTCATGAGTGAAAGTATGTCATGTGATGTAATGACTGGCTATACAATGTGAATTTGTGAGAATGTGTGGAGTTAATTGTTTTAGAAACAGCTAGGGAGCTGATACTCTGCTATATTCTGCCAAGGACTGCTGGGTGAGATAGCTTTTGACACATCCCCATCTTGATGATGTTGCTTTGTTTGTGTCAATTTCATTGTAATGTAATTTGTTTTCCAGATGCTTGCTATGTGATTTGTGTCATAGATATGTTTTCAAGCCGATACTCCCTATTTTGTCTTTGTACAGGTACCTTCACCATGACATCCTCATGTGTGCATCTCAGAGTTGTGACATTGGCAGGTATCTGATGTGGTTCTGACATACAAAGCAGACATGGATTGTTCCAGGTAATGTAGGTCACAGAGTTTGGGTGTATGAGACCTGTGCCAAGACAGCTCCCACGGTGTTTGGGTGGAAGGTCAGAAGTGCCCATTCAACTTGTTTTGTGCCCTGTGCTATGCTGATTGCATCTTGTGTGTCATCATGCAGGCATGAAATATTTAGCCATAGATTGGGACCAAGTCATTTTACCTTCACATTGTCTAAAAATAATTTGTATGGCCGGTATTTAGCTGTAGATGTGTTTCATCATTGCAGGCCACAGTGTCTGTGCAACAACACTGATATATGTTTGTGTCATACCACCAGAGGCATGGGAATTGGATTATGATGGACCAGTGATCAGGGACTGTTGTGCTGCAACTCTTTGTATCATAGATTATGTGATGTTGGATTTCTTTGGTATGGTATGTGATAAGGCTCAAGCTGGTGACATCATCCACTTTCATGTTTGCCTATTCATCAGGACGATGTCTGACAAATCCCTTCCTTCTATGGACTGGGGGCCTGTACCTTGAATATGTACTTAGACTCAGTATGAGTCACACATTCTTGTTTCTAAAAGTCTAAACATATAGACAGCCTATGTGCTGTACCCTGAAATAAAAGTTGTAGTTTGACCAGACACTTGTACTAATGTTTTTGTGTAGAATGGCTGTGATTCTGAGCTGGGCACTGTGTACCTGTAGCATATCCCGGCTTGCACAAGTAGCTTGTGTCATCATCATATGGTTCACCTGGTCTTATATCTCTACATAGGAAAATGTGGACATTCAGCAAGCAGACAATGAGTTTGTGATGGGTGAATTTATTACAATGCTAATGCAGAAAATAAAATTAGGACAGAAAGGAACAAACATGAAAAGTGAAGGGGTCAGTGACGGTGATTGAAATCATTGTAGAAGATGCCACACCATTGGGAGTCCAAAGTCCAGAGTGCTCCTCCCATTGGAAGTGGTAGGAGGTTGAGGATCAGTCAACAGAGTGACTGTGTGGCACACAAAGGCAGTCCTTTAGGAAGAGGTCACTTGCTGAAAGTGGTGGGTGTCTTCCCATCCCCACCTCCTGGATTATTTGCTGGACATTCCTGCTGCAGAGGCAGTGGCGACTGGGGCAGGTTCTTCCTCTGGCATGGCTTCCGTTCCAGTGGCTGGCACTGATGTTGATGGGCCTGGTGTTGATGAGCCAAAGGAAGGGAAAATTGGTTTTGAAATCAGCACCCCTGTTAGGGAGGCAATGTTGGTATTGAGGGTCTCCACCTCTTCTCGCATGTACCTATGCATGTCCCTCTGTAGCTGCTTGATTTCCTGGAGTTTGGTAAGACCTGGCCCATCACTCCTTTGGACTCCTGGTAGAGCCCCAAGATGTGGCTAATGATGTCCTAGCCAAGAGCAGCCACAGTGCCCTTACAACGCTGGTCCACAGCATCCCTCCCACGCACCCTATCCCCACACGCCTGTGCCCTTGCCACAGGATGCCCTCTCCAAATGGGTCTGGGACACAAGATGGTAGACACTGTGCTAGGTACACAGGTTGGAGGTTGAATGGCTGTCTGCGATGTTGAAGCAACAGGGCTGGGGGTGTTGATGTGGCCAAAGTAAAACTCACTGGTGCCTGACCAGGTTGCCCAGATGAGCCAGAACCATCCTCTACACCCAGACATGCAGGAGTGTCTTCTTCACTGAAGGCTTCATCCAGGGGTGTAGTGGCAGTCTCCTCAGTGGCCTCTGTGTGCTCAGTGGCAGCTCGACCTGTTGATATAAAATTTACAATGTTACTAGTTGGATTGTGACATCTACCACCAACAGTTTAATGTTACAGTAAGCATAGACCTTGTGCAAAGTTAGGTTGCAGTTAATCTAATTGTGGCAAGTACCCATGTTATTGGTCATATTGACATGACATTTGTGGAGCATGCAAAATCTTTTTGACTGAAGCAGCTGCTAAAATGTGCAGATAATTAGCACTTCGGAGGATGGGCTGAGAATTACATCTTGACACCAGTGCAGGTATAACACTGGCTAGGCAACATATCACTTTGACCATTTGGAGGTCTCGTTGAGTGTGATGCAGGCAGACCCAGGTGTTTGTTATATACGTGACTGGAGTCAACATGTGCATGGTGCAGTGTGAATGTGTCTGCTGCCACTACCAAATTGGTGATGCATTTTGAGGCCTTATACACACTGGGCGAGGTGTCATTCCTATTCTCAACAGTTACATCTTGGGTTAGCAGGTCAAGATGGACCTATGTAGACAGACACATCTCTGAGTTGGGCATGATCTGTATATTGCTTACTCCCAGATGTGTAAACTTGATTTGAGAGCTCACTAATCAATCGAATTGGGCAAGTGAACACTGGGCCTGTGGATGGAAATAGAGAAACAGGGCCTATTGGGCTTTGCATTCACGTCACCTCCCCTACTTCCCACCACTATACAAATAGTATCCTCCCAGGTGAGTAAACTTCAATTGGGAGTTAACAAACCTGGGTATTTGGGTAAGTTACCACCTGGCTTGGCTTGTTTTTGGAGTTATAGAAACAGAGCCTCCTGGTCTTAGCAGTCATGTCCCTACCTCTACTTCACACACTTGATAAATGTTATCCCCCCCCAGGTGAGTACACTTATTTTGTGAGTTACCAAACAAGAGTATTTGGAGAAGAGAATACTGGACTGGTGATTGGAGTGACAGTAACAGAGCCTCCTGGGAGTTGCAGTCACGTAACTCCCTGTACTACACACACTATGCTAATATTATCCCCACCAGGTGAGTACACTTCATGTGTTAGTTATCAAACAGGGGTCTTTGGAGAGAACTACATTGTGTTGGTGAGTGGAGTAACAGTAAAAGAGCCTCCTGACCCTATCGGTCATGCCACGCCCTGTGTTCTCCCCCCCAATGTTCTGCCCCCAGGTGAGTGCACTTCAATGGAGAGTTCACTAACAGATCTACTGTAGCATATGACCACTGTGCCAGTGTTTGTAGTTACAGGAATATGACCTCCTTCGATTTGTAGTTAGGTCAGTCCCTGTACTACACACACTTGACAAATGATATCTCCCCAGGTGCGTACCCTTAAATTGATAAATAACAAACAGGGTTATTTGGACAAGTGAACACTAGCCTGGTGTCTAGAGTTATAGAAACCGTGCCTGCTGGGAATTTCAGTCATGTCAGTCCCTGTACTACACACACTATACAAATGTCATCTCCCCAGGTGAGTACACTTCAATTGAGTGTTGCCAAATAAAGGTTTTGGACAGGTGAACACTGGGCTGATGAATGGAGTAACAATAAATAAGGCAAAAGATGAGCATGCATAAAATTGCATTTTGGTGACATTTTTGTGTTGTGACTTACCAGACTCCACTCCCCCAGGTATTCCTGACACGCCCTCAGAATGCAGGATGGCCATGGCCTTCTCCTCCCAGGGAAAGGGATGTAATGGGGCAGTGGGATGGCCGCCGCCTGTCTTCTTGGACTGCAGCTGATGCCTGGAGACCAGGGAACGGGCCTTGCCCCTGAGGTTGTTCCACCTGCTGCTAATGTCCTCCCTTGTACGCAGGGTGATGCCTACAACATTCACTCTGTCAATGATCGTGTCCCACATTGAAATGTTCCTACTGAGAGGCGTATACTGGAGTTGTGATCCAAACAATTGTGACTCTACTCTTATGATTTCATCCACAATGACTCTTAACTCTCCTTCTGAAAAATGGGGATTTATTTTAACGTGACATGATGGAACAAAAAAAAATGGGTGACAATGACTTACTAAACAGTGAAAGTGCAAAAGGGTGCAAATAGACAAAAGTGTGTGCAAGGTGTTCAATAGGATGGTGACAAAAAGGGGTGCCTATTATATGGACTATGTGGACAAAAATCGTTCTGGCTGCTGCGTTTTGCATTGGCAATGCAAAGGAATGTGGTCTGTAAAGGGGTGTGTTTTATAGTGTCATTTGCAGTGGGTCCAATATATCAATGTGTGTGCGCTGTGTTGTTTTCTAATTCATCCAATGTGCAGTTGTGTATTACTTTGCTGACCTCGAACCACCGTAGTTCAGACTGCCATTGTCTCACTGCCATGGGGGACCACCATGGCGAATATGTGCTTGTAATAAGGTCAGTGCTGTTGGCACTGGAGGTCAGACCACCTATTTCCAGGCTGTTGGACGCTGGTAGACTGCATTTTTTGGTTGGCAATCGAGAGTCCTGTCTATATAACTCATAATAGGGTGGTCTGAAAGAGAGGCAACATGGCGGTCTTTTCAGGACCGCCAACATAGCGGTCTGACAGTCTGGCCACCAAAATCGTAATGAGGCCATAAATGTGAAGAACTTACATCTGCCACATTGGGGAAAGAAAATGTGAAAGAAATAGTAATTCGAATTTTACTTTAAATATGGCTAAAATAAACCACACGCCTCTTGTTGATGCGCTGGCTTTGTAAGCAATAGCTTAGTGAAAGAATGCTACTTGCTGCGTGTTTTTACAGAGGTACTATTTAAACGATATTGAAACACCATCTAAAGATTCTTCCTGCACGTATTCCTAAAGCTGCACTGCGGACACAAAGTAGCTACCAGAAACCAATGTCACAGGCCACTGACAGAGGAAATCAGTCTTCCCCGTGAAACTCTATTTTTGACAGTTGTACCAGCCTGAACAAGGTTTTATAACTCCAATTCATCTCAGTTGCCAAGGTACCACTGCCAATGCACTGGTCTCGCACTCCACTGAACTGGCGCTGATATTTTGCCAACTGACTGGAATTAGAAAATACATTTTGTAGTGTCAAAACATCCCACCAGGGAACTGCAGACTAGCAATATCAATGCAAATTGTTGCGAACAGATTTAAAATGGGCAGTAAAAGGTGTAAAGTGCTTAAATAGGCCCCCTTGGATGGGAATGGTGTCAATGTTTCCTCATTAGAAATCTGTTCTTAATGAAGAAATAGAGTCTTCTCAGGCTGCTCTGTCAACACTAGTACATTCTAGATTTAATTTTCAAATAACGCAATTGATCTTAATATATTCTGAATTAGTATCTTCATTATAATTTTCTACCTTCAATTTATATTTACAAACTTCTGTGCAAATGCTGATTTACTTGCTATGGAAAGCGTGCCAATGACATCCGCTAATAGTGAATAGTACGAGTATGGAACCCAATTCCAGATCAGATGTTCCTAAAGGAAAATTGTTAGCAAACTTCCACAGCCCAGCAAATTATTAAAATGTAAAAATAAGGACGTTGGAAAGATTCAATTAGTTTGCACATTTTTTAGCACTAATAAAATCACTATTATTACTGTTTTTGTTTTTCACGAACTTCAGAGCCTTTAGAAGCTCAGAGTGAAACAAACTTACTGCTTGCTAGACAAGAGATGTTCCTATAGTAGGACACCTGGCTCTCACTCGGGTCTCTATGCAGATAAAAGATCCAAAGTAGCAGTACTGCTGAACAAGAGGCAAGAAAGACAGTGTTTGTTTTTACTGAATGTGGAGAGCCGTGCTGGAGGAATTTGGAAAACAGAAGTTGTACAACACGACAATCAAAGAATGGCTGGAGTTATTAAGCAGGCAGTATGATGCCTATGGATGTACCTAAACTATGCTGTTGTTGCGTGCTACTGCACAGAAGCAGATCCAGAAACAAGGCATATTACATTCAACTGAGGAAAAGGAAGAGTGTGTGGCAGCCAACAAATGAAATAAGTACCTAGGTAAGAAGTATGAGTGTTAAACCTGACAGCCTTATGGTGGTCATCCCCAAACTTTTTGCCTTGCCTCCCTCCATTTATCTGACCCTGTTTTTGCTGGTTTTAGGACTCTGCGCACTTTACCACAGCTGACAAGTACTAAGGTGTCTGTGCTCTCTCCCCTAAACATGGTAACATGGGTTACTACGCAATTGGCACATTCAATTTACCTGTAAGTCCCCAGTAAAGTGCACTCCATGTGCCCAGGGCCTATAAATTAAATGCTGCTAGTGGGCCTGCAGCACTGATTGTGCCACCCACATAAGTAGCCCTTAACCATGTCTCAGGCCTGCCATTGCAAGGCCTGTTTGTGCAGTTTCACTGCCACTTCAACTTGGGCAAGGTGCTATGTAAATAAAAGGCTGGACATGTACTTATGTTTTTTGTCCTGTCCTGGTAGTGAAAAACTCACATATTTGTTTTCCACTTCTTTGAGGCCTGCTTCTCTCGTAGACTAGAATTAGAACTGCCCTCATATACTTTTGAGTGGTAGATTCTGATCTGATAGGAGTATCCCTGTCATGTTTAGTGTGGCCAAAATGGTAATAGAAAATCCTGCTTACCGGTGGAGCTGGATTTAATATTACTATTTTAGAAAAGACACTTTTAGAAAGTGGGCATTTCTCTGCACTTACTGCCATCTGTGCCTTAGAGTCTGTCTCCAGTGCATGTCTTGTCTGTGCTGGTTGACAGCTCCCCTTGTGAATTCCACCCAGACTGCTATAAACACAGGACACTCAGTCACATCTGAATTCATCTGCATATTGAATGGGTCGTCCTGGTCAGGAAGGGTGGAGGGACGCTCTTACATTTCAAAGGCCAGTGGGACTGATAACCCTCCTACAGGGATCCTGGAAGACAGGACTGGGCTGAAAGAACTTGTGCACTTCAAACCACTCTTTGAAGTTTCCCCCACTTCAAATGCATTTTGGGGTATATGAACTGGGCCTCTGACCCCACCAAATCAGACACTTCTGGACCGACACCTGGACTCTGTCAGAGACACTACCTGGCTGCCCAAGGGACTCATCTTGACGTCTTTGCTGAAGGACAGCTTTCCTGCTTATTGCCCTGCTGCCTGGTGCTCCTGACTCTGCTGAAAGTACTCCACCTTCCTCCTAAAGTGCTCTCCAAGGGCTAGGATTGAGCTTGCCATCTTTTCTGAAGTCTCAAGGCCAACAAATACTTCACCCTTTCTTGAAATCCTTGTGCATCATAAAATCGATGCAATGTCTGACAAAATTGATGCAGCACCTGCATCACGGCTGAAAAATCACTACACCGCCAACAGAAATGACACAGCACTGGATCCACAACTGAAAATCTGACCTAGAACCTGCCTCACGGCTGGAAAATTACTGCAACACCTACTGATCGATGCAGCACCTACTCCTTTCTGCCAGCTCATCCAGGATTTTCAACACATCGTCACTGGGGGTCAAACTATCCCTGCATCGCCGAGAGTAACCAAGGCTGTGCATCACCTGGAAATTCTGGAAATCGATGCATCACCTTGCAGCGAGGAAAGAAACAATGCATTGTCTGTGCCGCACCAGAAAATCTGAAGCAGCACCTTATTTTTCAAAGCATCTCCTCTTCTGCGGTTGTTATTTTTGATGCATCCAAGGTACTATGTGTTACAAAGATACAACCAATGATTCTTAAGGATGAGACTCTTTTAAACCTTTAAAAAGTGATATCTCAACTTGTGCATATTGGATTCCTGCCATTTTAAGCTTATTTTATTCCGATAAATATGATCTATTTTTCTAAATCTGTGCGTTATATTTTTGTGGTGTTTTCACTGTTTTACTCTATGAGTTATTGCACAAATACTTTACACATTGCCTTCTAAGTTAAGCCTGATTGTTCAATGCCAAACTGCTGGGGGGGGGGGCAGGATAGTTTGGATTGTGTTGCGACTTACCCGGACTAGGATTGTGGTCCCTGCTTCGACATGGGTGTATACCTCTGCCAACTAGAGACCCAATTTCTAACAATTAGTTACTTTGTGTACTTCCAAACTTTCATTTATACTTCACTGGACTTCTGGGATGTTATTCATCACAATCCAAGGCAATGTATTATTTTTCAGGACTCTGCACATGATGCAAAACGTTCAAAAATTAATATATCTAATGAACACTCAGTGGGATGCAACAGCTTAATATTTTGCTCTGAGATAATTTTGATACACAGCAGACAAAATTCAGTTTGCACAATTTTAATGGACTGACCAACAAGACAAAATGCAGATGAGAGCGTGCAAGTCATGTGCATCCAAATGCATGCCGATGCACTTGTGGATACCTCAGCAGCCCAGCCGGGGCCCTGCCGCCATTATGTATGGTGTTCTTCATGTTATCCACATTTGTGACATGAATTGGCTGATACTTACATGTCCATCAAAGACACACTACACTAAATGGCCTCCAGTTTAGTGCCTTCCTTGACTTATCATTGCCTCGTAGGGCCTCAAGGGTATGCACAAGGTGTTAACAGATAAAGTATTACAGCTATCTCACAAAATAAATCAACATTTAAAACAAAAAACTAGAAACAAAGACAAACAACTATCTTTGAGAAAGGGGCTGGCTGTTTAGTATCAAAACAATGGCCCATATTTATACTTTTTTGCGCTGCATTTGCGTCATGTTTTGTAAGCAAAATCGGTGAAAACTAACAAAATATAATTGCGTTTTGTATGTTCGCACCACTTTTGCGTCAAAAAGTGACGCAAATGCGGTGCAAAAAAAGTATAAATATGGGCCTACGTTTTGACAAATGGTTGAGTGGGAGCTTCATTTGCCATTTTTTAATAGGCTGTTATATTTCATTTTGTGAAAATCTTTTAATATTCAAAGGGTGAGTGTTGGAAATGGCCCTTTCTGTAGGGGTTCTCCTGTCTTTTGGGCTTCTGACCTCCTGTTTTTGATCCTGTGCTGAGGTTTGTATGCTGGCTTCAGGACTCTGGGCACTTTACCATTGCTGAACAGTGCTAAAGTGCTAGTGCAAGTGCTCCCTATCTAAATGGTATTGGTGATTGGTTTTTGCATGATTGGCATATTTGATTTACTAGTATGTCCCTAGTACAGTGCACAGTGTGTGCCCAGGGCCTGTAACTCAAATGCTGCTGGTGGACCTGCATCACTGATTGTGCCACAGAGATGAGTAGCCCTGTAAACATGTCTCAGGCCTGCTACTGCAGCGTCTGTGTGTGCAGTTTTAACTGCCAGTTCAACATGGAAAGTGCACCCACTTGCAAGGCCCCAACCGTCCCTTTTAATACATGGAAGTCACCCCTAAGGAAGACCCAGCACAGCCCCATGGGCAGGGTGCAGTGTATTTAAAAGGCAGAACATGTACTGGTGTGTTTTACATGTCCTGATGTACTGGTGTGTGTTTTACATGTCCTGATAGTGAAATACTTCTAAATTTGTTTTTCACTATTGCAAGGCCTATCACTCCAATAGAGTAACATGGGGATTGGGTTCAAATATATTTGAAGTGTAATTTCCCATTAGGAGTAGATAGCGATGTGGAGGTTGGGGTCTCTGATTTAAAAATTTAAAAATGCATACTTTGGTGAAGTTGTTTTTTAAATTGTAAGTTTGAAAATGCCACTTTTAGAAAGTGGGCATTTTCTTGCTTAACCATTCTGTGCCTCTGCCTGGCTGTGGAATACACGTTTGGGTCACGATGACTGTTGAGCTGTTTGTGAATTCACTCTAGGCAGTTACACAAAGGGGACTGAGGTGTGCCATACATAACCTGATGTGTCTTCCTAGGCTAGAGTGACAGGAGGAGCTGACACTTGCACCTGTATAGGACTGTGCCTGTCCCCTGGAGTGTGTCTGGGGCCAAGGCAGGAAATGCAGGATCTTGTGCATTGCAAAGACTTTCTTTTGAAGTTTGCATACTTGAAAGGCACAACTGAGCATAAGTATTGTACCTCTAAGACCACAACTTTAGCATCCTTCTGAGCTGAGGACATTCTACCAGGAAGAAGAGCTAGATGCTGTAGGGGGAACTGCCACTCTGCTGTTGCTTTGCTGTGCAGGCTTGCAGCTTGCTGCTTTTGTTCTGGGAGTGAAAGACTGGACTTTGCTTTCTACATCCTGTTTCCAAGAGTTCTCCAAGGGCTTGGACTGAGCTTGCCTCCTGTTAGAAGTATCAGGGACATCAAAGACTTCATCTGCCAGCACCTGGGCTCTCTTGCTGAGAATCCTGACTCACCAAGTGATGCCAAATCCAGTCCCTGGACCCTTGACAGTAAGTTCTGGTGCAAGCAAGAAGAAACCAAGTGCATTGACTCCAGAGGGACTTCGGAATGGGTGCTGCTATCTGACTATGTGCCTCTGCTTGCACCAGAGCCATGGTTCCCACTGAGTGCAATGACCTTGACTGATGCCACAAGCTAGATGCTGCTGCAGGAGTCCAACACCCCACCACAGCATGAGTCCTGAGTGCGGTGCCTCCGATTTCTGAGACACCTGACTCTGACTATCCCGCAGCACCTAGGTCCCCATGGTGTGGTTGCAACACAGAAAAGTTGACGCCTTGTGTCTTGACCTGCTAGATTTATCGACCCCACCGGATCGTAAGGAACCAAAGCCTCCCCACTGACACCGTATCACCTCCCCTGCAACTGTAGGGAACCAATGGCTCACCTCCCCTGCCTCGCAGTAAGGAACTGATACCTCACCTCCCCGGAGAGCATTATGGAACCGATGCCACACAGCTCCAGCAACACCCCACCCCCTTGACTCTGTGCAATGTCTTTGCTTCCTCATCATTGTTTTCAAAGGTACTCTGTCTGCGGCCCCGGTGACTCCATGACCAGCCCCAACTCCCTCACGAGTGGTGTCAGACTGTTGGGAACGACTCTGTCAAGACGTCATGATAGCCCCAATTGGAGCTATTGTGTTTCTAAATACTTTACTGAGATTTAACCTTTCAAAATGTGTATTTTGCTTGTGTATGTTGGGTTTTTGTCATTTTGGTCTTGTTTATTCAGATAAATATGGGCTAATTTTCCAAACTGGTGTGAAGTACTTTTGTGGTGTTTTTACTGTGTTACTGTGTTCAAATACTTTATACATTGCCTCTGAGTAAAGCCTGACTGCTCGTGCCAGGCTACCAAGGGGGTAGCAGGGATTATCTTAGCTGTGAGGCTCCCTTACCATGACTAAACTGAGGGTCCCTACTTGGACAGGGTGCAAAGCACTGCCAACTAGAGAACCCATTTCTAACACTGGTGGCCAGCGGTGATTAAAGGACTTGTATTTGTGCTCTACATACAGTGGTTGCTGTACACTACTTCCATATTGCAGACCATTACGTGAGGGTCCCTACTTGGACAGGGTGCAAACCATTTCCAACTAGAGACTCCATTTCTAACATTGATCATGCTGCTATGGTTTTCATTAAAGACAGCCTATTCTTTATTCTGTGTTGGAATCCACGTGAATCATCTAAAGGCAAACTGCAGTCATTTATGTTGTGAAAACATGCTAAATTCTTCTATGATATCCTGACATGAATTGTGACTAAATGCTCCCTTAGAATCTTGGGGCCATATTTATGATAAAATGGCCTTGCGAATCGCAAATAGCGATTTTTAAGAAATCGCTATTTCCGAGTCGCAATTGGCCATGTAACAAAATTGCGATTCGGAAATAGCGATTTCTTAAAAAACGCTATTTGTGGTTTGCGAGGCCCATTTACCGAATCGCAATTTTCATTTTCGCAAATTGCGATTTTTTGCAATTCGGTAAAAAAACGCAAATTGCAAGAAGTTTCCAGAAAGCACACCTGGAGGAGCCTGATGACATCACCAGCAGGAAATGAGTCATCCCAGGCAGTTTCAGGTGCCACACCCAAACCAGCATCCTGAGAGAGAGCAGCCCAGCCACACAGAGCAGCAATCTGAAGGAGCCATGACCGCCTTTTTGGAAAAAACTCCAGGTGCCTGAGAGTGAGAAAAGGAGACTATGGACGGATATCCAAACAAAAATCTGCGCAACTGGAGTGGTACAGCGCTCCGTAGAAGAAATAAACAAGAGGTGGTATGACCTGCGGTCCTGTGCGAAGAAGAGGGTGGCCAGGAGACTGCCGGAGGCCGGGGGGACAGGAGGCGGCCCACCCACAGAGGCACCATCCATCCCATTAGAGGACCTAGTCGAGTCCACACTCCTCCCTGAAGCTGTGACAGGGGTCACAGAGATAGACACCTCCGGCACACCAAGTACCAGCCAAGGTAAGTGCAATATTGATTTGTAACCCCATATGTGTATCCACAATAGCCCTTTAGGAATTAGCCAGTAATGTTAAACATTGTGAGAAGTAGTCCAGTCCACATCTTAGAAGCAGCACAACAATGCATTATGGGAGTGGCAGTCCACAACCCAGAGCTGAAAGTAGCACATACAATATATCTAAGTAGAGTGACACCCAGAGGAACACAACACAGTGTAGAGAAGTACCTGTACCTTTATTACCAATGTCTGACCATAAATGTAACAAACATAACTGATATGCTGCATATTGTTGTTGCAGGTGGGCCAGGCCCAGCAGCCACAGCATCAGCACGGGTAGGCGAGACTGACACCCATCCGGCCTTCGATTCCAACACCAGTGGGTCTCTCACCATTGCACCTGTCTGATGCAGGCCCAGGGCATTGCCACTGCCAGAGCTCAGCAACGACTCAGATGAGCAGCGGGAAAGGCCAATGCCCCCATCACCAACAGGCAGGCGCAGCCAGATGCAGGAGGTCAGGTGTCAGCAGACCACAGCACCACGCAGGATGGCGACAAAGTCTGGGGCACAGCAGCATGAGGCAGGTGAGGGTCCCTCCTTCTTTGGTGGGCTGGAAGCTGCTATGTTGCAGCAGCAGCGCCTACAAAACAAGAGGATCCTGGGATTGGAAAAGAATTTGCGCAAACATAACAGCAACATGGTGGGCCTGCATCGCCAACTTGAATCCCTCAATGCCAACATAGAACAGCTGCATGAGCGACAGGTGCAGGCATCACAGGACACCAGAGACCTCACAAGTGCTGTCTGTGAACTCTGCCAGGAGCTGCGCCATGAGAGGGTGAGCCAGCGCAGACAGGAGTGCAGATTTAGGAACCTGTTTGGCAGCTTCTGTCGTTCTTCTAACAGGGTGACAAATGCAACTGCACTGATTGCCCATCGTGCAGTGGCTGCGCAAGTGGATGCAGCACACAGCAGCAGGGATGTTGTGAACGGACTGGTGCAGATCACCAATGTGATCGACCACATAATTGGACCGAGGTCAGCCACACCGAGTGAGCTTGCACTGGGGGACACTGAGGACAGTTCCAGCCTCAGCAGTGTGGCTGTACCAGCATTGGACACCAGACGGCGCAGTGCCAGGCGCAGCACTGCCACTGAGGTGGACAATAGAGGTGCGAGTGGTGTGCGTGGCCGCAAAAAATGACTGTAGCTGCCAGTGGACTTATGTTTTCACTATGAAGTAATAGTGTATTACTCAGGTCCTTCATTGTTTTGAGTTTATCACTTAACCTTTTTTTGTTATTCCGCACACAAACATCACCTGACTTAAGGTAATACATTTATTTCACTACAGGTACAGTTGTCAGAGGATTTGTGTCATTTATACTCACGTCTGAAATGGTTGTGTGTGATGTCGGCAAGCCTTTACCTTCCCTCTGCTGCACTGGTCCTGTCCGCTGGATGTAGGGGTGGTATGGGACCATCATCCTCATCAGATTCAGTATCACATATTTCTACAGGTATGCCCCTGGTGGTAGCTATATTGTGCAAGATAGCACAAGTAGCCACTATTCTACATGTTGTCTCTGGGCTGTACTTTAGTGCCCCTCCACTTTTCTGGAGGCACCGGTAGCGACTCTTCAGCAGTCCAAAGGTGCGCTCCACCACATTGGGGGTTGCTCTGTGTGCTGCATTGTATCTCCGTTCAGCAGGTGTTGCAGGATTGAGGTAGGGTGTCATCATGTAGGTGCGCACTACGTAGGCACTGTCTCCTGGTAGGGACAGAGGGTATGATAAGAAGTGGGCCATCTGACATCAGCATGCCATCAATGCGCCATTGTATAGAGGGGCAATACCTAGTAGATATCCTTCACCAAACTCCCCAGCTAGCAGTCTTGTGTGAATCTCACTGTGGCGAAAGATGTACGAATCATGTGTGCTCCCTGGGTACCTGGCCACAAGATCAGTAATAATGTAGGAGGCATTGCATATCACCTGTATATTCATTGAATGTCGGTATTTACGGTTGCGGTACACATACTCTGTGGCGGATGGTGAACAGATTGCCACATGTGTCCCATCTATGGCACCTAGGACATGGGAGAACTGTGCTATCTGGTAAAAATCTATTTCAGTCTGCTGTATTTCCTGTGGGGTGTGGGGGAATCTGATGTACTGGTGTAGTTGTTCAGCATGGCGTTGATAAATGCACTGAAAAATCTGGAGAGGGTACTCTGTGATACCCCTGCAGCTGCTGCTATGACCCCTTGATAGCTCCCTTAGGCGAGTAGGTGGAGGGAGTATAATACCTGCACATGGGTGGGTATGCTGTGAGTCCTTAGTGTTCTGCGCTGCAGTATGGGTTGTAGCTCAGCTATCAGATCAAGTATCATGGCTGAGTTCAACCTATACCTCTCATATATTTCCTCCTCTGTCAGGTTAAAAAGTGTAATGCGCACTCTAAAAATGCGCTCCTGTCTCCTCCTTCCTCTCCTCAAACCTGCCAAGATCCTCATCCTCCTCGCTATGACGTAGAGTGCAGCCATTGTGGAAAAGAGTCTGAGGCATTCTGGGCCTCTTTATATAGGTTGTACCTGGTTACCACCTGGTTGCACTTAGTGGTATTTTGCATGTGCAAAATGCCATTCTGCGAAAAATCGCAATTTGTGATTTTTTTATGCATCTCTTTGCGACTTGGATTTTGTGACTCACAATTTGCGCCTCGCAATTTCCTACTGGAAATACCGAATCGCAAATTGCGACTCGCAAAACCAGGTCGCAGCGCAAAAAAACAAAGTTTTTGCGATTTCTTATTTTTGGTCTGCAAATGCCTTTCATGCATCGCAGACCACTTTTTTGTACTCGCAAACGGCCGTTTTTTGCGATTCGCACCGTTTGCGAGTGCAAAAAGGTTTCATACATCTGGCCCTTAGTAAACGGTACATGAATTACTTTTCCCATGTAAAAATATGTAATACACCAATGCATGGCTTAAGTCAACTAAAGTCAGTTCAAGGAAATTCAGAAAGCAAAACAAATTTGCTGACACATATGGCTCGCTTGAGGAGTCAACATATGTTTCCTACAAGGAATGAGGTTGACTAAGTGGGCCTTTCTGAACATTGCATATAATTTAGCTCCTTGCACTTCTTTTTTCATCTTCTTTTAAAATTTGTATTGTTTAGCTGCTTTTATCCAAAAAAAATCTGTTTAAAACATGTACTTGTTTGCCCAAAGTATTAATAAGCAACTCCTTATGGTTGTGAAGCTTCAACAATAGGTGCATTAGTTAAACAATTAAATTATAATTATGTTTTTAAAGGCATGGCAATGAAAATAAAGGAAATGACATTTTGAACCTGGTTGTGTCCAGAGAATATCAGAGTAGTGTCCATGGCTGTCAACGCAAACCGAAATACACAAACACACGTGAGTTTATAACTCAGGACACAACACAAAAACCATACCTGGCTGTCTG
Source organism: Pleurodeles waltl (assembly GCF_031143425.1). NCBI lineage: Eukaryota > Metazoa > Chordata > Amphibia > Caudata > Salamandridae > Pleurodeles > Pleurodeles waltl. Next base: position 799,972,940 of record NC_090443.1, on the reverse strand, counting down.
CAAAGAAGGAAGTGGCACACAAAGTAAAGTGAACGTATCCTGTAACAGACTGATGATGGAGAAATACCGAGAGCATTCTAAAAAAACAATTCAGAAAAAAACTAGTCGCAGTGCTGGTGACCCAATGACTTACCATATTTGATACCCATTAAGCCACTGTGTACTATGCCATCCGTCAGTAATGTCTAATCTGTAAATGATGAGCATGTGCATAATTTTAATCCTTATCACACTCTTGATTCCCAGCAGTATGAATTCCATTCTAATTAGTTGGTAGTTGGCGTTTTCTCAGTCTTGCATTTTCTTTTCAGATTTTAGCCCAGTGTTTGTTTCCTGCCTTTTGAATCATCCTAGATTCATTCCACTTTTGCATTTATGTTGTTTCGTGTTTGTTTTGCCTTCCTGTCAATTTCTGTCCTACCTTCTGTGGAATATTGGTTCTCACACACAGATTTTCATTTTTTGACCTCTTGTATTTGGACACGTTAGCACGTTGGTCCTTAATAAGTAATTTAAGGTGACGCGTATAGGTAGATGCATCTTTTCATTCGCCTGGAGTATCCCAGTCATGGAGTGACCAATGCTCTCAATAACCAATGCACTAAATTCAATAACCATTAGACAAAGCATCAATCAATAGTAATTAAAAGCAATAAGCATCACACCATGGCCTTTCAGCCTTGAATACCCACACCTCAATATATGTTTTAGTAATTTTAGTTCCCTATTGATTACAATACTAAGGGGCATATTTATACTCTGTTTGCGCCGGATTTGCGTCATTTTTTTGACGCAAATTCGACGCAAAACGAACTCCATATTTATACTCTGGTGTTATACGAGTCTAGCGCCAAAGTCCATGGAGTTTGCGTCAATTTTTAGCGTGGACACCTACTTTGCGTTAATGATATGCAAGGTAGGCGTTCCCGTCGAAAAAATTGACTCCGAGGCATGTGCGCCGTATTTACACTCCCGGGCAAAAATGACACCCGGGAGTGGGCGTGTCAAAAAAAATGACGTCCAGCCACTTTTGCATCGTTTTTTAGCGCCTGGTCAGGGCAGGCGTTAAGGGACCTGTGGGCTCGGAAGGAGCCCAGAGGTGCCCTCCCATGCCCCCAGGGACCCCCCCTGTCACCCTTGCCCACCCCAGGAGGAAGCCTAAGGATGGAGGGACCCATCCCAGGGAACATAAGGTAAGTTCAGGTAAGTAATGTTTTTTTTTTTTTTTGTGGCATAGGGGGGCCTGATTTGTGCCCCCCTACATGCCAATATGTCCAATGACCATGCCCAGGGGACAGAAGTCCCCTGGGCATGGCCATTGGGCAAGGGGGCATGACTCCTGTCTTTGCTAAGACAGGAGTCATTTCAATGGGGTTGGGAGTCTAAAAAAATGGCGCAAATCGGGTTGAGGTGAAAATTTTGCCTCAGCCTGACTTGCCCCATTTTTTGGCGCCCAAGCTCCATATTCCCCTACGCCGGCGCTGCCTGGTGTACGTCATTTTTTTTTATGCACACCAGGCAGCTCCGCCGGCCAACGCCGGCTAACGTCATAGAATAAATACGGCGCCCGCATGGCGCTTCAGAATGGCGTTAGCCGGCGTTAGATTTTTTGACGCACAACTGCGTTGGCGCAGTTGTGCGTCGAAAAGAATTAATATGGCCCTACGTCATTAAATTAATTCAACGTGATTCAATTCAAATATAACTCAGCATCAATTTATTAGAAGACGCCAACAACATAAACTAATCAAAGCTTGCATCGGAGTGCATTCTAAAGCATTGGCACAGGTCAATAAAAGAATTAAAGGCAATAAGTCATTACTGGTCATGAAGTTCAGCAAAACAGTCAGTCAACCATTTATCTCTGTAATCGGTCAATGTCATGTAAGGCATTCCATCAGGCTCTCAGTCAGAGAGTATGAGCCCAATAACAGAATCTCGAATCTCTTTTCTTCTCAATATCGCATCGCAAAATTGGAATAAGGTCTGAAGTCTTTTCTCTCTGTCACGTTGTTATATCAAAGTCACCCAGACTATCACCCAATTTCCAATTGGTCAATTAATCGTACGTTATTATCTTAACCAATAATGTCTATGCACCAAATCTATGAATTCTAATATTCCTCAGTTCACATGTCGTTGATTGGTCCACTTTACGATGTCCTCATCATCCGGCTTGTCAGGTATCAAATATGTTGCATCTTCTTCTCCAGTCAGAGTCTTCCTTGTTCGAATCCTGGGAAAGTACATCTAGAGCACATTTCACTCTTTTTGATACTTTCAGGAGTCATCATCTCCTGTCCGTCTGTTCCCATAGAAGCTCCAGTTAAGCATTTTATTAAAACAATGAGCAGTTCACGGTCAGTTCATTTTGTCAGCATTTTTCCATTAAACGTTAAGAAATTCAGCTTTCTGCATGTGGCCTGGCAAGACTAGGCCAAGACACTCACTAACTTAAGGCCTACAATTATACAGAACATAGGTTGTAACTCTCAATATGACATATCACTACATTAATCTAATACGTTTTCAATATTTCATGTATGTTAATCACTCATTTAGTACAATTCATAAATATTGATGGCCATTCTCCGAGGTCACAATTTCAAACGTGCACATTTATTTTCGACGTTATTTATTTTCTACCAAATTCATTATTCAGAATACATAAACATTCATTAATAATTTCTAATTAAGACATTTGCGTTAAGAATCCCTCCTCTGATGACTAAATATATCATCACACTACCTTTACCACCTACAAATTCTATAGCTCGATTTCTTCAACATTTTGCCTTCTTGAATTTTCCCTAAAATTCTTTCCCTGTTTCGTTCTTCCCTCCTCTGATCATTTTTAGACCCTTTCAATTTAATCCTTTGACACAATTTACATAACCCCCATATTCCTAATATGCAAGCTATAACAATTAATATTCCCTGTATGATTTTTAGTAGCACCCCATTCCAAATATTACTAAACCAATTTCCCATTGAAGCACACCCTTTACCAACCTTTTCCCAAACAACTGGTTCTTTCACTTCCTTTGAATCTCTACTTGATTTAGTCAGGTTAGTAAGTAAGTCTCTTATCTCCTTACTATTGTTAGGAATATATGAACAACAATGCCTAGAGTTAATCATTTTACAGACTCAGCCGTCCTTCGCTAGAAGGATGTCTAAAGCAAGACCCTTTTGAAGAGTAATAGCTCTATCCTCAGCCATTTCAATATCCATCGGGAGTATCGCCCCTGTAAAATTTGTCAGCATGTTATCCACAATAGTAGACAACTTTTGAATCTTGATCGAATTCAGGATGACTCCCAGTGAAGGAATCACCGAAACAAATATTTCTCCTACTATTACAGAAGAGGACTCTCTCCTCTGTCTCTTATTGTATTGTATTGTAATAGTATTTATATAGCGCTTACTACCCCTACGAGGCATCGAAACGCTTTTCGGTGAGTAGCACGCTACTCCGGAACCCAACAAGAATTAGTGATGGATTAGTATCGGGGAATATTAATACAGTTTTAGTATTATTATGAGTTAATTTGAACTGCGGTTATGAGAGTTTGTTAGATAGATTGACTGGAGTAATGGAGGGGTGGAGGAGGAAAGAAATCCAGAAGTGTTAATTGGGAGTATATCCCTCATTTGCTCATCCCAAAGGTTTGGGATGAGTAAAGGGGGATGGAGGAGGGAAGAGTCTGTGGAAGGGTTAGGGATATCATAGTAGCAGGGTGAGATAAATGAAGGAGAATTTAGTAGGGTTGTTTGGGAGGTCATGGTAGTAGAGTGAGGTTTGGGGAGTTAGATGTGGAAGCGGAGGGAAGAGCTTAGGGAGATTTATTTAGGAGATGAAAGTAGTAGAATGGATTTTCGATGAGTCAGAGTGGGAATGGAGGATAGATTGATAGAGACATGACATATGATGATGGGTAGATAAGTGTGATAAGATGAGAGCAGAGATTCATAGATATCAGGCCAAGCAATGACCCTCGAACATTCCAAGCACAGAACAACATACACATATATATATATATACATATATATATATGTATATATATATATATATATATGTATATATATATATATATACATACACACATACACACACATATACATACACACATGAATACACACACATATGCACACATATATGTACATACAATACATAATTAGAACCATGGGTAAATATACTAAGTCAAACTGGTTTAAAGAGTGTGTGTGTATTTTTTTGTTTTGACATTGTAGCGATACATATTTTCTAAAGAACTGTACATAACTAGAAATAGACACTTAATCAGAAAAAATATTTATCAACATAGGCATATGCTGTCCATAGTTGTTTGAATATGGTGGTTTCTTGAGTAGTTTTCTGAAGACAAGAAAGTTATCTGTGGCTCTTATAGTTGGGGGTAATGAATTCCATAGTTTGGCTGCTTGAACGGAGAAGGATGTACCATCTATAGTCTTTTTCTTGTATGGTGGTGCTCTAAGGTGGGGTGCCAATCTTGAGTGGAGGTTTCTGTGTTGGATGTATTTGGTTCTTTTGTTTCTGATAAAAAGCGGTCCTGTTCCATGCATAGCTTTGTGAGTGATACGAAGCAGCTTGAAAGTGCATCTTCTGGCAACGGGTAACCAGTGTAGTGGTCTCAAGGCAGGGGAGATGTGGGCTTGTGGCTTTACATGTAATGGTAGCCTGGTTGCGGAGTTCTAAATACGTTGTAGTTTTTTCATAATAGATAGAGATGATCCATGGTAGAGGCCATTGGTATAATCCATTTTGGATAGTACAAGCGAGATAGTAGCTTGTACCTTGTGTGGAAATCCGAGGTGGAGGAAGATGCATCGTAGAGTCTTCAAGGTGATGAAGCTTGTTCGTGCTAATTTGTCCACTTGGGCATTCATAATTAACTTGTAATCCATGGTGATGCCAAGGTTTTTAACTTCCTTGGTTAATTGAGGAGGTGGTCGAGATCGTCAGGCCAGACGCACAGAGGGTCATAACTTTTCCAGTCACCACATATGAGTATTTCTGTTTTGGAGGTATTTAGTTTGAGATGACTCCAGGTCATCCACTGATCAATGGCTCTGAGGCAACTGAAGATTTCTGAGTTTTCAATGTTTTTGGGGCATTCTAATTTAAGTAGTATTTGTGTGTCATCTGCATAGTTGTAGCATGTGAGATGGAAATCATTGATCAGTTCTGGTAATGATATCATGTAGATGTTGAAAAGCAAAGGTGAGATGATTGATCCTTGGGGGACCCCTGTTTTTGTGAGGTAGTGTTTGGACGAGAAGGGGGGCTATTAGATGATATTAGATCTTTTTTGCAGATAGGAAGTAATCCAGTCAAGAGTAGTCCCTTGTATGCTGGCTTCGTGGAGTCTTTGAATTAGGGTGTCATGGTCAACCTAATCAAAGGCAGCCGAGAGGTCCAAGAGAAGTAGTGCATCAACTCCATTGCGGTCGACTGTGTTTTTAAGATCATCCCAGATTGCTATGAGTGCAGATTCAGTTCCTCTTCCTGGGCGGAATCCAGTTCGGAAGTCTGAAAGTATAGAATTATCTTCAATGAATTGTGACATCTGGGCAAATGCTGCTCTTTCTATCAATTTGCACAGGAAAGGCCCATTTGTGATTGGTCTGTAGTTGTTGGGGTCTTGCGGGTCTAGGTTTGTTTTCTTTAATAACGGTTGTATGTATGCCTTTTTCAGGTCTTCAGGAAAAGGTCCTGTAGTTAAAAAGTTGTTGATGATTCTTCTCACAGGTGTGGCAGCAGAAGTAGATAGAAGAATGTTCTTGAAGATTTGTGGTGGGCAAGGGTCAGATGGGCAACCGGAAGGTCTGCTTGCTTTGACCAAATCCAGAAATTCACCTTGGGATATTTGTTGGAAGGACTGTAGAGGCTGGGTTGGTTTATTCTTAGAGGGTATTTAAGGAACGGGGGTGGTGTTGATGGTTTTCTTCTGTTTTAAATAGGAGTCCAATGTGTCTGCCTTGGTTGTGTAGTGAGTTGCTAATTTGTTTGCGAAATCTTGAGTAGTGGGATGACTTACTTCCGTGCATATAGGTGTTCGAAATTCATTGAGAATTTTATAAAATTCATTGGTTGTAGATTTAGCATTTTGAATTCTGTCTGAGTAGTACCTTTTTGTAGGTTTTTTGATTGATGATTTGTATATTCTGTTAAGTTTGTGTAGCTGCAGTTTGTCTTGGCTGTTGTTTGTTTTGAGCCAGGTCCGCTGCAACTTTCTGATTTGTTCCTTTATCTTTTTAAGTTCTGTGTTTCTCCAAGGTGTTGGTTTTATTTTGTCGTGTTTAGTTTTTCTGAGTGGTATTAGGATATCAAGAGCTTACTGTAGCCACTCATAAAGTTTTGGCACAGAATTAATTGTATCTAGATCTGTGTTGGCTGTTAGTTGTGTTTCTAAGTCATCCAAATTGAGTTTGCTCCATGGTCGATAGGTGCATGTATGTAAGTAGTTGTGGGGTGTGTTGATTTGTGGAGTTTTATGTCGGAAAGTTATCAAATGGTGGTCTGACCAAGTGATTGGCGTGATGCTATGAAGGGTAACTAGTTCAGACTTAGCAAAAATTACATCTAGGATGTGTCCAGCGATGTGTGTGGGATTGTGTACAATCTGATGTAGGTTCAATGCGACTAGGCCAGTGGTGATAGCTTTTGGATGGGGAATATTGGGTTTGTCAAACCAAATGTTTAGATCCCCAAGAATGCATAGGTTGGAGAATAGTGTAATAAGGTTTGAGACTGTATCTAGAAAAGCATCCAGGAACGTTGAGTTGTTAGGTGGAGGTCTGTAAAGGAGGAGAAAGTTACAGGAGGGAGTTGGAGTAGGGTTGCATCTGGTGAGGAGGGCTTCACAACCTTGTATGGAAATGTTGTCTGTTTTTCTGAGGTTTATTGCCTATTTGAATATAATAGCTAGTCCACCTCCTCTCTTGCCTATATGGTTTTGTGTGATGGTATCATAGCCTGGGGGAAGGGCTTCATGCAACACTTGGGCCATGTCATCTCCCAACCAGGATTCCGTTATGAATAGTAAGTCAGGTTGTGCGTCTGTGAGCGGGTCGTAGATGTGGTGCTTGTTTTTTTAGTGTGAACGAGCATTTGTGAGCTGGCAGCTTAGAAAAGGTGTGTTAGTGGTAGTGTTGTTTTGTTTAGGAGAAGGGCAAGTAATATAATATGAGCTTGAAGCAGGAGTGTTGTTAGTTGTGATAACTGTGTGAGGCTCACCATAGTCTTGCTTTTCAATATAGTGTTCCTCTTCCAGAAGGTTAAGGAGGCATTTTGTTGGGTATGTGTGTGTGGGTGGTGGACTTGGTGGCAGAGAGAGACATGAAGAGTGTACTGTTTTTTGTATGGAAGTCTTATTATGTAATAGAAAAGGAGATGCAAGGTTGCTCAGAGTGGCATATCTTATGATGTAATTCAGTTGATTTCGGAAACTTCTTCAAATCCTCTATCTGTTAAATCATTAGGAATACTATTCCCAAATAATATGTCCCATACCATCCTCTTGGAAGACGGTAATAAGCATTTAGTCCACAAATATATTAGATCCCTGGAATCGCAGGGTCCTGACCATTCAACATAACTGTCCATTTACTCTGAAACAGAAACACATGCCTACATTCCATCGGTCCCACAAATAAAGTGTCTGTGCGTGACTTTGGCCTATATGTACAAAGCTTCCCTACGTGTAATGCATCTAAAGCTAATTTCCCTGGTATTTTAATTGCAGTGTAAGCATAATCATTCTTGTAAGTCCTTTTCTCTAAACCTTGTTCTAATTTTTCTTTCAATGCTTTTCTCCTATCATCAGTTTGGCCTATAAAGCTCTTCTCCAAAGGTGTAAGCAATCATGTTAAATTATCCTTGTGAGCGTAAGCAGTCCCAGATGTCTGTGCGACTTTCATCAAGACATCTTGTTGCATGATATATTGTGGAAGCTTAAGAAACACTGCATTTGGCTTCAAAGTGACCTTAATTGGTGCCACTCCTTTAATCAAACCCACTTCTTTACCTGTCAGATCCCACACGTTTTCCTCAACCGTTCCCTGCAAATCAGAATGAAGTTCTTTCACGTTGAGTATGGGGAAAAACTCAATCAATGGGTATTCTTCATCATCACTATTGGTCTGAATCTCAATCCATCAACTGAACAAGTAATTGAACACCTTGTTTTACACAATAAGTCCCTTCCCAGTAGGGACACTGGACTTGAATCACAGACTACGAACTTATGCAGTCCCTGGAAGTTGCCAATCTCAATTTTCACTGGATCTGTGATCGGATTCGTCAGATGCTTATTTGCTACCCCCACAACCTGAACGGTTCGCCCTGAAAGGGGCAAATTCGGAACTTCTGCACTTCTTACTATAGAGCATGTAGCTCCTGTATCTACCAGAAATGAAACCATGTGACCCATCACCTTTCCTTTCACACAGGGTCCCCTATGATATACTTTTAAGGAGGCTGCAAGCACACATGGCTCCTCATCGTAAATATCACTCATCCAATCACCATTTATTTTATTCTCACTTTGTAACGAGAATTCATGGACGGTGTCACTACTTCTGTCTTGTCTCTGACCTGTTGAGTAAGCATCACCTGTTGCTTCTCCATCAGGGCTTGAGGTATCTGCATTTGCTGTCTAGGTACCATAGGAACCTGCTGCTGTGTTGGTTGAAACTGTGTCAACTGTGCACTAGGCATCTTGCACTTGGTGCATGGCTTGAAAATTTTGCATCTGATTCATGTTATTTTGGAAATTTGGATTAGGACCTCTCATTCTTGGCATTCTCACATTTTGAAATGTATTGACATCACCATTTTGCTGAACAACACCATCTTGCACCATTGTCGGAAACTCCCGCTTCCAGTGTCCCACGGTTCCGCAAATGGGCTTTTTTCTGCTTCAACTCAATCTCATCACTACAGTATTTCGCATATTGCAACACCTCATCAATTGGCTTAGCTTGCCAGCAAACCAAATGACTCTTAATCATCTGACCTATTTCAAGTCTCAGTCCTTCCACAAACTTGATCACAAAGTGCAACATGTCTTTCGGCTCAATCGCTTCCTTACCACTGTACTCCTTGAATGCTTTCAACAATCTCTCATAATATGCATGTATTGACTCCTTTACATCCTGCACTGTCCTGTGGATCCTTTGCCAATCAATATTTTTAGGTGAAATTCTCATCTTCCGGAACTCAATCACTTTATAATAGTGCTTCATTACTTCAGGAGATGGTGCACCTGTGGTTCTATCCCTTTCTGGTTCACTTGTCAGCCAATCTACTGCTCTCTTACACTCAACCCACAAATCAGCTGGAACCACTATTTCCAGTAAAGTATTCAGGTCTTACCATAGGCTTTTCAAAAGCTTCACAAACCTGTCTGTCTACTGACACCATTCAACCGGTTTCGCCCTCAATTTTGGATAATCATTTGTGAATGACATAATATCACTCCTGTGCCAAGGAACATGAACAAACTGCCCTCCTGGAATCTCTCTTTGTCGGCAAAGTCTTTACTGGATCCTTATCCTTCTGTACACTTTCAGATCCTTATTGTGAATCTCGTTTCCTTTTATCCTTATTTTTCACCCATCTGCCTTCCCACTTTTCTAATGCTCCCCAGATTTGAGCACTCTGTAATAGTTCTTTAAGGTGTGTCGTCATTCCAGCTGACCTCATGTGTTCAAAATACTTTGCCTCAAAATCTAACCTGTAGCTCCTTTTCAAATGCTTTGTTTTCCCGATTTCCATATCATGTTTTTCTGCCAGATCTGCCAATCTCTGATGTATCTTGCCCACCTCTCTCGTAATTCTAGGACACAAGTATCTTAATTCTGCTTCCGTATAAGATTCTAACCTGTTCACCACCATTGTTCCCTCGACTAGTTCCGTTATTTCCGAGCTCAATCTAACACGATTGATCTGCTCTTCACTCTTGGACACATTCTGTTGCGTGTTTAACTATCTAACCACTCGTTCAGCTGCTGTGCTTTCAGTCCCTGTAACATAATGTTACTCGCATTTGGTGATGGCACCTGTTGTACCACTACACTTGAGTGTTGCGGAGTCATAAGCTTTAAGCTCTGACCTGCACTTGGGTTATTTACGGCATCAGGAAGTGCGACAAGTGGACTGAGATCCAACAATAACCTCGATCCATCAAAGGTCTGACCCATGGAAGAGACTACTTGAACCTGCTTACTTACTCCCCTCCTCACTAGACTCTGAGACATCTCACCCTGTTCTCCTGTGATTGATTTCTTCTGCGCAAACAATGGTACTGCTGGACCAACAGTAATTGGCAGCGATATTGCATCTGGGGCTGCTCTTGCAGCTGCATTCTGTGGAAGAGTAACTCCCATACTCTGATTCATTACCGGAGTCAAATCTGACTCTGTTTCCGTCATTGGTGTAAACCTCGGAATACCTTGCAGCTGTGCCTTGGGCATTAGTATCGGAGTCAGCTCAGCCTGGACCAGTAATGGTCTTGATCCCACTTGTTCCGTATGCACCATTAAGACTGAAGTTGTCTCAAGAATCGGCACTACAGGATAAATTCTTTGTATCGTGGCAGATGCAACTGTGGCTGGACTACCAAAGCAGTCAAAACATTAGGATTATTCTGCACCACACCTTGTACCTGTCCATTATTAACCTGTACCGGACTCACTGTTCCCCTTGCCTGTGCCGGGGCTGTTGGATCAGTACTAGTACTCAGACCATCATCATGCACCGCATACGGTGGTGGTTGATCTCTCAGTATCTGTGTGATAAGATCCTCAGGGCCATATTTATACTTTTTGACGCAAAACTGCGCTAACGCAGTTTTGCGTCAAAAAAATTAGCGCCGCCTAACGCCATTCTGAAGCGCCATGCGGGCGCCGTATTTATTCAATGACGTTAGCCGGCGTTAGCCGCCGGCGCTGCCTGGTGTGCTTGAAAAAAAATGACGTACACCAGGCAGCGCCGGCGTAGGGGAATATGGAGCTTGGGCGCCAAAAAATGGGGCAAGTCAGGCTGAGGCAAATTTTTTGCCTCAACCCGATTTGCGCCATTTTTTCCGACTCCCAACCCCCATTGAAATGACTCCTGTCTTAGCAAAGACAGGAGTCATGCCCCCTTGCCCAATGGCCATGCCCAGGGGACATCTGTCCCCTGGGCATGGTCATTGGGCATAGTGGCATGTAGGGGGGCACAAATCAGGCCCCCCTATGCCACAAAAAAAAAAAAAAAAAAATACTTACCTGAACTTACCTTAATGTCCCTGGGACGGGTCCCTCCAGCCTTGGGTGTCCTCCTGGGGTGGGCAAGGGTGGCAGGGGGTGTCCCTGGGGGCATGGGAAGGCACCTCTGGGCTCCTTCCGAGCCCACAGGTCCCTTAACACCTGCCCTGACCAGGCGCTAAAAAACGGCGCAAAAGCGGCTGGACGTCATTTTTTTTTACCCGCCCACTCCCGGGCGTGAATTTTGCCCGGGAGTGTAAATATGGCGCACATGCCTCGGAGTCAATTTTTTAGACTGGAACGCCTACCTTGCATATCATTAACGCAAAGTAGGTGTCCACGTAAAAAATGACGCAAACTCTATGGACTTTGGCGCTAGACGCGTCTAACGCCAAAGTATAAATATGGAGTTAGTTTTGCGTCGGAATTGCGCCAAAAAAACGATGCAATTCCGGTGCAAACAGAGTATAAATATGCCCCTCAGTATCAGAACCCTCCTCCACTATGGAAGACTTTCTTGTTTCCTCCCTTTCAGACCAACCCTGTTATGATCTTTTAATAGATTTCTTTCCTTCCGCATCAACTTACTGCGTACATTGCTGGAAACAACTTAACATCCTGCAATGTCACTGCTCTCCATTTCTTTTGCTCCCAATCCCATCTTGCTTCTGCTAGTGACTTCTCTACCTTTCTCACTCTCCGCTCGAATTTCATTTGCTGTTGCTGTCTGGCTACCATTTCCCAAACTGCTCATGCCTCAAACTGTGCTGGTCTCGGAAGGGTCTTCGATTCACACAGCGCCATGCGCAATTGCTCAGAAATTCTCAATGCATTTTTGTGCCTTTTCTTTCTAGGTTCCAGCTGCGCTGCTCAAATAGTGATCGTAGTTAGATGTTTTTCCTAATTTCTTGTACCTAAATTGTTTTGCATAAAGTCCCACATGCTGATGCTAATCTGGGTTAGATGAGGGTTTCCTTACATGACATTGACAGATTACAGAGATAAATGGTTGACGGACTGTTTTGCTGAACTTCATGACCAGTAATGACTTATTGCCTTTGATTCTTTTATTGACCTGTCCCATAGGGTGGGTGGGAACAACTTGACCTCTAGATCCAGTATCTTTGAAGACTGACTTCCTTTCTGCAGGAAAACCTGGGTAATATTCCTGTTAGGAGAAGAGTGGACTGCCTATAGAGAGGGGAAAAGGGATTTCAAAACTGTATCTCCCAGAGGAGAGCTTGCCTTGTGGAATCAAGACCCACGCTGTATGGTGACTTAGGAGCTATGCAGTGTTCTTGGGTGCAAGCACTGCTAGAGGAGCTGCATCTGCCATGAAGGAAAATGGTGCTGGAAGTATACCCTGCAGGAGGATGCTGTCTAGGAAAGGAGAGTGTAGCTATTACAAAGAACTGCTACCATCTACAGTAGCCTCTGGCACTACAAATATGGTTGTTGCCTTTGACCTAACGAATGAAGGGAGGTTGGACTCTCATCTCTCTCTGAGGATTGCTCGGTCACTAGTCCGGCAATCATTTGCTGTGGGGTAGACACCCAAAGTAGTGACCTGGCAGATCTCTGAATAGAAGTCAGGCTGACTCCTAACATTGAGTTTCTGGATGACATAAACCTAATGGATGGGCTGAGGAGCTCGATCCTAATTTCTCAGAGGAGAGCCAAGCTAGTAGTTCAGGGATAATTCTCCACCAGGTACATACCCAGAGAACTGCACTGCATGATCTTTAGGGAAGACATAGCACATAGAACATATGTTCTAAGTCTTGGCCATAGTTCTCCTTATGTGTAAAGGCTTTATGGTGAGACTTGCTGTGCAGCTGTGGTTGTTTAGGCTATTTCTCATGCCCTTACTACAGTCAAAATAGTCTGATTGTTAATAGAAACAGTGATGGCCATATTTGTGAGGATAACAAACAGATCTTCATGGCACGCCCTGTGAAGGGCATCTCAGTTCTGCATGACGGACAAGGACATGAGTTCCCAACTACCCCGTAAGAGAGGAAATAAATAACGAAGGAAAAGGACATTCAAAAATTTTTAAAGCGGTTATCTGGTCTGAAAGGCTTTATATCAGCCATCCTTCGCCTTCTGTTATTAATAGGTCCAATAAAATGAAACATTACCTTAATCATGTAGAATTCTTCCTGCTTTCTTAGTGGAGAAGTGTGGCTCAATGGTTAGAGCAGCAGACCTTGATGCAGAAATCTGGCCTGGGACCAGGGTTCAATTCCCACCTTGGTGGATCTTGGGCTCAATTTCCTTGGACCTGATAATTCTCGCATCGGTGCCTAATCTAATTCATGGGTCCCACTCTGGGCAATAGCTTGCTTAATCTCCACAATGGCCCCAACAGCGCTGGGATGCCTGGCTTCACCTTGGAGGTTGCCCAGGAGTGGGCACCACACAGGGAAAAGCCAGGAAGGGTTCCACAGCAGTATGTGTACAGCACCTTGAGACCCTAACGGGTGAGTAGTGCGCTATACAAGTACGAAGTTTACAGTTTTAGTTTAGATAATTACGGCATACCAGCGAGATCTGTTCACACTAAGACAGCGGGTGGTTCACTTGATACTCTCTGGAGTTGTATACGCAGAATACAGCCTCAGAAGGACATGGTGGGATCCACTCGATGAATGGTGTTCTTGATTTTATCACTAGTGCATGCTGACTCACGGAATGGGCTTGTAAATGTTCGTACACCACAAACCTACATTTGGGACTTAGAAAGCAATCTGTGTTCACATTCTTTATTAAGGGCACTAGAACACTTGTGGGACCCCATGCACACTCTCAAAGCCTCTCCCCAGGGTCCATACATAGTATTCCTCTTTACAGTCCCTGTTTGGATCTGCAACGTGAGGTGTAGAGGTTACATTAAGGAAAACGAACAAAGGCGCTGACGTCCATGGAGAAATCTTCCTGTGCATCAGGGACAGTTTTTTTTTCTTCCAGAAATATATTCGCAATTTTGGGAGCTTGCTTTAAAAACGAGAAATAATGCAGAGTATGGCTAAACAAACACATTTCTTGTGCGTTTTTTCTACTTACCCGTGATAACGCATCAGAACCTTGATAAGTAAACTTACAAGGAGACACGTCTTAGGCCAATGAACCTTTTGACCACGTTTGGGGACTTCCCAGAACGAGATATCCAATTTGCATTGCAATCAATAGATCAATAACCTCAGCAATATAAACAATCCTAATCAAAAAAGCTAATCAATAACGTTAATATAGATTAATACAGCGGACGCACCATAATCTTTCAGCCATGAACAACTGCAACAAATCTAGTAAGAGTTAGGATATTTATTCCCTATTAGTTACAATCTAATATCATGTTTATTCGTCTCAACAATAGCAAGCACATCAAAACCACTATAATTTGGTAACTTGAGTAAAACTTTATTAAAACATAGATCATGAACATTAGAACAAAGCACGACATTAGCATGAGTCAACTTTAGCAGAGTATCATTAGTACATTATTCAACAAAGCAAAAATTCAGTCATTTGTCTATTTGCATCCGATATTAGTGAACTCCTTAACTAACCTCGAATTAGCATCAGCATGTTGGGCTTCATGCAAAACAATTTGGCAAACACAAATTTAGAACACATCTAACTATGGCCTCTATCAAAAGAGCAGTTGGTACCTAGAAAGAAAAGGCAAACAGACAATTACAATTTCATAAGATAGTTACCCATCCGAATGAGTCAGCAAACAGCCCTCAGTCTTCGTCCTCAGGACGAATCAGTTGATTCGCCATCAGCCAGTGCAGACAGGCAAGTCTCGGGAGGGCATAGCACAAAAGGCTTTTCCCTCATAAGGAGGAGAAGTGCATATCGGACAAGGAATAAGGCGAGGATGGTTTAAGGCATAAGACAGCTAAAGACAAAGGGACCTCATTACAACAGAGATTCCGCCCGCCGGCCCAGCGGGGATGTGGGCCGCAACATGGGAGCTGGCTCCAAATGAATATGCATAGCAGACAGTGAAAAGCCGCATGGGGCCTCGTCAGGGGGCCCTGCACTGCCCATGCCTTTTCCTGGCGGTTCAAACTGGTAGGGGGACTCTTAATCCCCTGGGAACGCTGCTAGCAGCGCTGCCCTGGCGGATTACTACCGCCGGGGCAATTGTGGCGGGAAAACACCGGCCCCGGCTGTGCGACCGTGGCGCATCCGCCGCTGTCATAATGACCCTGGAATCACCGTCAGCCTGTTGCCGGTGCTTCCGTCATTTCAGCCCTGGCGGTCCTGTACCGCCAGGGTTGAAATGACCCCCAAAGTCTCTCAGAAGGGCAAGGGATGATGAAGAATGGCGATGTATGGCTCGATAATGGCGAGGAAGAATGGACGATTTCTCTTCGGGTCACGTGTTATATCAAACTGTCGAACAAGTCTCTAATTTCCCATTGGGCAATATTTGGTGCATCGTTATCTCTGTCCAATAATTTCTCCACACCCCTTAATAGAATTTTCACCTAAAACAGTTCTCATGTAGTTGATTGGCTCCTGTGATTGACGTCTCCAACGGGTGGAATGTAAGGTAAGAAAAGTTACACTTGTCACTCCAGTCAGTAGTTCTATTGTCTTCTCCTAGTCTAGGCGACCTTGCACCTGTTGTGAATTATACTGTTGCATTCGGCAAGAAAGTCTCCTTGAGCAAGTCGGGTCCCATGAGAAAGAATTGACTACAGCTACACACATATCTCTAGCTTCTGGAAAAGTACAGCTTTGTGTCCTTCAGGAAGCAGCAAATTGCACTTTAGAAAACACAGTTAATATGAGACCAGGCAGCTAGGCCCAGACCCTTGCTAACTAAGGCCTAGTGATTAATTTAGCAAAACCCTAATACATAACTCTTAATGCTAACACAAAGTCATACATTAGTACATCGTTAATTCATTATTAGTCAGTTTCATTAGTCATCGTATACATTGGTGGCCACTCCCCGTGGGCACATTTCAAACGCGTACATTATTTCTACTTTTTCTATGCGGCTTCATTATACATTATATTGCAAGCTTTTCATGTTAATATTAACCTTAAAACTCACACTCCAACAGTCCCTCCTCAGATGACTCTTGTCATCACACAAACCCTTTCTTTTACAATTTTTCATCTTAGAATTCTCTCATCTCAATTTCTTCCCTCAACTTTGCCCCTTCTAGCTTTGCTCTGAACATTTTTTCCCTTTTCCTTTCTTCCCTCCTCTTAGTATTTTTCACTATTTTTGATTTAATTCTTTTACTAATTTTGCATGACAGCCATAATCCAAATAAGCACGCTAAAACAATCAATATTCCCTGTATTATTTTTGCCAATATCCCATGCCAAATATTACTAAACCAACTTCCCACTTTAGCAAGTCCCTTTCCAACCTTTTCCCAAACTCCAGGTTCTTTCAGCTCCTTCAAATCTGTACTATCTCTTGTTAGGTTAGTAAGCATACTTCTAATCTCATTACTATTATCAGGTATGTAAGCACAACAATGATGCTCATTAAGCATTTTACTAACTCTGCCATTTTTCGCTAAAAGAATTTCTAAAGCAAGCCTGTTTTGAAGAGTCATAGCTCTCTCCGCAGCAAGTTCAGTATCCATCAGGAGTATAGCCCCTGTGAAATTTGTCAGCATGTTATCCACAATAGTAGACAACTTTGGAATCTTTATGGAGTTCAAGATAACTCCCACTGAAGGAATTATTGCCCCAAATATGTCTCCTACTACACCAGCAGCAGTCTCTTTCCTTTGTCTAGTACAATGTAATTCAGACAATTTAGGAAACTTTTTAAAGGCCTCTAATTGATATATTTTTGGGAAAACTATCCCCAAATAACATGTCCCATACCATCCCTTTGGAAGACGATAATAAGCAATAAGTCCACAAATATAATAGATCCCAGGGATTGCTGGATCCTGTCCATTTAACATGAACGTCCATTTACTCTGAAACAAAAACACATGCTTACATTCACTCGTTCCCACAAACACATTATCATAATATGACTTTGGTTGCGTTATGCAAAGCTTACCTACGTGTAGTGCATCTAAAGCTAATTTCCCTTGTTCCCTAACCGCACTATAACTCTCACTATTAATAAAAGCTCACTGCTGCAATCCTTTCTCCAATTTCCCCTTCAATGCCCTGCTTCTATCTTCTGTGTGATCTAGAAAGCTTTTCTCTACAGGTGTGAGCACGCATGTCAGATTACTGCGATGCGCGTAAGATGTACTAATTGTTAATGTTGCTTCAAAGAACCCCTTAACTAATTTTATGCTATAGTATTTAGCCACACTATTTAAATCCTCTATGACAGGCACATAAGAAAACACAAGATCGAGATTTGAATAAAAGTACTGAACCTCTTCCTTGTTATAGAATCGCATTAGTAACAGACTACAGCTTATCACATATGTTAGAGGCAAACTATGATAGGTAACTCCCTCTTGCACTGAAACAGGAATCTGTGTACACACATAACAATCTTTCGCATCCATAGTGTCAACGTATTCCCTCAGCAAGCGATAGAAAACATTAGTTGATAGTTCCCCTTTTACGTTAGTTCCCTCATGCAAATATCTTGTGTCCTGCTCAAACCTCTCCCAAGCTCTTAGTGTAGCGGCAGTTTCATGAATTGTAGCATTGTTACTTTCTCTCTTATCCACCAATGGCATTCCCACAATCAGAACTATGATGAATATCACACATACAACACCTAAACCAACACCCAAACATTTACAACGCCTAATTCCCCTATTATCATTTCTAGCGTTAGCCATGATCTGTAAAGAATCAGAAAGCAAAGTATTATTAGTTCAAACAACAACCCACACAGGATGGTTAAAGCTTTTTTTTTTCTTCAGCAAGTTAAAGGAAGCAGAAGTCTTTCTTCAGCAATTATTTACAGCTTTTACATTCGCTCACAGGATCTTTGTCAATTCAGGTTAGCAGCTTGTCAAAACCAGTTTTCAAAAGTCAATTCAGGTTAACAGTGTCACATCCGGTAATTTATCAGTCTCTTTTATCAGTTTTTTTTAACTAAATTTTTCACATCAACACAGTCTCTGTCTCTAGCCAGACTCAGGTACCAAAGTACTGGCCTGGGACTTCTCGATCAAAACAGAATGCACAGAACTCTTGTTGCCACTCGGCTGATGTTACATATGCCCATTCAGGACCTGCGTACCTTCTGTTTGCCACTCTCTTTCTTTTCAACTTGCAATCACCCTGCTACTCTCCTTCACTCAGATCTTCTCTTCTCGTTGTATATATCTCCTCTTCTATTGCATCTTCGACAACCACCTTTCCCTTAGTCACTTGCATTTGGGGCCACTTATCTCCTTTCAGTGTCTCTCTGGTCCTTGATCTTCCTTGTGGCAGCTCGTTGCCCTCCTCTGACTCTATGGTGTTTTCTCTTGATGGACCAGCAATTTGCTCAGGAGGAGTCTGAACACTCCGATTCTCTTCCGCCTCAACTCCTTCGCCTTCTGGGCTGTCAGGGGCTCAAATTCTTGTCCGTATCTATCTGCTTCTGAGAGAACCTCCTTCTGACTCGGTCCTCCTGGCGCCTCAGTTGAGATAGGCTCACCGTCACCCCTCTGGGTCTCTTCTCCTTTGTCCCTTATTGGAGTGACCAAGCCATCCTCAACAGGCTCTCCTTCTGTCTCAGTTCCCCTTTGATTACTCTCCGGCCCTGAGACTTCCTTTTCTGTTGCCGTTACTTTCGACAATTCAATTTCCTCCTCAGTTGGACACGTCACCTTTTTCGTGTGACTGGCATGTATCCAGTTTGGAATTCCCGCGCACTTCACAGCAGTAGTAGTCATTAGTATTACTTGATATGGCCCCTTCCAACGTGGCTCTAAACACAACTTCCTCACGTGTTTCTTGATGACAACCCAGTCACCAGCTTTCAGGTTGTGACCTGGATCATTTATTGGTGGCAGTGTGGTAGCTTCCACCTGGTGAGAGAAAGAGCGGACCACATCAGCCAGACCCTTGCAGTAGTCCAACACCATATCATCAGTGATATTCACAAGAGCATTTGCAGGCACTGCGGGCAGTCTCATAGCTCGGCCCATGAGAATTTCATGAGGAGACAGTCCTGTTTACTTGTTGGTCGTGTTTCTCATTGACACTAGCACCAAAGGCAATGCATCAGGCCACTTCAAATTTGTAGCTGCACACATTTTTGCCATTCTCGATTTCAGGGTACCATTCATCTGCTCCACTAATCCTGATGCTTCAGGACAGTAAGCACAATGCAACTTCTGTTCAATGTTCAAAGCTGCACACAATAGCTTAACCACCTCGTTGTTGAAGTGACATCCCCTATCTGATTCTAAAGAGATCGTAAACCTGAAACGTGGAATCAATTCCCTAAGCAGCAGCTTCGCTACTGTGAGACTGTCATTTCTGCATGTAGGGTAAGCTTCGATCCAGTGACTCAAGATACACACAATCACCAGCACATATCTCAATCCTTCACACACAGGCATCGCAATAAAATCCAATTGCATTCTGCTAAATGGACCTCCTGCTCTCCCAGTGTGGCTCAAATTCACCACTGTCCCTTTTCGCGCATTCATCTGCTGACAGATGATACACCTGTGACAGATCACTTCTGTGGCTTGTCTGAATTTCGGGTTAAACCAATCAAATTGGAACAACCTGATCATGGCATCTCTTCCAATATGTGCTTGCCCATGGTAAAACCTTGCAAACTGTGACAGAAGACTGTTTGGCAGAACCATTTTCCCTTCATCTGAAACCCACAAATCATCTGGTCTTTGTACACATTGCATCCTAACTCAAGAGCGTTTCTCATCCTTGCTGGCACGTCCCTGCAACAATTTCAATTCCTCCAACGTGCCAACCACCTTAATGCGTAACCTGCGCATGTCTTATTTTCTGTTTCAGGTAACAATTCCCACTGATCATTGAACGATATGCAGTTCAATGCACAAAACCTTGCGACTTGATCTGCATATCCATTTGCCATTGAAACAAAGTCTTGTGATTTCAAATGAGTTCTGCATTTTACCACAGCAATTTCATGAGGTAACTGAATCGCGTGCAACAATTCCTTAATTCTTTCACCATTTTTCACTGGAGAACCAGAAGAGGTCAGAAAACCCCTCTGTGACCATAGCTGGCCAAAATCATTAACAATTCCAAATCCGTATCTGCTATCAGTATAAATAGTTTCTCTCAGTTCGGCAGCAGCATGACAAGCTCTAGTAAGAGCAACCAATTCTGCCACTTGAGCAGAATATACTCTTTCAAGCCAAGATGCTTCCAGGATACCAGTGATCGTACACACAGCGTATCCAGCTCTCAGCACTCCTACTGAGTCTCTCAAACATGAGCCATCAACAAAGATCATTTTGTCATTTTCTTCCAATTGGGTATCTTTAATATCAGGCTTCGGTTTGGTGCACATTTCTGTTACCTCAAGACAATCATGTTCTACATCATCAGCATCCTCAACTTCTGTATTTTCATTTGGAAGCAAAGTTGCCGGGTTCAGCACTGTACATCTTTTCAACGTTACATTTGGTGACCCCAATATGATTGTTTCATATTTCGTCAGTCTTGCATTTGTCATGTGCTGCGTTTTGGTACGAGTTAAAAAGATCTCAAATGAGTGTGGGACCATAACTGTTAAAGGATGTCCCATCACTATGCCTTCACATTGTGCGAGGCTTTGACCAACTGCTGCTACTGTACGCAGACAACCTGGAAAGGCTGCTGCAACTGGGTTCAAAGTAGCTGAAAAATATGCTACTGGTCGGTTTACACCTCCATGGACCTGTGACAGGACAGACAAAGAACATGCATCACGTTCATGACAAAACTGGACAAAAGGCTTCGTGTAATCAGGCATACCTAAAGATGGAGCCCTACACATACACTCTCTCAGCTCAGTAAATGCCTTCATTTCTTTCTCTGTCTGTGTTAGGACATCCTTAACCATCAGTCTCACTAATGGCTTGGAGATGACTGAGAAATTCGGGATCCACTGGCAACAGTATCCCACCATACCCAAGAACATCCTGACATCTCTCCGCATTGTTGGGGGGTTCAACTTCCTCGACTCTTTCTCAATTAGATGACCTAAGTATTTCACCTCTTTCTGACAATACTGCAGCTTCTTTGGGGACACTTTATGCCCGTTCTTCCACAAGTGGTTCAGTAAGACGATCGAATCATACTTGCAGTCATCTCTCGTTATGGATGCAATCAACAAATCGTCAATCTACTGCACTAGAGTCGATTGAAAAGGTAATTCCAATGACTCCAAATCCTTCTTCAGTATCTGATTGAAGATGGAAGGTGATTCTGAAAACCCTTGGGGAATTTGACACCAACTGTAGACCTTGTCCAAGAATTTGAAACTAAAAAGAAATTGGCTGTCCTCATGAAGAGGCACAGAAAAGAACGGTTGGGACAAATCTGCTACTGTGACTCATTCTGCATCGCATGGAACCTGGAACATGATCACAGCTGGATTTGGCACTACTGGGCAACATTTCACCACTGTGTCATTAATCTTACTCAAGTCTTGGACAATTCAAACTTTCCCACAAAACTTTCTCAGTCCCATTATTGGTGAGTTACATGGACTGCTCATCACTTATTTCAAGACTCCCTGCTTCACAAAGTCCGCAATTAACTGCGCTACCTATGTAAGGACATCTTGCGCCATGTGGTACTGCGGTACCTGGGGGAACACAACGTTCGGCTTCACACTAACTTTAAGTGGTTCTACACCCTTTATCAGACCCACTTCTTTTCCTGTCAAGTCCCACACTTTCTCTCTGACTGTCCCCTGCAAATCTGCTGACAGATCAGTCACTGTGAACATTGGGAAGAAGTTATCAGAGGATACTCCTCATCTGTCGTTTCTGTTTCAGGCTCTGAAATCTGTCTGTCACCCCCTTCATCATCACTGTTTGTCTGCACCTCAATCCCCTCATTGGAACAGGTGATAGAACATCTTGTCTTGCACAGTAAGTATCTTCCCAGTAGGGACACGGGACTCGAATCGCAAACTACAAACCTGTGCAATCCCTGAAAGGTACCAATCTCAACCTGAACCGGATCTGTGATCGGGTTAGTCAAAAGCTGATTTGCCACTCCTACTACCTTGACTGTACGTCCCAAAAGAAGCAGCTTCGGAACCTCTGCACTTCTGACTGTAGAGCGTGTAGCTTCTGTGTCAACCAAGAATGAGACTTTGTGACCCATTACTTTTCCTTGCACATAGGGCCCTCTCTGATCTACTTCTAGGGACGCTGTAAGCCTGCACTCCTCCCTATCTGAACTCTCATCCTACCATTCATCATTTATTCCATTCTTACCACGCAATGGGAACTGTTGTACTGTGTTATTTTGACTCATTCCTTGACTTGTGACCTGTTGAGGAAGCATCACCTGTTGGTGTCCCATTGGTGCTAAGGGCAACTGCATTTGCTGTCTAGGTACCAGAGGAACCTGCTGGTGCATTTGCTGCATCTGTACCAGTTGTACACGTGGCATCTGCACTTGTTGCATGGGTTGAAGACCTTGCATCTGAACCATGTTGTTCTGAAAATTCGGATTAGGACCTCTCATCCTTGGTCCTTTAATATTTTGGAATGCATTGACATCATTGCTTTGTTGAACAACAACCTCCTGCACCATCATCGGGCACTCCCGCTTCCAGTGTCCGACGCCCCCACAAGCATGACAAGGTAACACCTTCTTCATCCCCTGCACATAATTTTGAACCACTACGGTATTCAAATCTGGACCATGGTTCACACAACCTCCTCGACCTCTGCCTCTCACTTGCGCCTGAAACATCCTGTTTCCTTGCGGCTGTTGCACCATCTTCTGTAAACCATTTCCCTGCATCCCTGCTTGTGCTGCCTTAATTTGCATTACCATCACCTTCTCCTTTAACTTTCTCTGCTTCAACTCAGTTTTGTCACTGCAGTATTTTGCATACTGCAACACCTCTTCAATTGGCTTCGCTTGCCAACAGATCAAATGATTCTTAATCATCTGGCTAATCTCAGGTCTCAATCCTTCAACAAACCTGAACACAAGGTGATTCATGTCCTTCGCCTCTATGACCTCTGTACCACTGTAGTGCTTGAACTCTTTCAACAACCTCTCATAGTAGGCATGTATCGACTCTTTGGCCTCCTGCGCCATCCGATCAATCTTTTGCCAATCAATATTTTGCGGCGACACCTTCTGCTTCAAGAACTCAATCACCTTACAGTAGTACCTCATCACCTAAGGAGATGGTGCTCCTGTGACTCTATCCCTCGCTGGTTCCGCGGTTGGCCAATCCACACTTCTCTTGCACTCAAGCCACAAATCAGCTGGAACTATAATCTCAAAAAGAGTATTCAGGTCTTCCCAAAGACACTTCGCAAGCTTCACAAACCTATCTGTCTGCTGATACCACTCTATTGGCTTCTCCCTCAACCTGGGGAAATCATTTGTGAATGACAGAATGTCACCTCTGGACCATGGTACATGGACAAGAACCCCTCCTGCCGTCTCTCTCATTGGTGACATCTTTATTGAACCGGTCTCCGGCACTGGTTTCGCCTGCTGCTGCTCCGAGCAGTCACTTTTCCTTTTATCTCTTTTCTTTGCCCATCTTCCTTCCCACTTCTCTAAGGCTTCCCAAACGTGTGCACTCTGCAGTATTCCTTTAAGATGTGCCTTCATCCCAGTAGACCTCATGTGATCGAAATCCTTAGGTTCAAAATCTAACCTGTAACTCCTCTTCAGATGTTTAGTATTGTCTAAGTCTATGCCGTATTTATCTGCCAGGTTTGCCAACTTCTGGTGCACCTTGCTCACTTCTTTAGTTATCTTTGGGCACAGATACCTCAACTCTGCTTCAGTATATGACTCTAGCCTGATTGTCATAGGGTATCTGGAGGAACCCCAATCGGACTGAAGTCTAATAAAGACCTAGATCTCTCTATTGTCTATTCCACTGGTGTCATTCCTTGAGAGCTCCCTCCGAACCCTCCTCTTGTCATTTCTTGGGTCATTATTCCCTGATCACATACACTAGGCTCGGCTTGTGCATACAACGGTACTGGCGGACCAACTGTAATAGGTAAGGATATGGCGACTGGCGACTGCTTGCTTTCCAAAACTTGTGGAGCATTAGCTCCCATATTCTGATTCATTACCGGTGCTGTGGCTGACTGCGGTCCTGTGACTGAGGTATAATTTGGGACCATCTGTTGCTGTGCCTGAGGCAGTAAAAGTGGAGTTGGCTTAGTCTGTATTAACTTTGGTCTTGTATATGCCGGATCTCACGGCACCATCAAATTCGTAGTAGTCTCTAGTACTGGGACATCAGGATAGAGCCTCTGAACCTGTGATGGCTGTAGCTGTGTCTCTATCTCTGGAGCAGTAGACACACTGACACTATTCTGTATTGGAACTGGTGTTGCAACAGTATTTACCTGTACAGTGTTTATTGTCCCCTGATTCTGCATCAAATTTACAGGACCTGCACTAGTACTTGGTCTAATATCATCTAGGGCATAAGGTGGTGGTCGATCATGTAGTAACTGATTAAGGAACTCATCATCATCTGAGTCATCTGCCTCTGCCCAAGACTTCTTAGTCTCCTTTTCTTTGCTAGATCCATCTTACAAGTGGCTTTCCCTCCTTGGGTTCCGCCTTTTTGAGTTATTGCTGAAAATATCCTAACTCCCTCTACTATTTCTCTTCTCCAAACCCTCTGTGCGCTATCCCACCTAGCTTCTGCTAATGTCTTTTCTGCTTTCCTCATTCTCCTCTCAAACTTCTGTTGCTGTTGTCGTATTGCCATCAGTTCCAAAATTGCTAATGCCTCAAACTGTGCTGGCATCGGAGGTGGCTTTAATTCCCAGAACTCTCTTCGCCCACCTTCTCAACCAATTGCCTCTCATGGACAGCTGCCAATCCGTGCGTGACCCTTCTCACTAACCGACCTATCCCAGCGCAGCTCCAATGACGTCACACTCACACACTCTGCGGCTAACAAAGTCTTGCGGCTTGTCTTCCTCACTCTCGATTCACACAAAAACTGCTGCAATATATTGCAAGCACTAACAAAACTCAAATTTGCAGGTTTACTACAGGGAAGGGTAACACAATCGCTTCAGAACTTTACAGAGATTTTGCTTAGCCTCGGCCGCTACTCTCTCCTTCTCAGATCCCGCAATCGCAAGCAGAATTTGACCCGCAAATTCTACTCTCGACTTGTCAATGGGATGTCCTAGTGCACTTTAGAACTCATCAAATCTCCATCAAAGTTTTCATTCACTCACCTTGACTCAAACTCGACTCGTTAACCACGCCCGATTGACCTATTAAACCGTGCAAATTACAACATAAACCGTCAGTATACTCCTGAGTCTTAGACCACGCAAGGTCCGTACATCACCCACAACCACGTGGACAATTTTGAGCACAAAGCGCCACACTCACATGAAGTTCGCCGACTTTGCCTACTCTCATACTGCGGAGTAGCCCACTCCTACTGAAACATTACCTGGCTTAAGATTCTCACAAACCTCATAATTCACCTGCGGTATGCATAAGCTGTGCAAGTGCAAACCCTACGTCACTCACACTATCATTAGAACGCCGAGAACATACCCAACTCACTTCAGCAAGCTCCGAGATTCCGGGAAAGTCATTTGGGACTTAGGGGCACATCATCTCTCCAATTTGCATTATTTAAAAAACAATTTTCAAACAGTGGTCCCTAGTCCTAGGGCCCCAAAGTGCCCAAACCATCCTCTGCTACCAGAACTGATAACATGTCAGAACCTTGATAAGTAAACTTACAAGGAGACACGTCTTAGGCCAATGAACCTTTTGACCGCGTTTGGGGACTTCCCAGAACGAGATATCCAATTTGCATTCCAATCAATAGATCAATAACTTCATCAATATTCACGATACTAATCAACAAAGCTAATCAGTAACGTTAATATAGATTAATACAGCGGACGCACCATAATCTTTCAGCCATGAATAACCACAACAAATCTGGTAAGAGTTAGGATATTTAGGGCCATATTTATACTTTTTGACGCACAACTGCGCCAACGCAGTTGTGCGTCAAAAATGTTAACGCCATTCCAAAGCGCCATGCGGGCGCCTTATTTATGGAATGACGTTAGCCGGCGGAGCTGACTGGTGTGCGTCAAAAAAATGACCCAAACCAGGCAGCGGCGGCGTAGGGGAAAATGGAGCTTGGGCGTCAAAAAATGGGGCAAGTCAGTCTGAGGCAAAAAATCTGCCTCAACCCGATTAGCGCCATTTTTTTTTACTCCCACCCTCCATTGCTAAGACAGGAGTCATGCCCCCTTACCAATGGCCATGCCCAGGGGACTTCTGTCCCCTGGGCATGGTCATTGGGCATAGTGGCATGTAGGGGGGCACAAATCAGGCCCCCCTATACCACAATAAACATTTTAAAAAAATACTTACCTGAACTTCCCTTCAATTCCCTGAGATGGTTCCCTCCATCCTTGGGCGTCCTCCTGGGGTGGGCAAGGGTGGCAGGGGGTGTCCCTGGGGGCATGGGAGGGCAGGGCAGGCGTTAAGAAATGACGCAAAAGCGGCTGGACGTCATTTTTTTTTACCCGCCCACTCCCGTGCGCCATTTTTGCACGGGAGTTTAAATAAGGCGCACATGCCTTGGAGTCATTTTTTAGACGGGAACGCCTACCTTGCATATCATTAACGCAAGGTAGGTGTCCACGCTAAAAAATGACGCAAACTCCAAGATCTTTGGAGCTAGACGGGTCTAACGCCAAAGTATAAATATGGAGTTAGCTTTGCGTTGGATTTGCGTAAAAAAAAACGACGCAATTCCGGCGCAAACAGAGTATAAACATGCCCCTTATTCCCTATTAGTTACAATCTAATATCATATTTATTTGTCTCAACAATAGCAAGCACATCAAAACCACTATAATTTGGTAACTCGAGCAAAACTTTATCAAAGCATAGATCATGAACATTAGAACAAAGCACAACATTAGCATGAGTCAACTTTAGCAGAGAATCATTAGTACATTATTCAACAAAGCAAAAACTAAGTCATTTGTCTATTTGCATCCGATATTAGTGAACTCCTTAACTAATCTCGATTTAGCATCAGCATGTTGGGCTTCATGCAAAACAATCTGGCAAACATAAATTTAGAACACATCTAACTATGGCCTCTATCAAAAGAGCAGTTGGTACCTAGAAAGACAAGGCAAACAGACAATTACAATTTCATCAGATAGTTACCCATCCGAATGAGTCAGCAAACAGCGTATCATCCGTGATATTCACAAGAGCATTTGCAGGCACTCGCAGTCGATTCGCCATCAGCCAGTGCAGACAGGCAAGTCTCAGGAGGACATTGCAAGAAAGGCTCTTCCCTCATAAGGAGGAGAAGTGCATATTGACAAGGAATAAGGCAAGGATGGTTTAAGGCATAAGACAGCTAAAGACAAAGGCGGTCATTCTGACGGCGGCGGTCGGCGTTCACCGCCCGCCAAGCGGTTCCCGCGAAAGACCGCACCGCGGTCCAAAGACCGCGGCGGCCATTCCGGCTTTCCCGCTGGGCCGGCGGGTGACCACCAGAAGACCGCCGACCGGCCCAGCGGGACAGCCCCTTCAACAATGAAGCCGGCTCGGAATGGAGCCGGCGGAGTTGAAGGGGTGCGACGGGTGCAGTGGCACTCGTCGCGATTTTCACTGTCTGCTAAGCAGACAGTGAAAATCTTTGTGGGGCCCTGTTAGGGGGCCCCTGCACTGCCCATGCCAGTGGCATGGGCAGTGCAGGGGCCCCCAGGGGCCCCACGGCACCCGTTCCCGCCATCCTGGTTCTGGCGGTGGACACCGCCAGAAGCAGGCTGGCGGGAAGGGGGTCGGAATCCCCATGGCGGTGCTGCAAGCAGCGCCGCCATGGCGGGTTCCCTGGGCCAGCGGGAAACCGCCGGGCAACCGCCGGCTCCCCTTTTCCGACCGTGGCTTTACCGCCGCGATCAGAATCGCCCAGGAAGCACCGCCAGCCTGTTGGTGGTGCTTCCGCTGCACTCCGCCATGGCGGTCATGGACCGCCAAGGTCAGAATGACCCCCAAAGTCTCTCAGAAGGGCAAGGGATGATGAAGAATGGCGAAATATGGCTCGATAATAGCGAGGAAGAATGGCTGATTTCTCTTCGGATCACGTTATTATATCAAACTGTCGAACAAGTCTCTAATTTCCCATTGGGCAATATTTGGTGCGTCTTCTCCTAGTCCAAGCCACCTTGCACCTGGTCGAATTACACTGTTGCATTTGGCAAGAATGTCTCCTTGAGCAAGTCAGTCCCATTAGAAATAATTTACTACAGTTACACACATATCTCTAGCTTCTGGAAAAGTACAGCTTCGTGTCCTTCAGGAAGCAGCACATTGCACATTAGAAAACACATTTAATATGAGACCAGGCAGCTAGGCCCAGACCCTTCCTAACTAAGGCCTAGTGATTAATTTAGCAAAACCCTAACACATAACTCTTTATGCTAATACTAAGTCATACATTAGTACATCATTAATTCATTATTAGTCAGTTTCCACAGTCATTGTATACATTGGTGGCCACTCCCCGTGGGCACCTTTCTAACACGTACATTATTTCTACTTTAACACATTTTCTATGCGACTTCATTATACATTATATGGCAAGCTTTTCATGTTAATATTAACCTTAAAAGTCACACTCCAACACCCGTCAGTACATCCAAATTAGCAGTGAATGCGGTGCGGATCTCTAAATATGGCAGACTATCCATGACCAAGGAAGAAGTCAGGGCATTCGGTCACCTTCCAGGCTAGTGGGCAGCACACCAAAAGATAAATGAGCATAACAGGGCAGCTGCCTGCATGACTTATTTTTGACAATAGACATCTAGTGGTCTTTGACTCTACTTCGAAGAGGAAACCTCTATCATCTCTTGCTATTGGCTGTCCAGTGTATCAGTTCTTCTCTTACAGAGTGCTTTCTTTGCAATGCTTGGGGATTATTTAACCTCTCAAAAGAGCACTGAATTATCACACTTGACATTTTTTATTTCATATATACATTGTTCGTAGAACGCAGCTGTTTTTCTCTTTTGTTATTTTTGACTGCAGCAGGCTTTAATTTACTGTTTATTTCGAACTCAAAATACAATCAAGGCCTATTAGCTTTGTCAAGGTCAAGGCTTGTTATTTCTGTGAAAACGGATCTTCATTTTTGACTAAAATAAGAAATCTGGTGCAAAAGAGTATTTCTGCTAATACTAAAAAAACATTTCTGAAGTCGTCATGCTATCTAATTAAAGGTGGGCTTAAAATGTAGCAATTTGAGTACCCCACGAATTCATTAGCTAAATAAGTACATTACCTGAAAGAAATTGTGAGTCAGGCAAAATCACCGGCTTCGTTACGTGTCCTCTGCTTTAAGACACTGTACCGTATTCTCGTCACATGCACGAGGCTCTTGAGAGAAACATGTAGTCCTGAGATTGGAAATAAAATAGCCCTGCGGTCTCCGTGGATGAGTGACATGAATTAAAATGAGCCGTGTCTTATTTAATTACATAGTACGTGAACCTTACACTCAGGGTTTAGCTGTCTCATTTCTCATTGCTATTTTATATTTCGACTATAGATGGATTTTCCATCAAGTGAATTTTATCACGGAGTTCTACACGCAAATATGTTACAATAGAAGATATTACATCAAAAGAAAGTGCCATTCACATTGGCTTTGACAACCACACCTACCTCGTTCAATATGTATATATATGTATTTTTATATGTTGAAAGGGTTCTAGAGCAAATGCTTTGGTCCCGATTCACAAAAATAAACCTATGACGTGCGTGAATGTCCGAATCATCCCAATTCGGATTCAAAGCTATCCGTGCATAACAAATTTGAATTAGTCGTATGATACATTTCAATTAGTCTCATTAGTATTCTAATACGTAAGTATGGGCATCCTGGTGCTAAGGTACTGGCTGCACGAAAGAGAGGGACCTGCAACTTTACACCCAAAATTTTGAAATTTAAATTGTGGGTGTGCAGTTATATGCGTAGAACAGTGATTGTAATGTTATCATGTGAAGAATTTTGTCCCAGACCTGCGCCCCAGGGTGAACATAAAAAATGAGTTTGCAAGAGGTGGCCCCTCTGCCTTGGCAGAGGAGCATCTCCCCACTGCTGAAAGCAGAAAAATAGTGATAACAAAAGTATTTTATCATCACTTTATTTTACGTGTAGTTAGGCCAGGGTGGGGCCACCATCCTCAGTGTCAGCAGGTGGAGGAGGAGTGGTATGTGCACATCTAAGTGCACATGTCAGTTTGGTCTGCAGTCTGAGGCCTACCAGACAGATATCTGCACTTAGAACTCTTCTCCCGGCTGTGTTAAACATCCTGGTGCAGACCAAGCTCAGTTTCTCACTCCCTCTCTGAGCGGCATTTCAGCCAAGTCAGGTCAATCCCTGTGCCTCTCTCATGCTGGGTAACAGCATGAGAGAAGCATTGGGATGGGAGGGGATGGGAAGAAGATGAGAAGAACCAAGGCGGCCGGTGTGGTCGAACACTGAGGCGACAGGTATGTTTTTTTTCTTCATTATTGACCCCTCCCTCATTCCGAGCGCTGTCCCCCACCCATTGCTCCTCCCCCTTCCTGACAGCAGCCACTACCGGAGTTTGCACAGTGTTTTGTGTGTGCAACTGGTAAACATAACCTTGGGGTAAGTAAATATACATAATTTAGCATGACACGTGGTGGGAAAATGTAATTCCCAATGCACCTGAGCAAAATCAGACAATCTATACAAGTAGGTACACAAGGAAATAACACATTAACAGATAGATATAACAAAGTCTTTCCCGCTTTCTTTCCATCAGCATTTTGTTCCGGGTGCAACAGCAGATGATGGAGGCTATAATACTGAAGCATAAGAGAAACTGCACTTAGGAGTAGGCTCACATAGGGATGTATGATGGAAAAACTCATGCGCCAACCACGCTTGTCTGAACAACGCGGTCGGAACAACAACGTGTTGTTTCCACGAATGCCTTTACCACGCATGCCTTTCCAATGATTTTTCATAGTAAAGGCATGTTTGGAACGGTATACGTGGTTTTTGTATGCCATCCCCCCACCCACCCTAATAATACAACTTCCCCAACCCCCCACCTGCCCTAAAAATAAAACTACCCCAACCCCCCCACACTCCCCTAAAAACCACCCCAATACTCTCCACCCACCCTGAGCCCTAAAACCTAGCCTGACCCCCACCCGCCCTAAAACAACTGACCGCCACCCCAAATATAAAACTACCCCGCCCCTGAAAATAAAATTACCCTGATCCCCCTACCCGTCCTAAAATAAAACTACCCTGACCACACCCTCAAAATAAAACTACCCCAAACCCTCACCTACCCCAAAAATAAAACTATCACGACCCCCACCCACCCCTAAAAACTACCCCTATACCCCCAACCCACCATGAGTCTTAAAACCTGCCCCAATCCCCCACCCGCCCTAAAAACAACCGACCACACCCCAAAAATAAAACTACCCCTAAAAACAAAATTACACCGACCCCCCACCCCCACCCCTAAAAACCCACCCTAAAAACAAAATTACCCTGTCTCCCAACATCGCCCTAAAAACCATACTAGTCCGACCCCCTCATCCTGCCCTTAAATAAATAAAAAAATAACCCAACCACCCCACCCCTAAAAACTGCCCCAACCCTCACCCAGGCACACTTACCTGACAGCGTCCCACCCCAACCCCCCACCCGCCCTAAATACAAAATTACGCCAACCCCCACCCCGCTCCTAAAAACCCATGCCCCCACCCCGCCCCTAAAAACAACATTACCCCAACCCCCTAACCTCGCCCCTAAAATCCCACTCTACCACCTGCCCTAAATACAAAATTACCACAAACACCCCACCCCATCCCACCCTTAAAAGCAAAATTACCCCCACCCCTACCCCAGCAGCACTACTACTCCTTAGCCCCACTTACCTGACCGCATCCTCTCCTGGTGCTGACTCCCTTTTTCTCTGCCTTAACCATGCATGTGCGTTTTTCAGCACATGCATGGTTAAGGATGAGAAAAAGGTAGTCATTGTTACTGCAAGCGTGGTTCCGCTTGCGTTAAAAACAACCTTGTGGTTCTGGCGTCGTTGTTGAGGATGTTTACCCTCACATTTTGGCTTCCTATATGGCACAGCACTGTGTGGAACTCTTCACTCTGCTGCTACACAACAAAATAGAAGCAGACAAGCAGCCCATGTGGCAGAATCTCCTTGACACGGTTAATGGCTTAGAGATGGAGAGGCGCTCCTTGGGGGAGCTTAATGGGTGGATGAGAAGAGGAGTGTGTAGATATACACTAAGAAAAAGTGACTGATGCAGTGCCTTGTAGGAGGGCTAGATCAACTTCTTTGATTCACTCCCACATTGTAGTGTGTGGTAAACAACCTGCACACCAACACCTCCACGGGTTGTTCATACAGACTACAGTCAAAAGGCCATGCAAGAGCTATTACAATAATGTTTAAGCCCTAAATATGCCTGGCTGTATCTGCAGGCAAAGCATAAATGCCCTAACAAGCCCTGATTGTTGGGTTTTATATAAATGGCATGGCTAGGGTGAAGGCTATGTAAGACCTACTTCAATGTAACAGGTGTCTATCCTGTGTAGTCTTCATTGACATCTCTGGTTGTATTGCCAATCCAGGTGGTTGTGGCAAGTAAAGGGAAATGTTGCATGGCAGGATCAGAAAAATGAGAGCAATATTAGTGCATGTCTTATTCACATGAGGTGCTGTTAAAAATTATGATGTCCACATGGGGGTTAGGAGATAGTGAAGCGGATTACTGAATAGTTGCCAACTACCCAGCTCTGCTAGAGAGTTCAGCTGTTTAGCCTGTGCCAGTGGCATCAGCACAGCACCCGCTTGTTATTGGAAGCAAAGTGTGTTGCCAGACTAGAACTGCAAAATGAGGTGCACATTGGTTTATGCCCTGATAGCATCTAATGCAATTATGATGGAGGCATAGATGACACATGACTCACAAGATTAGTCAGGTTTAAGACTGGTTAGCAAGACCCCCTAAGCCATTGTATGTGGCACAGAACTTGGTTTTGTGGTCAGGAAATGCACACCATCTACACTCTATTTTTCCAGGGCATAACTACGGCCAACTCACCAGGCT
Organism: Pleurodeles waltl; assembly: GCF_031143425.1. NCBI lineage: Eukaryota > Metazoa > Chordata > Amphibia > Caudata > Salamandridae > Pleurodeles > Pleurodeles waltl. The sequence goes on along the minus strand of NC_090443.1, from coordinate 799,939,352 downwards.
GAGGAGTTGCAATAGTTGTGGCAATGAAAGATTATATTCCCAGACCTTGCCTTTTTACCTCCTGCTTGCACTGGAAGTGTGGCCAACTCACCTTAAGTGCTTAGATTGTCAATCAGTCCCTAGAAACCGGCTCCTTGCTCCATCATTTTGGGACATTAATGAATGTTCAGCCTATGTATATGAGGTAGGATCATTGGTGCTATGCATGACTGTGGCATCCCAGAAATCCATTTTGATTTCCTATGCATAAATGGTTCTTGAGAAAGAGGTTGGAGAGAACAAGCCAATCATCAATGTGAATTGCAAGTCTTCTCGAAGCATTTCTGCAGCCCTGTATGATGGACAATACCCTAGTGTGTGAAATATAGGAGCTTCCTTTTAATTTTTATGAGCAGACCTTGCCCCCTCCCTGCTTATTCTTCAGCAAATGTGTTACCCCAACAGGTTAAGCAGTATTTAAGTGAGAAAGTTTATCTCTCTGTTTTTTCTTAATTTTTTTTCTCTCCTGAAAGTGAGTTACCAGTCCCACTCCACCTGCCTTTACTGCTGACATTAGAAGAGAAAGACGGTGGCCTGACCAGTCTGAGGGGAATAAGCAATAGTCAGTAACTTCCAGAAGCCGGTCCTGGACCCGGGGAATACACAAATTCTGTCTATACATTTGCCATAAGTATAGGGTAGAAACCTTTGTGCCAGAAGACCTTTGAGCTCCACAACTGGGGCCTGTGACTTCAACTACCCTTGTCAGGTTCAGGAGTAGGAGTCTAGAAATCTACATTATGCTACATAAAGCTGCTTTGTATTCACCTTGAAGGAAAGAGCCCACTGACTGCTGGAGAACATACTGAAAGCATCTTGGAATAAGAGAAAAGATTGCAAATAAGAGGAGGGCTTCAAGGAGCTAGGAAAGCTGAACAGAGCATTGGCATCCAGTTTCCCAGAAAAGGATCTGCACCTCCTGGGCAAAGGGTGAGACCTTCTGACCGTGTTTCCTCTGCAGCATGTCCATAGTGAAGCAGCAGAAGTGTGTGTGATGTGTTTCACTAAGGAAAATAAAATCAGATTCAGAGTTTTAACAGAAGCAACATAACTACTTATGATGGCTTGGCACTAGCAGAACCCCCAAGTAGAATTGACAGCTGTTCGCTGGAAACCCTTGACCAGGATCACAGCTGTGACAGCTGTGACCCGGGATGGGCTCTTTACATGTCTGGGAGGTGGTGTGTAGTTTGGGCCAGAGAACGTTGCAGCAGTAAAGGTGTTCTTCCCTAAATCAAGTATTGATGATCGCACTCTCTATAGAACCTTTTCAACAGGTTAGTATTTAAAAATGCATGTGTTGAATTTAGCTGTGTCAGGAAAAATAACTTTTTATTCTTCTGTGAAAGCAATGGTTTCACAATGATTTATGTGTTGTATTTGAGGCTTTATTGAGTTCTGAATGTTCCCCCACTACATTTCTAAGTGTGAGCATCAAACTGGTGAACTTGGCTACTCTGAGAATCAAGGGTTACAAAGGTGAGCTTGATGACCAGTTCAGGTTGAACAGTAATGTAAAGCCCCTGGATACCAGTGGTAAAGAGCATCTGTTGTTACAATAGGAGCCCAGTAATCTGAGATCGCCCTGTGAGACACTCTAAAACAGTTCCAACAACATATGAAGAAGACATCCGAGATTTGTAGTTTTTCTGCGATCTGGAATAAAACCACATTGGCAATGATGCAACAGGCTGGTGAGCACTTCCTGAACTCTAGCAATTAGCACCATCCCGAGGAGTTTGATGTCCAGTGTTAGACCAGCAACGTATAGTAAGAGGATTTTTCAGTGGTGAACCTGTAAGCACGTCAGACCTTAATAAGTAAACTTACAAGAAGACGCAAATAGGTCGATTAACCTTTTGGCTCGCTTCAAAGTTTTCCCACCATATATCCTGTACATGCAGATCAATGATCAATAACAATCATTAACATTAGTAATCAATAGGTGTCAGTAATTTTCTCACATCATGACCTTGCAGTCATGAATAACCACACTTTTATGTAAAAGTTAAAATTATTTATTTCCCTATATTAACAATGCTAATGTCATGTAAGTCATTCTCAAAATCAAATGATAAACATACAGAAACAACACTGGCTGACCAAAACGGCAAAATAATCACAATCTAATCAAAGCTTGAGCCACTACACATTCTAAGGTTACAGTTCAAATTAATAACAAGAATAACTGCGCATACGAAATAACATACATTTAGATTCAGCAAAGAAAAGACCAAAGGTTATTCCATGTATTGAGCTTCTTTAGTGAGGACGACTCTAACTAACATCAGATTAGAAAAGCATATTTGGCTTCATGCAAAACAATTTTAGTCAACACAAATTTGGAAAATATCAAACTATGGCTCTATCAAAATAGTGGTTGGTACCTACAAACAAAAGCAAATAGACATGGCAAACAGCATCATAGTCCATATACCTATCCTCAGTTTGGATCAGCACGCAGTGACAGTCTTCGTCCTCAGGACATCAGTTCGGTCAGCTAGTCATCAGGATTCAGCATCAAAGTTCAGAAAAGGCAAAGTCTCTTTTAAGCAATAAAGTTAAGCAGGTCTCTTCTCAAGACGGTAAAGAAAATAATGGTCTTTTGGCAAGATAGAAAATGGGAAAATGGTCTAAACTCTCAAGAAGAATGGGGAGAAATGGGGTCTCTCCTCCTGGCGCAGTCCGGCTAAGTTAGATTTCCTAAAACTACTTCCCAAGACCCTATTGGTCAGGGGATCACATATTTATGTTTAATCCAATGAAACTAAAACTTCAAATCTACAATTCTTCTAGTACATGGTTCACATGTTGATGATTGGTTCCTGTGCTTCCATTCTCATAATTGCGCTCACCAGGTAACAATATTGTTGCAGCTTATACTCCAGCTAGTATGGTCACTGTTCTCACCTGAGAAAGTCAGTCTCACACACATTACACTAAACAATGTTGCATTAGCTAGTACATCATCTCCTAGCAAGCAGTTTCTCATGAGAAAGACTTTTAACTACGAGCATTTGTACAGTGGAAAATCACAATTTAATTCTCTAAGCATCCATTTTATAAGTCGGTTAAGAAATGCAGCTTGACATGAGGCCATGCAACTAAGCTAGGACCTCGCTAAGTTAGAGCCTTACGATTAATAAAGCTAATACATAACGCCTAACCCTTAAAATGACATATTACTACATTAATCATACATTCGCTTAAGATTTCATATTAATAAGCCATTAATAAGTACACTTTGTGAACACTGACAGCCACTCTGGTGGGGGCACCTTCAAATGCGTGCATTATTTTTTCCTAAGTTATTACATTTTCTATGCAATTTCAACACTCAAAATACATGAATATTAATGAATAAACTCTTTAAAAATTCTACGTTAACAATCCCTCCTCTTATGACTAAATATGTCCTCACACCAAATCTTCCTACACAAAGTTTTGTATCAGCTAAAATTCTGTCATCTCTTCCCCTTCAAATCTTTGTTCCCTCGCCAAATTTCTTCAAAACAAATTTTCCCTTTTCATTTCTTCCCTCCTCTGATCATTTTTCATTTTCTTCAATTTAATCCTTTTACACAATTTACATATTCCCTGTGTTCCAATTATGCAAATCGCAAGAATCAATATTCCTTACATTATTTTCAATAATGTCCCTTTCCCAATGTTGCTAAACCAATTTCCCACTGAAACAAATCAGTTTCCAGCATTTTCCCAAACACCTGGTTCCTCCAACTCTTTCAAATCAGCACTTTCATTAGTCAGATTAGTAAGTAAGCTTCTACTTTCTACACTCCTATCAGGAATATACGAACAGCAGTGCCTAGAAGTAAGTATTTTACAAACTCCACCATCTTTTGCTAAAATAATGTCTAACGTAAGGCGGTTCTGAAGAGTCATAGCTCTTTCAGCAGCTAATTCTGTGTCTATCAGGAGTATAGCTCCTAAAAAAAATTGTCAGCATGTAATCCACAATAGTAGACAACTTTCAAATCTTTATTGAATTCAGAACAACTCCTACTGAAGGTATCAGTGCTCCAAATATATCTCCCACTATACCAGAAGGAGACTCTCTCCTGTGTCTAATGTGATGTAATTCAGTCGCATTCAGAAATTTCTTTAAGTCATCAAGTTGAAAAATCTTTGGGAAAACTATTCCCAAGTAACATGTCCCATACAATCCTCTTGGAAGATGGTAATAAGCATTAGGTGCACAAATGTAATATATACTAGGAATCACTGGATCCTGTTCATTCAACATAAATGCCCATTTACCCTGAAACAAAAGCACATGTCTACATACACTCGTTCCCACAAATAAAGTGTCAGTGTGAGATTTAGGCCATATATATACAAAGCTTCCCTACATGTTGTACATCTAAAGCTAATTTCCTTTGTATTTTTATTGCGCTATAAGCATAATCATTTCTGTAAGTCCTTTTCTCTAAGCCCTTTTTTAAATTTCTCCTTCAATGCTTTTCTCCTGTCATCTGTGTGATCTAAGAAACTCTTCTCTAAAGGTGTAAGCAAGTATGTCAAGTTGTTCCTGTGAGCATAGCTATGCCAAAAGTTAATGTAGGTTCAAAGAAACCCCTCACTAATACTATGTCATTGTCCTTAGCCACTCTACTAAGATACCTAATTATGGGGACAAACGAAAACACAACATCATGATTGGAGTAAAAATATTGAATGTACTCCTGGTTATAGAATCTTGTCATTAACAGACTACAACTTATCCCATAAGTACCTATGATGGGTAACTCCTTCTTCAACTGATGAAGGAATCTGTGTACACACATAACAATTCTTCGCATCCATCGTCTCAACATACTCACTCAATAAGCGATAGAAGACATTAGAAGAATGTTTCCCTTGAGTATTATCTACGTGCAGATACTTCTCATCTCACCTAAACTTCTCCATTGCCGTGAATGCAGTAGTTGTCTCTAAAGCTGAAGTATGGTTGGCTTTACGCTTGTCAAGAACGGTCACACCCACAATCAATATCACACACAATATCATGCATGCAGTTGCCAAACCAACACTCATGTATTTACAGCATCTGTTCTTCCTATCCTGCTGGCTAATGTTACTCATGATCTGTAAAGAATCAGAAAGCAGAAGAGAAAATTTAGGAACTATGCAGCAACATCAAAAACAAAAATCTTTTTTCAGTAATTATTTACAGCTCTCAGTCTCACTTCCAGGATCTTTTGCCAAAAATCGGCTTAGCAGCTTGTCAAATCAGGGTATCTTCGCAAAATCAGGTTATCAAAGTCTTTTCCGGTTACTTTCAACAATCTCTTTTCCCCTTTGCACTTTCTCAAACTTGTCTCAACAGTTTAGTTCATCAATTTCCTTCAAGAGGCAAAATATTGACCTGGAATGTCTCAGTCAAAATAAAAAGACAAAGGCGATCCTTCTGACCCTGGCGGTTGAAAACCGCCAAGGCAGAGTGCCGCGGAAGCACCGCCAACAGGCTGGCGGTGCTTCGGGGGCAATTCTGACCGCGGCGGTAAGGCCGCGGTCAGAAAAGGGAAACCAGCGGTTTCCCGCTGCCCCAGGGAATCCTCCACGGTGGCGCTGCAAGCAGCGCCGCCATGGGGATTCCGACCCCCTTCCCGCCATCCTGTTTCTGGCGGTTTTCACCGCCAGGAACAGGATGGCGGGAATGGGTGTCGTGGGGCCCCTGGGGGACCTTGCAGTGCCCATGCCACTGGCATGGGCACTGCAGGGGCCCCCTAACAGGGCCCCATTGAGATTTTCAGTGTCTGCTGGGCAGACACTGAAAATCGCGACGGGTGCAACTGCACCCGTCGCACACCAGCAACTCCGCCGGCTCCATTCGGAGCCGGCATCCTCGTTGCTGGTGCTTTCCCGCTGGGCGGGCGGGGGGCCTTTTGGCGGTCGCCCGCCAGCCCAGCGGGAAAGTCATAATGACCGCCGCGGTCTTTTGACCGCGGTACGGTCTTCTGGCGGTTCAGAATGACCCCCAAAGGGCCTGATTACAACTTTGGAGGAGGTGTTAATCCGTCCCAAAAGTGACGGTAAAGGGATATACCACCAGCCATATTACGAGTCCATTATATCCTATGGAACTCGTAATACGGCTGGTGGTATATCCGTCACATTTGGGACGCATTAACACCTCCTCCAAAGTTGTAATCAGGCCCAAAAACTCCTTCTGCCATTCACTTGTAATTGCATACGCCCATTCAGGACCTGCGTACCTTCGACTTGCTATTCTCTATCTTTTCAACTTTCGATCTCCAATCAATTCTCCTTCACTTAGATCTTCTCTCCTTGTTGTATCTACTTCTTCTTTGATTGTTGTCACAACAACTGCTTCTTTTCTGTTTGCTTGTGATTCTGGCCACTTATCTCCTTTCGGTAGACCCTGGGTCAATGCCCTTTTAAGTGTTGAACTCAAAACTTCTTCCTGCTCTGCGGGATTTTCTCTTGACAGACCTGTAACTGGTTTAGGAGGAGTTAGATCACATTGCCTTTAATCTGCCTCAAGTCCTTCCCCCTCGTGGGTCTGGCAATTGCTCTATTTGTCTCTATTTGTCTCTCAAATTCATCTGCTTCTGGGAATACGCTCCCCTAACTGGGCTCTCCTGCTGTCCTAATTGAGATTGGCTCACTATCACCCTCCTAGAGGTCTTCTCCTTTGTCTCTCACAGGAGTGACTGAACCGTCCTCAACTTTCTCAGATCCGATCTCAGTTCCTCGCTCTTCTCCTTCCAGCTCTGAGGCTTGTCTTGTTGTAGTTGTTGGTACTCTCAACAACTCATCTTCAGTGTCTAAAGGACATGCCACCTAAAATGTGGTATCAGTTCCTTAAGCAATACTTTCGCTACTGTGAGGCAGTCATTTCTTTGTGTAGGGTATGATTCAATCCATTGACTAAAGATGCAAACAATCACCAACACATATCTTAAACCTCCACACACTGGCGTCTCAATAAAATCCATTTGCATTCTGCTGAATGGACCTCCTACTCTTCCAATATGGCTAAAATTAACCACTGCCCCCTTTCCCATGTTCATTTGCTGGCAAATGACGCAGCAATGGCAAACTGCTTGAACAACTTCTCTAAACCTCAGATTGAACCAATTATGCTTGAACAGTCGAATCATAGCATCCCTTCCAACATGTGCTTGTCCATGATAATGCCTAGCCATTTGAGAAAACAGACTATTAGGCAAAACCAATTTTCCCTCTTCTGAAACCCACAATTCGCTGTACACATTTCATTTTACTCCATGAACGTTGTTCCTCCCTGTCAACATTATTCTGCAGTGTTTTAAATTTTTCCAATGTATCTATTACATGCAATGCCTAGCTTGAAAATGTTTCATCTTCTTCAGATAACAATTCCCACTTATCCTTAAATGATATACAGTTCAATGTGCTAAACCTTGCGACTTGATCAGCATATCCCTTTCCCATTGACACAAAATCTTGCGATTTCAGATGCGCACTGAGTTTCACCACCGCAATCTTTTCAGGCATTTGGATAGCTTGCAGTAATTCTTTAATTCTCTCACCATTTCTCACTGGTGAACCAGAAGATGTCATGAAACCTCTCTGTGACCACAACTGGCCAAAATAATGGACTATTCCAAATCCATACTGGCTATCTGTATAGATGGTAACTCTAAGTTGAGCAGAAACATGGCACAGTCTAGTAAGGGCTACCAGTTTCACTACTTGTACGGAATATACTCCTCAAAGCCAAGACGCTTCCAGAATACCAGAAATTGTGCACACAGCATATCCTGCTCTCAGTGTTCCTGTATTGTTTCTTAGACAAGAACTATCAACAGAGATAATTTGGTCATTTTCTTCCAATCAGGTGTCCCTAATGTTAGGTGTCGGTTTTGTGCACAAATCAGTTCCATCAAGACAATCATGCTCAATGTCTTTCACCTTTTCAATTTCAACATTTTCATTTGGGAGTAAAGTTGCTGGGTTAAGCACTGTACACCTTTTCAATGATGCATTTGGTGACCCTAGAATACTCGTCTCATATCTGGCCAATCTTGCACCTGATTGGTACTGGGTTTTCATCTTTGTAAGTAGTATTTCAATAGAATGAGGGACCGTGATAGTTAAGGGGTGTCCCATCACAATGCCTTTGCACTGTGGACCTGCGTCAAGACAGACAAAGAAGATGCATCACGCTCATGACAAAACAATGTGAAAGATTTTGTGTAGTCAGGCATAGCCAAAGTCGGAGCTTTGCACAGACTCTCATTTCAGAAAACACTTTCATGCAAGCCTGGTCTAACACTAGGGGATTGGTGACTACTTTTTGGGTCAGCTTCTGTAAGGGCTTGGCAATTACTGAAAAATTGAGAATCCGTTGGCGACAGTAACCTACCATCCCTAAAAACATCCTGACATCTCTCTGTGTAGTTGGGCAACTCATCTGCAATATGGTCGTGACCCTTTCTCTGGATATTTTCCTTGATCCCTTCTCAATCTGGTGACCTAAGTATTTCACTTCTTTCTGACAGTATTGCAGTTTAAGTGGAGACACTTTGTGACCATTCTTTCCCAACTGGTTCCGTAAAGCAATCGTGTCATACTTGCACTAATCCTTTGTTTTGGATGCAATCAATAAGTCGTCGATGTACTGTACTAGGGTCGAATGGACAGGCAATTCCAATGACTCCAATTGTTTTTCAAGATCTGATTGAATATGGAAGGTGACTCTGAAAACCCTTGAGGAATTCAACAGCAACAGTAAACTCTGTCTAAAAATGTGAAACAAAAGAGAAATTGGCTGTCCTTGTGAAGAGGCACAGAAAAGAAGGCTTGTGACAAGTCTATGACAGTGAACTATTCAGCATCACATGGAATCTGAAACATTATCACAGCTGAATTTGGTACCATGGGGCAATAATTGATTACTATATCATTTATTTTCCTCAAATCCAGGACAATTCAAACTTTCCCTCAAGGCTTTTTCAATCCCATTATCGGTGAATTACATGGGCTGCTCAACACTTCTTTCAAACTTTCAAAACCCTGTGGTTTACAAACTCTGCAATTATTTGGGCAACCTTTATAATGATATCCTGTGGCAGGTGGTGCTGGGAAATCTGAGAACAGATAGCATTCGGCTTTACAGAAACATTCACTGGCTCAGCTCCTTTTATCTGACCTATTTTTTTTCCTGTTGGATCCCACACTTTATCTTTAACTGTTCCCTGTAAATCAGGATAAAGCTCCTTCACAGTGAATACTGGAAAGAAATCAATCAGGGGGTATTCCTCATTCGTGGTCTCACATTTTGTCTCTATGGCTGGGTCATCCTCATCATCACTATTCGCCTGAATCTCAAATCCATCATTTGAACAAGTAATCAAGCACCTTGTTTTACGCAGCAAGTCCCTTCCCAGAAGGGATACCAAACTTGAATCACAGACTACGAATTTGGCGCAATCCTTGAAAGTTGCTACTTTTGACCTGAACTGGTTCTGTAATCGGGTTGGTCAAATACTGATTTGCTACTCCTATAATCTGGACTGTCTTTCCTGAAAGGGACAAATTCGGAACTTCTGCACTTCTCACTGTAGAGCATGTAGCTCCTGTATCAATCAAGAATGAAACTCTGTGACCCATCACTTTTTGTTTCACATAGGGACCTTTCTGATCTACTTCTGAGGAAGCTGGAAGCACACTTTCTTCTTCATCCAAACTCTCGCTCACCCAGGCATTGTTTATTCCATTCTCACTGTGTAATGGGAATTAGTGTACTAAGGGGGTCGCCGCCCGCCGGGCGGAGACCGCCAAAAGACCGCACCGCGGTCAAAGGACCGCAGCGGTCATTCTGACTTTCCCGCTGGGCCGGCGGGCGATCTCCAAAAGATCGCCCGCCGGCCCAGCGGGAAAGCCCCTGCAAAGAGGAAGCCGGCTCCGAATGGAGCCGGCGGATTTGCAGGGGTGCGACGGGTGCAGTGGCACCCGTCGCGATTTTCAGTGTCTGCAAAGCAGACACTGAATATCATTGTGGGGCCCTGTTAGGGGGCCCCACGACACCCGTTCCTGCTATCCTTTACCGCCAGGAACAGGATGGCGGGAAGGGGGTTGGAATCCCCATGGAGGATTCCCTGGGCCAGGGGTAAACCGGCGGGAAACCGCTGGTTGCCCTTTTCTGACCGCGGCTTTACCGCCGCGGTCAGAATGGCCCAGGAAGCACCGCCAGCCTGTTGGCGGTGCTTCCGCGGTCGTTGGACTGTGTAATGGGAATTAGTGTACTAAGGGGGTCGCCGCCCGCCAGGCGGAGACCGCCAAAAGACCGCACCGCGGTCAAATGACCGCAGCGGTCATTCTGACTTTCCCGCTGGGCCGGCGGGCGATCTCCAAAAGATCACCCGCCGGCCCAGCGGGAAAGCCCCTGCAAAGAGGAAGCCGGCTCCGAATGGAGCCGGCGGATTTGCAGGGGTGCGACGGGTGCAGTGGCACCCGTCGCGATTTTCAGTGTCTGCAAAGCAGACACTGAAAATCATTGTGGGGACCCCAGGGGCCCCACGACACCCGTTCCTGCTATCCTGTTCCTGGCGGTAAAAACCGCCAGGAACAGGATGGCGGGAAGGGGGTCGGAATCCCCATGGCGGCACTGCAAGCAGCGCCGCCATGGAGGATTCCCTGGGCCAGGGGTAAACCGGCGGGAAACCGCTGGTTGCCCTTTTCTGACCGCGGCTTTACCGCCGCGGTCAGAATGGCCCAGGAAGTACCGCCAGCCTGTTGGCGGTGCTTCCGCAATCGTTGGCCCTGGCGGTCGGTGACCACCAGGGTCAGAATGACCCCCTAAGTCATTTCTCTGGTTAATCTTCTGACCTGTGACCTGTTGAGGAAGCATCACCTGCTGCTGTTCCATTGGGGCTTGAGGTATTTGAATTTGCTGTCTAGGTACTATGGGAACCTGCTGCTGCATTGGTTGCAACTATGTCATTTGTACAGGTGGCATTTGTACCTGCTGCATGGGTTGAAAACCTTGCATTTGTTTCACATTATTTTGGAGGTTCGAATTAGGACCTCTCATTCTTGGTCCTCTCATGTTTTGGAACAAATTGATGTCACCTGTTGGCTGAACAACACCTTTCTGCACCAACAATGGACACTCTCACTTCCAATGTCCGATCACTCCACAAGCGTGACAGGGCAACAATTTCTTCATTCCTTGCACATCATTCTGAACCACTACAGCACCCAAGTCTGGACCACGGTTTACATTACCTCCGCGACCTCTACCTCTCATCTGATTATAAAATACCACATTTGCCTGCTGCTGCTGCTGTAGTTGCTGTGGAAAATTTACCTGCATCCCTGTTTTTTGCAGCTTTATTCTGCATAACCATTACCTTCTCTTTCAACTATCTCTGCTTCAATTCAATTTCGTCACTACAATACTTTGCATAATGCAACACCTCATCAATCGGCTTTGCTTGCCAGCAAATCAAATGACTCTAAATCATCTGGCTAATTTCAGGTCTCAATTCTTCCACAAATCTGAACACAAAATGAATCATGTCTTTCGGCTCAATTGTCTCTGTACCACTGTAATGTTTGAATGCCCGCAACAATCTCTCATAATATGCATGTAGTGACTCCTTTGCTTCCTGAGCTGTCCTGTCTGTTCTCTGCCAGCCAATGTTTTTGGGCGAAATTCTCATCTTCGAAAATTCAATCACTTTGTAGTAATATTTCATTACCTCACAAGACGGTGCACCTATAACCTGATCTCTCTCTGGTTCCTTTGTCGGCCAATCCATGCTCCTCTTGCACTCCATCCATAAATCAGCTAGAACTACTATCTCTAATAGAGTTTTCAAGTCTTCCCAAAGGCATTTTGCAAGTTTCACAAACCTGTCTGTCTTTTGATACCATTCTACTGGCTTCTCTCTCAATCTAGGATTGTTATTTGTAAAGGGCAGAATGTCATTTCTACTCCAAGCAACATGAACAAAATTCCCTCCTGGAATCTCTCTCATTGGTAAAATTTTCACCAGATCCTTACTCTGTTGCACATTTGCAGTCAGCTCTGCAGAATCCCTTTTCCTCATCTCTTTTCTTTACCCATCTGCCTTCCCATATATCTAATGCTCTCTAGGTCTAGGCAGTTTGAAGTAGCTACCTAAAGTGTGCCTTCATTCCAAGAGATCTCATGTGCTCAAAGTCTTTGGCGTCAAAATCTAACCTGCAACTCTTTTCCAACTATTTTGTTTTCTTTATTTCTATGCCATACTTCTCTGCCAGGGCTGCTAGCTTTTGATGCACATTGCTCACTTCCCTTGTAATTTTCGGGCACAGATATCTTAACTCTGCTTCTATGTAGTACTCTAACCTCTTCACACCCATAGTTCCTTCACTGAGCTCACCCGCTTCCATTCCTAGTCTCATGTAGTTCAAGTACTCCTCTCCCCGCGGAGCACTCTGCGGGTTATTCAGCTTGTCTAACCATTCAGTCAGTTGCTGTGCGGTCAAACCCTGCAATGAAATGTTACTAGCCTCGGCATGTGGTGCCTGTTGTACAGCTGTATTTGGGGTCTGTGGTGTCAATAATTTCAGGCTCTGAATAACATTCAACCCTATGACAGTATCCGGAGGAACTTCGAAAAGGGTAAGGTCTAACAAAGATCTCGATCCATCAAAGGTCTGTCCCACAGGAGAGACTACTCGAATATTCTCATTAAGTCCTCCTCTCATTGCATTCTGACTCAGGACTCCCTGTCCACCTGCTCTGTTATTCTCCTGTGCAAATAAGGATACAATTGGGCCAATAGTAACAAGTACAGGCACAGCATCTGGGCGTGGTCTTCATTCGGACTCTGTGGGAGTGTAATTCCCACATTCTGGTTTATCAGTACAGACATTTCTGACTGTGTCCCTGTTATTGGAGTGTACTTCGGCATTGTCTGTGACTGCACTTGAGGCAGTAAAAGTGGAGTTGTTTCTGTCTGACCCAACATCGGTCTCGGGAAAGCCTGTCCTGTTGGCAGTACTAGGTTTGTGGCAGTTTCCACAATGGGCACATCAGGGTAAATTCTCTGGACATTCGGCTGTGGCACCTGATTTTGGACTACAGGAGTAGTAGGAGCATTAAGACTGCTCTACATTGGGCTCTGTGTTTGGCTAGGATTAACATGAACCGGATTCGTGGTCACATTAACCTGTGTTGGAGCTGAAGGATTTACACTAGTGCTCGGACCACTCTCTTGGGCTGCAAATAGTGGAGGACGATTTCTCAATAACTGCAAAATAAACTCATCATCATCTGACTTTTCCTCATATGTCAATGGTCCCTTAAACTCCTTTGGTCTCCGCTCTCTACTCTCAGAAGGGCTCCTGTTTGATTTTCTGGTAGCTTTCCTTCCTTCTCTCTCGCTGTCCTGTGTAATCACAGGAAACAACTTAACCCCCTGTAAAGTCTTGGTTCTCCAGAACCTCTGATCACTGTCCCATCTAGCCTCCGCTAGTGTATTTTCTGCCTTACACATTCTCCTGTCAAATTTCTTTTGCTGTTGCTGTCTGGCTGCTAACTCCGAGATCGCCAATGCCTCGAACTCTGCTGGTCTCGGAGGGGTTTTCAGATCATGCAGCACCCTCCTCAGATTCTCTAAATTCCTCAAACGAAATGTTCTATTGATAGAAAGAGCTAAGCTCCCATCTTCCTCTGTCACTTTGCACCATTGCTTTAGCCAAAGACATGGCACAGCACCCTTTTCTTCGATCCCAGTGTAAGCTCGTGTACCTTCTGGCGGTACAATATCCTCTGTACTTGTTGTAATGTACATATTTCCCCTTAAAGCACTCTTCAAAGCATTGAAAAATGTAATTTCTGCGACCTTTATTTTATTTTAAATCAAATCAGGAAATGACTTTTAATCCCAGAATTCTCTTCACTCTCCTTCTCAAACAATTGCACAGCTGCCAATCCGTGCGCGAACCTTCTCACTAACCAACCTATCCCAGCGTGGCTCTAATGAAGTCACACTCACACTTACTGTGGCTGACAAAGCCTTGCGGCTTGTCTTCCCAAACTCAGATTCAAACAAAACTAATGCAATATATTGCGAGCACTAAACAATCCAAAACCCAATTTGTCCATGTACTACAAGTAAGGTAACACAATCACTTCAGAAACTTTACAGATTTTTCACTGACAGCTCTCGCTCAAGCATCTACTCCTTCTTTCTCAGTTTCCCTGATTCGTAAGCAAAATTCGACCCACAAATTTCACCCTCAACTGATCACTGAGTCTGTTCTGGTGCACACAGGACTCGCCAGAACTCAGTTGAATTTTTTTTTCTCATTCACTTTGACTCATACTCTGACTTGTCAACCATGCCAGATCGACCTATTAAACCAAACAAACTCCAACAAAAACCAAGTGTCTCATGCACTTTTCAATAAACTCCTGAGACTTACCACGCAGGGTCCATACATCAACAACCACATGGACTATTTTTGAGCACAAAGCGCCACACACATGTGAACTTCGACGACTTCCCTACTCTCACACTTAGGAGTACGCACTCCCCTTCTACAACTTCATTTGGAGTACGCAAACTCCCTTAACCCTCCCAAACACCACAATTCACCTGCAATTTGAATAAGCTGTGCAAGCGCAAAACCCACTTCATTCACACCATCACTAGAACACTGGGAACATCCTCAAACAATCATTGTCAAGCTCCAAAATTCTGGGAAAGTCATTTTAGTTACTTAGGGGCACATTTTCTCTTCAATTTGTATCATCAAATCTAGAAAAATAAAAAATTCCACCAATTCCTGTGAATTATTCTGCTCTCTGAGGGTTAATAGCCCCTATCGTATTTTCATCTCTGTGGACATCTGATATTTCTCGCTTACTGTCTCTGGGACCAAATACTGTACATCCTATCTCTGGACTATTCTAAGAAGACTAACAATGTACCGGATCTCTATCATGGGCTCTTAAGAACAAACCATCAAGCTGTTACCATCTCTGTTAGCGCGTCGGACCTTAATAAGTAAACTTACAAGGAGGCGCGAATAGGTCGATGAACCTTTTGACTCGCTTCAAGGTTTTCCCACCATAAATCCCATACATGCAGAGCAATTATAAATAACAATCAATAACATTAGTAATCAATAGGAGTCAATAATTGTCACACATCACAACCTTGCAGTCATGAATAACCACACATTTATGTAAAAGTTAAAAATATTTATTTCCCTATATTAACAATGCTAATGTCACGTAAGCCATTCTCAAAATTGAATAATAAACATACAGAAACAACACTGGCTGAACAAAGCAGCAAAAGAATTGCAATCTAATCAAGGCTTGAGCCACTACACATTTTAAGGTTACAGTACAAATTAATAACAAGAATAACTGCGCAAACGAAATAACATACATTTATATTCAGCAAAGAAAAGATATCAAAGGTTATTCCATGTATTGAACTTCTTTAGTGAGGACTCTAACTAACATCAGATTAGAATAGCATTTTTGGGCTTCATGCAAAACAATTTTAGTCAACACAAATTTGGAAAACATCTAACTATAGCTCTATCAAAATAGTGGTTGGTACCTAGAAGCAAAAGTAAATAGACATGGCAAACAGCATCATAGTCAATGTACCTATCCTCAGTTTGGATCAGCAAGCTATGGCGGTCTTCGTCCTCAGGACATCAATTCGGTCAGCTAGTCATCAGGATTCAGCATCAAAGTTCAGAAAAGCCAAAGTCTCTTTTATGCAATAAAGTTAAACACGTCTCTTCTCAAGTCGGTAAGGAAAATAATGGCTTTTTGGCAAGATAGAAAATGGACAAATGGTCTAAACTCTCAAGAAGAATGGGACGAAATGGGACCTCTCCTCCTGGTGCAGTCCGGCTAAGCCAGATTTCCTAAAACTATTTCCCATATCCATATTGGTCTGGGCATTGCATGTTTATATTTAATCCAATGAAACTAAAACTTCAAAGCTACAATTCTTCTAGTACATGGTTCACATGTCAATGATTGGCTCCTGTTCTTCCGTTCTCGTCATTGCGCTCATCATGTAAAAATATTGATGCAGCTTATACTCCAGTCAGTATGGTCATTGTCCTCACCTGAGAAAGTCAGTCTCACACACATTACACTAAACAATGTTGCATTAGCTAGTACATCATCTCCTAGCAAGCAGTTTCTCATGAGAAAGACATTTAGGTATAAGCATTTGGTCAATAAAGTGGAAAATCACAATTTAATTCTCCAAGCATCCATTTTATAAGTTGGTTAAGAAATGCAACTTGACATGAGGCCATGCAACTAGGCCAATACCTCGCTAAATTAGAGCCTTACCATTAATAAAGCTAACACATAATGCATAACCCTTAATATGACATATTACTACATTAATCATACATGAGCTCAACATTTCATATTATTAAGCCAGTAATAAGTACACTTCGTGAACAGTGATGGCCACTCTGGTGGGCGCACCTTCAAATGTGTGAATTTTTTCCCCTAAGTTATTACATTTTCTATGCAATTTCAGCACTCAAAATACATGAATATTCATTAATAAACTCCTTCAAAATTCTGCGTTAACAAACCTCCCATGCGTAGGTCAAGTTCTACAAGGAACTCCTGCATGTAGATGGGGGTCGCTTGACACTAAAGCAGTTAACAGAGCCAGCAGTTCCAATACATTCCAGGGTATTAAATTACATGTATTCTCACAAACATTTAAGCCCTCAGTATGACATTGGCGGTAAATCCTGCTTAATGCCATGCTGACGGCCGCCAACTTACTGCTGCGCTGATGAATATTCGTTCACCATATTATGACACACACACCAATCCGACAGGATACAGCCACATACACAAATCTGCCAGACCAAACGTCAGTGTAAAGTGGCAGTCCCAAAACCCATACCGTTACGTCAACAGAAGAATGCCATCACATTATGACCTGTGAATCACCATGGCGGACATTCAACGGCGGTAAACCATTGGCGGTACACACCGCCGCACTCAGAATGGACACCCACATACAAAACAACACTATATCGGACAATACCCAATACACAAACCTGACACCCATACCACACTCACATCACTATAAAACACCCCCCCACATTGCCCACAACCCCTTACGTACAACAATTGCCACCAGGAGACTGAGAAGAAGGGCACAGAGACAACTAGACACACACACCACATACACCATGTACCCCTCATGCACTCCACAGCACACACCCCACCACATTACCCAACACACACTCACCATCACACATAGCACAACACCCATGGCACAACAAAGACACCCCCGTTTTACTGAGGAGGAGTTAAGGGTCATGGTGGAGGAAATCATCAGGGTAGAGCCACAGCTGTTTGGAGCACAGGTACAGCAAATATCTATAGCAAGGAAGATGAAGCTACGGGGAAGAATCGTGGACAGGGTCTACACTGTGGGACAGCACTCAAGAACAAGGGATGACATCAGGAAGGATTGGAACGACCTACGGGGAAGGTACGTTCCATAGCAGCAAGACACCAGCTCGCCATACAGAGGACTGGCGGTGGACCGCCACCTCCTCCCCCGCAGCTGACAGCATGGGTGGAGCAGGTACTGGCAATACTGCATCCTGAGGGAGTCGCTGGAGTTGGCGGAGGACTGGACACTGGTAAGTCAACATTTAACAATTATCACCTCCATACCTGCATGTCATCACACAACCTCACCCTCACTCCCATCACTCCACCACATCCCACACACTCCACCAACACATCTCACTAATCCCAATGCCAGGCCCTGCATGCTGTAACAATGCATGGACACCCCTCCCAGCCCTCCATGAGCACTCATCTCTAAAGTTTCACAGCATAGGGAAACTAACAATCCCACAATACACCAATATACACAAGCAAAAGCTGGCAGGGTAACACAAACCATAGAGGGGAAGCTATGGAAGTACAAATATCATACACTCAAAGCATAATACATCATTTACATTCCCACAGGTACCCCAGCCAATGTCAGTGGAGAGGAGGTGCCACCACTATCCAGTCCCCCAACAGAAGAGGCCCCCAAATATGACAGTAACTCTGGACTTCTGGATCTGGACGACCTACCTGGCCCATCAGCATGGAGCGACCTCTGACCTGTTTTTGGTCTAGAGCACGCCCCCCACGTCCGCAGCACCACCGTGCTGTCTCGTGTCCCTGACCCTGCCCACGCTGCTGCTAGCGTGTTCGAGGCCCTCCTCCACCCGCAGGCATCCTCCTGCGCCTCATCCCTGGTGTCTAGTGGGCTTCTGGTAAGCATCGGTAGACCCGTGTGCACTGTGCCGCTTTCGCCGTATCTGTAAGTGTTTTTGTTTTTCAGCGCCTTGCCTCCTTGTGCTCTTGCCCCCATTTGTGCCCCTTCTGATTGCTGTATTCCGCTTGTGCTTTTGTGCCGTTTACCGTATTAGTGACTGTATTCCTTATTTTGTGACTGCCTTCACTGCCCTGTGCTTTTTTTCACTTTTGTGCCTTTTTTCCGCCTGTTTTTCGCCCCTTGGGCGCTCCCCCTTGCCACTTTCCCCTGCCGCTGCCTCCCTGCGGCCCGCCCCCCTCGCGCCCCCATTCGCCGCTCCCGCCTCCCAGCTGCTCCTCCCTCCCCCCTCCCTTCTTAATGGCTGGCGCTGCGCGTCCGCGTGCAGCAGGCGCGCCAGAGGCAAGCCCGTCTGCGCCCGTCCGCGCCTGGACCGCGCCCAGCGCCACCCCCCCTGGTCCGCACGCCCCCCGCACCACCAGACTTTGATACTCTGCCAGCGGGCTCCTCACCCTCAACCCCGGCTCCTCCACAGCCTGCTTCCAGGCCACTCCGAAGCACACTAAAGGACCCTTCTCCTGCCAAGCCTGCAACTTCACCTGCAACAGAACAAGGAAGCCAGCAACAACCAACACCAACCACCTCCACTGCATTCTCCTCAACACACACTCCGCACGAAAGCACGCCATCGAGCTCTGGGACCTGCTCGACACCACCGCCCCAGACGTAGCCTTCCTGACCGAAACCTGGTGGAATGACTCCTCGGTCCCAGACATCGCCATCGCCATCCCTGACGGCTACAAGATCACCAGAAGAGATCGCACCAATGGAATCGGAGGAGGAATAGCCATTGTCCACAAATCCACCCTCAAGATCCACACCCACATGTACGACACCCTCAAGACAGCTGAACACCTTCACTTCCGGATCCACACGGACCCCAACACAACCCTCAGAGGAACTCTCATCTACCGTCCTCCAGGACCAAGAGCCCACTTTAGTGACACCATTGCCGACCTCTCAAGCACCCACGCCCTCGCCTCTACGGACTACATCCTCCTTGGAGACCTCAACTTCCACCTGGAGAACAACAACGACGCCAACACTGCATCACTGGCCACCAACCACTCCAACCTCGGACTCAGACAACTGGTCAACACACCCACCCACATCGCCGGCCACACGCTAGACCCAGTCTTCACTGCAAGCAACCACATCTCCTTCAGCCACACCACCGAACTCCACTGGACCGACCACCACTGCGTCCACTTCACATTCAAGAAACACACCGAGCACCACCGCAACCCACTACCTCAACAATGCCTCTGGGGCAAAGTCACCGAAGGCCAACTAACCAGCGCCCTCGCCCAGAACCCGCCGACCGACCCGACCGACCCGGACACCGCCACCATCAACCTCCTCAACTGCGCCAACACCCTTGCACCACTCAAGAGGCCCACCGTCAACCAAGAAAAGAAAAAAGCAGCCTGGTTCACAGACAAACTCATCACCTCCAAACGCACCTGCCAGAAATTTAAGAAAAAATGGCTTCTCGAACGCACACCCGACAGCCTGGCAAACCACAAGGAAGCGACCCGCAAGCACCACCAACTAATCCGACTCGCCAAACACTCCCACTTCTTCTACCAGAAGATCGCCGCCATCCACGACAGCCTTAACACCACACCTCCGCCAGACCCCACCCCGACAACTCCTCCTACGCCAACCGCCTTACCACCTGGACCCACGTAGATGACGCCGAAACTCAAAAGATCATGAACTCCATCCACTCAGGATCCCCCTCAGACCCCTGCCCACACCACGTCTACAACAAAGCCGACTCCACCATCGCCCCCCAACTTCGAAAGACCATCAACCTATCCTTCGATACCGTGACTTTTCCCGGACAGCTGGAAGCACGCCGATATCCAAGCCCTCCTCAAGAAACCCAAGGCTGACCTCAACGACCTCAAAAACTTCCGCCCGATCTCCCTCCTCCCCTTCCCAGCGAAGGTCATCGAGAAGATCGTCAACGCCCAGCTCACCCACTACCTCGAGGACAACTCCATCCTGGACCCCTCCCAATCCGGCTTCAGACGCAATCACAGCACCGAGACTGCGCTCCTCGCCACCACAGATGACATCAGACAGCAAATGGACAACGGCGAAACTTCAGCCCTCATCCTCCTGGACCTCTCCACTGCCTTCGATACGGTCTGCCACCGCACCCTAATGACACGTCTCCACAAAGCCGGAATACAAGACAAAGCCCTCAACTGGATCTCCTCATTCGTCTCCGGCAGAACCCAGAGAGTCTGACTCCCACCCTTCCGCTCCGAAGCCACTAACCTCATCTGCGGCGTCCCCCAAGGCTCCTCGCTAAGCCCGACGCTGTTCAACGTCTACATGGCACCCCTCGCACAACTGGCCCGTCAGCACAACCTCAGCATTCTCTCCTACGCCGATGACACCCAGCTCATCCTCTCCCTCACCAATGACCCACACACTGCCAAAGCCAACCTCCATGAGGGATTGAAATCCATTGCCGAGTGGATGAGAAACAGCCGCCTGAAATTAAACTCCGACAAGACGGAGGTCCTCCTCCTCGGACGCATCCCCTCGGCCTGGGACGACTCCTGGTGGCCCACCGCGCTGGGACCTCCCCCTACACCAGCTAACCACGCACGCAACCTCGGCTTCATCCTCGACTCCGCTCTCACCATGTCCAAACAGGTCAACGCAGTCTCCTCCTCCTGCTTCAACACCCTCAGCATGCTCCGTAGAATCTACAAGTTGATCCCGACGGAAAACAGAAAAACGGTGACCCAGGCCCTCGTCAGTAGCGGACTTGACTACCGCAATGCACTCTACACAGGCATCCCAGCAAAAGACATCCAACGACTCCAACGCATCCAGAACGCCTCCGCCCGCTTGATCCTCGACGTACCCCACCAATGCCACATCTCCCACCACCTGAAGGACCTCCACTGGCTCCCCGTGGACAAGAGGATCACCTTTAAACTCCTCACCCACGCGCACAAAGCACTCCACAACGCCGGACCCGCCTACCTGAACAACAGACTCAACTTCTACGTCCCCTCCCGCCAACTCCGCTCTGCCAACCTCTCCCTCGCCATCGTTCCCCGATTCCAACGCAAGACCTCCGGCGGCAGATCCTTCTCCTACCTTGCCGCCAAGATCTGGAACTCCCTCCCCTGACCCCCCTGCGCCAGACCCGGGACCTCCTCACCTTCAGGAGACTCCTCAAGACCTGGCTCTTCGACCAATAGCAGCTACCCCCCTCCCCTCAGCGCCTTGAAACCCTAACGGGTACGTAGCGTGCTTTAGAAATTTACTGATTGATTGATTGATTGATTGATCAGGGACCACTGGACAGCTGGCCACCCGAGGCCACTCACAGACCACCACAGACCCTCCCCATCAGGAACCAACACCACAGCAACCACCCAGCATACCCATGACTCTGTCCCCAGGACACGTCAAACAGCAGTGTGCCGACCTGTACAGGGACCCCAGGGCACACCTCGCCCACAAGACAATCAGGGACCTGGGATCAGTGGCAGTTGGCACACCGTTCATGGGACAAAGGCACAGGCCAACAGGGATTGCGGGAGGACTGCTGTGCACCATGGGGAGGGCAAGCTAAGGGAACGGATTCTCCAGGAGGCACTGTCCGAGATCCTGGGAGCCTACCAACATTCCCAGCACACGATGGGCCAGATCCTAGATAACGTGCAGGAGAATAGGCGGCAGCAGGAGGGACAGTATCAGGGGATCAGGGAACACTTGCAGGCCATCAACACCACCCTGATCTCCATAGCAGGGGTGCTGGCAGACATGGGCAACATCATGAGGCAGGCAACAGCACACCATCGGGCCCCTACAACTAGCTAGTCATCTGAACAGCCCTCCACTTCCGTTGCTGCTATTGGCCAGGAGGCCCCGCCACAGGACACACAAGCCACCAGAATCCCTCCCCCTGCAGAAGGTGAACCACCCCTGAAATGTTCCCTGCAAACCAGACAGACCTGGAGACAATTGCCAAGACCACCACCAGGAATTGAGACTCTCTTGACTGTCCCACTTGTGTTCCACTCAGTCACCTTGTCCACCTTGAACTGCTATTGCTCCCCTTCCTATATCCCCATGGACACTGCACTTGTGCCACGAACAGACTGGAAAAACACCCTCGACTTTCCTCCATCATCACCCCATTCCATTGCACTTTCCCCTCAATATTTTAGCACAACAATAAACACCCTTGGATAAAAATCGACTACTAGTATTTCATGTGTTGCAAATTTGTATTGACTGAAACAGCTACAACCATTGCAAATGAACTGTATATAGTATGAGCATGGTATTAATGACCTGTTGCTGGCTGTTGTGATCACATCAGGACATTGTTGTCATATCACCAACATCTGGAAAATGAATATTCATACGTAACAGTAAGTAGGGGAATGAAGTGAGTAATGCCAGCATGCCAATGCCACACAAAATACACCAATAGTTATCTAAATGTGAAGTTGCACAGTCTCACCTGTGTGTCATTGGAAGTATTGCGGTATTAACAATGTTCTGTTGTCCACATCCTCATCCTCTACCTCCTCATCCTCACTGTCCACTGCTGCCACAAGGGCATCTCCAGTCTCCTTCTCCTGCTGAAAAGGTACATGGCATCTGAGGGCCAGGTTATGCAACTCGCAGCATGACACTACTATCTGGCAGACCTTCTTGGGTGAGTAGCACAGGGATCCACCTGTCAGATGGAGGCACCTGAACCTGGACTTCAGGAGGCCGAAGATCCTCTCAATGATCCTTCTGGTTCGCCCATGTGCCTCATTATAATGTTCTTCTGCCCTTGTCCTGGCATTCCTCACAGAGGTCAGCAGCCATGATAGGTTTGGGTAACCAGAGTCACCTGCAAATATCGAGGGACAACATTTAGCCACACCCTATCCTATATGGCTAACAACATAGGCATACACCAACATATACTGGGTGGGGACCAAGACTCACCTATTAGCCAATCCCTGTGCCTCTGTAGTTGGACATCACATTTGGGATGCTGCTATTCCTGAGGACAAAGGCATCATCCACTGACTCAGGATACTTAGATTTGACATGGGAGATGTACTGGTCCTCCAGGCACACCATCTGCAGATTCATGGAGTGGAAACTCTTACGATTCCTGAACATCTGTTCATGTTGCCGGCGGGGGGAGGGAATGCAATATGTGTTCTGTCAATCGCCCCAATTATATTGGAGATATGTCCCATTGCATAGAACCCGGCCTTCACAGTGGCCAAATCCTCCACCTGGGGAAAAGCAATGTAGCTGCACATGTGTTTTATCAGGACAGAGAAGACTCTTGCCAGCGCTATTGAGAACATTGCCTGTGACATTCCTGCTGCCAAGCCCACTGTAACTTGGAAAGAACCAGTTGCCAGGAAATGGAGCACTAATAAAACTTGCACAAGAGGGGGGATCCCAGTCGGATGACGGATAGCTGAGATCAGGTCAGGTTCCAAGCGGGCACACAGCTCTGTGATTGTGGCCCTGTCCAGTCTATAGATGAGTATATTGTGCCTTTCTTCCAGTGTAGCCAAGTCCACTGGGGGTCTGTACACGGGGGTATGTCTCCATCTACTATTCATCTGCAGTGGTTGGTATCTAAGGGACACAAGAGTGAGTAGGCTGCCACAATTTGAACAACTATACCACAACAGCAGTCCACATTGTGCAATCATGTTTTGGGACAGTGTAATTTAAAAGTATGTGCCTACATATCCCGTGAAGCAGAAATAATTGATAGGCCTGTTCACCCCCCCTGAAATTGCGACGGCCTGTCCTCTGTAGAGGGACAGGTGTAAGTCAGATAATGCCGCTGACGTTGTTCGCCATGGTGGTAGGTGTGCAATTCCTCATTGGTTTATATTGAGCTCTATGGGGTACAGTGGCCAATGGGGATCTACGCCGGCGGTGACGATATGCACAGCCGCGGACGTGACAGCCATTTTATTTCACATTCCTCACTTGTTCCTGACCTGTGTCTGGGACCATGGCCTTCACTTTGGAGGAGTTGGAACGACTGGTAGATGGGGTCCTACCCCAGTACAGACTGTTGTATGGGCCTCCAGACCAACAGGTGAGTACACTGTGGGCACGATGCATGTGGCATGAATGCATGGAGCTGAGTGTGAAGACATCGTGTAAGGGGGTGGATTTCCTCATGGCGGTGTACATGGTGTGCACTGGGCTATGTGTGTGCCAATGGTGATGCAAATGGGTATGGTGGGCCATTTGTGTGACAGGCTGGACTGTTTGTCTAATGGTGTTCTGTCGGCATTGCCTCTGCAGGTCAGCGCCCATCAAAAGAAGGGAATATGGCGTGCCATTGCAAAGGACATGCGGACCCTGGGGGTCTATGGCAGGCGGAGCACCCACTTTCGGAAACGGTGGGAGGACCTGAGAGGCTGGGCACTGAAGACCGTGGAGGCATACCTGGTATGGCCTCCCAACAAGGATGCAGTGCCCATCGGACCCTGACCCCCTGATGGCCTGCATACTGGCGGTGGCCTACCCTGAGCTGGATGGGGGCATGAGGGCATCACAGTAGCCACAAGGGGGTGAATACAGTGGCTATCATTACAACTTATGGCTGGTTATGGCTGGTTGTGTGTTAGTGGGTGCCACTACCAGACATAGCAGCGAGGGTCCTCTGGAGGCTAAGGGTTGAATGGAAAATACTGGTTACCTAGCTTGTTAGTATTCACTTCTAGGCAGAGCTGCGTAGGTACCAGGTGTGCTGCAGTTGGTGGTGTGTGCCCCTCCTCATGCCAGGTAGTGCAATGCATAGTGCGTAGGCCTGTTCCCTGTGTTTGAGGGTGCTGTGTATGCCAACGGTGGTGTTGGTGCAGTCATTGACCCAGTGCATCCTTTGTCTCTCTCCCCCCCTTTCTTGTTTTGTCAGCCTGTCCTTATGTGCATTAGCATCATCTGGTGGACAAACAAAGGCATGGGTCCACCGATGCCAAAGGAACCAGTGGGACGGAGGGCGAGAGGAGCACCACGGCAGAAACTGAAGGGGCCGACACAGACTTTGATACAGCCTCCGATGGTGGCGGACACCTCTGTGACCACCCCAGCTGCAGGTACAGCTGCAACCCCCGTACAAACACCTCCCTCCCAGTAGCCCCTCAGCGAGTTGCCAGTGCCCACTCACCCAGGAGGGTGGGCATCTCCTTCGCCCCAGGCACCTCAGGCCCTGCCCCACTGAGCCCTGCTGCCCTGAGCGAGGAGAATTTGACCTCCTGAGATCCTTCTCTGTAGGGCAATCATCCATTGTGAATGCCATCCAGGGACTGGAATCCCAGATGCAGCAATGCAATGCATTCCTGGAGGACATTCACAGTGGATTGGTGGCCCAACAGAGATCGATTCAGGCTCTGGCCTCTCTGATGGCAGCCATTGTCCCTGTTTTAACCGTCCCCTCTCCAATGTCCACTTCCCAGTCCCATTCTCCTCAACCCCAACCCATATCAAGCATACAGGCAGACGAGCATGCACACAAGACAACACACAAGAGTGTCACAGGCAACGCAGGCACCACACTTCACCCCCAAGCACTCACACAAACACCATACAGCTGCAAACACTCCAACATCCACTGCCTCCACTGTCTCCCCCTCCTACTCCTCCACCTCCCATCCAGTTACATCCACACTCACACCTGCATGCACTACATCAGTATCCACTACCAGTATCATCACCACACTAAGCAGAACACACACCTCACTGGCAGACACCCCCATAACATCCATGCACGCATCCCCTGTGTCCTCTCCCACTGTGTCTGCCACCCCTCCTAAAGGACACAAACGCAAGCACTCAGACACCCAACAGCCATCCACCTCACAACAGCATGCAGCCCATGCACCTACACCCAAATCCAGCAGACATATACCTCTGACAACCACTCACTCATCATCCACTCCCACTACTCCTCCCTCCTCCCGCCCCAATGTCCCTAAAAAGCTTTTCCTTTCCCAGATTGACCTCTTTCCTACCCCTCCCCCCACCGCCCTGCATGTATGGGCAAGGTACCAAGGACACAGCCCAGCACCTCAGCCAAACAGTCCACGGAGACAGTGGAAGGACCACCTACTTGTGGTGGTAGGGATTCCAGACCAACAACACTGAAGGGGAAGGAGCCAGCACAACCTGGGATGAAAGGGAAGAGTCCGGCACCAGCTGTGAGGAAGGGGAAGGAGCCTGCACCACCTGGGATGAAAGAAAAGAGTCTGGCACCAGCTGTAAGGAAGGAGAAGGAGCCTGCACCAGCTGAAGAAAGGGAAAAAGCCTGCACAAGCTGGGAGGAAGGGAAAGGAGCCTGCACCACCAGGCAGAGAGGGGAAGAGCCTATCTACCCTTGCCAGGAAGGGTAAGGGATCCCAAACCCATGACCAGGAGGGCAAGAGGCACTCTATGCCAGTGGAAGCTGTCAGGCAAACACCGCCACCACCAGCAGCTGTCACGGGGCCTCCACCACCAGCCATGGATGTGCAACAATCAGTGAGTGCAGGGGCTGCCCAGGAGCCTCTCCCAACCACCACCAACATGCGGCCAACAGTGAGTGCAGGGGCTGCCCGGGAACTTCCCCCAACCATCACCAACATCCAGCCATCAGTGAGTGCAGGGGCTGCCCAGGAGCCGCACCCAACCACCACCAGCATGCAGCCATGACCGCTGGCGTACAACCATGTAGTCCACCCTCCAGGGGCTACTGTGCGGGCTGCCCTTTCCAGAATCAGTGGTTAAGTCACCCACTCGAGAGACTGTGGCCTTGCACTCCCCAGGACAAAGAGTTATGTGCATGTTGCCCCCTCCATAACCAGTTGGATACTCACCCACCTGAGAGACTGTGGCCTTGCACTCCCCAGGACAAAGAGCAATAGGCATGTTGCCCCCTCCAGAACCAGTGGAAAAGACATCCACCTGACAGACTGTGGCCTTGCACTCCCCAGGACAAAGAGCAATGGGCATGTTGCCCCCTCCAGAACCAGTGGGCTTGTTTCTGCATCCAGCTGAAGTGCCCTCCCTCCCCCTGAGGTGCCTGCCTATTTGCAAACTGATGCCCCTGCAGTGTTCTATCCGGATGTGGTCAGAATTCGAGTTGGGCCTTCGACTGTGACTGTGGCCGTGTGGGCCCCTTGAACTTTGGACTGGGCAGTGTCGCATTTTTTTTGTACATGTGTTCATATCTGTTTCATTGCCAAATCGGATTAATAATTTTGATGTTGACCTGATTACAATCTCTTTCGTTAATTCCTGTTGTCTTTGTATTATTCTGCCGAATTTTGGGGTCAAATTGTTTTTGTAGTGAAGCTGGTTGTGTGTATGGTGTGTGTGTGAATGGTTTGTGTGTGGTGCGTGTGTGTGTCACTCTCGTTTATCTCCCACCATCCCTTGTGTGCTAGGCGGTTGTACTCACCGTCGTCTTCTTCGTCAGCGTTGGTGTTCGTGGTGGAGCATGACATAGAAGATCATCGGGAAAACTCGCAGTTCGGGTTCCATGGTGGCGTGGTTCTTCCCTGTGTCTCCAATGGTGAGTCCTTTCACTTCTGTGCTCTGTTTCCATCAGGCTTTTCTTGCCATTGGTACAGCCACGGAAAAGTTGGCGGTTTGCAGGGCCTTAATATGGTGGGCCGACCTTTGACCTCTGCCTGGCTGTTGGCGAATACCGCCATGGTGGCTGTTGTTTCCACCCTGGTACATTGGCTGTCTATCGGAGATATCACCGCCATGGTGATAATTTGGCAGTACTTACCGCCAGCTTGTTGGCGGCATTACCACCACTTTATCACCCAACACCATGGTCATAATGAGGGCCATAGTTCTGTTGACAAAAACATATTAAGGCCCTCATTACAACCGTGACGGTAAAGCCCGCTTTCCTCCGCGCTGAAGACCGCCAACATACCGTTGCGGCGGCTGAATTCCGATACAGGTATTACGACTCACAGCTCGGAATCCGCCACAATACAGACATCCACACAAGTCCGCCACACCAAAGGTCAGTGATAAACTGGCGATAGCAAAACCCACACCGTCACGCCAACAAGAATACACCCACACTATCACGACCCACGAATCAACGTAGCGGTCTCTCAACTGCAGTAATCCATTGGCGGTACACACCGCGGCACTTAAAATGCACACACATTTACAAAACACAACCACATTGGACAATTCAAAATACACACACCTGATACACATACACACACCACACCCACACACCCAATCCAATATAAAGCACACACCCACATCACCCCCAAACCCTACAACCAAATATTTGAAAGAAGGCCAGAGAGAGAGATTAACTAACACAACACCAGCATCCACAGACACACAACACTTATACAACACCCACGCACCTCAAACAACACACACCAACACATCCCCTCACACATCGCAACAGACAGCACATCACACATCGCCCACACCACATCATGGCACCTCAGGTGTTCAGAGGAGGAGCTCAGGGTCATGGTGGAGGAATTCATCTGGGTAGAGCCACAGCTATTTGGATCACAGGTGCAGCAGACATCCATTGCTAGGAAGATGGAGCTATGGCGGAGAATCGTCGACAGGGTCAACGCAGTGGGACAGCATCCAAGAACACGGGATGACATCAGGAAGAGGTGGAACGACTTACGGGGAAGGTACGTTCTGTGGTATCCAGACACCAGATTGCTGTACGGAGGTCTGGCGGTGAACCCCCACCTCCTCCCCCACAACTAAAAACATGGGAGGAGCAAGTCTTGGCGATCATGCAGCCTGAGGGCCTCGTAGGAGTAGCAGGAGGACTAGACTCTGGTAATGCAAATCTTCACTACTATATCCACCCCACCCTACCATCACATACTCCTACCCTCACCCTCACATCCATCACCCCAACACCCCACAGATACCCCACTACCACAACCCACACATCCCAAAACCAAGCCCTGCATGTAACACCAATGCATGGACACCCCTCACCAAAGCATGTCCAGTAGAGAGAGTCACTCATGCCCCAAAATCACCAATCACACAAGGGCCATGGCAATAATGCAAGCACAGGAGTAGAGGTTAACTCACCCATTGCACAAGATGGCACACACAGATACTAAGATTATGCATTTACACCCCAACAGGACCCATACCCAACGTCACCGGACAGGAGGTGCCAGACATATCCAGTCCCCCCCACATAAGAGACCCACAGTGATGACAGCAGCTCTGCACGCCTGGATCAAGATGACCAGCCCGGCCCATCATGACCTCGGGGCAGTAGGTTCCCCTGACACAGTCCTAAACCACCACAGAGCCTCCCCCTCAGGAAACACCAGCACAGCACCCACCCAACGGGCCCATCCCTCTGTCCTCAGGACACGTCAATCAGCAGTGTGTCCACCACTACAGGGACCCCAGGGGTCAGTGGCAGTGGGCACACGGTTCAGATGACAGAGGCACAGGATAACAGGGAAGATGGGAGGACTGCTGTGTGACAGGGGGAGGACAGGCTCAGGGAACCGACAATCCACGAGGCACTCTCCAACATCATGGGAGCTTACCACCATTCCCAGGAGACCATGAGCACGGTACTGGCCAAGTTTCAGGAGACCCAGCGGCTGCAGGAGGAACACTACCTGGGGATCAGGGAGGACTTGAAGTCCATTAACACCACTCTGGTCACCATTGCAGGGGTGCTGGCAGACCTTGTCAACACCATGAGGGACACAGTGGCACACCAACGGGCCCCTGACACTAGCCTGGACGATGAACAGGCCTCCACCTCTGCCGGCGCTAGTGGACAGGAGGCACCACCACAGGACCAACAGGCCACCAGTACCCCACCCCCTGCAGAAGGAGATAGAGCCCGCAAACGGTCCCTGAGATCCAGGAACAAGACAGAGAACATTGCCAAGACCCCCACCAGGAAATAAGACCCCCCTGAATGTCACCCTTCTGTCCCACTTTGTCACCCTGTCCACCTTAAACTGCCATTGCTCCACTTCCTATGTCCCATTGGACAATGCACCTGTGATACAAATAGACTGGACTCTGCCATGGACATTTCTCCACCATCACCCCAGCCCATGTCACAAGCCCCTCCACTTATTTGCACAGAAATAAACACCACTGAATCACAAAACAATCTGGAGTCAGTCTGTACTTTCACAAATGTGTAATTGCAAAACCTCTGGAATATAGCAATGTCAATGTACTTGTTCAGATACCAATGTTACACAGCTGTAGGCCAGCAGTAAACATAGCAGAGGGCACAAATTGGGACCCAGATCTGTGAAATGGAAAGGCAAAGTAATAAGTCAGGGTCCATACACAGAGTGAAAAAGGCAGACTTATGCTAGCTCCAACAATAGTATGAGATGTGGGAAGCAGTTCCATCCTCTTACCTGTGTCTCACCATCAGGCCCATCCTCCTGCAGAAAAGGCACCTGGCGTCGCAAAGCCAGGTTGTGCAACATACAGCAGGCCACGATGATCTGGCACACCTTCTTCGGTGAGTAGCATAGGGATCCACCTGCCAGATGGATGCACTGGAATCTGGCCTTCAGGAGGCCGAAGGTGTGTTCTATTATCCTCCTAGTTCGCCCATGTGCCTCATTGTAGTGTTCCTCTGCCCTTGTCCTGGGATTACACTGGGGTCAGTAGCCATGACAGGTTGGGGTAACCTGAGTCACCTGCAAATATCGAGGGACAACTGTTAGACATCCTCCAAACATTAGGGAATCTCCCATACCCAGCCCCCAAATGAAACTGTGTGGGGACTTTAGGCTCAACTATTAGCCACACACGGTGCCTCTGGAGTTGCCCCATCTCATAAGGGATGCTGCTATTCCTCAAAATGTAAGTGACATGCACTGAGCCAGGATACTTGGCATTCACATGGGAGATGTACTGGTCTGCCAAACACACCATATGCACATTCATTGAATGGTAGCTTTTCCGGTTTCTGTACACCTGTTCATTCCTGTGGGGGGGGGGGTGACAAATGCCACATGTGTACCATCAATGGCACCAATGATGTTGGGGATATGTCCCAGGGCATAGAAGTCACCTGGCAAATCCTCCACTTGATGGAAAACCATATAGCTGCACATGTTTTTCAGCAGGGCAGACAACACTCTGGACAACATGTTAGAGAACATTGGCTGGGACATCCCTGATGCCATGGCCACTGTTGTTTCAAAAGACCCACTGGCCAGGAAATGGAGTACAGACAGAACCTGCACTAGAGGGGGGATTCCTGTGGGTTGGCGCATAGCTGACTGCAGGTCTGGCTCCAACTGGGCACACAGGTCCTGGATTGTTGCCCGATCAAGTCTGTAAGTGATAATGATGTATCTCTCTTCCATTGTCAACAGGTCCACCAGGGGTCTGTACACTGGAGGCTGCCACCATCTCATCACTTGCCCCTGCAGACATGCCCTATGGAGAACAGTGAGCAGAGGGTCATCCAACACTTAGGTGTTTTTTCAAAAACGTTAGAAATTCGCAATGTGCCTTTATCTGTCTGTATTCCTGGCCTAAATAGGTGTGACACAGTTCTTTTGCCTCCCATGTGGCCCCCTGAAATGGCAGCTGCCTGACCTGTAAGGTGGGACAAGGGGAAATGAGGTAACTGCGCTGGCGTTGTACCCCGTCGCGGTAGGCGGTCGAAGACCGCGGCGCAATTCAGCATTGGTTAACATTGGGCCCTATGGGTCCCAGGAGCCTATGACGATGTACGCCGGTGGTGACGGTACGCACCGCCGCGGACGTGGCCGCCATTTTCGAACTGTTCCCTCACTTGATACCTGACCTTCAACAGGAGAGGACCTACACTGCAAGTGCTGCTGTGACCTGTGTCTGGAAGCGACAATGGCTACAGTGTCTGGGGAAAGGGCCCCTGCCTTCACTTTGGAAGAGTTGGACAAACTGGTGGATGGGGTCCTCCCCCAGTACACACAACTGTACCGTCCTCCAGACAAACAGGTGAGTACACTGTGAGCATGGTGGATGCCAAATGATTGTATGGAGTGGCGTGGATGGAAGAGGGTGGGGAGGGAGACAGGCCAACATGTCAGGATAGTGTGTGTGTATGTATGTCTGGCCCAGGGTGGGACGTGTTTAGGCAATGCGTGAGATTAAATGTACGGGATAGTAACATCCATTCAACTTCACTTTTCCTCTAGGTTAGTGCCCACCAGAAGGGTATTTGGCGTACCATCGCCAAGGACGTCCGGACCCGGAGGGTCTCCCATAGACGGAGCACCCACTGCCGGAAAAGATGGGAGGACCTGCGCCACTGGAGCAAGAAGACGACGGAGGCCCAGCTGGGGATGGCCTCCCAACGTGGGAGGGGTGCCCATCGCACCATGACCCCCCTGATGTACTAGATCCTGGCTGTGGCCTATCCGGAGTTGGATGGTCGCTTGAGGGAATTACAGCAGCCACAAGGGGGTGAGTACACTTCATTCAGCTGACTCTGTGTGCTTTAGGTGTCTGGCTGGGAGAAGTGGGCTGTGGGTTTCCCTAGGCCAGGGTGAACTTGGTAGGGTAGGTCCCTTGTTAGGCAGGCTCTGTGGCACCCCAACCCCACTAGTGGTAATAGCCATCTTCACCTAGTCAGGCTCCTGTGGGTTCCAGGTGTGCAGCAATTGGGCTTAAGCATCGTCCCCCATGGGCATGTGAATTTCCTAAGAACTGTAAGTGCATGGCTTAGTGCACAGGGCTCCTCCCTGTGTGTTGTGTCCGCCAACGGTAGTGGTGTTGCATGCACTGAACATGTGTTTCTTCTGTCTCCCCCCCCTTTTTGTTTTGTCACACTGTTCTTGCATGCATTAGCATCATCTGGCGGAGGAGCAGTGGCACCGGAGCAGGAGGGAGCTGCATCCCACATGGCCCTGGAGGGTGAAGTAACAGAGTCTGAAGGCACCAGTGGGACGGAGGGCGAGGGGAGCTCCACGATGGGGACAGGAGCATACACCAGCAACAGCGACTCCTCCTCTGATGGTAGCTCCCTTGTGGTGGCGAGCACCTCTGTGCCCACCGCATAAACAGATACAGCCGCCACCCCCCCTACCAGCACCGCCCTCCCAGCAGCTCCTCAGCGTGTGTCCCATGCCCTCTCACCCAGGAGGGTGGGCATTTCCTTCGCCCCAGGCACCTCAGTCCCTGCCCCAGTCAGCCCTGCTGCCCTCAGTGAGGAGGCTATTGACCTCCTAAGATCACTCACTGTTGGACAAGCTACCATTTTGAATGCCATCCAGGATGTTGAGAGGCATTTTCAACGAACAAATGCATACCTGGAGGGCATTCATTCTGGGCAGGCAGCCCAACAGAGATAATTTCAGGCTCTAGCCTCAGCACTGATGGCAGACATTGTCCCTGTGCCCAGCCTCCCCCCTCCAACTTCCTCCACCCAAACCCAATCCCCTGTACCTCAGCCTATCCCAAGCACACCATCAGACCAGCATGCACACTCATCAACACACAAGAGTGGACATGGCAAACATACGCACCACACATCCCACAGGCACTCAAACAAGCACCATCCCCATGCAGACACAGCAAGATCCACTGCCTCCACTGTGTCCCCTCCTCCTCGTCCTCCTCCTCCCTCCCTGTCTCGTCTCCACTGACACCTACATGCACTACATCCTCAGCCACTACCTCCATCACCAGCATCCCCATCACCACACACCGCCTATGTGCAATCACCACCCCCACTACCATTCACACATCCCCAGTGTACTCTCCCAGTGTGTCTGTGAGCCCTCCTCCCAAAGTACACAAACGCAGGCACACACCCACCCAACAGCCATCCACCCCACAACAGCCTCCGGCCCGTGTACCTTCACCCAAATTCAGCAAACGTACACCTCCTACAACCACTACCTCTTCCTCCACTCCCAAACCCCCTCCATATTTCCGTCCCAGTGTGTCTAAAATTAAACTTTTCCTCACTAACTTTGACCTCTTCCCTACACCTACCCCCCGTCTTTCCCGTAGGGCCAGGCTTTCCAGGTCCCAGCCCAGCACCTCTGCCACCAAATCCCAAGGCACGGTGGTGCCAGCAATTGCGGTCTCATCGAGTGTGCCACCCATCAGGGCTGCCAGTGTGTCACCTAGCGAACCAAGGACATTCCACCACCTGCCAAGGTGAAGAAGGTGTCCACATCCCAGAGGGAGAAGCCGCACCTACCAGCAAGCAAGGGCTTCTCTAAACCAAAAGGGGACAGTGGCAAGACACCAGCAGCAACATCAAAGGTGGGGAAGGGACACAAGCCGAAGAGCAGGTCAGGACAGGGCACGGTGGCTCCGACTGAGGGACTAGAGTCACTCCTTCTGTCAACCACTACACCAACCTGTACGGCGGTGGACATCGCAACCTGCACCGCCACCAGCACCGCCACCTGCGCCGCCACCAGCACCGCCACCTGCAGGAGACGTCCTTCTGTGTCCCTCAACTGGTGTATACACATGCACCATTGCCAGCACCTCCGCCACAGAAACTGCTGCAAGCACCGCCACCAGCCCCGCGGCGTGCTCAGACAGTGCCACCACAGCTGACACGGCTATCATCCCCAGTGGACAGTCATCCGAGGCTGGAGGAGACTTCCTGAACCCTGCCCAGCTTCCATGAGGCATGACTCTCATCACTGTTTGCACCTGCAGGTGGCAGTCGAAGCCACAGCAGGGTGGGATTTGTCTCTGCCTCCATGGCGTATCATGCTACCTGTTCCTAGGCAATCTCATGGCACACACACCCATGTGAGGTAATGGGACCAGCCACACTGCATGTGAAGCACTCTGGGCACCAAGCCCCCTCCAGAACCAGTGGAGAAAACCATCCACTACCTCAGTCCTTTGCGGGATGAAGCACTCTGGGCACAAAGCACCCTCCAGAACCAGTGGAGATTCACATCCACTGCCTCAGTCCTTGGCAGGATGAAGCACTCTGGGCACAAAGCCCTCTCCAGAACCAGTGGTGAAAAGCATCCACTTGAGAGACTGTGGCTTTGCACTCCCCAGGATAGAGCAGTGGGCAAACCACCCACTGAAGAGACTTGAGAGACTGTGGCTTTGCACTCCCCAGGATATAGCAGTGGGCATGGAGCCCCCTTGTGCAGCAGTGGTGTCGTGAGTTCATCCAGCTGAGGTGCCCCCACCCCCTCCCACTGAGGTGCCTATTTCATTTAGATCTGATGCCCCTGCAGTGTTCTCTCCGTTTCGAGTCAGGTATCTTGTGTGGGCTTCGCCCATGCATTTTGGGACTACTGGTCTACGGACAATGATTGGAACACTATCTGGACTTGTGTAGTTGGTGTACATATTTGTATATACTGATTTTTGAATTTGCACTATCTGATTTTTATTGATTACACTTGTTACAATCATTTCCTTTTGTCCTTGCATTCTTCCAGGGGGTGTATATGTAATATTGCTGCATGTATTTGTGTGTATGGTGTTGTGGGTGGGGGTATTGTGTGTTGCATGTGTGTGTCACTCTCTTTTTTTTCCTCCCACCCTCCTCTGTGTTGTAGGTGCAGTACTCACCGTGGTTGTCGACTGCGTCTGTCCTGCACCTGATACAGAAGGAGGAAGACCAGCATGGGCAGGATGTGTAGTTCGGGTTCCATGGCGTCCTGGTTCCTCGTTGGGTGTCAAGAGGTGAGTGGTTTCCCTTCTGTGTACTGTTTCCGCCGTGCTTTTGATAGCGTTGGTTCCGCCCCGGAAAAGGTGGCAGATAGGCATGTTGTAATACAGTGGGCAGAACCTTGTGTTCCGCCTGTCAGTTGGCGGTTACCGCAGCGGTGTTTGTTTCTACCGCAGTGGCGGTCGGAGTGTTAAAGTGGCTGTCTATGATGGCGGTTTCCGCCATGGTCGTGATTCCATATTTTTTTCTGCCAGCCTGTTTCCGGTATTACCGCTGCTTTAACACCGACCGCCAGGGTTGTAATGAGGACCTAAATGACTAACTACACATGCACCATGACTTTCACAATTATTCAGCATATGGAGCTCGCTCACCTATAAAGATTAAAATATTTTATTTAAGCAGGCACAAAGTGTCTCGTAGAACTGTGAATTCCATGCCCTGCTCCACAAAAACAAATCAGACCTCTCACCAGCATTAAAACGATGTTTCAAATCATCCCGTTGTTTCAAAACATTCCCAATAATTGCACTACCACAGAAAATTCTCCTACCAGACCCTCCTGGGCTGGAATGCAAATATTCCTGTAAGAAAATAAAAACATGAGAGCAATAAAAAGACCAATAAGCCTAAAAAGTACTACACCATTCTAAGAGCGAAATGTACTTTACATCCTGATATGCCATCACAGTTCAATACAGAGCCCCTGGCATGGCCTCATGGTAGGCCAATGTGAAC
This sequence comes from Pleurodeles waltl, assembly GCF_031143425.1. Lineage (NCBI taxonomy): Eukaryota > Metazoa > Chordata > Amphibia > Caudata > Salamandridae > Pleurodeles > Pleurodeles waltl. Next base: position 799,902,527 of record NC_090443.1, on the reverse strand, counting down.
CATAGGACCGAAGGATGAAGAGGTCTAGTGGTGGAGCTAGACTGAGTCTTGGGCCAGTGTTGCTGCCTGCAATTCCATTCTCATAAAACATTACATGTTCATTTCACATAATTTATTTTTAACTACATCAGAAGATTTGTAACAGTACTGGACAATTCCATGCAAATCCAGTAAATCAGCATAGCAGTATTTTTGGGCATAATGGAGCAGGGCCCTCAAATGGTCTGTAGTAAGAGACTTTGAACTCCAAAGTTTAGCTGCAGTGTGGTAGGAGTGGGAGAATACTATCTAATACTACTTTATAGAAAATATTTTGCAGAGAAATTGGGGGCTTATTCACAAGGATAAATATACACATGTATATTTGCTACATGTAAATGTACTCATAACCTTTCAGTAACTTTACTGCTTTGGTCGGGGAAATAGTCTTTGCAAAGCAGCATTTACCATGCAATGCCTTTACCATGGATTCTTTACCACAAAATGCCTTTACTATGCATCATTAGTTATATAATGTTAATTATGAACATAACATGTATTGCCCACTAGGGCTATATTATAAATGGCTACATCATGAATGTTTAAAGAAGGCCTGCTTTTACAAAACAATGTGGTATTTTATATTGTGAATCTTTTTTTAAATGTGAGCTAAAAGGATTTTTATGTGGTGTAGCACAATGCAGCCCATTAATGTGAATACATCTGGCTCTTTCTGTAGATACAATGTAGAGATAACAAATAAGGATTTGACTGTTGTAAATGTATGTCAAGTAATGCAGCGGGAAGGTTGTCTTCAGTGTCTATTATGATATCACTCGCTATGTGGGAAAATATATGAAGAAAATGGTGCCTCATTGTTTGGGTGAAATGAGCCCAGACAGACCACTGACACCAGATTGTATGTGCAAAAGGCAGCTTTATTGAAACAGGTGCTCATCACAGTTCAGCCCTTGGCATACCGCCTTACAAAACTATATACCTTACTTTACAGTCAACATCTGCCTACCTCCTACCCCACCACCCTTAAAATATCACCCTCCCCTTGTAAACTACCTCATGAACTATTAACTTCTGTTACTCATAACATTTGAACTTACCTCACTTAAATTTAAACTTGTGTACATTCCTAAATGACAACTTCCTGTCGAAATAACCTTAATACCTGTTCTCTTTCTGTTTATAATTTTTTGAACTCCTCTCATAGGGCCTGTATCCCCTCTGTAAACTCCACTGACCTTCTGTAAACGCCCCTCCAACCTTTTGGGCATCCACCAAACCTACACCTGTTCTAAGCGACAACACAATACAAAATCCACTTCTCTACGCAACGGTACCTACAACGCTACCTTACCGCAACCACACCTCAACACATACCATTTGACCCTTCTGGATGGGGGGAGGAATAAAAAATATTATCCCTCAGTTACCTAATTGGGCTGCCACCATGTCTTCTCACACAAAATGGCGGTTAGCCCTTGTAAAATGTCTGTCTATAAATCCCTTGTGCTACATCCCTCAATGGATACCGGATCCTTCACTCGAGCCCAAATTAACTTTGTTTGAAGTCCTGGCTTTTTGTCCCACCCATCTGATGAACGAACGCCCTACAATCCACAGGCTTAATTTTGCTGATAAAGGACCCGGCATTGAACCTCCAAAAGAAAAAATGTTAACACCCAGTAATGCCTCTGAGATTTCACCTTCCCTAAGATCTAATGCACATACCTCTGAAAGCACTCAGAAGACCACCTTCACAACTGCTTTATTCCATCCTTAGACCGCCCACGCCTCCCCGCCTCCATAGCTGCTCCTATTCTAAAAGAACGGGTGACAAATTCCTGTACTGCAAATCCAAGACATATTACAGCTTTTCTTAGGATATTTAGCAGCTGAAAAGCTGTAACTCTCTTCCCGTTCATGTATGAAAAGACTAAACCAACCTTCTCAGACTTTAGCCGTCCCAACCTCAAGCCCCATTGAAGGGGGCAGACGTCTCTATGTTTGTGCCCTGGCAGCAATACATACACCCTCTGCAACCTCTGATCTGTCTTGGAAGCCCTCACTAATATTGATCCCCCTTGTGACTGGATGAAGACGTCCTCCCACAGATATCCCTTCTTTTGATTGGATCCCATCATTTCCAACACTCTAAATGCTCCAAAAGACATCCACACTATCAACGTTGCAAAAATGATGTACTCTTGCTCTGAAAAACAAATCTGCTGTAATTTTGCCAGTACCTTCCTCAACAAATCTAAAGTCAGGGGTCTCCTTGCCTGACTAACCTGGCCTTGCTCCCTCATCCAGCCTTCCAATATGTGTGCACCCAACTCTCCTGCCAATGGCGCATAGCTATTCAATAGTTGGCCCATGAAAGCTAATTTACCTGCAATTGTTACTTTTGACTGCCCTTTCGCTATGAGACCTTAAATAGATTAAACACATCTTCCACTCTATCCCTACCTACATCTCTCCTGACCGCCCCAACCCAATGAATTCGATAAGCCTTCCTTGTGGATGGTGCCAATGACCCTCCCTCCAGCTGCAGCATCCTTTCTCGCTTACATTTCCAAAATGGTGTGGCATGCAGATCAATTGCTTGTCCGCTTCCATGGCGAGCCTAAGGAACCTCTCCCACTGTGAATGAGACAAAGCATCTGCCATTGTCCACATGGGCAAATGTTTCGCTTTGAACATATCATATTGCAGGCATGCTAAGACAAACACTCATTAATTTCAGAAGCTGCAGGTCCCTAGCTGATTGCCTATTAACAACATGTACCACTAACAAATTGTCAACATGAAAAAGTATTCTCTTGAGCTGCAGGAATGAACACCACACATATACTGCCAACAGTAGCAGCACTACCTACAAAAAGGCAATACTGCGCCGTCCTCCTTTCCATCCTGGTGGTCACTCCTCCGTGCACCATTTTCCTTACCAATAAATGCCAAAAGCGATCCACCTGAGGCATTCGAAAATATCTGTGCCTCCCACTCCAGTTCCAATGGCATACACATAGGAAAGCCATTGAATGTATCCAGAAATACTCGTCACATGCCCAAATCCTCCTTCACACCCACTGGTAACCTTAGGTGATGATGAGGCAATGACAAGCCTGACAATGCCAGCCCTAGCTGTCTGCAGAAGGTTCTTCCAGCCGAATTAATGCCAAAACTGATTCTACCGGAGGCATTCGAACATATCTGTCCCTCTCACTCCAGTTCCAATGGCGTACACATGGGAATGCCATTGAATTTATCCAGAAATACTCACCACATGCGCAAATCCTCCTTCACACCCGCTGGTAACCTTAGGTAATGATGAGGCAATGACAGCCCTGACAATGCCAGCTCTAGCTGTCTGTAGAAGATTCCTCTAGCCCTAACTAGCCTGCACACAAAATTTAGGTGGCCCAGTAATGCCTGCACTTCCCTCACCGTGACCTTCTGTCTAGCCAGCATATTGTCCAACAACAACCACATTGCTTCTTTCTTTCCAAGTGGTAGGTGTGCTTCCATAGTCACTGAATCCAACTCAGTTCCCAAAAAGGAAATGGATTTGGTGAGACTCACTGTCTTCTTCAGTGACAAAGGCACTCCTACATCCCTCATGAGCTCCTGAAAGCTATCCAGCTATTTCTGGCCACTCGTGGAACCAGAAGTTGTGACAAAGAAAAAATCATCTAAGCAATGTGTTACTTCTTTGTGACCAGTATTGTGTGTCAACAGCCATTCCAAGAAAGAGTTGAAGCGCTGAAAAAGTGCATATGATATCGCACACCCCATAGGTAAAACCTTGTAAACGCACCACAGACTTTCAAACTGTATGCCTAACAACTGAAAGTCATCCGGGTGAACCGGGCGCAACCTAAAGACTGACTTGATATCACATTTAGCCATAAGTGTGCCTCATCCCGCTTGATCCACTAATTTCATAGCCTCGTCCACTAAGGAGTATGATACAGATGGCACCTCACCTGGGATGAAATCATTTACAGACCTCCTTCCTGGCCAGGAAAGATGTTGTATTAACCTATACTGTCCTTGTTATTTTTTGAGCACCACCCCAATGGGAGAAATAATAAGACTGTCCATCGGTCAATCCTGAAAAGGTCCTTCCATCCTGCTTTCAGTGACTTCTTTTGCTAGCTTTCCTCTTACTACATGTGGATGTGTCTTTGCAGATTTCAGATTCTCAGCCCAGCACCTCTGTCTTGGCCCTTTGTAACCCAACTTAAAACCCTGTGTAAAATCCTCCACCAACTGTGCAGCTTCTCCCTTTTTGGGTATAGCAGCAATCAGTGAAGAAGCCTGTGTACCTCAACCGGAATAGAAGCCTTTCCCTCCAGACCCTTGACCTCATCTCCCCCCTCTAAAGTTCCCTTGACCTCCATGTTGCCTCCCTTGTGTAGCTGCTGGCTTGTGTTCCCCACTATTGTACTGCCATGACTGTCCCCCTTGGGCTGTTCCCTGGTTACTATAGCACTGTACCAATGCATGCCTGCCCATAAACTTTGAACACTTATGGCGTAACTTGCAGTACTCCCTAGTGCAAAGTCCTTTATTAACATCCCAGCAGGACCCCAAGATTTCTCCTTTGTTTTTGGTTCCTCACCCCACCCCTGCCCGGGTGGGAGGTTGTTGGCCCACTGGCTGTAAAAAACATTTCACCAAACTTTGCTGGGACCCTTGTCTGCTGCCACAAATCTGTATCTATTGCCCCCCATTTTTCTTCCAGGTCTGCTGCCATTCACGCGCTAAACTCCTCATTGTACTGAGCCCATGCATTTCCACTGAATGAGAGCTGAGCTTTTCTAATGACGTCTATATACTTGAGCAAAGCTACGCTCCTCTCATGATTTATTTCACAATACATGCTTGCGTATATCAGGAAGGCCAATGTCAGTTCATATACCTCTTCATTTGAGCCTTCTTTCACCGTCAATTCACTACGTAACAGTTTCAATATCTCCACATACTTGCTTTTCCAAATTTTCTCCTTAGTAGCTAGCATCACATGTGCTCCCAAAGGTTTCGTGACCCCTATATATGTGAGTGTTTTTAACTCTCAACTCCTTGCTTTCCTTACCTTCTGCTTCCTCCTCCTGTACTTCCTTTCCTACTCCCTCTCCCCCTTGTCCTTCTACTATGCCCATGTCCCTCTTTTTCCCATACACCTGATCTTCGGAATCCTTTACCCGTCCACCAAATCCAATTTTGGGCATCCCCCTGCCCCTTTTTCTTTCCATTAGCCTTGTACCACTTGTACTGGCCACATCACATGACACCCCCACTTCCACCCGGGGGCTGAAACTCCATTGCTCTTGATAGACCTTACCAAATTCGCTAAGTCTGCTGTTCTCTATTCTTATCTCCTCACTCACTGCGCTGGTGGAACATGCTCGTTCGAACCCAGCCACACCCCCTGTGAGGCTGTTGCCAACCAGCACTGGGTGCTTGCCTCAGGATCTCACAATGTTGCCTTGCTGCCTGCTCAGTACCAAGCGGCCTCTTCACCTCGGGGTTGTTGAGCCTACCAATGCTCACCTGACTCTGCCACACCTCCCATACAGATAACCTGTAAAAAAAATTGTGAAACTGATGTGCAGCCCTCTCACTGCCCTACCTGACTAAAGGACTGCCCACTCTGCCCTTCCCCCACCTTTTCTTGCCCCAAGGTCTTACCCTTTCTGCTCTTCATGAATATATACCTAGAGGGCCACATGCCACTTCCCATCTCATCCCCTCCCTTCTTGTCATCGCTCCAAGGAAGCACGCTCACTTGCGCCGCCATAGACGTGCTCAGTCTGCTCTTCCCCCTCTCTTGCCCCCTTCCACAGATAACCCACTTCTATTTCCTGCCTCTGCCCTTCCCCACCATCTCTTGTTTGTAGCCCATACCCCTTCCAGACTCAAAATGACCCTTCATCTTGGGAGTCCCTACCTTCTTCCCATACTAAACTACCTGGGATCCGTTCCCTTCTCAGACTCTCCCCACCGAAGTCCCCCTCCTTGCTCCAAACTACTCTTCTGTCCTGACAATAGTTCAGAAGGACTAACCTGCTCTGACTGCAAATTAGGCCCCAGCCTTGCCTTTCTGTGTTCTGACCCAGCTAGTGAATGGGCAGGGTAATTTATTACTGGAGCGCTTTCAACCTGCTCCCCAAGCTCCTGCTGCAGAGCTCACAATTCCTTCCTGATCTTCTGTTCACCTGACTTGGCCCGAGTCCTAGCTCTTACTTCCTTCAAACCTCTCCTCTCTCTTTCCTCCCCCAGGCCTGTCGTCATTCCAGTCCCCACCCCAAACTGCCCACCGCTCATACCCTTCCCCCTCCCCTGCCCTCATTGTGCCTTTGGCCTTGGTCGCTCTGCATATGCGAGAGGCTTCGGCCACTCAACTGTACCTCCTGGTTTTCTTTTCGATTTCAGGGAGGTGAGCAAGTAATCACCACTACCGCCACACCGCTTAACACACCTCACTGGGCGAGGTTGCGCGCCACCACCCACCAACAAATTGAGGCAGCCGGCCCCAGCCTGCAGTCTCATGGACTGCTTGACCTTCTCTTCAGCCGACGACATCACTGAAAATCATGCACTCCACACACTACGGATCTCAAACTCTGCTGCTGCTCTGCATCTGAGCATGTGAGTCTTCCCTTGATACACTTTTCCTCACTGATCCTAGACTTTCCTAGAAATAAAAAACGTTATTCCTCAGTTATCTAACAGGGCTTCCACCATGCGTTCTCACACAAAATGGTAGCTAGTCCTTCTAAAATGGCTGTCTATAAATCCCTTCTGCTACATCCTTTAATTGATGTAGCCCAAATGCAGCCCAGTTGTCTAGACTGTGCTACCTCCTCCCAGTACCCCAGGGGGACAGACTGCCTGCCGGCAGCTGTCCCCCAAGGCCCTATTATGACCAAGGCTGCAGGGCAGCTGAAAAACATCAGGGTAGCACAAGAGCAGTTTATTGAAGAACTGATTTCTGCAACAATCCTAAACATTGACAATCCTTACCTGAGGTTGAGCGAGGTACTAGGCATAAGTGTCATGGATTTTGGTGACTCAGCTTTCATCGCAGTACCCTTTTGTCAGGTGCACAGTGGCAGCCAGCAGTGGCTGAAGCCACAAAGCCCCCCATAGAGCAACAAGATCACAGCAAGGCCAGTCAGTAGGAGGACCCCTTGAGGTAGGAATACCTCTCAGGTAAGACTACATGTGGTAGCTAACAAGATAGTGAGAGAAGGGAGAGTCACGAAATTTGCAACATGTCAGATGGGTGAGTCTACCCTAGGAAGGGCAAGTGGTTTGAAAAGTGCTGCATCCACCTAATTTTTGGAGTGACAAAAGTTGAGGGAGAGAGAAAAGGCAAAGCTAAAAGTGTGTGAGGATGAATCATCTGAAACATCAGAAGCTTGTGCTGAAGGAAGCGTGCAGACTCATGGGTTCATTTACTTTCCAACCTGAGAAAATTGGAGAAACTGAAACAGAATGAAATGTCTAAATGGTGGGAGAGAAAGTCACTACAACACTATGGGAAGTTGGGCACGTCCCACATTGACTAAGAATAGTGGTTGCCCCTAGTTATGAGAAACCCAATCCGAATAGGTTGCATGAATGGGCTGAAAGCAACAACAAAGATTCGAGAAGAATGCTAAGTATCTTGGTAAAATATGCATAGATAGAGAGAAAGAACATTTTAAAAGAGATTGAGGTTTTTCAAGTGGATATTAAAAAAGAAGGAAACTAGGCATTAGTGAATAAGTTCTTCATTGATACAAAGGAGAAATTTAAAAAGCTAGAAGAATCGAGAAAAAGTAGGAAAGCTCAAAAACATAAGTGTGACAAAGGAGACTATGACCAAGGTCCAATATGTACATTTCCAGAAGGTTTGACAATCTCCGCAGGCCGAACTCACAAAAGATAACAGACAAGGTCAAGTCCTATTATTAGAACAAAACAGTGAACTAAGCTCTGTAGTAGACAAAGATGTTGAAGAAGGTGCACTAGAAGGTCAGAAAGGGTAATTCCCCCTTGTCGTCGAGGAGCTGAATTTTTTACTGTTAGATCACTATGTCAACTTGCACCAAAGAGAGCAACATCAAAATTCAAAGTTACCAAAAGCAAGGGGTGGAAATGGTGTGGTGGCACCAGAAAGAAAAAAATCAAGGTGGAGCAAAATTGATTAAATGGGGAAGTACCAGTCGCAGAGACAGCAAGCGAAAACACCAGTATGACAATTAATTTGACAAAGATCATTTTAACACATGAAAAATACATTTTAAAATTGGGATTGTTCTTTTGTCCAGAGCAGAATATAAACCATACACAGATTAGAATAGATCTTTTCAAAATTTTAAGAGCAATGAAATAGAAGAAGTTCTTTATGATGCAACCTGAAAAGAGAACGGAAAGAATGGAGGCAATTGAAACTCAACATCACTGACTAAGACTAAAAGGTGAATGCCTGATGAAGGAACTGCAGGGACTAGAAAATGAAAATATTGAGACCCAAAATACCTTAACTGAAGATAAAGTAATTATCAATCCAGGTATTGAAGTATACGGGGATGCCTGGATGGATTTTAAACCCAAATCAAGATTTATACAAATGACGCCTAAAGATGGCCTGGACTTATTCAATAAACTGACAACACAAGATTTAAAAACTTGTATGCACGTAAACATGAATACGAAAGAAGAGAATGACAAAGGCCAGATAAAACAAAAATATTGTGAATTAGTAAATACATTGTAGAACATGCCGGAGTGTGTGTTCGGAAATTCCAGTAAGGGTGGGAATTTAATATTGTGGCCAATGGAAAACTATATGGCTGAGGAACATAAGCAGTTAAATAATGAACTGTGTAATGTAAGGTTCCCCAATACACTCATTAAATCTATACAAAGGGAATACAACAAAGATTTGCTGGACTGTGGTTTTCAGGGTCTGCTGAGCCATGATGAGTATCACTTCTTACAGACAGTACACTAAGACACTGTTGTTTTATTTAATCACAAAGGTGCACAATGATCTTGAGAACCTGCTGGGATGCTCCATAATTTAGGCATTAGGGTTGCTTTTGAAAATACTTCCAAATATGTAGACCACTTTTTGGGAGACTTTGTTAGAAGTTTACCATCTTCATTCAAGATACAGGTGACTTCCACAGGAACATTTATGATATTCCATGGGAGGATGAATATATAGTGTACAACATAACTATGGATTAAGAGCAGTAGAGCATTGTCCAGGTGCAAAATTATGATAACACATTAAAATGTTATTGATGATGGTAAGGAGCTGTCTGGAAAATAACTTCATTCTCTTCAATGAGTTGTTCCACCAAGTCAGAGGGACAGCAATGTGCACATGTTTTGCCCCTCAGTTATGCTATTTTGCATGTGGGCTGGTAGGTAGGAGCAGGTGGATCAGATTGAACATCTTGATGACTGGGTGGAACATATAGTTTATTGATGTAGTTTTATTGAATGCCTTTTTGAAGTTTGGAAGGACACAGAGGAGAGTGCCTATGTGTTCAAGGAAAAAATTGGAAAGAATAATCATAATCCTAACTTTAGAAGTACAATAAGCAGTACAGAGGTCAAGTTTTTAGACCTCACTTTCATGTAAATAACTATAAACTAGAACACAGGCTATTTAGAAAGCCTACTGCAGACAACACATTACAGCACATGTCCAGCTTTCACCCACAGAATTTAGTCAGAAGCATCCCTATGGTTAGAGCTTGCGCATCAGAAGAATTTGTAGTAAAAATGTGAAGAAGATAAAGCCTTAGAAGAGCTTCAGGATAGAGGCTACTTGCAGGCTTGTATTGAGGATGGGAAAAAAAAGCTAAGGTGAAACCAAGAGAACATCTTTTGTTCCGAAGCAAAGAGCGAGAGACTAAGAATGAACCCCATTTCTATTTTCAATTGATCACAAATGTTAATAAACAGGAAGGAGCAATGCAGAAGATAATACAGAAATATTAGTATTTGATAAGGAATGACCCAGTGATTGTTAAGGTAGATCCATGCAGGCCAGGTGTTACCTTTAGAAGAGCAAGATCAATGAGGGAAGATCTAGTGAAAAGTTGCCTTTAAAGTAACAGACGGAAGACAAATTTGTTTGGAAAAAGTCCAGGTTTCAGGAAGTGTGACAAGTGTAAGACTTGCCATCATGACAGAAAAAATAAAGGAGTATGAATCACCAATACTTAAAATCACAAAGTGTATGAAAGGTTATTAGCATTACAAGACGGACCATGCAGTCTACATCCTACAGTGTCTCATTTAGAGAGCACTGCACTCCCAGTCTACAACAGGATCCTGCAACACACACGAACTATAAAGAATAAAGAGAGAGCATACCGAGAAGGTCATCAATTTATAGGAAACACCTAAGTGAAGTGCAAGGACTGATATATTTTCTAGTGGATACTGTAGCTTCAGGATATAGAGGGGATGACAGGGAGAAAATGCTGAGGCAACTGGAGTCCTGCTATATTATCAAATTTAACACCAGAACCTCGTGTGGACTAAATGTGGAAGGGGATTTGCATACACGTCTGTAGCCCTGGCAGGAATCTCTCTTAATACAATTAGAGGCAATTTTAGGATGTTAACATTTCAAACCACCTTTCATTTTGTACTTAGTACCTTAGGAAGCAGGTTGGGACAGGAGTAACACATAGATGAGACAAGGTCTTAAGTTCACATTGAGCATAGAACGTATGGTCAATCACAATCCTTGTAATTTAGAATAGTAACATCCAGGTGGAGCAGAGGCCACCCACTTGGGCTTTATGAACATCTATATGGTTGAGGCCGGAAATGCAGAAACGCAATAATTATATTATTTTAGTATTGAGTACAATATGTATTGCCTACTAAGGCTATATTTCACATTATTATGGCATGCATTTTGAGGAAGGCCATTCGTATATAGTTATTTATAATGAAAGAAGTTCAGAATAATAACATTAGCCTACCCCCTTGAGATTTATAAACATCCATAAAAATGAGGCTACAAAAGTAGTGACTCCTTAGTTATATTAGTTATATAATGTCAATATTGAGCATAACATGTATTGCTCACGAGGGATCTGTTTTAAACTGCTATGTCATGATTTGTTAAGGAAGGCCTGTTCTTACAAAAATAATTTTGTGGTATTTTATAATGTGAATCTTCTTTCTTTTAAATGTGAGTTAAAGGGATTTTTAGGCAGTATAGTACAATGCAACCCATTAATGTGAATACATCTGGTTCTGTCTATAGATACCATGTAGAGATGACAAATAGGGACTTGCCGGTCATAAATGTATAGAAAGTAATGAAGAGAGAAAGGTGTCTTCAGTGTCTATTATGAAGTCACACAGTATGTGGGGTAAATATGAGAAAAAAAAATGCCTTGTTGTTTGTGATCAAGGCTGCAGGGCATCTGAAATATGTCAGGGTAGCACAAGAGCAGGCAGGAGACTCCCAATGCTTTTAAGCCCAAAAGGACTTGATTGTATCTTTCCTAAACTCCCCTCTTTTCAATGTAAGTCAATGGAAAAAAAACAATTTCCCTGTTTTTCTTTTACAAAATCTCCCTCTTACCAAGTTCAAATTTTTGGCAAGTATGTGACTTGGGATCACAGAGGGCTGGAGGAATGGGGTAGGGACATGAACTTGAATAGCAGAGGGCAGGTGGGAAATGGGAAGAGGCACCACACTGACTTTATAAGGCAAGCATCGGGAGTTGCAGCACAATACTTCACACAGGGCAAAAGGGATGTCAATGCAGCACAACTGACAATGGAGAGCAGCAGAGGAGGGACGGGCCATGCCCATAGACAACAGAGAACAGAGGGGAAAGAGGCAAGGACAGCAAGCTGACCATACAGGGCAGACAGGAGGGACAGTTGCAGCATAACGGACTATGAAGGGTAGGAGGGAGGTGGCAGTGGCAGCTCATTGGATCATGCCTGGAAGGAGGGAGGGGGCTGGTGCATGGACTCAAACAACAGAGGATAGGGAGGAGGTGGATTTGGAAGCAAGCTAACTGTTTAGGGCACGCTGGAAGGGTAGTGGCAGAACAAGGGCCACACAGGGTTGTAACGAGGAAGCAGTGGTATGGACTTGGACAATGGCTGACAAGGAGAATGGGGAGCAGGAGCAGCAAGTTTGGGTGAGGGCAGCACAATGCCAGGCCAGGCCCTGCGTCCGACCTTCCCTCCTCCACCCGGCATTGTCATGGGCATCTTATTTAAAGTTATTAAAAAAACTAGAAATTCAATAGGGACGTTATAGTTAGGAAAAGGAATAAGTTGTTGACTTGTTGATGTGGAATAACAAAAGACTTAGAAACTCACTAAAAAACAAAGGCTACAAAGACGTTATAGGGCGGTTCAGATTTTACAGGCTCAAAACCACAGAAGTTCAGGTGTTATAGTTAGAGTTACTTCAAGTAACTATAACCCATGCCCTAAGGCAACTAAACTTTGCAACGTGCTGTCAGCTAATAATGGCGTGCTCCGCAGCTGGTGCTCGTGTGGTGTTTGACTGTACCCCAATTACTTGAAACACCACAAATTTCACTGCACTCCATAAACCTTTGTCAACCAATTACTTTTTTTCAGACCACTAGAATCCCACCAATGCCTTTCAACCTCACCAGGAAATTGTCATGTTTAGTGAGTCTTTTTTCTGTTGTCCTTATATATCACTAGCCTGTCCTGCCTATAATGAGGCATTCTGGGATGTGTAATATGAAATAAGCACAGTTTTAAAACAGTATATAAATGTTTTACATTAATGTTTTACAAATGTGTGGGCTACTATGCACTATGCTACTAACACAGGCTTTATCTTGTGTGGGTGTGGTTGTGAGTATTAGTTACCTTTGGGCATGAGTTACAGATACTTATAGCTATAGAACAACTGCTAAATTTCAAAGGTTTTGTGTGTAAAATTTGAACCTATCTATAATGTTCCTGCAACCTTTGAGTTTTATATATATGTGTGTGTGTGTATATATATATATATATATATATATATATATATATATATATATATATTCAATTCAAACAAAGATTACAGGGACGTTAAAGCTAGGTACTGAATTTACTCACACCAAACAATAGAAATTCAGAAGTTATAGTTAGAGTTATTTCAAGTAACTATAGCTCACAACCTAAGTTAGCTGTAATGTGCCCCAACCGTGCACAGTTTTGTCTTCAATAATTTGACTGCTAATGTTTCATTGATATTTTTATTGACGTTAGAAAAGATGTCATGAGTGCTGTAAAATCTAGGATAATTAGCAGTGCATGGTGAGGGACCCTGGGGCCTGGCCTTCATTCAATACCGGAGGGGGGCTGGCCCTCCTCCTCGGGCCCATCTTGGCCCCAGAGACTCTAACCTCTGGGCCCCAGCCTTAAAATATATTATTTTTTATTGGGGAGGGGGCTGCACGGTACTCCCCTCCCTGTGCCAATTTTGACCCAGGCGATCCATCCCCCGGGTCCCACCTTGCAATATATTATTTCTTATTGGGGAGGGGGGATGCGCGCACCCCCTTCCTTGGCCAATATTGGCCCCGGGAACCCCATACCCCGGGTCTTGGCCTTAAAATATATTATTTCTTAATAGGAAGGGGAGTTTTGTGTGACCCACCTCCCTGGGCGGATCTTAGCCCTGGTACACCATCCCCCAGATCCCAGACGAGAACTCTGCTTCCATCAAGGGAGAGCTGTTTGACAGCTTTCGCTTTCTGGGAGCGGAGCTGTGTTTCCTCTGACTTGGCAGGAGCTGTCAAAGCTCCTGGCAAGTCAGAGCAAACAGCTATTCCTTGGGGGTGGGCACCTTGAGACATAGCAGGAGCCAGTCCTGGGGGTGGTGGTCCCTAGGACCATAATTGGCTTCATAAGGGGAGGTCACGTGCCCCCCCGCCCAGTATTCAAGTTAGCCCTGGGGAGGTGATGGTCCCTGGGCAGAAGGGTCCCTGTGACAGTCCTCCTTCATTTTTTTTTTCAGCCCCGGGGAGGAGGTGGTCCCAGGGCTGCAGGGGGCCATGCAACCCCACTTCATTGAAACAAATTGTTCTAGGGAGGTGACAGTCCCAGGGGCTTTGGGGGAGCTGCGTGGGCCCCACTGTATACATTCTATATTTACCCCCAGGAAGGTGGTGGTCCCCAGGGCTATGTGGGAGGCCGTATTGGCCTCCCCCATTAAAAATAAATATTTTGTACCAGGGAGGTGATCGTCTCCGGGGCACAGGGCTGCATTGCCCCCCTGAATATTTTTGCATAATCACCCGGGGAGGTGATGATCCCTGGGGATAAAGTAAGCCCTAGGATGGGGGCCCCATGCACCCCCTCCTTTTTTAATTGCCCAATGACCACAGGACCTGGCCCACCCAGGGGAAAAACAAAAGACAAGGGTAGGAGACATCCCTTTTTTTTAATTCCCAGAAAAATCTGCTGATACAGATCCACAGATTTTTCCAAGACGTTTAAAAAAAAAAGCATTTTAGCCCTGGCGGGGTCTGTGAGGGACCCCTAGACCAAGGCTCTGGGCTCGGGGTGACCCTACCCTAGCCCCTTTTCTTTTTTTAACTATTTTGTGGAACTCGGCTGAAGCAGAATCTCAAAATGGCTGCCAAGACTTCCTTGTTGAAGTGTTGGCAGCCAATCAGATATCAGCACGGGGACAGTTGGATCCTTGGAGGATCAGTGTCCCTAGATATGTATCTCTTTTAAACTGTAATACCTCAAGAACTACTGAACAGATTTACACCCAATCACAAAAAGCTCACTTTCTGGACTAAGAGCTAGCTTTCTACCAAGTTTGGTGCAATTCCGTCAAGGTTGTAGTCATATTTAAAATCCTTAAGTGGAAATGCATGGGGAAAATGGGTTTTGTGACACCCCTTTTCCTCAGCCTCACTTGATGGATCACCCAAAACTTTCAAGACAGCAGCTGAACCCACTGAAGTATAAGTTGTGAAAATTTTGTGAAGATTTGTCAAACCACGCCAAAGTTATCGACAAGACAAACAATGCACTTCCATTGGAAATGGGGTTCTAACTATAACACTGTAAATACCTACTGGCAACTGCCAGTAAGTTTAATATGTATATCTATATCTTTATATATCTATATCTATGTGTATATAGATATAGATATATATATATGTTTGAAGTATTTGGGGTGGGTAAGGGTACTGGGTTGTGAGGGTGTTTTTAGGGTTTAGGGTAGATTTTGGTGGAACTTGTGGAGTTTCTCTCTATGGAATTCCACAGAGTTACAGCATGAGAGGGGGCATGGCCAAGATAGTGTCCGGAGTGAAACTCCAAGGCTCCTTCATCAGACAGATGATATCAATGGAGATTGGGCCTCCTCTGCTCTCCCGCTTGTTTGAGGGGTGCCTGAAGTGTCACTGATGACAGAGGGAGTGCAGGGGACATCAGAGGAGGCACCCCAGGCCCTGGTAACAAAGCTTTTGAGGAGGCGTGCCTGACTTTAAGATGGCAGTCGCCTGCCAGTAAGCATGATCAGAGGCCTGCTGCCTCCAGCACCCTGGCACACTCTTCCTTCTCAGCATTTGCTGTGATCCTGCTCCTGAGAGCCCCCTACCACGTGCACATGCAAGACTGCCCCTCCTGTGAATTCAAAGACAAACATAACAGTGCCCATGGCAGGGCATGCCAGTCCTCTGGGGAGACCGACCAGAATACCCCATGTACGCTCAGGAGATTGCGAGGTTAGCACTAAGGCACAGGCATATTGGTGGTGAAACGTGCCTCAGTAATCCGACTAAGTGACGCCGCAGCAGGAGAGAACATGACAGGTCCACGCTTGCATAAGAAAGATGCTCTGATTAGAAACTTACTCATGAAGACACCGGGGAAAAAAGCAGACACAGACAGATCAATCCAACGCAGTGAGTGACACCATTAGAACACCCGGCGAAGCTGAACCAGTTACAAGCAGTTTCCTGGAGTCCCTCTTTGGAGTACTGAACACAGACATCACTACATTTAAACACGATCTTACAAAAGACAGTAAGGGCCTCACAAATTACATGTATGAACTGGGGGAACCTGTGGATATTCTCAAACTGGTGAAACACAGGGAGAAGAACTGCATGCCCACCGATGTGAAATAATGGAGCTACCCGACAAAAATGCAGAAGTCCGATATCAGGTGGAAGACCTTGAAAAACGGTCTAGGAGAGCCAACATTAGAATTAAAGGAGTCCCGTTACAAGCAGCTGGAGAGAATCTGGAAGATTATACCCACAGGTTGTTCCACCATATTGCACTGGACCACGCACCACAAGAGATCATTATAGACAGAGTTCATAGGGCTGGGAGACTGGCTGCATCCCGGGCCAACTACAAGACATTTTACTTGCATGCATTACTACAGGCAAAAAGAAATCCTCATGGCAGCAGCACATGACCACAACCAAATTGGCTTCGAGGGATACAAGATCTACCGGTATCAGGACCTGTCTCCCATAACAAGTGGGTGGTTTTCTCACTGCTTGGTCCTGGGGAGTGCAAGGCCACAGTCTCTCAGTGGGTGATTTGCCCACTGCTTGATCCTGGGGAGTGTGTGGTTTGCCCACTGCTTGGTCCTGGGGAGTGCGTGGTTTGCCCACTGCTTGGTCCTGGGGAGTGCAAGGCCACAGTCTCTCTAAGGGATGGGAGGATGGGGTGAGTGGATGACTTCTTCCACTGGTTCTGGAGGGGGCCTTGTGACCAGTGTGCTTCAGCTGGGAAGGATGGGGTGAGTGGATGGCTTCTCCACTGGTTCTGGAGGGGGCATTGCACCCAGTGTGCTTCATCCTGGGAAGGATGGGGTGAGTGGATGGCTTCTTCTACTGGTTCTGGAGGGGGCATTGTGCCCAGTGTGCTTCATCCTGGGAAAGATGGGGTGAGTGGATGGCTTCTTCCACTGATTCTGGAGGGGGCATTATGCCCTTTGATGCAGATCTTGGGGAGTGCAAGGTCACAGTCTCTCACCTGGGTGTCACACCTATAGGATTTGCAGGGTCCAGGACACACTACAGCCCATGGAGGCAGGACTACACACTATCCGGCTCCAGCCATTCCCCTGCAGCCTCGGATGGCTGCCTACTGGGGCTGCTGCTGCTGGCAGGGGTGCTGGTGGCGGTGCTGGCAGTGGTGGGGAAAGGCTCCAGCCCTTCCCCTGAAGCTTCAGGCGGCTGCCTACTGGGGCTGCTGCTGGCGGTGCTGGTGGCGGTGCTGGCAGTGGTGGAGGGTGACTCCAGCCCTTCCCCTGCAGCCTCAGACAGCTGAATTGCCTTGGTTGGTGGTGGGGGCTCCGAATGAGTCCCAGCACCGGGGATCTGAATGAGTCCCAGCACCAGGCCTCCTGTCCTTCCTGCCTGCAGGTGCAGGCCCCTTGCCCTTCCCTTTCGCAGCTGGTGGTGCCTCCTTGCCCTTCCCTTTTGCAGCTGGTGGTGCGTCCTTGCCCTTCACTTTTACAGCTGGTGGTGCCTTCTTGCCCTTCCCTTTCGCACCTGGTGCAGGCACACTTTCAGTGCTGCTGGCTGGTTCCCGGGATCATCTCCCACCTGCAGTAGCTGTTGACACTACTGTGGCCGTGGACTGGGTGGCTGAGGTGCTCGTCTGGGTTCTGACCACCCAGGTGCTACGTGAACGACAGCCGGGGGAGGGGTAGGGAAGAGGTCAATGGTGGAGAGGAAAAACTTGGTTGAAGTTTTGCGAGTGGAGGAAGAGGAAGTAGTTGTAGGAGGTGTCTCTATGATGTGTTTGGGTGCAGGTGCATGGGCTGGATGCTGTTGTGAGGTGGATGCCTGTTGGGTGTCTGAGTGCTTGTGTTTGTGTACTTTGGGAGGAGAGGGGCACAGACACAGTGGGAGAGGACACAGGGGATATGTGCATGGATGTGGGGGTGGTGACTGCCAGTGAGGGGTGTGTAGTGATAGGTATGCTGGTGATGGAGGTAGTGGATGAGGATGTAGTGCATGCATGTGTGAGTGGAGACGCTATTGGGAGGGAGGTGGACGAGGAGGAGGAGGGGGACACTGTGGAGGCAGCGAATGCTGGTAGGTCTGCATCTGGATGGTGTTTGTGTGAGTGCCTGTGGCATGATGTGTGGGGCTTCTGTTTGCTTGAACCACTCTTGTGTGTTGTCCTGGGTGCATGCTGGTCTGCCTGTGTGCTTGGGATCGGTTGGGGTTGAGGGGAATGGGATTGGGTAGAGGAAGTTGGAGGGGTGAGGTTAGAAACAGGGACAATGGCTGCCATCAGAGAGGAGGCCAGAGCCTGGATTGATCTCTGTTCGGCCGCTATGCCAGAGTGAATGCCCACCAGGAATGCATTTGTTTGTTGCAAATGGCCTGCCAGCCCCTGGATGGCATTCACAATGGTTGACTGCCCAACAGAGATGGATCGCAGGAGGTCAATAGCCTCCTCACTGAAGGCAGCAGGGTTAACTGGGGCAGGGCCTGAGGAGCCCGGGGCGAAGAAGATGCCCAACCTCATGGGTGAGCGAGCACGGGAAACACGCTGAGAGGCTGCTGGGAGGGCGTGCAGGTATGGGGGTGGCGAGTGTACCTGTGGTTAGGGTGGCCACAGAGGTGTCTGCCACCACTAGGGAGCTTCCATTGGAGGAGGTATCACTGTCCGAACTGTCCCTTCCTGTCTCCGCCGTGGTGCTCCCCTCACCCTCCGTCCTACTGGTGTCCTCACCGTCGGTGGATTCGGCCTCATGGGCCATGTGGGATGCAGCTCCCTCCGTCTCCGGTGCCTCAGCTCCTCCGCCAGATGATGCTAATGCACAGAAGGACAGGGTGACAAAGTAAAAAGTTGAGGGGGGCATAAAGAGTAGACTTGGTCAATGGCTGCTCCAACACCATAATTGGTGTACACGACACACATACACACACACACACAGGGAACAGCCCTACGCATTCAGCAATGCACTACCAGTCGAATGCTACTCACCAGGCCATGGACAGTAATACCTAACGCCAATAACAGCATACCTGAGACCCACATATCCCTGCCCAGTAGTAGATGACTACTAGCTTGGTTGGAGGTGGTTCATATCAGACACTGCCCAACATGGGACCTACTCTGCAATGTCCAGCCTGGCCTAGTGGCACCCACATGCCCACATCCCCCACCCGGATACCACCTCACCACGCGCAAGTAGTATGTTGGGAAACTGTGCTCACCCCCTTGTGGCTGCTGTAATGCCCTCAAGCGCCCATCTAGCTCCGGATAGGCCAACACCATTATGCGGGCCATCAGGGGGGTCAGGTTTCAATGGGCACCCCTTCCTCATTGTGATGCCATCCCCAGCTGTGCCTCCGCCGTCTTCCTTTCCTAGCGTCTCAGGTCCTCCCACCGTTTGTGACGGTGGGTGCTCTGCCTGCCATGGACCCCAAGGGTCCTCACGTTCTTGGCCATGGCACACCATATACCCTTTTTCTGACCTATAGAAATATATACATAGCAAAAAGTATCAGTCAGACCCTCCGGCCTGTTACACTCATGTCCCACCATAGCCCTCCCATCCCTTTACACGCACAGACATTGCCCACCATACATGCAGCACGCAGCCCAGGGCCCTTCCACCAACCCCCCCACCACAAGGCCCTCACACACAGCACTCCATGCATTCGTGCCCCATGCATCGTGCTCACAGTGTACTCACCTGTTGGTCTGGAGGCCCATACAGCATTCGGTACTGGGGTAGGACCCCATCCACCAGTCTCTCCAACTGCAGCAGTGAAGGCAGGGGCCCTTTCCCCAGTGACACGAGCCATGGTCAATTCGAGACACAGGTCATAACAGCACTTGCAGTGCAGGTCCTCTCCTGTTGAAGGTCAGGTAGCAAGTGGGTGAACAGATATAAAATGGTGGTCACGTCCACGGCGGTGCATACCGTCGCTGCCGGGGTACATCACCATTGGCCACTGTAATCCATAAGGCCCAATGGTATCCAATGAGGAGTTGCACTGCGGTTTTTGATTGCCTCCCACAATGGCACTCAACGTCAGTGGAATTACCTCATTTCCACATATCCCTCCATACAGGACAGGCGGACACCATTTCAGAAGGGGAAGCAGGCCATGACACCTAACTGTGTCACAGTACACATGGACACCATTTGGGTCTATAAAACAATATTGTGTTACAGTCACAACATGCAATGCAGTGTAGTGTTTGGAAATATGGAATACTGACCAGCTACTCAGCGTTTGCCCCCTAGACTGCAACCGCTGCGGATGAATAGGAGATGGAGACATCCACCCACGTACAAGCCCCTGGTAGACTTGGCAACAATGGAGGACAGGCACATTATCCTCACCTATAGACTGGACAGGGCCACAATCACAGAGCTGTGTGCCCAATTGGAACCTGACCTGATATCTGCTATCCATCAGCCTACCGAGATCCCCCCTCTTGTGCAAGTCCTATCTGTTCTCCATTTCCTGGCAAGTGGCTCCTTTCAAGTGACAGTGGGCTTGGCAGCAGAAATGTCTCTGCCAATGTTCTCAATAGTGCTGACCAAAGTATTGTCTGCCCTGATTAAACACATGCGCAGCTACTGTCAGGAATCCCTAAGGTGCCTCCTGCGTTATCTGTCAGCATCCCCAGGGGCTAGGGTTAAATCATCTCTCTGTTCTTGGTTAAACCTTCATGTTTCTAAGTAAACATAAATGTGCTGTGTTACAGAATTGGTTTTATCAATGCTTGTTTTACCAATGCTTGTTTGCTAATGTGAGTAAATGTAGACATGTGCTTTTAATTGGGTGTGGTGTAGACATGTGCTTCTAATGGGGTGTGGTGTAGACATGTGCTTCTAATTGGGTGTGGTGACTCATCCACACGTGGGAACTCAACTGCTTTCCTGATTGGCTATAAATAGCAGAGTAAAGCATGCCTTCCTGCTTGGCTTTGTTTTGCTTCCTGATACCAGCATCTGATTTGGCAGTCCATCCTCTGCTGTTCATCCTCATATTCAGGACTTTTGAGGCAATTCTTTTCTTCGTTCCTGTACCAGCTGAAACCAGGCATTCCTCCAGCACTCCGGTAAAGACTGCAGCTAAGTGACTAGTATTCTCCAGGGATTTTGTTCTTTGAGCGTCGCGCTTTCATAGAACAGCTGGTGTATTTCAGACCTCGTATTTTGGCAGAGTGTTTATCTTGAAGAGACAAATGCATTTCTGAACATTCTACATTAATATTGTACTTACTTGCCTAAATGCGCTTTAGGAAATCTGCTTGAGCTCAAGTACTACAAAAAGTGACAGTGCAATTTTAAAAGAGCATTTACATGACTTTTCTTTCTCTAATAGCATAACTCTTGGATTTAAATTGTGACATTCATGCCTGTGTTCCAGGTTTGAGGAATTTGCTTTTGAAGGGCTTTTCACACACACAGTGAAACCAATCCAAACTGTGCAACCCTAACTGTTTAAACTCAGAGTGGACATTTGTATTTCTTGGATTGTTTTTGTTCCTTTTAGTTTAACCCTATGCATGCAGGAAATTTATATGTGATATAATTAATGACCGTGTTTGTCTTTCTTGTGCATGATAAGTGCAACCACAGTTCTAATTGTAGTGTGCAACAGTGAATCTCTGTGAAGCCAGCCCTAGTTTCGCAGTACTTATTGTTATGGTACTCAGTTTGGGTTTTTGGTAAGGCAGTGTTGGTAATTGTGCCAACAGTTATTATTATCCAAGAAATGTGCTGGAGCATCCCGGTGTTCATTTACCGCTCCCGTACCCATATCAGAAAGAGAGATTCAGTTTCAAGGAAGTTATGTGCACTAACTCTACTATCACTCTGTCAAAAATGACCTGCCCCCCGAAGATACTAGGTGGACCGGCAAGACGTGGCAGTGTTTTTGTCTCTTTCTCTTCCACTCCCTCTTTCCTTTTGGGATACCTGCTAGGGTTTCTGTATCCACCAGGAAGCACGGAAAGGTGTTCCAGGAGGTCAGGGGGCATACCATCACCCCTGCAGACATCCTGCTTTTCAGGTGAGTGGCCCCGTCTCGACAGCTACATCATTTTCCCCCAGGTGGAGGATTTGGCCACAGTGAAAGCTGATTTCTATGCAATGGGAGATATCCCCAACATTATTGGGGTGATTGATGGTACACATATTGCATTTGCCCCCCCCCCGGAAAAATTAACAGGTGTTTAGAAATTGACAGAGCATTCACTACATGAATGTGCAGATAGTGTGCCTGGCGGATCAGTACATCTCCCATGTCAATGCAAAGTATCTTGGGTCTGTGCATGATGCCTTTATCCTGAGAAATAGCAGCATCCCATATGTGATGGTTCAACTCCAGAGGCACTGGGTGTGGCTAATAGGTGAGCCCTGGTTCCCTCCCAGGGGTGGTTGGTGTATGGGTATGGTGTGGGCCCTAAGAGTTGGTGTGTGTCTAACAGTTGTTCCTTGATATTTGCAGGTGACTCTGATTACCCCAACCTCTCATGGCTACTGACCCCTGTGAGGAATCCCAGGACAAGGGCAGACGAACGTTACAATGAGGCACATGGGTGAACAAGAAGACTAATAGAAAGGACATTCGGCCTCCTTTAGGCCAGGTTTCATTGCCTCCATCAAACAGGTGGATCCCTGTACTACTCACCAAAGAAGGTGTGCCAGATCATTATGGCATGCTGCATGTTGCACAACCTTGCCTTACGTCGCCAGGTGCCTTTTCTGCAGGAGGATGAGGCTGGAGATGGGCGTGTGGCAGCAGTGGACCCTGTGGACAGTGAAGATGAGGAGGTAGAGGATAAGGATGAGGACAACAGAAGTGCTATTGTAAGACAGTACTTCCACACAGGTAATACACTGTAATTACACTTTACATTGATAGTTTTGTATTTGACATTGTCACTGGCAGGCTGATTTTCCAACTTCTATAGCCACTTACTGTACCCTTTGACTTCTCTATTTTCAGATGTTTGTGTCCCACTATCGCTCCTGGTGTGTTGACTGTGGCCAACTACAGGTCATTCCTATGATTACAATACCGTACAGTTATATTGCAGTGTTTAAAGCTTGTTAAATGAATACATGGTTAAGTGATTTGACAGACTCCATACTTGTATTTATTCAAATGGTGTTTATTTAAGAGCTAATGATTAGAATGGGGATGTGCAATGGGCTGGGGTGATGATGGAGCAATGTCCAGGATAGAGCCACTCTATTTGTATCACAGGTGCATTGTCCAAGGAAGGGGGCAATGGCAGTTCAAGGTGGACAGGGTGACAAAGTGGAACACAAGGGTGACATTCAGGAGAGTCTTATTTCCTGGCGGGGGTCTTGGCAATGTTTTCTGGCTTCTGCCTGGATCGTAGGGACCATTTGTGTGGTGGTTCTCCTCCTGCAGGGGGTGGGGTGCTGGTGGCCTGGTGTTCTGTGGCGGGGCCTCCTGTCCACTAGGGGCAGCGGAGGTGGAAGGCTGTTCATCAGTTTGGCTAGTGTCAGGGGCACGGTGGTGTGCCGCTGCCTCCTTCATGGTGTTGGCCATGTCTGCCAGTACCCCTGCAATGGTGACCAGGGTGGTGTTAATGTTCTTCAAGTCCTCCCTGATCCCCAGGTACTGTCCCTCCTGCAGCCGCTGGGTCTCCTGCAACTTGTCCAGTATCTGGCCCATCGTTTCCTGGGAATGGTGGTATGCTCCCAGGATGTTGCTGAGTGCCTCCTAGAGAATCGGTTCCCTGGGCCTGCCGTCCCCCTGTCGCACAGCAGTCCTCCCAGCTTCCCTGTTGTCCTGTGCCTCTGTGCCCTGAACCTTATGCCCACTGCCACTGACCCAAGGTCCCTGATTGTCCTGTGTTTGTGGGGTGGCCTGGGGTCCCTGTAGTGGTGGACACACTGCTTATTGACGTGTCCTGGGGACAGAGGTATGGGCCCGCTGGCTGGGTACTGTGGTGGTGTTTGCTGAGGTGGATGCTCTGTGGTGGTATGGGACTGTGCCTGGTTTACGACTGTCCGGAGATCGCTGATGGGCCAGGTTGGTCATCCAGATCCAGGCGTCCAGAGCTGCTGTCATCACTGTGGGCCTCTTCTGGGGGAGACTGGAAGTTGCTGGCACCTCCTCTCCGGTGACGTTGGGTGGTGGACCTGTGGGGATGTAAATGCAGTGTTATTGTTTCTGTGTGTGTCATCTTGTGCATGGGTTTGTTGCCCTGTATGGTTGTTATTGACCTGGCAGCTTTGCCTTGTGGGCTAGGTGATTCTCTCTAGTGTGCATGCTTTAGTGATGGGTGTCCATGCAGGTTTGTGAATGGTGTCAATACATTGATGTTGCATGTAGGGCTTAGTATTGGGATGAGTGGGTTGTGATGGTGGGGTGTGTGTGAGGTGGTGGAGTGATGGGAGTGAGCGTAAGAGTGGGGGTTTGTGATGACATGCAGGTGGGGGGGGTAATAGTAATAGAGAATTGACTTACCAGAGTCCAGTCCTCCTGCTACTCATGCCAGGCCCTCAGGATGCATGATTGCCAAGACTTGCTCCTCCCATGTTGTTAGTTGTGAGGAAGAAGGTGGGGGTCCACCACCAGTCCTCTGTACAGCCAGTTGGTGTCTTGCTGCTATGGAACGCACCTTCCCCGTAGGTCGTTCCACCTCTTCCTGATGTCATCCCTTGTTCTGGGGTGCTGTCCCACGGCGTTGACCCTGTCCACGGTTCTCCACCATAGCTCCATCTTCCTTGCAATGGACGTCAGCTGCATCTGTGATCCAAATAGCTGTGGCTCTAACTAGATGATTTCCTCCACCATGACCCTTGGCTCCTCCTCAGAGAACCTGCGGTGTTGTTGCGGTGCCATGGGTGTATTGTGGGTGGTGTGGGTGAGGGTGCGCGGGGTGCTGTTTTGGGGTGTGTGATGTATGGTGCGTGAGTGTTGTATAGGTGATGGTGGTGTGTGTCTGTGGTCTTGTCTGTGTTTTTGCTATCTCTCTTGTCGCACTTGTTTGTAATGGTAAAGGATTGTGGGTAATGTGTGTGTGCGTTATATAGTGGTGTGGGTGTGGTGTGCATATGGCTGTCAGGTGTGTTTAGTTTGAATTGTCCAATGTGGTGTTGTTTTGTATGTGTGTGTGTATTTTGAGAGCAGCGATATGTACTGTGAATGGTTTAGTGCCATTGAATGTCCGCCGCGGTGATTCGTGGGTCATAATGCTGCGGTCATAGTTCTGTTGGCTTAATGGTGTGGGTTTTGGTACCATCAATTTATCACTGACCTTTGGGCTGGCGGACTTGCGTGTGTAGCTGTATAATGATGGATTGCTATTCCACTCCGCATTCCGGAGGCAACCCAATCCGCATTCCGGAAGCAACTCAAGACCTGGCTCTTCGAGCAGCAGTAACCCCTTCCACCTAGCGCCTTGAGACCCGCACGGGTGAGTAGCGCGCTTTATAAATGTTTATGATTTGATTTGATTTGATTTGATTTATTTGTGGGTTATAATATGGGTAGTGGTAATCCGCTTTGGCGATGGTATGATGGCGGCTGTCAGCATGGCAATAAGTGGGATTTACCCCCAATGTCATGATGAGGGCCAGAGTCTGGAGATGTTAGCAGGTTATGGGTTAACCGATGTTTGGCGGCATCACCACCCCACAGAGAGGGATTACACTTTTCACTTGGCAGCCTGGTAGACATACGTGCAAATTGATCTTTATCTAGCTACACCGCATTTCCTGCAATCTGTCACACAGGTAGAAATAGGTACAGCGGCGCTCTTGGACCACACCTCACTCCATATAACTACATCCTTTCCTGGCCCAGCCTCCCAGCATTGCACTTGGTGTCTCAATGTCTGACTTCTTTGTAGTGAAACACACATCTCCGAATTGACTGGTGCCATCACCAACTATTTGGAACACAATGATTGCCCTGATACACCCATATCAGTGCTCTGGGACGCATTAAAATCAGTTCTTCGAGGCTGATTAATTGCATTGGTGACCTGTCTTAACGGAGATCAGAGAGATAAAAGGGTTGCACCTGAAAGTCAGGTAAAAGGGCTAGAAGTGGAGCACAAAAAATCGAGATCCCAACAGAGCACATAAACAACTATGGGCACTGGACATGAATAGATCCATATATGCGCTGATCTGCACTAAACGAATGTACTATGTAAGGAGCAATAATGCAGCCGCCTTCTAGCACACTGCTTACGGGCTCAGACAACACAATAAAGGGTAGAGGCACTGATGGGACAGCAAGGAGTGCCCATTGCCCTCAATGAACAATTAGTTCAAGCCTTTGAACAATTCTATGCCCAGCTCTACACTACTGACCCCTTATTAGAAAATTATTGTACATCCTATCTAGAACATGTACCATTAGAGAGACTGCCCATGGTAGATGCACTGCAATTGGATCAGGACATAAAGTTAGATGAGGTACTCTCAGAAATCTCACGTCTCCAATCCAGCAAGGCCCCTGGGAGAGGTGGATACCCCTCAGAATTGTATAAATTATTTGCTAAACAATTGGCCCCTATCCCAACATGCTTTTATCATTTCTTTAGTGATATGGGATCCCTCACAGACTCCATGAAACTCACCACGATCACGGTCCTACCCAAAACAGGCAAGGATCCATTGTACTGCTCATCATACAGATGAATTTCGTTAATCAAGGTAGACGCCAAAATGTTCACCTCTATCCTGGCGAATCACCTGGCCCCTTATATGCAAGGCATTGTAGACCCAGATCAACCTGGATTCATCCCTGATTGCAATTGAAGTGACAACACAGGAAACATATGCCACTTGCTGGATACCCAGCGTTCTCAAATACCAGCACTAATGTTAGACGCTGAAAAGGTATTTGACCTGGTGCACTGGCCATACTTGTTTGCAGTGTTGCGGAAGGTGGGCCTCACTGGGTGATTCATTGATTGGATACAGTGCAGTTACAATGGGCCAAAGGCAATGGTTAGGGCAATGGGCTAATGCCATCCCCCCTTCCGGTGACTTGAGGCACTCGGCAAGGTTGCCCACTGTCTTTTTACACTATACATAGAGCCCCTGGCAAAGGGAATTAGATGAAACCCCTGGGGGGATGAGAACATAAGCTAGCATTATATGCAGATGATGTCATGGTGATTCTAACACATCCACGCTGGTCCTTGCTTCCACTGATGGAAGAACTAGAGATCTTTGGGAGGGCTTCTGGGTTTAAAGTGAACACACAAAAATCTCAGATTCTAAACTTAAAGGTTACAGCGGCAACACAGAATATTCTGCAACAACACTTTCTATTTTGCTGGGCCATGGGGGGTTGCTATTTGGAACTCCGCATTCACTCAACTACAGTTCAGACTGCAGTCTCCAATTATGGTGTTTTATTAGCAAAAACACATACTGATCTACACAAATGGAAGGCTCACGCACTCTCATGGTTAGGCTGCATAGCAGCAGTAAAAATGACCCTATTGCCCAAAATTCCACATGTTATGCAGATGTCACCCCTAGCCCCTCCTCCCCAAATTTTAGTTAAACTACAACGTCACATAGACAAGTTCATTTGGGAAGGGGAGAAGGCACATATAGCTAAGAAGCAGATCTACCTACCATTGGGGATGGGGGGCCTGGGGACCCCTCACCTTACCCACTATTACCAGGCAGCCCAACTGCGATACCTAGTAGAGTGGAACAGATCACCCACAGAAAAACAATGGTGCTGCATAGATCAGTCCATTGCAGGCATAAATATGTGGAGGATACCATGGCTTTCTAAACTCCATAGGCCATCAAGAGTATAAATCTCTCCTATTCTGAGAACCACATTGGGAGTGTGGGACAAAATACAGATGAGTAAGAGGCTTTCTACCCGCATCTCCACCCTCAGCCCAATTATGAATAATCCAGACTTTCCTCCCACACATCAGAGCTCCGGTTACTTGGCATGGCAACAGGCAAATTGTAAGAGGATTGGTGATTTATTTAATGAATCAGGCTTACTTATCTTTGCTCAAATCCAACAACAGTATGGTATTCCCGAAAATGCCCAGTGGCAATATCTCACTATTGGTCATTGGGTCATTTAGCCCTCTATCAAGCTCCATGCAAGCTGCCCCCTACTGCCATTTGAGAAATGGCTCCTAACTACAAGCACTGACAAGCGCTTTCTCTCCAATAACTACATCTTCATCAACACTATGCAGCCCTCCTCCAAATCATCAGCAGAACGCCGATGGGAGGAGGAATGTGAGCGCTCCTTTACATTTCAAGAGTGATCGGATATTCTCAAACAGGCGCATCCTCAGCCTGAAGTGTAGTGGGGGAGGAAACCCTACTAAAAGTCATTTGTTATTGGTATTACACACCAACAAGAGTGTCCAAATGGAGGTGAGATGGGGGGGCGTACTATTGTCTGGGGTGCACACAAGAAGGGACACTGATCAACCTCCTTTGGAGATGCCTAAAGCTCCATCCCTACTGGTCTGAGGTCCTGGACGCCCTTGATAAAATGTATACATTACACTACATATCCTACACTACCCAATGAAATCATTACAGGGACGGGCCTTTCACGCTAGCTGCTGTGCAGCTAAACATGTGTTGCAAGTACGATGGGGCACAGACTCCATACCCACTCACTTAGATTGGCTTCACAGTCTCAGTAGGGAGAAATTTACAGCCACAGCTGAACAAAGACTCCTCTAATTTGACAAAACATGGGGACCTTGTCTGACATCCGTCTCGCAGGAATTTGTAGAATTTACATGCCTGACTTATTTATGAGTACTCCGACTTATTCCTACAGACCCAGTATCGGCTTAGCTTTGCATATCACAAATGAGGACACTAGATACCTCTTATGTTATGAACCACACAATAGCCACACAACCATAGACATCTGCTCAACAGCATAAACGATCTTTCTCCCTCTGTTTCTGACTTTAACTAATGTTAATCTTCTCTTATTGTTCCTCACTGGCCCGAGATTGTAGGAGTTTTGTATTGTACTGCAAAACTTGATAAAATAAAATAAAAAAGATTTAAACCTAAAAGCTCCTTGAAACTCCACTGAGTTTGCAACTTTTGCTCTCTTAAACTTAAAAGGAGCTTAGAGCCCGCCAATTACTTACCATTGGCTGGCTTCATTGTCACTTGTATTATTTCGCTTCTTATAGGTTAGTGCCTGCTGTTTTCTATTTCTTTCTTTGTCTCCCCAATTGAGCATAGACCAAACACTGATTAATGTGTTTATTCTTGTTCCTCTGGTGCTCAAACTTGGATTGAGGCACATTGACACTGTAGCCCCTGACTTATTTAATTTTTAAAAGCTCCATAGTGATCCTGCTAAAATAAAAATAATTAATATTTAAAAGTAGGTCATGATAAAATTTCCATTACACCAGAGTGATCAGAGTAATTTTGGTAATTCTGCCTTACTTTTTCATGTGGAATTACTAAGCTGGCTCGCCTAATGAAGAGTAATTTATGTGAAAAATCCTACTGCATGAGCACATTTAGCTGCTTCTTGCATTTGCTATTAATGTTTTCTGACATGTAGAGCTATTTTGTTGAACAAAATGCATTGTTTCATCCATTTGGGGGCAGGGGTGCATTTTGCATTCAGAAAATAGTGCTAAATGCCAGGAATAGGTTGGGAGGAATCCAAGTGTACATGTATTGAGCATGAGCATCTAATTGTGCTTGCTGTTCCTGTACTCTTGCATTTAACACTATGGCCCTCATTACAACCCTGGCAGTCGGTGGAGAAGTGGCGGTAATACCGCCAACAGGCCGGAAATAAAAAAATGAAATTACAAGCATGGCGGTGACCACCAGAGTGGTAATGACCGCTGGGCTGGAGACTTTGGTCTCCAGCTCGGTGGCCGTCACGACCCCGTGGTGGTATCATACCACCATGGATTTCGCAAGGTTCTGTACCACCACGAAATCCATGGTGGTAGGCACTATCAGTGCCAGGGAATTCCTTCCCTGGCATTGATAGGGGTCCCCCCTTCCCACCTCCCCAGAGTCCTCCCCCCACACCCACGACCCCCCTACCACCCCCAAAGGTGGCAGGACCCCCCCCTCCCCAACCCCAACCCCCCAACATTGACATACAAACCCCCACCCCTACACGCACACTCACACACCTACTACACAAACACGCTGACATACACGCACACATACACACAGACATATGCACACACATTTCCCATACACACACCACATCCCCTGCATGCATACACACACTCACACACCCCCTCTACACACTCACACCCCCATGCACGCACACAGCACACAACACCCCCCCTAACGGACGATCACCTTACCTGGTCCGGTGATCCTCCGGGAGGGAACGGGATCCATGGGGGCTGCTCCGCCGCCAGCTCCCCGTCACCCGAACACGGCCACACCGAATCCTGGGACGTGATTTGGTGGGCGGTGTCGTGATGACGTGGCGGTGACGGTGGAGCAGCCTCCACTTCACCGCCGACCGCCAGTATGCTGCTGGTGGCTCTCCGTCTGGAAAACGGCAGAGGGCTGCCAGCAGTCATAATACACTGTGTGGAAAACCACCTGCACTGGCGGTCTTCAGCACAGCGGTACCTCGGCGGTCTTGTAAAAAGACTGCCGAGGTCCAAATGAGGGCCTATATCTTAGCGCAAAATGCATTCTTGCATCTATTGTGGATGTGTGAGGGCATTTTGGCTATAAAATAAAGCAATAAATGCAGATTTGCTCTTTTTTGTGTAATTCTGTGTAATCTTGCGGAATTTTAGGGTCATTCCGTATAATTACACATCATGGAAAATGCAATTTATGCATATCCCATTTATAAACACTGTGTTCATTTTCCACGTGCAATCTTTTTTCCATCATTTTTTCTATCCTCTAGGGTGGCACTGTAATCACAGAATTATGTAATGGTTAAAAGCATTTTCTCTTCAATATGCAGTTTTTTAAAGCAGTTTATGTGACTGTTTTTTTTTTCTCTGCTGTGCCTGTACTCCAAGCGAACACTGTAGCCACAGGAAGCAGTTTTTGCAATAACATACCATACAATGACAGGCCATACCAAACTGTACTATGATAGGCCATATCATGCTACCATACTATACAATGACAAACCAAACCATACCATACCATGCCATACCATACCATATTTTACAGTAACAGACCATACAATGATGGACCATCATCCCATACTATAAAAAATCAAGACATAACAGACCATACATACGATTCAATCACATGCCACCCATAATATATTATACAATAATAGGCCAGGCCATACCATATCAAAACATATAATACCATAATTAACAATGACAAACCATATCATACCATACCCTAACATACCATACCACAGCATACCATACCAAACTGTAGAACAGAATTAAAACAAAACAAACTAATAGGTGATTGGCGTTGCCAATGCTTGTTTGATTTTGTGATGCCTTGGCATACTATAGTCATTTTTCAAAACATCAAAATGGAAAAGAAATTTGGCACAAAGGCATTGCTCTTTTACATGAACTACAGTGATTTTTTTAAGTTCAAAATGTTTTGTTGAATTTTATGCTAGAATGATAGACCAAACAAAAAAGAGCACTGAAAAAGGCAGACATTAAAATTGCAAGGCTTTAATAGTATGATAGCGGTACCTCTACATTTCTATGTAAAATCTTATATTAATAATAATATCCACAAAAGAAACACCAATAAAAACATACAGGGCAATCACTGAGACCATACATAAGTTCAAGATGCTAAAATTCACGCAATATAAAGAGGCATGTAAAATATAATTAACACTTACAGGTCCTCCCTTATATGCAATTCAAACACCTATCACGTGAAATGTAAAAACATATAAAAAATGTAAAACACTTACATGTCCTTGCCAACGAACAAATCATCCCATCTGTTTGAAAACAGCATCCTTTACGCCAGGCCACCGCTCCTTTAAAAAAATGGCCCACAGAGCTACCTACCTCATAATCATTTAACTGGCGAAGAAAAAGCAAAGCAGCCTCGCAATTGGTAAAGCTATAATTTCGTAATAGAGGTCCCAAGTGCAATTTTTTTAGAGGTACATAGTATTTATAGAAGAACATAAAATGTAGCAGCATCTCTGGGGAGTGCTCATCACAGGGGCAGATACAGATGGTGCTGGAGGAGAACTGTCTTTGAGGAAAGGACAATAACCAGTGAAGGGACCCTATTCTGAAGTGGGTTAAAAGCAATCTCTCATACACATTATGTACAAACAATAAATAAGGGACTGGGCCCGGGCACATTTGTACCATACAGTAATCTTTGACAGTTACCTTGACTACTTCATTTGATTCACAAGCCGCCCGCCTTAACTCAAGGAAGCTGTCACATATACACTGTTTGTCTTTTTTTCTAATCAAATGCAGATTTTTAAACAAATGTGGGCAACCCACTTCATTCAGAAGTCCTTTGATGTATTTCAGCCATGGGATTGAACAAATGGGATGACTAAGAAGGCAATCCTGAATTATCAGCTGGTTGAGGGCGGCTTCTTTATTAAGCCAAATTGCACATCACAGCTCCAATGGGGCGATGCTAATTCTATCCTGTAAATATTCAAGACCCAATTCCTGGTGGACAGAAAAATGGGGAGTAGTGGGCGGGACACCCAACAACCGGTGAC
Organism: Pleurodeles waltl; assembly: GCF_031143425.1. NCBI lineage: Eukaryota > Metazoa > Chordata > Amphibia > Caudata > Salamandridae > Pleurodeles > Pleurodeles waltl. The sequence goes on along the minus strand of NC_090443.1, from coordinate 799,869,834 downwards.
AGAATCGATTTTCCTCTACATAGAGGTTCCCAACATCTTTATACCCCACAATCCCATGCCATAGGTCACAGCAGGCAGACATTTTCTCTTATAAACCTCCAATAGGGGAGCAACCGGCTTCCATCCTATATTGGTGGCCAGGGAGTGGGTAATAACAACTGTACGCACCATGCGTAAAACCGTGTTTTTTAAGCAGGAACACCACCTACATGCTTCATCAAATTCTAGTCCCAGATTCGTTAAGGAACCTACTTTTGTTAGAGTTCGTTCTCCTATCTGCATAGGGCGAGTCTTGGTATTTTTAGGGCCACAAACCATTACAGAGGTATTCAAGCAGTTGGTTTCCAGGTCAAAAATTTTCATGAACTCAACAAAACTATCCACCAGCAGTTTGAGCTCATTTGCAGTCCTCGCCAGTAAGACTGCATCATCCGCATACAGTAGGGCTGGAATGGCGTTATTATGTATGCAGGGCACATCAGCTCCTGTAGAAACCAAAGTTTTCTCTAGGTCATTAATGTATAAAAGAAATAGAATGGGGGCAAGGACACACCCCTGGTGAACACCCCGACTTACACCAAAATGAGAGGTGGTCTCACCATTCATCCCATACCTTATTTTTGTCCTCTGGCCCTGGTGAAGGAGTCTCAAGTGATCTACTAGGCCGTCATCAATACTAAACCATATTGGGCCCAAGAAAAAAAAAATCTCCTGCACCCAAGAGATCAAACTTTCCAAAACCAACCTCCCCATTAATTTTGATGAGGAGTCGAGCAGCAAGATTGGCTGATAACACCTAGGGTGTAGGGTATTGCCTTTTTAAAAAATTGGAACCACTACAGAAGTTTGCCAAGATATAGGGGGTCCAACCCTGCGCACCATATTAAAAAACCTGGTCAACAAGGGGGGCCTAAAACTCTGGGTATTTTATGAAAAGGTCCATCGGGATCCCATCTGGACCGGGGGCCTTATTTGAGAGACTGTCACAAATCACCTTTAGGACCTCACCCTCTAAAAAGAGGGATCCAGGGTTCAAGGGCAAAGTTATCTGTACAGATTGACCCCTTACCTCGTTAGCCCCATGGATACCTGAAGAATAGCCAACCCAAGCATCAGGGGGGATATGCGATGTAATTGCTTCTCGCAGTTTGCCATCTGTAAGGCCAGCCCGGACTACCCTCCAAAAAGCCTGGGAGTCCTTCTTTTAAGAGACTGCACATATATTTTCCCACTGCTGTATCTGAACTTCAGCCTTCCTCTGTTTTACTGCCTGGGTATATGCCTTCCTACAAGCAATGACAGTGGCTTTGTCTCTAGGTGAAGGATTGGCTACCCTACACGATCTATCGAACCACAGGCAGACAGTCAAAGGCACATTTTTAATTGGTCTGCTCATGAGTTCCCTCATATAAGATGTGAGCTCATCAAAACCTGTTAGGCAAATAGCAGGGTCCTCACTGCTTATTTGACTTAATATTTGCAGTGATTGGGGGGGGGGGTTTGCAACTGGTCCATAATAAACGTCAGATTTGCCAAGCACTAAACTACCCTCCTACCATTGTCCTTTGTCCCTAGTTTTAGTCTGGGACAAAGTTCTCTCGGTTTAGTCTGGGAGGGCACTTTAAGTTGGATCGCCAAGGGGGTGTCGTCACTGTAAACTGAGGGAATAACTTCAAGCCCAGGTCAGGGGTAAGAGGTTCTGGGAGACGAATGTGTAATCAATTGTGGAGCTGCAGCCCCGTCCAATAAATGTTGGTGCCACAGCGATATCTGTGCAGGATTTGGGGCTAACCAAGTCATGCGCCAGAATGAGGGCATATAGGTGCCATCCCTTCGGGTTCAGCCCTGTTTAATCAACTTCCCTACTAGCGAGATTGAAGGCGGAATCCACGGGGTGGATATATGTCTCAGATTGAAATCACCTGCCAAAAGTACATTAAAGGGCCCTCCATTCGCGTGAGCCCTATCAGCCAAACAACTGATAGCTAGAGAGAGGTCAAGAAAGGAAGAGTTGTTAATAGGTGTAAAGTTATCGATGTAGTAATTCACCAGATAAATTCTTAACTTGCCACCCCAATGAACTTCAAACGCTTGAATTCCATCTGAGTCCATTGTTATTGGTAAGGCCTTGTAACCAAGACTGACCTTAAATCAGGCAACCAGGCCCCCTTTAAGGTGACTTGAAGGTGAGGGGGTGGCAAACTTACTAAAGCTAGTGTGCCTACCAATAACCAATTCTGAAACAGCCCAGGTTTCCTGCATAAAGATAATATCAAAATTTGATATAAATAGCCACCAACTCTCGACCTCTAACTTTGAAACCAAACCAGCCACATTTCAACTAAGGAGTTTCCAGTATTGAGTTTTACCAGTTGATGGACACCTCTTGGATGGCAAAGCAACCAGTTCCCCTGGAACACTTGCAGGTGGATTAACTTCGGATACAATCTGCTTGGTGACAATATGTCCCTTCTCCTCCGAATTTCCCTCCCCAGTAGTTCTACTAGGCAAAATTTGGGCTGCCAGTGGTAGTCTATCCACCTCTTCCAGTTCACTCAAAACTGAGTAGTGATTGCTAAGTGGAAGGTGGCTTGGAAGGGAACGGCTCCCTGAGCCCCATAAGGGAGCTTAATGGAAAGTCTGGGTGTTCCCAGTGTTATGAGCATCTCTCGTGGGGGCTAGATGTTTATAAAAATAACCCAACTGTAGAATTCTAATCTGTTTCAGCCTCACCATACTGGCATCAGCGAGCACTAAAATTTCCCTGCCAACATTCGGATCTAAGAAGTTGACAATCAGGAGATCTACAAGTGATTTTCTCCTCACTGAGCCTATACCACCTACCTGACTGACAAACAGGATCTCTTTAAAAAGCTCCTTTAACCAAAAAATAACTTTTAAGGGCTAAGGTAGATTCCTTTATGGGGCCTTGAAGCTTAGGGACATTATCCAGAATGACCACATATGGGCAAGAGGATGGGGGCAGACTTAAAATCAGGTACTGGGGTGGGGGTGGAGAGCCTGCTGTTGTTCATGTTGGCTACCAAGGGATGAAGTACTATTTGCAGTTTGAGGATTAAGCTCCTGTGTGTGTGAATGTACAGGAAGATGAGCCAGCTGGTCAATTGAGCTACCTTCTCTACTCCCATTCTGTAAGCCTGTAGAGATTCTAGGACAGTGATTAGGTCTCAAAACCATCCCCCAAACAGAGGGGCAATCGAGGGCCCCTGACTGAGATGCTACTGACCATGCTTGCAGGGGGTCCTTCACCAACATTGAGACTAAATTACCCAAACTAGATTCTAGTGTTGCTACTCAAGTGTGGATTAGTTGCAGCTTAGAATCCAATAAATCATTGAACCAAATCTTCAGCGAGGCCCAAGGGATAACATTTGCTGGGGGTGAAGGCACAGAACTAATGAGAGTATCTTGAGTCAAGGGCTGTGACTTTGGGGCAGATTTAATTTTTGATTTAGCAATCCTCCTTCGCCTTTTTGGTAATGGGCTGAAGCCAAAGGAGCCACACAGAACATCTGGCACACCGGAACAATCAATAGTACTTACATCTACATCCTCAGCTATGTTATCCTAAACCACCCCTTCCAGGTCCACGCAAGGGATTTGAGTAACAGGGGCCTGGGGTGGAGTATCACGTGGCGTATTTTTTGCAAAACTAATGTTATATATAGCGGCAGGGCTCAAGGGCTTGCTAGGGAGCCTAGATTCAGTGTCCTCTGCCACTAAAGAAAGGCGGCGCTCTGCCAACTTAATTTCATTTGAAACCAAATCCACTGCGCGTACCAGAAAGTTCTCAATGGAGGGCCCGGAATGAGGTTGCGGAGTGGACGTGGAACTTGTGGTCTCCTTTCATTTCCCCATTATGCCATGGGTCACTAGGAAAAAGGCTACCAAGATCTAAACATGCCTGTAACAGTAATAACCAAAATATATGCATCAAAAAGTTAAAGTCTAACGGGTATGGGCCCATTCTATCCTCTGACAATCTTTGCCAGGCTAAGACGGGCCCGTCTTGGCCCTGTCTTCACCCAGACGTGGCCCGCATGTGGCCCACGCTGCAAAGTGCCCCCATGCGCTTTATAGCGCTCATTGGTCTGGTCACGTGGGTGCAGGAGCGGTGGAAAATGGCCGCCTCCTGGGGCCTCAAAGCTGTCTGTGAAATGTAGACTCTTCCAAAGTTGCTAGTGCGTCCCGCATTGAAAGTGCCCCCACGCCCTTTATATCCCTTGTTGGTCTGGTCAGGTGGGTGCAAGTGCTGTGGAAAATGCCCACCTCCTGGGTCCTCAAAGCAGTCTGGGATATGTAGCCCTTTCAAAGTTGCTAGCGCAATCCTGCGTGCTACTATTAATAACTAGGAAAAGAAGACTTCAATATATATCATGTCAAGAAAGGAGCTACAATTCGTAAAATGTTAAAAAAGATATTATCAAAACTTATGTATAAATATAATGCTATATAATCATCAATTGGTTTCCAAAATAAGTGATAATTAGCTGCATTAGGACTAACACTCAAAAGAACTAAATTTGCTCTACGTCTAGTGAAAGTTGTCCATGACCACCATGACTAGATTGATAGTACTGACACATTTCTCTAATTAGTAGTAATTGTTTTCAAAGGAGAAGATAAAAGAAAGTCTAGTAGTTTGTTATTTAAATCCAACATTTTTGTAGAAAGTGAAAAAGGTTTACAAATCAACATATCATAAGAAAGATTATCTGAAATTCTAAGCACCTTTGTTTCCTTCCAAAATGATTTTGCATTCATATAACATATGTCTAATAGAGCCAGAATTCATATTGCAATGCTAACAATTGGGGGAATTTAAAAGCACTGAATTGAATAACTTTAAAGGAGTTCATAAACAATTGAATAGTATAAGTGAGTCATTTGGTATAAAGTAACAGAATGCCAGCAGGAAATATTACTACCCATATTTTCTTCCATATATCCTGAGTCACAGAAATGTCTAGCTCATTATTCCAAAACATTGAAAGAGAGATAAAATTATCTCCTGCCAAATTGTTCAACTTCTTATATTATTCTTAAACAGCATGTGGAGATGCAGCTAATCAAGGATAGAATTACACTAAAGTTCTTATTTGGAACTTTCCGAAGGAGGTGAAAGGAGTTGTTGCAATTCATCAAAAGATAAAAAAGTATTATTATGATATATATATTTTAAATAAAAAATACCAGCCGTCATCCAACATTGCCCAAACTTTGTTGTTGGAGCAGGATTTATTAATGGATTATACCATAATGACATATTTGAGGTAGGTGAAATTGGGGCCACAAAAAGAGATTTAGGTCCTCATTATGAATTTGGCGGTCAGACCGGCAGATCTCCATGTTGGTGGTCTTACTGACCGTCCTATTGCGAGTTACATGGTCAGGATCACTGAACAAAAAAGGTAGATCGAGAACGGCGTGAGGCCTGGAAACAGGCAATCCCACCTCCAGCCCCGACAGCACAGTGACCAACCACTGACCATTTTACAAACCCAAATTTACAGTGGCAGGCACCCATGGTGATCAGCTAATGGTGGTCCGAACCACGGCAGTTCGAGGTCACCAAACTAATATACAAAAGCACATTGGATGGATTTGAAAACAGCAAAGCTGACACATACTGTCACACTGGACACACCTGCAAAGGGCACTATAAAACACACCCCTTCACACACACCAGTCCTTTGCATTTACAGAGCAAGACCCAGCAAGACAGTGCAACTATTTTCCCACACTGCATAGATATTTTTCCACAATCCCATACAACACCCTGCACACACTTTTGTCCAGTTACATGCTTCTGCACTACCCCCCTTTAGTAAGTCACTGTCACTCTTCTGAATTTCTATTTTTTTCCACCATGTCACGTTCCACAAATCCCTGTTTCACACACAGATGAAGAGTTAGGAGTCATGGTGGATTAAATTATAAGAGTAGAGCCACAATTGTTTGGAGCACAAGTCCAGCACACTCCTCACAGTAGGAACATGGAAATGTAGGACAGGATACTTGACAGAGTGAATGGTGTAGGACCACCCTGCACACAATGGAGGGCATTAGGAAGTGGTGAGGCAAGGTCCATTCCTTGGTCCCTAGAGACCAGCTGCGGGCCAAGAAGTCTGTCAGTGGCCCTGCCAGTGCCCCATCACACTTCTATCCCTGGGATGAGAAGGTTTTGGCTATCCTGCATTCTGAGGGCTTGACAGGAATATCCAGGGGAGTGGAGTCTAGTAAGTCACAACACTAAAAATGTCACCAAAATGCTACGCCATGCATGTTCACTGCTCACCTCTTGTCACCTTCAGTGTCACTCCACTCACCAGCCCAGTGCCCACATGTCCAAACACCCATGTTTGTCATCTCACAATTGAAGTGTACTCACCTAGGGGAAGAACATCTGTGTTTGGTGTGTGTATTACAGGGAGTTACATGATTACAATTCCCGGCAGGCACTGTTCTACAACTCCAAACACCAGACCAGTGTATCCTTCACCAATACCCTTATTTGTGAGCTTCCATTTGTAGTGTACCCACCTGGGAGAATTACATTTGCCAAGTGTGTGTAGCACAGGGACTGACATGACTGCCAAGGCCAGGAGGCACTGTTACTGTTATTCCACTCAACCAGCCTTGTGTCCTCTTCACCAAATACCCTTGTATTTAAACTCATAATTGTAATTCACTCACCTGGGGGATAACATCTGTGCATAGTGTGTGTATTACAGGGAGTAACATGAGTGCAACTCACAGGAGGGCATGTTCTCACAACTCCAATCACCAGCCCAGTGTGTGCTTGCCCAAATGCATCTGTTAATGAACCTTCAAATTAAGCTTACTCACCTGGGAGGTTGCCAATTGTCAAGACTTGGGAAGATGAGGGAGTGGCATGACCGCAAAGCCCTTTGGGTTCTGTTTTGCTAACTACAAACACCAGTCCACTGTCCACTTGTCACAGTGCATTTGTCAGTAAACCCTGAAATTAAGTTTACTCACTTGGGTGGTTGCCAGTTTTCAAGTGTTGGGGAGTACAGGGAGTGCCTGACTGCAAAGCTCACTGGGCCATGTTTTGCTAACAACAATTCCCAGCCCAGTGTCCACTTGTCACAATGCATCTGTCTGTCAGTGAACTCTCAACTGAAGTTTATTCACCTGGGAGGTTACCAATTAGCAAGTGTTGGGAAGTAGAGGGAGTGACACAACTGCAACTCCCAGGAGGCACTGTTCAAATTACTCCAAACAGCAGAACAGTGGTCACTTGTCCAAAAACCCTTGCCTGCTTACTCTCAATTGAAGTTGATTCACCTGGAAGGGACCAAGATACAGATCATGCTCAACTCAGAGATGTGTCTGGCCACCTAGCACCTTCTTGAACAGCTAATCCAAGATGAAACTACTGAGGACAGGTAAGACAGCTTACCCAGTGTGCCAAAACATGATCCCAAAGTCCTCAAGATGCATCACCAGAATGTTATTGGCAGAAGACACATTCACAATGCACTGACCACATGATGACTCCAATCACATATGCATCAAAGTCCTGGGTCTTCAGGCATGACTATCAACTAGGTCCCAGAATGGTATCTGCTCAGCTACTGTTCTGCCTGCACCTGTTGCAAGATGTAATTCCCAACCCATCCTCCCAAGTGCTAATGACCTGCACAATTCAGAAGCTGCATTACTTTAATGGAATTGGCATGATTCACTAATCTTGGTCAAAACAACCAATAGCATGGGTACCTGTCACAATAGAATAGCCTGCAAATCAACTATGTACAAGGGCTTTGCAAAATGTCACTGTAAACTTTGGCAGGTAGATCTCAGTATACAACCAGTGACATTGTATGTTTCACATCAACAGGTCGAGCTGCCACTGGGCACACGGATTCCACTAAAGACACTGCCACTACCCCCGTGCATGAAGCCCTCAGTGAAGAAGACACTCCTCGACATCTGGATGGGGAGGACAGTTCTGGCCTATCTGGACTACCTGGTCAGACCCCAACAGTAAGTCTCTCTGTGCCTACATCATCACCTCTCAGCCCGGTTGCCTCAATATCACAGGCAGAAATTATCCTCCCAACGTGTGTCCACAGGACAGTGTCTACCAGCTTGTGCCCCCAGCCCAGGATCCTGGGTCTCAGCACCACACCTTAGTGGGAGGGGGCACCCCTTGGCAAGGTCACAGGCCTGTGGGGTAAGAGTATGTGGGAGGGATGTTGTCAGCCAGCTGGCTGAGGCCACTGGGGATGCCTCTGGCCAGGACCCCATCAGCCACATCTTAGGGGACTATTAGGAGTCCCAAAGTGTGATGGGTAAGGTACTTGTAGAACTCCGGGAGATCAAGCAGCTGCAGATGGGCATCCATAAGGTTATGCATGAACAGTGGGAGGCCAACAATACCAACATGGCCCCTCTAACAGGGGTTTTGAGGGACATTTAGAGTACCCTGATCAGGGATTGTCAACAACAGGCGGTAAGCGGCATCCTATGTAGGATGGCACCGAAATAAATGATTCAGATATTTATATGCATATATATATATATATCTTTCTGTTTTAGCAAGAGAAAACCACACTCTGTCGTTGTGCCAAAAATACCTTAACTTTTAATACATTAGTGAGATCATAAACAAACAAACAGGAATCCCCTGACGCGTTTCGGTCTCACCGGACCTTGTTCACAGGTGTTTCCTGTGTGATAATTTCTGCGCTTTAATTAAAGTACTCCAAAGTAACAGAAAAAATACTCAAGTTACACCACTTATCAAGGGTTACTCCATAACATCACTAAATATATACACTTTAACAAAGAAAAATTAAACGTTTTTCTATATACACATTTACCAAATTGTAACAGTGTTTTAACTACAATCCAAGGTGTTTTTCACTAAATTCTACATTGCATTCTGGTATATGTAGTTTATAGCATTTCATTGAATCAAATTATTTTTAAATATATGTCATAAAATCTTATTTCAGCGACTAATGGAGACTTCAAAGCAATTTCTGAGGTGTGTTAACAAAATGTAGGGGCCCTCATAAGTTTTTAATTTATATTCACATTGGATTCATATTCATGTATTGCATGTTACCTACAATACCACAATCCCCAACGTTTCTTTTAAATAAGGCCCTCACTAAATCCTGCACCTCTGATGTAAGGAAATTAATGTTTGGGTATTATTCCTTCAGTCAACTTATATTGATAGCGCCAAAATTATATGTCTATCTGACAAATGACAACGGGAAAGAAAGCATCTTATCAATTGGTGGAAATGACATCAAATAAATGAATGGTAACAGAGTACTCCACAAATACTGGCATGGAGAGAGTGATACGTAAGCACTTGAACTGTAAAAGTCGATTTACAGTATATGTGATTGAATGTCCTTGTGGGTTGAAATATGTTGGCGATCAGGTACTAAAATCAGAACGTGGTGGTGACAGAGAAAAGAAATTGCGTCAACTAGAATCCAGACATATACTTGATATCCGATCTCTCACCCCGCTAGGTTTAAATCAGGATGAGGAGTTATTTGTACACCTATAAGGGTTGTCATAGCTCATAAGATGTTACCATTCATTTATTTTACGTCATTTCCACCAATTGATAAGATGCTTTCTTTCCCATTGTCATTTGTCAGATAGACATATAATTTTGGCGCTATCAATATAAGTTGACTGAAGGAATAATACCCAAACATTAATTTCCTTACATCAGAGGTGCAGGATTTAGTGAGGGCCTTATTTAAAAGAAACGTTGGGGATTGTGCTATTGTAGATAACATGCAATACATGAATATGAATCCAATGTGAATATAAATTAAAAACTAATGAGGGCCCCTACATTTTGTTAACACACCTCAGAAATTGCTTTGAAGTCTCCATTAGTCGCTGAAATAAGATTTTATGACATATATTTAAAAATAATTTGATTCAATGAAATGCTATAAACTACATGTACCAGAATGCAATGTGGAACTTAGTGAAAAACACCTTGGATTGTAGTTAAAACACTGTTACAATTTGGTAAATATGTATATAGAAAAACGTTTAATTTTTCTTTGTTAAAGTGTATATATTTAGTGATGTTATGGAGTAACCCTTGATAAGTGGTGTAACTTGAGTATTTTTTCTGTTACTTTGGAGTACTTTAATTAAAGCTCCGAAATAATCACACAGGAAACACCTGTGAACAAGGTCCGGTGAGACCGAAACGCGTCAGAGGATTACTGTTTGTTTGTTTATGATCTCACTAATGTATTAAAAGTTAAGGTATTTTTGGCACAACGACAGAGTGCGGTTTTCTCTTGCTAAAACAGAAAGAGAATCTTGTTTTCTGAAAATATGGTTGTCCTGCCTCAAACCAGCACCACCGGAGAATTAAGTGAGCCGTAACACGCAGATCAGGACATCTTTTCTTTCATATATATATATATATATATATATATATAATATATATATATATATTAATTTGAGGCTTGTTTTCTGTTTTGGCATCTTGGTCACTCCTATTTTTAACAGAAACATGTAATGGTGCATATTCTTACAAATTCAAACATATTGTGTTAACTCCCGTGTATCAACCTGATGCTTAGAGGGAGTATTCGTATTTTGGATTGAACTTATGTTACATGAGGTATTTATAATGATTAATATATTGTAAGTCATTTCAAATGCCTAGTAAGGACTTTTTATTTGGCTTGCTGTTAATATAATTGGGGGTCATGTGATTGACTGCATTAATAACTTGTTAGTCATTGAGACATAATGCAAGGTACTAGTCAAATGTGGACCTTTGGGAATATTAAAGATTTAATTGGAGGATATATTTTCCCCACTTGTGGGAAAGGGTGGAAAGTGTGATGAATATGTATCTTCCCAAATGTACTGTTAGTTATACAATGGATTGCAATGTTGATGTTTTCTCTCACATGTGAATATCTGAGATTGAAAATAATTATGATAAATGGGCAAACATGGTTACTAGTGCTAACGCGTCCTTGTATGTTAATTTATTACACATTAGGACTCGTTTTAGGCCAATGAATCTTGTGACCCAGTGGAGAGACACCGTAGGACGAGATAACTGATCAATATGTCAAGCAATATATCAATAATGTCATCAATATTTACCACCACAATGCACTTTACTTTGGATAAAGACATTAATCAAATTGTCGACGCAACCATGACCTTTCAGCCATGAATAATCACACCTTTTGATAGAATTTTATGAATTTTATTCCCTATTGATTACAATCTACGAGCAAAAGAGTTAATCTTGATACCAGGAAGCATAAGAGCATAGTCACGATATGGCAACTATTATAAGATTTCATTAATGCAAGAATCACAAACATCAACACATAACACGGCGTAAACATAGATCAGCGTAACGTCAGTCATTTGTCAATTTGCGTCAGTCAAAGTGAACTCCTATCTTAACCACTAATTAGCATCAGCATGTTGGGCTTCATGCAAAACAATTTAGAACACCAATTTGGAAAACACCTAGCTATGGCCTCTATCAAAATGAGCAGTTGGTACCTAGAAAGGAAAAGCAAACAGACAAATTACAAATTGCATTGTCATAATTACCCTCCAAGGATTAGGTCAGCACACAGGATCAGTCTTCGTCTTCAGGACATCAGTCAAAACGCCATCAGTCTAAACTCGTATAAAGGACAGGGGACACTTCCCTCATAAGGAGGAGAAGTGCAAGGGGCAGTCTATGGGTGTGGATGATTTAATAAGGCACAAAGTCACCAAACAGAGTGACAGAGTTTCTGGATAAAATCAATAACATTCCCTACCTAGTTCTAACGACCTTCTGTGACATGGGTTTTTATCCCTTTTTTGTAATACCTTCCCCCAAAATTCTATTGGTCATTTACTCCACTATCTTTAACCTATCAAATTATACATTAGGTAATTCTAATTGTCACCCCACATTAATTCATAACATTTTTATTGGTCTTCATAATTGACGTCTTCGAAGGTGGCACATCCGGGGGTTACTTCATCTCTTGGCACGTCTTCTCGGGTAAGCCGTTCCTTTTTCCATGGTTTAAACATCCTTGTACATTACATTCATCTACATTTGTTTCAACTTTGTATTCAAAATTTTAGCTAAGGCACCAAATAAGCGGTTGGGAACAGTATCATAAAGATACATTCATCTTCCGAACTGAAGAAAAAGTACATTTGCAGGGCCATGGCGCTTTGCGAGTCAGCACACTGAAAAACAGAAAAATGCTTTTAATATGAGAGCTTAGGCAACTAAAACCCACAGCTCACGCTAACTTAAGGCCTATAAGATTTTTAATGCAATATCATAAACGTTAATATAAACTTGATTAACCATAGCATGAACAATTTTACTCATTATTGTTATTAGTTCGCGTATACATTGGTGGCCACACATATCATGGTCATAATTCAAATGCACATTTAAGCAACATCACTATTATTGTCGTTTTCTATACAATATCGTTGAGCATTGATATAAGCATTTCATTTTAGTATATGTATAATTTAACTACGCTCTCTCAGTCCCTCCTCTGATGATGCTCGCCATCACACAAACCTTTCCCTTTGACCTTTCATTTTTTATTTTTCACCTTGCGCATAATGCGCATTTCAACATCTTGCCCCTTATGTGAACTTTCCCAGATTTCATTGAACATTTTCTCTCTTTCACTTCCTTCATTTCTTCTGGTTCTTTTGGTCCAATTTTTCTTGATTTGCCATTGATTTTGCATGCCCCCCATAATCCTAATAGACAGGCCAGAACAATTAATAGACCCATTAGTATTTTTGCAAGTACTCCGTTCCAAATGTTGGTAAACCAGATCCCTACTCTGGCAGTTCCTTTTCCAAATTTCTCCCAGACACCAAGGGGCATATTTATACTCTCTTTGCGCCGAATGTGCGTCAAAATGTTTGACGCACATTCGGCGCAAACACTGCCCCATATTTATACTTTGACGTCCGACCCCGCGGTGTCAAAGTTCCACCATGTGCGTCATTTTTTAGAAGGGGGAACCAGCCTTGAGTTAATTATATGCAAGGTAGGCGTTCCCTTCCAAAAAATGACTTTAAGGCCTGTGCGCCTTATTTATACTGTGACGTCATTTTGACACACAGGAGGGGTCAGGCCTTAAAAAATGGCGCCCAGCCTGATGGGCGCCGTTTTTTAACGCCTGGGTCAGGGCAGGCGTTAAGGGACCTGTGGCTCAGAAGGAGCCCAGAGGTGCCCTCCCATGCCCCCAGGGACACCCCCTTCCACCCTTGCCCACCCCAGGAGGACACCCAAGGATGGAGGGACCCATCCCAGGGAAGTAGAGGTAAGTTCAGGTAAGTATTTTTTTCGTATTGTTTTTGTGGCATAGGGGGGCCTGATTTGTGCCCCCCTACATGCCACTATGCCCAATGACCATGCCCAGGGGACATAAGTCCCCTGGGCATGGCTATTGGGCAAGGGGGCATGACTCCTGTCTTTGCTAAGACAGGAGTCATTTCAATGGGGGTTGGGCATCAAAACAAATTGGCGCAAATCGGGTTGAGGCCAAAATTTCGCCTCAGACCTGACTTGCCCCATTTTTTGACACCCAAGCTCCATTTTCCCCTACGCCAGCGCTGCCTGGTGTGAGTCATTTTTTTTGACGCACAACAGTCAGCTGCGCCGGCTAACGTCATTTAAAAAATAAGGCGCCCGCATGGCGCTTTAGAATGACGTTAGCCGGCGTTAAAATTTTTTACGCACAACTGCGTTGGTGCTATTGTGTGTCAAAAAGTATAAATATGGGCCCAAGTTCCTTCGAATCCTTCAAATCTGTACTATCTCTAATTAGGTTAGTAAGCATACCTCTACTCTTTTTACTATTATCCAGAATGAACGAGCAACAATGACGCTCGTTGAGCATCTTGCAGACCCCTCCACTCTTTGCTAAAAGAATGTCTAAAGCAAGCCGATTTTGAAGAGTCATAGCTCTTTCTGCAGCAAGTTCAGTATCCATCAGGAGTATAGCCCCTGTGAAATTTGTCAGCATGTTATCCACAATAGTAGACAACTTTTGAATCTTCATAGAATTCAAGATAACCCCCACTGAAGGGATTATAGCTCCAAATATGTCACCAATGACAGCAGCCACTGATTCTTGTTTTTGTCTAGCATGTTGTAATTCAGACGTTTTAGGTATTTGTTTTAAGTCATAAATCTAGTAAATCTTTGGGAAAACTATTCCCAAATAACATGTCCCATACCATCCCTTAGGAAGACGGTGATAAGCATTAAGCCCACAGATGTAATAGATCCCAGGGATCGCTGGATCCTGTCCATTCAACATAAATGTCCCCTTACTCTGAAACAAAAACACGTCTGCATTCACTCGTTCCCACAAACAAATTGTCCTGTTCAGATTTTGGCCTATATATACAAAGCCTACCTACATGTAATGCATCTATAGCTAGCTTGCCTTGTGTTTTGATTGCAGTGTAAGCATAATCATTGGCATACATGCGTTTTTCTAATCCTTTTTCTAGTCTTTCTTTCAATGCTTTGCGTCTATCATCAGTATGATCTAAAAAGCTTTTCTCCACAGGTGATAGCAAGCAAGTCAAATTATTGCGATGTGCATAAGCGGTTCCAAATGTAAGCATTGGCTCAAGGAATCCTCTAACTATTTTTATATCATGTTCCTTAGCTAACTTGTTCAGGAATTCAATCACAGGCACAAAAGAAAACACAACATCCAGATTTGAATCAAAGTATTGCACATGCTCTTGATTATAGAAACTTGTTAGTAGCAAACTACAACTAATCCCGTAGGTTAGAGGAAGGCTACGGTAGGTAACTCCTTCCTGCACAGATGAAGGAATCTTAGTGCACACATAACAGTCTTTCGCGTCCATGGTCTCCACATACTCATTTAGCAAGAGATAGAAAACATTAGTAGAAAGTTCCCCTTTTGAATTAGTTCTCTCATGCAAGTGTCTTGCATCCTGCTCAAATCTTTCCCACGGTGTTAGTGTTGTAGTTTCAGGTTTTGAAGTAGCATTAATAGTCTCTTTCTCTATCCATGGCATACTCACAATCACTCCCACAATTATTATTGCACACACAATACCTATTATAAGACCTAGCCAACCACACACCTTACTTCCCTTGTTACTACCTCTATCATAAGCCATGTCTGTATAGAATCAGATAGTAGATTAACAATCAACTTGAGGATGATTTAAAACTTTCTCTTGCTCTCTGCGTGTATTTACAGCGTCTTCACTCACTCCAGGACCCCTTTTGTCAAATCAGGTTAGCAGCTTGTCATAATCAGGTTTCTCAAAGTCAATCTGGTTCTAATGTCACATTCGGTAATTTATAAAGTCTCTCTTTCAGTTTTTCAGATTTTCTATTTTAACCAAGTCTTTCCTTTGGATTAGTTCAGGTACCGTAGTACTGGCCCGGTACTTCTCGGTCAAAACAGAATGCTAGGAATTCTTGTTGCCACTCAGATGTTGTAGCATACGCCCATTCAAGACCTGTATATCTTCTGTTTGCGACTCTCTTTCTTTTCAGCCTTCGTTCACCTTGCTGTTCTACTTCACTTAGGTCTTCCACTCGGGATGTATCGTTCTCCTCTGTTATTGTTTCATTTGGTGTGTCTCTTATCCTTAAGAGTGGTTTCTCTGGCCAGTTATCACCCTTATGCGTCTTCTTTCGATGTGTCTTTTCAAGACACTGGACAGCACTCTCCTCTTGTGATATGGTGTTTTCACTTGATGGACCTGCAGCTGGCTCAGGAGATTCTGGCACACTCCGATCTCTTTCTACTATTTCTCCTTCTTCTTCTTCTTCTGGATCTGTACCGGGTTCGAGTTCTAACCCGTATCTGTCTACTTCTGGGAGAACCTCTCCTTGGTTTAGTTCCCCTGCTGCCTCTACTGAGATAGGCACTCTGTCACCTCTCTCGAACTCATTCACTGTTTGAGGGACGAGGCTGTTCTCAGTGGGCCCTCCGGCAGGATCAGTTCCTTCTTGACTGTTTTCTGGCCCTGAGACTTCTCTTCCTGGAGCTGTTGTGCCAGAAACTTCAAGTTCCTCTTTAACAGGACACGTTACCTTTTTTGTGTGACTGGCATGTATCCAGTTAGGAACTCCTGCACACTTCACAGCAGCAATATTTGTCAAGATTACTTGATACGGCCCTTTCCAGCGTGGCTCCAGACACGATTTTCTCACATGCTTCTTGACAACCACCCAGTCACCGGCTTGTAGGGTGTGGCCTGGATCTCCAATCAGTGGCAATGTGTTAGCTTCTACCTGGTGAGAGAAAGAGCGAATCACATCAGCCAAACCTTTGCAGTAGTCCAGCACCATATCATCTGTGATATTCACTAGAGCATTTGCAGGTACTGCTGGCAACCTCATAGCTCTACCCACAAGGATCTTATGGGGGGATAGTCCAGTTTTCTTGTCAGGGGTGTTTCTCATTGACATCAGCACTAAGGGCAACGCATCTGGCCATTTCATATTGGTAGCTGCGCACATTTTTGCCATTCTCGATTTCAGAGTACCGTTCATTTGCTCCACTAGTCCTGATGCTTCAGGGCGGTAGCTACAATGCAGCTTTTGTTCGATGTCAAGTGCGGCACACAAGAGCTTAATCACCTCATTGTCGAAGTGTCTGCCCCTATCTGAATCTATAGAGACCAGAAACCCGAACCTTGGTATTAGTTCCCTAAGTAGCAGCTTTGCAACTGTGAGACTGTCATTTCTACGTGTGGGGTAGGCTTCAATCCAGTGACTGAAAACACACACAATCACCAACACGTACTTCAATCCTCCACAAACAGGCATTTCAATGAAGTCCATTTGCATTTTGCTGAATGGACCACCAGCTCTCCCAATGTGGCTCAAAGTTACCACTGTCCCTTTCCCAGCATTCATCTGTTGACAGATGATGCACCTGTGACAAATAACCTCGGCAGCATGTCTGAATTTTGGGTTGAACCAGTCGATTTTAAATGACCTGATCATTGCATCCCTCCCAAGGTGAGCCTGTCCATGATATAGCCTGGCAAACTGAGACAGACAACTCTTTGGCAGGACTAATTTTCCTTCCTCTGAGACCCACAAATCATCAGCCCTCTGTACACATTGCATTCTTTGCCAGGAAAGTTTTTCCTCTTTGCTTGCACGACTTTGTAATGTTTTTTTAACTCATCTAGAGTATCAACCACCCGTAATGCAAGGTTCAAACATGTGTCATTTTCAGTTTGCGGTAACAATTCCCACTGCTTCTTGAACGATATACAGTTTAATGCGCAAAACCTTGCGACTTGATCTGCATAACCATTTCCCATGGACACAAAGTCTTGCGACTTAACATGAGCATTGCATTTCACCACGGCAATTTCAAGAGGTAACTGAATTGCATGTAACAAATCCTTTATTTGTTCACCATTTTTCACATGAGAACCAGAAGAGGTCATGAAACCTCTCTGTGACCAGAGTTGGCCAAAATCATGTACAATTTCGAATCCGTATCTGCTGTCAGTATAGATAGTGACTCTCAAATTCACAGCTGTGTGGCATGCCTTGGTAAGGGCAATTAATTCTGCCACTTGTGCAGAGAACACTCTCTCGAGCCAGGAGGCTTCAATGATACCAGCTATGTTACATACAGCATATCCAGCTCTCAGTGTTCCAACAGAATCTCTTAAACAGGACCCATCGACAAACATGATACAGTCATTTTCTTTCAACTGTGTGTGTGTGTGTGTGTGTGTGTGTGGTACACAATTCTGTTACCTCAAGACAGTCGTGTTCGAATTCTTCCTCATTGTTAATGTCAGTATTTTCAACAGGAAGTAAAGTTGCCGGGTTCAGTACAGTACATCGTTTTAGTGAGACATTTGGTGCCCCCAGTATGATTGTCTCATACTTAGTGAGATGAGCATTTGTCATGTGCTGAGTTTTAGTTCGAGTCAACAAAATTTCAACTGAATGTGGAACCATTACTGTTAGGGGGTATCCCATGACTATGCCTTCACACTGCGTAAGGCTCTGACCAACTGCTGCAACTGGGCGCAAACAACCCAGTAAGGCTGCTGCCACGGGGTCCAAGGTAGCTGAAAAATATGCTACAGGGCGATTTGCACCTCCATGGACCTGTGTCAAGACAGACAAAGAACAAGCATCACGTTCATGACAAAACAGTAGGAAAGGCTTCGTATAATCTGGCATGCCTAACGCTGGTGCCCTACACATGCATTCTCTCAATTCCATAAATGACATAAGCTCTTCTTTGGACAAGGCTATGGTATATGGCTCATCCTTGATCTCTTTGCCTGTCAGTTTTATCAAAGGTTTTGAGATGATCGAGAAGTTGGGTATCCACTGGCGACAGTAGCCCACCATTCCCAGAAACATCCTGACATCTCTTTTTGTCGTTGGAGGGTTCATTTGCAAAATGGCTGTTATTCTTTCTTTTGATATTCTCCTGGACCCTCTTTGGATCAGATGCCCTTGGTATTTCACCTCTTTCTGACAGTATTGCAACTTCTTAGGTGACACCTTGTGCCCATTCTTTCCCAAATGATTCAGTAAAGCAATGGTATCGTATTTACAGTTGTCCCTAGTTTTGTATGCAATCAGCAAATCATCAATGTACTGCACTAGGGTCGAATTGAAAGGCAGCACCAAGGACTCCAAATCCTTTTTCAATATCTGATTGAAGATGGACGGTGATTCAGAGAACCCTTGAGGAATTCTGCACCAACTGTACACCTTATCCAGGAATTTGAAACTGAACAAAAATTGGCTGTCCTCATGAAGAGGTATTGAAAAGAAGGCTTGTGACAAGTCTATAACAGTGAACCACTCAGCATCACATGGAACCTGAAACATGATTACTGCTGGATTGGGCACTATGGGGCAACATTTTACCACAATCTCGTTTATTTTTCTCAAATCCTGCACAATTCGAACCTTTCCACAAGGTTTCTTCAAACCCATTATAGGAGAGTTACACGGACTGCTCAAAACCTCTTTCAGGACTCCCTGTCTCAGAAAATCTGCAATTATCTGTGATACTTCGATAAGGACATCTTGTGCCATATGATATTGTGGCACCTGAGGAAACACCGCATTCGGCTTTACCTGGACTCTAACTGGTTCTACGCCTTTTATTAGTCCCACTTCTTTTCCTGTCAGATCCCACACCTTCTCTGTTACCGTCCCCTGTAACCCGACAGGTAGATCAATCATAGTAAGCATTGGGAACAGGGTAATTAAAGGGTAATCTTCATTAGCCGTCCCTGTGTCTTCCTCTGAGAACTGACCTTCATCTCCCTCATCGTCACTATTTGTCTGTACTTCGATTCCGTCATTGGAACAGGTAATTGAACATTTTGTCTTACACAGTAAGTCCCTTCCCAGTAGGGATACTGGACTTGAATCACAGACTACAAACCTAGGTAGCCCCTGGAAGTTGCCGATCTCAACCTGTACTGGATCTTTAATCGGGTTTGTCAGATATTGGTTTGCTACTCCGACTACCCTAATGGTACGCCCTGAAAGTGGTAATTTTGGAACCCCTGCACTCCTGACTGAAGAGCGTGTAGCTCTGGTATCAACCAGAAACGAGACTTTGTAGCCCATCACCTTTCCTTCCACATAGGGACCCCTCTGATCCACCTCTAAGGATGCTGCAAGCCTGCACTCTTCGCTGTCTGAGCTATCATCTGACCACTCTCCATTCATGCCATTTTCACCTCGTAATGGGAACAGTTGTACAGTATTATTTTGACTCATTACCTGACCTGTGACCTGTTGAGGAAGCATCACCTGTTGCTGTCCCATCGGAGCCATTGGTAATTGCAGTTGCTGTCTAGGTACCACGGGAATCTGCTGTTGTACTGGTTGTATTTGCGCTGGCTGAAAACGCGGCATTTGCATCTGCTGCATGGGCTGTACCCCTTGCATTTGTACCAGATTGTTCTGAAAATTCAAGTTTTGATGTCTCATTTTTGGGCCTCTTACATTTTGAAATGTACCAACATTAGCGCTTTGCTGAACAACACCATCCTGCACCATATTCGGGCACTCCCATTTCCAGTGCCCCACCCCCCCGCACGTGTGACATGGTGACATCTTTTTCTCCCCTTGTACGTCATTTTGAACCACAACAGTATTCAAGTCTGGACCGCGATTCACAAACCCTCGGCTTCGACCTCTCGGCTGTGTCTGAAACGCACCATTCATTTGCGGTTGTTGCTGTATCATCTGTTGAACTCCATTTCCCTGTATTCCTGCCTGTGCAGCCCTTATCTGCATCACCATCACTTTCTCTTTCAGCTTTTTCTGCTTCAGTTCAATCTCATCACTACAGTATTTCGCATACTGCAACACTTCATCAATCGGCTTCGCTTGCCAACAAATCAAATGTTTCTTAATCATCTGGCTAACTTCTGGTCTCAGCCCTTCGACGAATCTATACACAAGATGGTTCATGTCCTTCGGTTCAATAGTCTCAGTACCACTGTAGTGTTTGAATGCCTTTAACAATCTCTCATAGTAAGCATGTATAGATTCCTTAACCTCTTGTGAGGTCCGGTCGATCTTCTGCCAATCAGTCACCTTCGGCAACATCTTTTGTTTCAAAAACTCAATCACCTTGTGATAGTACTTCATCACCTCTTCAGAGGGTTCCCCGGTCACCTTATCCCTTGCCGGCTGCTTCATCGGCCAATCTACTCCTCTCTTACACTCAAGCCACAAATCAGGTGGAACAATGATCTCAAACAAGGCATTCAAGTCTTCCCAAAGACACTTTGCAAGTTTCACAAACCGGTCTGTCTGCTGATACCACTCGATCGGTTTCTCCCTCAATCTGGGATAATCATTGGTAAGAGATAAGATGTCCCCTCTGGACCATGGTACATGAACTAAGACACCACCAGCTGTTTCTCTCATGGGTAATATTTTTACTGATTCCACATCGGGTGAGGCTTTGGCTTGATTTGACCCTGGACTGTCACCCTTTTCTTTATCTCTTTTCTTTGCCCACCTGCCTTCCCATTTTTCCAGCGCACCCCAAATTTGCGCACTTTGCAACAATTCTTTCAAATGTGCCTTCATTCCTGCAGACCTCATGTGCTCAAAATCTTTGGAGTCAAAATCCAATCTGTAACTTCTTTTCAGGTGTTTAGTGTTTCCGATATCAATATTGTATTTATCTGCCAGGTTCGCTAATATCTGATGCACCTTGCCTACTTCTTTGGTAATCTTGGGGCACAGGAATCTAAATTCTGCTTCCGTGTATGACTCCAATCTATTTACTCCCATTGTACCTTCCACTAATTCAGCAGCTTCTGCCCCTAACCTTACAAAGTTTAGGTACTCATCTTGCCTTTCCTTTTCTGGTTCGACTGTAGTCATTGCAGCCTTTTGTGAAGTATATGTATTTTCTAGCCATTCGTTTAGCTGTTGGACTGTGAAACCCTGCAGTGAGATGTTCCCTGCATGTATCATCGGCGACTGTGAGGTGTTCGTACTCATCGTCTGTGGAGTTAAAACCCCTAGCCCTGCTTGACTCATTGCTTCTATGGGTGCTCCCACTGGGCTAAGGTCCATTAAAGACCTCAGCTTTTCAACTGCTTGTTCTCCTGGGGGCATTATCTGGGGAGTTCCCATAGATCCTCCTCTTATCACATCTTGAGTCATTACTCCCTGGTCACATATGCCAGTTTTGCCTTGCGCATACAATGGCACTGGTGGACCGACAGTAATTGGCAATGATATGGCAGTAGGTGTCTGACCTGGTCCCAAACTCCGTGGGGCAGTAACTCCATAGGTCTGTTCCAAAGTACCCGGGACAGGCACTAATGGCGGGCCAGCTACTGGGTTCTACCCTGGTATCAGTTGTGGCTGCGGCTGGGACAGCAATTTCGGAGTTGACTTAATCTGCACTACTTTTGATTTCGTATACATCGGTTCTGGCGGCACTATCAGATTTGTAGTAGTCTCAAGTACTGGAACGTCTGGGTAGATTCTCTGTATCTGCGGTGGAGGCTGCATCTGTATCGGTATGTCTGGTGCAGTGGGTACACTGACACCATTCTGTATCGAAGCCGTATCACTAGTCTGTACCGTATCAGCAACTTCCTTTTCCTGCGTCTGGTTCCCAGGATCCATGCTAGTGCTTGGAGCGCCATCGCTCACCGCGTAGGGTTGCGGGCGATCATGTAATAATCTGTCCACGAATTCCTCATCTCTGAATCATCTTCCTCTTCCCAAGGTCTTTTATTCTCTTTAGATTTGTTTGAGTCTTTATCTGTCTTACAGGAGGCTTTCTTTCCCTGAGTTTCTTCTCCCTGTGCTATCGCTGGGAACGATTTTAATCCGTCAACAATTCCCCTTCTCCACATTTTACTCTCATTATCCCATCTAGCCTCTGCATAAGATTTTTCTGCCCTTCTCAGTCTTCTCTGAAACTTTGCTTGCCTTTGTTTAAGAGCCATTAGATCCCAAACCGCTAACGCCTCATACTGAGCTGGCCTCGGAGGTGGTTTCTGTATGCTTAACATCCACCTCAAATTTTCGAGTACCATCGTATTGAACGTTCCATGTTCTGGAAATGCTAAACATCCCTCCTTCTCTGTCAATTTGTGCCACTGTTTCATCCATAAGCATGGCGCAACACCTTTCTCTTCCATGACTATATAAGCAGGAGTACCCTCGGGCGGTGTAGACTCCCCATCGGTTGCTACAATATATGCGTCTCCTTTCAGAGCACTCTTAAATGCCTTGACAAAATTAATTTTGCGATTTTCTCTTGTTTGTATTTAATCAAAAGTGACTAAGGGCCAGATGTAGGTAGCTAAAAAATTGCGAGTCGGAAATTGCGAGTCGTTGCGACTCGCAAAATAGTATCCAACAAGAAAAAGCAACTTCATTTTGCGAAAACACTTCCTGGCTCTTGATGATGACATCACAGCCAGGAAGTTTACTAATACACCTGGGAGGATGGAGGACCACACCCATTTCCAACTGCTGAACAGACAACAGGAGGAACAGCAGCAAAAATGGAGGAATCAGCCAGAAAGAGAAAGATCAAATTTTCTGAAAAAGAACTGGAGGTGCTGACGGATGAATGCTGCCAGCACCATGATCAACTCTTTGGGAGAGCAGCCCTCAGTGTGCCACAGTTGGAGAAAAGGAGGATTTGGACAGAAATCCAAGACAAAGTGAATTCAATGGGTGTGAGCCACAGGAGCATTGATGAACTTAAAAAAAGGTGGTATGACCTGCGCCCCCGGACCAAGGAGAGGGTGGCAGAGCGCCTCTGGGAGATGCAGGGCACTGGAGGATGACCATCTACCATACCACCACCCACACCCTTGGAGGAAAGAGTGGAAGAGACCCTGGAGCCAGAGGCAGTGTCTGGAATAGGAGAGCTGGACACGTCAACGCCAGGACCATCAACCAGTGAGTACCATGAAACATGCATGTACACCCATATCTGCCATACCCCAACCCACCTAGTACACAGCAGCATGCACAACCAAAATAGCTCCATTTCAGAGTAGCAACCACCAGAATGGTTCATTATGGGCAATGTAGTCAAGTAGGCAGCTGATAGGCAACAGTTTATTAGGAAGCATACAACAGATGGTAGATACTGACAGTGTGTTCCCTATGTCCCACAGGTCTCCCACAAGACACCACCTCCAGCCACACCGTCCAGGGGCCAGAGGTCAGCCACCAGGCAGCACAGGACCCAGGAGCAGCCACCACAGGGACCTGCACCACCCAACCACAGTCCCTTCCAGATGCACCAGTGGCCATAGTGGAGATAGAGGCAGCACCCGGTCCCAGCCACAGTGCCAGCGTACAGGACACAGATCCACCAATGCGTCGCAGGCGACGTGTCCTTGTCCCTACAGTGTCACAGGGAGAAGTAGGGGACGCCTCCATTTCCGCCGCCGAGGCTGCACTCATCCATGGTCAGCGCCTGCAGACAAGGCAAATGAGACTGCCATGCGGCAAATGGAAAGGAATCAAACAACAGGGCTGCAACAGGTCCACACAGAGCTACAACACCTGAACACCAATGTAGGTGACCTTGCGCTCTCAATCAGACAACTAGTGGAGTCATTGAGAGAGAGGGTGCAAGGCGCCGTGACCGGCAACTAATCCACCGCCTAGACCGCATGGCTGCCTCCATTGTCCGCCTGGCTGTAAATACCACAGGGCTGTCACGCCGCACAGTCAGCCTACAGGTGGACATGGGCCACTTTGCCAGCGATGTGGCTCGTGGGCTGGGACGCATAAGCCACGCAGTGGACATGATGGAGTCACGACAGGTGGCTAGAGGCGCGGCAGACACGCCGCAAGACAGTGAGGAGGGCTCTACTATAAGTAGTGCATCTGCCACAGACACCAGGGTGTTGCGTAGTGAAAGTGCACGGCAGCGAACTGCAGACGCTCCAGGAACCAGCCATGCTGGGCGTCCCAGGCATAGGGTGTGAGCTACGCACTGACATACAATGGAGGCACATGAGGTTAATGTGTCCTCATAGCAGGTGGACTTTTATAGCCCCTGATCAATAGTTCATTTAAATAGTTTATTGGTTCACATCATTAAAGTTCTTGTTTGTTCCACTTCACACCTGGGCTCTTTGTGTGTGACATTCGTGTGTGTGGTGACAGTTACCACGTACCTTCCAAAGTATTGGTTTGCAATGTGGTCCCGTCTCTGTCTGCCTTGATTTGCAATGCTTCTATCCCCATGATGGCGATGTGGTAGCTCTTGCACGTCATCCTCCGAATCTGGGTCTGCAGGGGTGAGATGTAGCCCACGTCTGGTGGCAATGTTGTGCAGTATAGCGCATGCGCCAACGATCTTGAATGCTGTTATTGGGGCATACTGGAGGGCACCTCCACTTCTGTGGAGGCATCTGAATCTTGCCTTCAACAGTCCAAAGGTCCTCTCTATAATATTTCGGGTCCTCCTATGCGCACTGTTGTATCGCCTCTCTGTCTCATTGCTGGTTTGTTAAGTACGGGTAAGTATCCATGGTCGTAGTGCATATGTACTGTCGCCTGTTTGGCACAAAATGAACAATGTTAGCTGGGCATAGATGGGTTCCACATTGACCTGTGTGTATGTCTGCAAGGTGTATTCAGCTATACCTAGGAGGCATCCGTCTCCAAACTCCCCACGTTCTAGGCGTTGGTGTATCCCACTGTGCCTAAAAATTTATGAGTCATGTGTACTCCCTGGAAATTTGGCAACCATGTCAGTTATAACATAATGGGCGTCACATACCACCTGGATGTTCAGTGAGTGGGTACACTTCCGGTTGCGGAACAGATATTCCAGATTTGCAGGAGGGCATATTGGTATATGTGTCCCGTCTACACACCCTATTACATGCGGGAAGTTGGCAATCCTGTAGAATTCCAACTTGGTGCTGTTGATTTCTGCCTCATTCCTGAGTAGGTATATGTATCCGGACATGTTTGTGAGTATGGCATCTAGGAATGCTCTGAAGAACCGTGAGAGTGCACTTTGAGATATCCCACCTGCCACTGCAATGACCCCCCTGATAGCTACCCGAGGCCAAGAGGTGCAGTGAGCATAGCACTTGCATATGTGTGGGATGGCGCTGCCGCGCACAGTCTGGCGTTGAAGCTGCGGATTGAGTAGATCTATTAATTCTAATATTGCTGCACTGCTGAGTCTGTATTTATCATATATCTCCTCCTCTGTTTGTTGGAAAAGTGTCTGTCTGATTCTGTATATCTTCTCCTGTCTCTGGGTCCACCTCCTCATCTGCTGTGCGCCGTGGGCTCTCCTTCTCCTTGCTATCTCATATATCTCCGCCATCTTGAGTGACCCAGGTGCCTTCTGGGTCCCCTTTTATACTTTGGTTATGGTTCCCACCTGCTCTGAGTTAGTGGTAAATTGGAAGTGCAAATTGGGCTTTTTGCGACTAGTCGCAATTTGCGAGTGGCTATTTCATATGGTTTGCGACTCGCAAATTGCGACTTCCTATTTGCGGGTCGCAAAATGGGGTCGCAATTTTTGCGAGTCGGTAATGTCTCGCGTCGCAATTTGCAATTCGGAAATGGGGTTTTTACATCCCATTTCCAATTTCGCGGGGTCACAAATTGCGATTCGGGCCATTTGCGACTCGCAAAAGTTTGCTACATCTGGCCCTTAGTTCCCAGGACACTCTTTACCCACCTTTCTCAACCTATTGCCTCTCATGGACGGCAGCCAATCCGTGCGCGACCCCTCTCGACAACTGATCTATCCCAGCGCGGCACCACTGACGTCACACTCACACACACTGCAGCTGACAAAGTCTTGCGGCTCGTCCGCTCCTCACTGAATCCACACAAACTAATGCAAATTATTGCAAGCACCTTAAATGACAACACAAATCTGCCGGTTTACTACAGGAAGGGTAACACATTCGCTTCAGAACTTTACAGAGATTTCACTTGAAGCCTCAGCCGCTACTTTCTCCTTATCAGCTCTTGCATACGCAAGCAGAATTCGACCCGCAAATTCTACTCTCGACTTGTCAATGGCTCATCCTAGTGCACTTTAGAATTTGCCAAATCTCCATCGAAGGTTTCACACATACGTTTTCAACTCAAACTTGACTTGTCAACCACACTCGATAGACCTATTAAACCGCACAGATTACAACATAAATCCAAGTGTCTCCTACACTTGTCAACATACTCCGGAGTCTTAGACCACGGCGGGTCCGTACATAAACAACCAACCACGTGGATAATTTTGAGCACCAAGCGCCACACTCATTTGAAGTACGCCGACTTCCCTACTCTCATACTGCGGAGTACGCCTACTCCTATTAAAACAACATATAGTTGGCCTAATACACACAAATTCCCCAATCACCTGCAAAAAGGCGTAAGCTAAGCAAGCGCAAAAAACCCTAAACCACATACATTATGGCGCCGAGAACATCCCCAACTCACTTAGGCAGGCTCCGAGATCCCGGGAAAGTCATGGTGAACTTAGAAACCCATCATACCTCCAATTTGCATTATCACAGAAAAACAAATTAAACAATAATTCTCCATCTTAGGGCCCCCAAGGGCCAAAACCGTTGCTCTGCTACCAGAACTGCTAATGCGTCCTTGTATGTTAATTTATTACACATTAGGACTCGTTTTAGGCCAATGAATCTTGTGACCCAGTGGAGAGACACCGTAGGATGAGATAACTGATCAATATGTCAAGCAATATATCAATAATGCCATCAATATTTACCACCACAATGCACTTTACAGTACTTTGGATAAAGGCATTAATCAAATTGTTGACGCAACCATGACCTTTCAGCCATGAATAATCACACCTTTTGATAGAATTTTATGAATTTTATTCCCTATTGATTACAATCTACGAGCAAAAGAGTTAATCTTAATACCAGGAAGCATAAGAGCATAGTCACGATATGGCAACTATGATAAGATTTCATTAATGCAAGAATCACAAACATCAACACATAACACGGCGTAAACATGGATCAGAATACAGCAAATGTCATATATGTGTCAGTTCAGCATGGCGTAACGTCAGTCATTTGTCAATTTGCGTCAGTCAAAGTGAACTCCTATCTTAACCACTAATTAGCATCAGCATGTTGGGCTTCATGCAAAACAATTTAGAACACCAATTTGGAAAACACCTAGCTATGGCCTCTATCAAAATGAGCAGTTGGT
Source organism: Pleurodeles waltl (assembly GCF_031143425.1). Taxonomy (NCBI): domain Eukaryota; kingdom Metazoa; phylum Chordata; class Amphibia; order Caudata; family Salamandridae; genus Pleurodeles; species Pleurodeles waltl. The sequence goes on along the minus strand of NC_090443.1, from coordinate 799,842,029 downwards.
ACCGAGAAAGGAAAAGCAAACAGACAAATTACAAATTGCATTGTCATAATTACCCTCCAAGGATTAGGTCAGCACACAGGATCAGTCTTCGTCTTCAGGACATCAGTCAAAACGCCATCAGTCTAAACTCGTACAAAGGACAGGGGACACTTCCCTCATGAGGGGAAGTGTAAGGGGCAGTCTATGGGTGAGGATGATTTAATAAGTCACAAAGTCACCAAACAGAGTGACAGAGTTTCTGGATAAAATCAATAACATTCCCTACCTAGTTCTAACGACCCTTCTGTGACATGGGTTTTTATCCCTTTTTCGTAATACCTTCCCCCAAAATTCTATTGGTCATTTACTATACCCCACTATCTTTAACCTATCAAATTATACGTTAGGTAATTCTAATTGTCACCCCACATTAATTCATCACATTTTGATTAGTCTTCATAATTGACGTCTTCGGAGGTGGCACATCCCGGGGTTACTTCATCTCTTGGCACGTCTTCTCGGGTCAGCCGTTCCTTTGTCCATGGTTTAAACGTCCTTGTACATTACATTAATCTACATTTGTTTCAACTTTGTATTCAAAATTTTAGCTAAGGCACCAAATAAGCGGTTGAGAACGGTATCATAAAGATGCATTCATCTTCCGAATTGAAGAAAAAGTACATTTGCAGGGTCATGGCCCTTTGCGAGTCAGCACACTGAAAAAACAGAAAAATGCTTTTTAGACAGCTAAAACCCACAGCTCACGCTAACTTAAGGCCTATAAGATTTTTCATGCAATATCATAAACGTTAATATAAACTTGATCAACCATAGCATGAACAATTTTACTCATTATTGTTATTAGTTCGCGTATACATTGGTGACCACACACATCAAGGTCATAATTCAAATGCACGTTTAAGCAACATCGCTATTATTGTCGTTTTCTATGCAACATCGTTGAGCATTGATATAAGCATTTCAGTTTAGTATATGTATTATTTAACTACGCTCTCTCACTAGTTTTGAAGGGAATCGCATATTAGTGATACATGTGTTTCTTGTGACCCAAATGTAATAATTTACTTTGTACAGTCTGGGCTCTTTTAGCTCGTTTTTCCATCCATTTTGGTAGGATATGTTGAATACAATTGCTATAATTAGTTGTTACCTACTTTTTACGTATTTTGTAAACTACATTTAGGGGGTCATTCTAACTCTGACGGGCGGCGGAGGCCGCCCGCCAGAGTTCCCCCCTCCAGAACCCCGCTCCGCGGTCATAAGACCGCTGCAGTGATTCTGGGTTTCCCACTGGGCTGGCGGGCGACCGCCAAAAGGCCGCCCGCCAGCCCAGTGGGAAACACCCCTCCATGAGGATGCCGGCTCCGAATGGAGCCGGCGGAGTGGAGGATGTGCGACGGGTTCAGTTGCACCCGTCGCGAATTTCAGTGTCTGCTCAGCAGACACTGAAATTCTTTGTGGGGCCCTCTTACGGGGGCCCCTGCAGTGCCCATGCCATTGGCATGGGCACTGCTGGGGCCACCAGGGGCCCCACGACACCCCAGGAACAGTATGGCGGTATGGGGTGTCAGAATCCCCATGGCGGCGCAGCAAGCTGCGCCGCCATGGAGGATTCTGCAGGACAGCGGAAAACCGGCGGGAGACCGCTGGTTTTCCTGTTCTGACCGCGGCTGAACCGCCGCGGTCAGAATGTCCTGGGGAGCACCGCCAGCCTGTCAGAATCAGGCCCTTAACGTTTTTATATATGTGTGTTTGTATATTTTTTTTATTGCAGCCCCATGGTAAAGCTCATCATACAGGAGCGAAGTACATTGGCTGCCTTCATGATTTTTATTCTGTCATTGAGAAAAGAATAAAGAACATGATTATATGAAGAAGTCAGGTCTACCTTGGTTCTTTGGAGTTAAAGACTGTTGTAATTTTGTTTTAGGAGTATACATTTGGGAACAGCCAGTCCAGGGACAAGGGAAACACTACTATTGAACTGTCGACCCATACACAAGACTCATTCCCCAGTCACACTCAAAATCACAACTTATCCTCTAGCCTGATCAATATTACCACCCTACATCTCAGTCACACAAGCACAATCTCGCCACTCCTCCCTTACTTGCATGCTTCACAACTGCCGATCTTCAGTCAAACACTGCCTTAAGATTTCAGGCAAGAACTTCGACCACAACATCAACATCCTGGCCCCCGCCCAAACTGGCCGATTGTTTCCACAAACAGTGATTTTCCACTCCTATTACCCCTCTCTACTACATTCTGAGAAGCAGCCAGAAAGTCAAATAAGGTGAAGGTCTAGCAGTTTTATACAGAAATTTCCCATGCTGTGGGCTACTCCCAAACTCCCTTTTCAATCCTTTGAGAGTCTATCACTTGAAATCGTCTGATAAGCTACCTCCCACCTCAGGTTGAATGTGATCTGCCACCTTCTGGTCAAACCAACTATTTAATCGAAGAGTACATTTAATTCTTCACAGCAGAACTAATCAGCTCTGACAGCATTATCTTTTACAGTGACCTCCCCTGGGGTTCCGAAGGAAAGAAGCCACTGGACCACTTTGCAGCTTTTCTAGAAAACAATGACCTCTGCCAACACTGCCATAAAGCTACACAACACAAAGGTCTCCCTCTTGAGCTTATCATCTCAGGAACACCTGTCCTTTCGACCTGTGACCCCATCCCAGTTAATTGGTCTGATCACCTGCAGATTCCTTTCATAGTGTCTTTCTCAAATAAGAAATCCCTTGTTCACCCAAAGAAAGAACTTGGTACAGAGACACCAGTAACATCAACACTGAAACCATAGCCAACCAAGCCCTAACAAACCTCACCTCAATAGTTCCTCAATTTGACATTAACAAGGCCATGAATAATTTCAACTCTTGCATGAATCCCCTGATTACGGAACTTGCTCCCATCAAGAGCAAATACCCAAATCCTCTTGCCGCTGGTATTCCAAAGTCCTCTACGAAGAAAGGAAAAATATCAGAAATTTGAGAATGACTGGTGAAGAGCACCATCACTGTTAAGTCTAACAAAACTACACATTTACCTGAAGGCTCATGCCTGAAACACTTCACCCACCTAGTCTATGAATAGAATTCAAGTTTGGATGGCTAGCAGGCACCTAAAACTAAACTCATCAAAATCCACTTTTTTCTCATCTCTCCAAAGAAAGCTAACTTGCCAATCCAAGATGGACAGATTGCCTCACAGACATTCATAATGCCAAATTGCTGGAATTCACCCTCAACAGAACCATGAGAACCTTCTCTCCTCTGTGGCTGCTCGTCTCAGCATATGACCTTAAATCTGTTGTCGAGCAGCCCGCATCAGGACAGGACAGAAGAAATACAATCACATCTCCCCCATTCTACGCTCCCTTCAATGGCTTCACATAGAGATGAGAGCTCAATTTAAAACTGCCGGCACCACTAAGAAAGCTCTCTACTCCCCTTTACCCTCTGACCTACCCAAGAAACTGAAAATCTCAGGAGCCGGCTGGAATTCAAGAAACAGTAAATTGCACCTCCTGGAAGCCCTCACTTTTAAGCATGAGCAAACATTCCTTCCCTGGAAGCACCATAAGATTATAGCAGTTCTTACTGCTGAGCTTCTGCCTAACCACATTATCTCACCTTTTAAAAAATACCTTAAAGCTCTTCTCTTTGAATGAAACCTGGACTGAACCCCACCTACCTCCTCATGCTCCCGTCAATTACATATGAACCTCAAATGGCATGATCGTTTGTTGATCCTCATGGAGTACTGTACCACCTTCTCTTCATTGCTATGTTTCACATTGAATACATGTGAAGTGCTCTACCTCTTAGATGGACTAACTTTGTGACCGCTCCACCTTAATTGGACATGTATATGTCCTTTTTATGATTCACATTTTCTGCTTTATTGTGAAGTGCTCTGCTGCATCTGGGCTAATCCATGTTACATAAAATCCCAATAACTAAATAAATAAACAAATATTGTTTAACTAGAAGAATTATAGTCATGTCAGTAAGTGCGGTGAAATGCCTTTGGCTGTCCACAGTTATAAAATGGGGATGTAGCACGTCTTTTCCCTCATAGGGAATAGCATGAGTGCAAATGGCATACTTCAACTTAGCAAATATAGTGCAAAAGTACTTAGGCCCATATTTATTTAAAGTTAGCGTCACCTTAGCGTAATTTATTTTGACGCTAACTAGGCTCTCATTTAACTCCATATTTATATTTTGACTCTAGACCCATCTAGCATCAAAATATTGGAGTTAGCGTCATTTCTAGGAACCGCCAACCAACCTTGTGTTAATGAGATGCAAAGTAGGCATTCCCTTCCTAAAAATGACGCTAGCCCCAGCGCCATATTTAACACCGACACATAAGTGACGTGCAACTAGGAGTTGGGCCAAAATAATGGAGCTAAGCCTATCGGCGTCATTATTTAATGCCTGGTCAAACCAGGCTTTAAAGTTCAGGTAGGCCCATTTCCATGGAAAAACACCATGGAATGGGCACATAGATGCCCACTCCAACCCCCAGCATCACTGCCACCCACACCACAGGGACACTACAGGAGGCGGGAGCCCATACCAGGTAAGTTTACGTGCGTAAGTGTGGTGTGCACTGGGGGCATTGGGGTAGTGGTAATGACTCCTGTCTTTCATTTTTTGGCTGGTTGTGCTTTCAAAAAATGACGCTAGGCTGACTAGCGGCAAATATTTTGCCACATCAGCCTACTGTCATTTTTAAGCCACCAGCGCCATTTCCCCTAACGCCATCCCTTACCAGCTAGCATCTTTTGTGGAGACGCTAGTCATTCTTTGGCACCATCATGCGTCATTGTTAAAATATGGTGCACGGATGGTGTTAGGGAATGGCATTAGATCGTGTTAAATTAAATTACGCACAACTGCGCTTGCGCAGTTGTGCACCATTTTTCATCAATATGGGCCTTAATTTTTAATGCTGTTAAGGTGAATGGGTAGTAGCAGATACTAGAAGTGCTAAACCTCTGTGCTTCTAGCATGCCAGTAGGGGAGTGTCGGTTTTGTACAATTTTCACTCTTGTTTGCGCTGAGGGGCTCCACATGACAATCCTGTCTCTGTATTACAGTGGTTTTACAAAGTGGTGAGAAAATATTTGGTTTCGAACAAAGAAAGGAATATTTTATTTCCATATGGGGTGTAGTGAAGCAGGCAAATGTATGTTACGTTGTTCTGAACTGTTTTCTCACTGCACTGATTGGGCAAGCAACTCGCACCATTGTTAATCAATTAATGAAATACATCTGCATTCAAGGAGGGCACTATCAGTTGGTGTGTTCCTTTATTTTGCAGAAACACTGTGTAACGCCGTACTCCATGTGCATACAAGAAAAGCCAAATTAATTATAGCCCTACTTACAGAATTACTAGTGGAACAAATGGGAAATTCACTGTGCTCATTAAAAGCAGTAATTCAATAAAGTGCATGTGATGAAAATGTATTAGCTATTCATCAACAGGGTAACTAGCGAATCATTCACATTTTTCAAAGTAAATGTAAAAATACTTTTTTAAAGTAATTAATTCGGCATGCTTTTCTTCGAAGCCCTACACATAGAAAGTATTCAAACTTTGCCTCAAAAACAGTCAAATCTTGTTTAATAATTATTTTGTTAAGGGTATCACTTCCGTATAATGGGAATTCCATTTTCCCTCTTTAATAACTTTTGATATCATTTAGAACCTGTCCTTCCAGGGCAGCAGACGGATGAACTTTGCTGCTCTGGCAGACTACGCCCCCCATAATTAGAAATTTCCACCTGCATCCAGAGATCCCTGTGCCTCCAGAGGGTTGCTCTACAAGAGCAGCTCTTCTGAAGGAACTGGATTTTTTTTGAGTTGTGGCCATGTTTCAGGTACCCTCTCTGCAATCGGGATTTCGTTTTTGTAAAACATACAACTTATGACTCTGACACCATGAGAGTTTATAGGGTAATTTTCTTCTGTTTAGGAGGGCCAGGTCCGTCTGGCTATTGATGTAAGGTTTCTGCCAGCAGAGCTAGCAGGCACGACCGGTGGGAACATTAAAATCCGCCCAGTTTTAAAAAGAGAAGGTACACAATCAGTTTGGATGATAGGATGCTATTTTTGTGGCCGAGTACCCTGTCTGCCAAACACTAAGGGGCATATTTATATTCTGTTTGCGCCGAATGTGCGTCAAAATTTTTGACGCACAATCGGCGCAAACCCTGCCCCATATTTATACTTTGACGTCCGACCCCGCGGGCGTCAAAATTCCACCATGTGCGTCATTTTTTGGAAGGGGGAACCAGCCTTGCGTTAATTATATGCAAGGTAGGCGTTCCCTTCTAAAAAATGAATTTAAGGCCTGTGCCCCTTATTTATACTCTGGCGTCATTTTGACGCACAGGAGGTGGTGGGCCTTAAAAAACGGCGCACAGCCTGATGTGCGCCGTTTTTTAATGCCTGGGTCAGGGCAGGCGTTAAGGGACCTGTGGGCTCGGAAGGAGCCCAGAGGTGCCCTCCCCTGCCCCCAGGTACACCCCCTGCCACCCTTGCCCACCTCAGGAGGACACCCAAGGATGGAGGGACCCATCCCAGGGAAGGAAAGGTAAGTTTGGGTAAGTATTTTTTTCCGATTTTTTTTTTGGCATAGGGGGGCCTGATTTGGGCCCCCCTACATGCCACTATGCCCAATGACCATGCCCAGGGGACATAAGTCCCCTGGGCATGGCCATTGGGCAAGGGGGCATGACTCCTGTCTTTGCTATGACAGGAGTCATGTCAATGGAGGTTGGGCGTCAAAAAAAATGGCGCAAATCCGGTTTGAGGCCTGAATTTTGCCTCAGACCTGACGTGCACCATTTTTTGACGCACAACCCCCATTTTCCCATACGCCGGCGCTGCCTGGTGTGATTCTTTTTTTTTTTACGCACACCTGGCCGCAGCACCGGCTAACGTCATTCCATTGATAAGGCGCCCGCATGGCGTGTTGGAATGGCGTTAGCCAGCGGTAAAATTTTTGACACACAACTGCGTTGGCGCAGTTGTGCGTCAAAAAGTATAAATATGGGCCTAAATGAGGACATTTGTCTTATAAACCTTCAGTGTGGAAGCTTTATTTCCCAGTGCTGAGCCCTTTCTGGGTGTGGAGGTAGCCAAGACATTTTGATTTTACTGAAATCATATATATACTTACTTAAAAGGGGTTTCAGCCTCAATTCATCATCTATTGGTCTGTTGTGTCATTCACATTTTGTTTATTCCCACTACAGCATACAGTATGAGACAATGGGTCAGCCTACTTGAACCGCTGGCTAACTTCACTTTGAGTGACAGCATTTAGCCCTTTCACAAGAAGCACACCCACACATGTAAGTTCCCTTCAGTGGCAGTGTTTTTGTTTTACCTTATTATTACTTGAGTGCTGACTTTGTAGATCCAAATGTGATAGCAGGACCTTTTCACCAGATGTGAGCACAGGGAAGAGTTCAGCTTCATCAGTTCCTGTGTCCTGCCAATGCTGTTGTAAATTCCTTTCAAAGTTGTCTTTGTCACTGATTTTTCACACCATACCAGGACCTTACATGAACTCTAAACATTAGCTGTTGATGGTGCTCTATCTTTCCACCCCTATCTGTAATTTCTTCTTTCTTCCTCTTTCTTCTTTCTTTCTCTTTTTTCCTTCTGTGTTTTCCCTTCTTCCTATGTTCCTTGTTCTTTCCTTCAATCCTTCTTTCTTTATCTTTTTCCTTATTTCATATTTGTTTCCTGTGTTTCCTTTTTTTTGCATTGTTTCTGCCTTTCATTTTTTTCACTTCTTTTTTATCCTTATTCCACTTTTCCCTTTTTCCATATTTCCTCATTCTTTCTTTCCTGCCTACTTCTCTTATGCATTCTTTCCTTTTTCTTTCCTTCTTCCTCCCTTTTTTCCTACCCCTTTACCTTATTTACCCTTACCCCCCTTTTTTCTTTCTTTCATTTTTCCATTCCTTTTTTCCTGTCTTCCTTTTGCCCTTTCCTTTTTCTCTTTCCTCCTACGTTTCCTTTTTCTTCCCTTTTCAATCCTTTCTTCATTCCTTCCTTCCTTTCTTCCTAGCCTTTCACCTTTTCCTTCCTTCCTTCCTCCGTTCCTTCCTTCCTCCGTTCCTTCCTTCCTTTCATCCTTTTCGCTTTCTTTTCTTTTCGACAATACATGAGGCTGACAGCCAATGCCAGACCAACTGTTTTTTTAGGTCTATGTTAGCCAAGAACTTTTGATGTTACTTTAAATAGGTGTATAACATAGTTACTTATATGGGGACCTCCTCCATTAGTATGTGACTGAGTCTTTCATATTTTCAAGGGGCAATGTGGCAGCTCTCTTCAGCCACCGGCTGACTTCACTATGAGCAATGGCTTGCCCACATTTAACAAGGTGCACATTCAACCACAAAGTAGTTCCCTTTAGAATCAGAAAGTACTATGGCAATGCATGCTTTTTTGAGCCCAAAAGAACATTTTTGGCCTTAACCAATGCTTTGTTTTTTTTTAGATTGATGAGGGCTTGCCAGCTTCCTGAACAACAAAGTATTGCAAAGTCATGATAAAACAAGAATTGCCAAAAGGCTGGCTGGTAGCATCAGGTCTATTGGCTTTGCCAATGCTTATTTGATCTTTGTGGCAGTTCATGGGTAAGTCTTCATAAAAATTTTCTTGCAAAAGACATTTAAACCAAGTTTGCAGCGTTTCCCAAACATATTGGGTATATTAAAGGTGTCCAGGGTTCGTGTATTCCTTTGGAGGAAACTGATAAAATAACCATAATGTAACAAAGGGGGTCATTCCAACCCTGGCGGTCGCTGTTAAAGCGGCGTCCAACCCGCAAACAGGCAGGCGGCAAAAAAAATGGAATTCCGACCCTGGCGGGAACCGCCAACACAGCCCGCCACTTTAACACTCCGACCGCCACGGCGGTACAGACAAGCAGCGCGGCGGTCACCGCCAACAGACAGGCGGCAGACAATGTACCGCCCACCCTATCACAACTCACCAATCCGCCAACTTTCCGGGGCGGGAGCCCTGCCGATAAAAACACGGCGGAAACAGACTACGAACGGGAAAACGCTCACCTCTACACACTCCACGAGGAATCTGGACAGCATGGAACCAGAACTACACATCCTACCAGCTATTGTCTACCTGCTCCTCTACCAGGAGCACGAACACCGGCGCAGAAGACAGCGGTGAGTACTGCACCTACGACATACGGGAGGGGGGAGGAGAAAAGATTACGGGCACACACATACGCGACCCCCCCCCCAACTACCTACACACCAATGCAGAGCAACAACTCAGAGTGACACCCCCCAAACCTCCTGGAAGAATGGAAAGACAAAATAATAAGTAATTGTAATACAAATATATTGTAAGGCAAAGTAAATAAGTAAGACGAACATCCCATAACTATATACACATATGTATATTGTCCCGTCAGAATTGGCTTTCTGTCATTGTACGTGGGCCAATGGTCCTCAACACATGGGCAAAGCCCACACATGAGACCCGAATCCATTGGAGAGAACACTGCAGGGGCAATAGATAGGAAAACTACAGGCACCTCAGGGGGAAGGGAAGAGGGGCCATCTCAGCCACATGAGTCCACGACGCCAGATCCACGAGGGGCCTCCACGGCCAATGTTCAATCCTGGGGAGTGCAAAGCCACAGTCTCTCAAGTCTCTACAGTGGGTGGCTTGCCCACTGTGCCATCCTGGGGAGTGCAAAGCCACAGTCTCTCAAGTCTCTACAGTGGGTGGCTTGCCCACTGTGCCATCCTGGGGAGTGCAAAGCCACAGTCTCTCAAGTCTCTACAGTGGGTGGCTTGCCCACTGTGCCATCCTGGGGAGTGCAAAGCCACAGTCTCACAAGTGGATGACAGACTCCAGCGGTGCTGGAGGACTCTTGGTGCCCAGAGTGTATCGTGCAGCCCTATCCGACACTGATCCGGGCCTGCCCCTTCTGCCAATGTGTCAGCGGTGCTTGAGATGAAGGGCCAAGCGGAGCGGTGCAGAGACGGCGGTGCCCAGCGGAGCGGTGCTTGAGGTGAAGGGCCAAGCGGAGCGGTGCAGTGACGGCGGTGCCCAGGGGAGCGGTGTTTGAGATGAAGGGCCAAGCGGAGCGGTGCTTGAGATGAAGGGCCCAGCCGAGCGGTGCTTGAGATGGAGGGCCAAGCGGAGCGGTGCTTGAGATGAAGGGCCCAGCGGAGCGGTGCAGAGACGGTGGTGCCCATCGGAGCGGTGCTTGAGATGAAGGGCCAAGCGGAGCGGTGCAGAGACGGCGGTGCCCAGCTGAGCGGTGCTTGAGATGAAGGGCCAAGCGGAGCGGTGCAGAGACGGCGGTGCCCAGCGGAGCGGTGCTTGAGATGAAGGGCCAAGCGGAGCGGTGCTTGAGATGAAAGGCCCAGCGGAGCGGTGCTTGAGATGAAGGGCCCAGCGGAGCGGTGCTTGAGATGACGGGCCCACCGGAGCGGTGCAGAGACGGCGGTGCCCAGCGGAGCGGTGCTTAAGATGAAGGGCCAAGCGGAGCGCTGCAGAGACGGCGGTGCCCAGCGGAGCGGTGCTTTAGATGAAGGGCCAAGCGGAGCGGTGCTTGAGATGAAGGGCCCAGCGGAGCGGTGCTTTAGATGAAGGGCCCAGCGGAGCGGTGCTTGAGATGAAGGGCCCAGCGGAGCGGTGCAGAGACGGCGGTGCCCAGCGGAGCGGTGCTTGAGATGAAGGGCCCAGCGGAGCGGTGCTTGAGATGAAGGGCCCAGCGGAGCGGTGCTTGAGATGAAGGGCCAAGCGGAGCGGTGCAGAGACGGCGGTGCCCAGCGGAGCGGTGCTTGAGATGAAGGGCCCAGCGGAGCGGTGCTTGAGATGAAGGGCCAAGCGGAGCGGTGCAGAGACGCCGGTGCCCTGTTCAGCGGTGCTTGTCTTGAAGGGCCCTGTTCAGCGGTTCTTGACACGGCGGTGCCCTGTTCAGCGGTGCTTGTCTTGAAGGGCCCTGTTCAGCGGTGCTTGTCTTGAAGGGCTCTGTTCAGCGGTTCTTGAGACGGCAGTGCCTGTTCAGCGGTGCTTGTCTTGAAGGGCCCTGTTCAGCGGTTCTTGACACGGCGGTGCCCTGTTCAGCGGTGCTTGTCTTGAAGGGCCCTGTTCAGCGGTTCTTGAGACGGCGGTGCCCTGTTCAGCGGTGCTTGTCTTGAAGGGCCCTGTTCAGCGGTGCTTGTCTTGAAGGGCCCTGTTCAGCGGTTCTTGACACGGCAGTGCCCTGTTCAGCGGTGCTTGTCTTGAAGGGCCCTGTTCACCGGTGCTTGAGATGGCGGTGCCCTGTTCAGCGGTGCTTGTCTTGAAGGGCCCTGTTCAGCGGTTCTTGACACAGCGGTGCCCTGTTCAGCGGTGCTTGTCTTGAAGGGCCCTGTTCAGCGGTTCTTGAGACGGCAGTGCCCTGTTCAGCGGTGCTTGTCTTGAAGGGCCCTGTTCAGCGGTTCTTGAGACGGCGGTGCCCTGTTCAGCGGTGCTTGTCTTGAAGGGCCCTGTTCAGCGGTGCTTGTCTTGAAGGGCCCTGTTCAGCGGTTCTTGACACGGCAGTGCCCTGTTCAGCGGTGCTTGTCTTGAAGGGCCCTGTTCACCGGTGCTTGAGACGGCGGTGCCCTGTTCAGCGGTTCTTGTCTTGAAGGGCCCTGTTCAGCGGTTCTTGACACGGCCGTGCCCTGTTCAGCGGTGCTTCACATGTGTCTCCAGGGCACCAGATCCGGCCAATAGATGGTGTTCACTTCTCGCTTGCTGGGCCCTCCTGTGCTGGTGGCCCGTGCCCGTGGGTGTCCTCCTTCACCCCCGGAATGGGGCTGGTGGGGCCCTCCTGGGCAGCTCGCCTGCTGCCGGACTTGTCGCCGTGCTGTCCTTGCCATCCTTGCCTGATCCTCTGTGGCCCTTGCCTCCCTTTGGAGATGTGCCAGGTGGCACCCCACACCCTGACGGTGCCAGGGTGGTGCCTGTGGAGGCTGCCGTCTCTGTTTTCTCGCGCCGGCCCTTGGCTTTTTTTGTTTTTTTCCCAGGGGGTGGGCTGGCTGTCCCTTTGCTGCTGGCCGATGTGGCTGCCCTCGAAGGTGGGGGACTCCAATATCCCTGGACTATGGTCCTTGTAGGTCCAGGGGTTGTGGTGGCTGAGGTGCAGATTGGACTTTTACGAGATGGAGGGGGTGGGTCAGGTGATGGAAAGAGGTTAATTTTGGAGAGGAAAAGCTTTTTGGGAGCAATGGGAAGGGTAGGTGCAGTGGGTATGGGAGTGGAGGAAGAGGATGTGGTTGTAGGAGAGTCAAGTGTGCTGTCTATGGGTGCAGGTGCTTGTGACGGAGGCTGTCGTGAGGTGGATGGCTGTTGGGTGGGTGGCTGCCAGCGTTTGTGTGGTTTGGAAGAGGGGGTGACAGACACACTGGGAGAGGACACAGGGGACGTGTAAATGGCAGTGGGGGTGGTGACTGCACGTGTGCGGAGTGTTCTGGTGGGTGTGCTGGTGATGGTCGTAGTGGCTGATGAAGTGGTGCATGCAAGTGTGAGTTGGGACGTCACAGGGAGGGAGGAGGGAGACGAGGAGGAGGGGGACACAGAGGAGGCAGTGGCTGTTGGCATGTCTGCATGTGGATGTTGCTTGTGTGAATGCTTCTGTGATGTGTGGTGCTTATGTTTGGATGAGCTGACCTTGGGTGTTGAGGTGTGTGCAGGCTGGTCTGTAGGTGTGTCTGGGATAGGCAGAGGAACAGGGGAGTGGGACTAGGTGGAGGGAGTTGGAGGAGGGAGGCAGGAGACAGGGACAATGGCTGCCGTCAGTGCTGAGGCCAGAGCGTTGAACGATCGCTGATGGGCAGCCTGACCCGAATGAATGCCCTCCAGGTATGCATTGCTCCGATGCACCTCCCTTTCTACCCCCTGGATGGCATTCAAAAGGGTAGACTGCCCAACAATGAGCGTCCGGAGGAGGTCAATGACTTCCTCACTGAGGGCAGCAGGGGTAACTGGGGCAGGGCCTGAGGTGCCTGGGGCGAAGGAGATGCCCGCCTTGGTGAAAAGAGCAGGCACGGGGCGAACGCTGAGGGGCTGCTGGGAGGGCGGAGCTGGTGCGCTGGGTGGCAGTTGTACCTGTTGTTGCGGTGGGCACGGATGTTGCCGCCACCACAAGGGAGCTCCCTTCCAAGGACGTGTCGGTGTCGCTGATGTCTCCACGTGTCCCCGTTGTGGAGCCCCCCTCGCCCTCCGTCTCACTGGTCAAATCAGAGTCCGTTGCATGGCCCTCTGGGGCCATGTGAGATGCAGCTCCCTCGTGCTCCAATGCCACTTCTCCTCCGCCAGATGATGCTAATGCACACATGAACAGGAAGAGCAGACCAAAAAAGGGGGGGGGAAGAATGAAGACATGTTGAGTGCATGCATTGGCAACACAGTTGGCGGAGAGGACAGACACAGAAGCCCCCTGCACTACGCCGCGCACTTGGGGTACACTACTCAATCAGTGGGACATGGCCTACAAGCCTATGGACGACAACTGCACACATAGGTGACACAGGGCCATGGATAGCTGTACTTGGCACCCTACAGAGGTGGGGGGCGGGGGCACAGGGCCATGCCTTACGGAGGGGCCTAGCCTACAGAAATCGCCCTGGCCTAGGGATACCCACAGCCCTCCTCCCCCACCCAGACACCTCCACTGCGCACATAGTCAGCAGAATGAGAGTGTACTCACCCCCTTGTGTCTGCTGTGATGTCCTCACGCGCCCATCCAAATCTGGGTAGGCCACCGCCAGGATCCGAGACATCAGGGGGGTCAATTGACGCGTGGCACCCCTCCTACGTTGGGAGGCCATCCCCAGCAGAGCCTCTGCGGTCTTTCTGCTCCCGTGGCAGATGTCCTCCCACCTCTTGCGGCAGTGGGTGCCCCGTCTGTTGTGGACCCCAGGGTCCGGACGTCCTTGGCGATGGCACGCCAAATGTCGACTTTCTGATGGGCGCTGACCTATGTGACACGTACAGGGAGAGAAAATACAATATCAGACTTTTCGGCATGCTCGATGTGAGTGTCCCCCCATCCCCACACTTGCCATGTGGCACATGCTCTCATCTGTCGTTTGATGCATGCCTCATACGCTCCCCTCCGCACCATCGTTCATTCATCCCACTCAACCCAGGCATTGCCCACAAAGCATGGTCCCAGTGTACTTACCTGTTGGTCTGGAGGACCGTAGAGTAGCGCATACTGGGGGAGGACCCCATCAACAAATTTCTCCAATTCCTCAGATGTGAAGGAGGGGCCCTTTCCCCAGTCGCAGCAGCCATTGTCTCTTCCAGACCGAGGTCACAGCAGCACTTGCAGTATAGGTCCTCTCCTATGGATGATCAGGTCTCGAGTGATTAAGCAGAGAGAAAATGGCGGTCAAGCCCGCGGCGATGCGTACCGCGACCGGCGGCGCACATCGTCATTGGCTCCTGAGACCCATAGGGTTCAATGTTAACCAATGCTGCTTTGCGCCGCGGTCTTCGACCGCCTACCGCCACGGTGTGCCACGCCAGCGCATTGACCTCACATCCCATTGTCACACTTCACAGGTCAGGCAGCCGCCATTTCAAGGGCCCACATGGCTTAATTTCTACTGCGTCACACAGGCCTAGGCGTTGCATTGCCACTCATACAAGCCATTCAATGCATAGCGAATCGTGTTCTGTGCAAGCTGTGGTTACGTACCTGTGGGTTGCTTGACTCTGTGCTCCATGTTGTCCTTCCTAGGCACCGTCCGCTGGGACTTGCGAGGAGATGGAGGAATGTTCCCGTATGCAGACCGCTGGTGGACCTGTCGACAATGGAAGAAAGACATGTCATACTGACATACAGACTTGACCGAGCCACTATACAGGAACTGTGTGCCCAGCTGGAGCCAGACCTGATGTCCCCCATTCGCCAACCCACAGGGATTCCCCCTCTGGTGCAGGTGCTGTCAGTACTCCATTTTTTTGGCAAGTGGATCATTCCAAACAACAGTGGCCATATCATCAGGGATGTCTCAGCCTATGTTTTTTAAGGTTTTGTCCAGAGTGTTGTCTGCCCTGATGAAATACATGCAGAGCTACATTGTTTTCCCTGAGGTTGGCGATTTGGCTACAGTGAAGGGTGATTTCTATGCTCTTGGACATATCCCCAACATCATTGGTGCCATTGATGGGACCCATGTGGCTTTGGTTCCCCCCAGTGAAAGTGAGCAGGTGTACAGGAACCGAAAAAGTTATCATCCGATGAATGTCCAGGTGGTCTGTTTGGCTGACCAGTACATCTCCCATGTAAATGCCAAGTTCCCTGGGTCAGTGCATGACGCGTACATCATGCGAAATAGCATCATCCCTTATGTGATGGAACAGCTACAGAGACACCGTGTGTGGCTAATTGGTGACTTTGGTTACCCCAACCTGTCGTGGCTACTGACCCCAGTGAGGAATCCCCGGACCAGGGCAGAGGAACGGTACAATGAGGACCATGGGCGGACTAGGAGGGTGATCGAGCGGACCTTCGGCCTCCTGAAGGCCAGGTTTAGGTGCCTGCATATGACAGGTGGATCCCTAATGTACTCACCAAAGAAGGTGTGCCATATTATCGTGGCCTGCTGTATGCTTCACAACCTGGCTTTGCAACGCCAGGTGCCTTTCCTGCAGGAGGATGGTCCAGATGGTGGTGTTGTAGCAGCTGTGGAGCCTGTGGAGAGTGAAGAGGAGGAAGACGACGGGGACGACACAGACAACAGGGACACAGTGATACAACAGTATTTTCAGTAGCACACAGGTACGAATCAACCCTGCCATTTTACATTTACTTAAAGTCTCATGCCTCTCTACTGTCTGTGTTTCCCCCCAGTTCCTGTTAACTGAGTTGTGACTTTCCCTTCCGTTTTCAGAGCTGTGGGCCCCACTGCGTGACCTCTGCTTTGTTTGCCCATGGACTACAGCTGTGTGACAGTGGTATGTTGTCATCACAATGTAACTGAACATTTTGGCACCGTTATGTCTAATACATTTGTTCAAAATACAAGCAGACTCCAGATTTTTTAAGTGCAATAAGTGATTTTATTAAAGTGCTAAATTTAGGGACATGATTGAAAAACGGTGATGGGTGATGGTGGAGTAATGTCCATGGCAGAGTCCAGTTTTCAGTCTCACAGGTGCATTGTCCATATGCCTGTGGAAGGATGGAGCAGGGGCAGTTTAAGTTTGGACAGGGTGACAATGTGGGACAGTGGGATGACATCAGGGGGTATCCTTTGCTGGCGGGGGTCTTGGCATCCTACTCTGTCTTCTTCTGAGATCTCAGGTACCGCTGGCGGGGTGGTTCTTCTTCTGCAGGAGGTGGGGTTCTGGTGGCCTGTCGTTGTGTGGGGGCCTCCTGTCCACTAGCGCCGGCAGAGGTGGTAGCCTGGTTTTGGTCCATGCTAGTGACAGGGGCCCTTTGTGGTGCCACATGGTCCCGCAATGTGGTGACTATCTGGTTAAGAGCCACGACGATGGTCCCCATTGCGGAACTAATGTTTCTCAGTTCCTCTCTGAACCCCATGTACTGTTCCTCCTGCAGTACCTGGATCTCCTGGAACCTGGCCAGTACCGTAGCCATCGTCTCCTGGGAGCGGTGGTATGCTCCCATGATGGAGGAGAGGGCCTCTTGGAGAGTCGGTTCCCTGGGCCTGTCCCCCCCCTGTCGCACAGCAGCCCTCCCAGTTCCCCTGTTTCCCTGGGCCTCTGCCCCCTGGACCGTGTGCCCACTACCACTGACCCCAGGTCCCTGTTGTTGTTGGGGTGGTGGGTCAACCTGGGTGCCCTGTAGTGGTGGACACACCGCTGATTGACGTGTCCTGGAGACAGAGGCATGGGCCCGCTGGGTGGGAGCTGTGCTGGTGTTCCCAGAGGGGGTTAGGTCTGCTGTAGCCTGTGGCTGTCTGTGGGGAACCGACTGTCCTGAGGTCCCCGATGGGCCGGGCTGGTCATCTGGGTCCAGGGAGACAGAGCTACTGTCATCACTGGGGGCCTCTTCTGGGGGTCGGATGGACATCTCTGGACCCTCCTGGGCGGTGTGGTGGCGTTCGGGTCCTGCAGGGGTATAAGAGTATGGTTATTGCTTCTGTGTGTGCCATTTCGTGTAATGGGTGGGTGGCCGTGTACCCCAGTGCTGGCATTCCCTTGTGCGAGCTTTTGTGACGGTGGCTTGTGGGGGTGATGGGTGTGTGCAGTGGGCATGCTTTGGGGATGGGTGTCCATGCTTTGGGGACGCATGCAGGGCTAGGTTTTGGGATGGGTGGGTTGTGATGGTGAGCCATTTGCAAGGAGTTGGTGTGATGGGGTGGGGGTGAGGGTGGGGGTATGATTTGGCATGCAGGTGGGGTGGGGGGAATGGAGTAGTGAAGATTTGACTTACCAGAGTCCATTCCTCCGCCTACTCCTGCGAGGCCCTCAGGATGCAGGATGTGCAAGACTTCCTCCTCCCATGCTGTGAATTCTGGGGGAGTAGGTGGGGGTCCGCCGCCAGTCTTCTGCACCGCGATGTTGTGCCTTGATACCATGGAACGCACCGTCCCCCGTAGGTCGTTCCACCGCTTCCTGATGTCGTCCCGATTTCGTGGATGCTGTCCCACAGCGTTGACCCTGTCCACTATTCTTTGCCATAGCTCCATCTTCCTGGCAATGGTGGTGTGCTGCACCTGTGTCCCAAAGCTGGAGCTCTACCCGAACTATTTCCTCCACCATGACCCTGAGTTCTGCGTCAGAGAACCTGGGGTGTGGATGAGGTGAGGGGTGGTGTATGTGTTGTAGAGTGTGGTGACTGTGGAGGTGTATGGTGTTTTGTGCGTGGATATTGTGTGGGTGATGTTGTGATTTGCCTCTGTGTGATGGTCTACTCTATTCTGTGCTGTCTCTCTCTGTCCTTCAGTCGCAATTGTGGTCGTAAGGGTTTGTGGGTGATGTGGGTGTGTGTTTTATATTGTATTGGGTGTGTGGGAGTGGTGTGTGTATGTGTCTCAGGTGTGTGTATTTTGAATTGTCCAATGTGGCAGTGTTTTGTAAAGGTGTGTGTATTTTTACCGCGGCGGTGTGTACCGCCAATGGAATACCGCGGTTGAAAGACCGCTGCGGGGATTTGTGGGTCGGAATGGCATGGGCGTATTTCTGTTGGCGTGACGGTGGAGGTTTGGTCATCACCAGTTTTTCACTGGCCGTTGGTGTGGCGGAATTTTGTTGATGTCGGGTTTTTGGCGGTTTGCCAGTTGCGGGTCAGAATGACCGTGGCGGTTTACCGCGACCGCGGCGGTGTTATGGTGGTCTTCTGACCGGCGGTAAGCGCCTTTTACCACGAGGTCAGAATGACCCCCAAAGTCTTAGAGTTTTTTTTGGACAAAATGTGAAAAAGCACTGTGAAAGAAAGTGTAAGAAATTGGGTTATTAGTCATGTTGTGTTATGTTATGTTATGTTATGTTACTTTACGTTATGTTATGTCATGTTATAAGTATTTCTAAAGCGCACTAAACACAAAGACATCAAAGCACTAGCAGACACCTGGCGAGCCAACAAACACACATTCAGAGCAATATTGAGTTTTGAAGTTATTTTTTAAAATTTTAGATGGTTTCTGCATCCACATTGTGGGACAGCAGGGTGTTCCACAGCTTGGCCGCTCCCATCGAAAAAGCCTTTCCTCCTCATCTGGCTTTATGAAGTCTTTGAACAGCTACCAGTTTACAAGAGAAAGATCTCAGAGGTCTAGTGAAGTTATGAAGGATGTGAGTCATTCACAAGTCATGAATCTGCAATTTTATCTTTACTAGGAATCAAACACCCCATTGTCGCACTTGACTCTCTCATGGTATTTAGAAAGAACAGTCCAAGGCCTTCTAAGGGGAGGTGCTTTTGGCTAGTAAGGCCAGCTCGGTGGTACACAACCACAAAACTAAATATATGTCTAGTCAGTGTTTTTTTCTTTTATATAGGAAAAGTACTCTATTAGGCCTTAAAAGTTAAATATTTTGCATTATTTACAAATATATACAATTAAGTAGATGGAAATTCTTTTGTTGACACCCTCGGAAAATTTGCACTGCCAACAAGCCCTAAGCCCACAATTATAGTTCCTCAAATCTATACTGTAGAATAATCCGACCGACTGACTGAGCGACTGACTGACTGACTGACCGACTCAAAGCCTACCAACCCACCGACCCACCAACCTGGATTCCTGCACTCCATAGCTTGTGAGCAAAACCTCCATTTCAAGGAGTGCTTTACACAATAACTAACATCTCTCAGGGGCAGGGATTCAATCCCCTGGGAGACTTAGAGCAACCTAAACTCTAAAAAGGGGGCCGCTTCATCTCTGGAAGTCCCTAAAACAAAATTCCTGGTGATTCTCCTGCCCTTCCGAGGGCATCACATTATATAATATGCTAATTTTCTAACCCTCGCTGGGGCTTACGGGGTGCTTCTGTGCCCATCAGTATGAATAAATTATGAGTGGCTTTCTTTTCTTTTATCATGGGTGCCCTAGTCCCACCAAGAGCACTAACATGCCTTTGTTGTTGGGGATTGCAAGGGGATCTTCAATGCACCATGAAACCCTGCCAGCTCAATTGAGCCCAATTGTCTTCCTCTGCTGGCGTGGGAACTAGGGCGGCTTCCTTCTCCTGCTCACTTTAAAGAGGATGGGTTGCTGCAGGGCTGTGCTCAGTGCAGCTAAGGTGCTTAAGCATAGAGGGCCTCATTTTTGTTATTCCTGTCCTGGGGAGATGGAATGACCTGGGATAGTGCTTCTTGCATTGGACCCTAGTTGATGGGGTCCACAGGGCCAAGCATAGTTCAGGGAAGGGGCTTCATCACAGCCCTTCATAATTGAAATTGCAAAATTTGAAGATGTATTGACTCCGCGGGGATTTGCTCTCTCTTGGAGATTCTTTGGTAGCTACAGTGGAGCACTGGATGCTTATTTTCCCATCTGGCCTCACACTGGCCAGGCATTTGTCCAAGATTCCTCCAGATACAAGGGGTGTATTCAGACAGGGCAAATGTAACTATAATTCTGGTGGTGAATTCTAGCCATCAGGAGTATTTTCGTCAGGCCTCTTGGCCTCTAAATATATTTCTTGTTCGGGAGCTTGATTGTGCTGTTCCCTTGATGGAACTGCCCTATGCCTGGGATCCTTATACTCTCTTCTGCTTGGAGGGCATTTTCCACAGCTCTTCAAAACCCTACAAGCCAAACACCTTCCCTGCTACACATCCCAGGGGCCACAACTTCATGGCTCCTTGAAGGGTACCTATGTGAGCAGAATAAATGGCCAGTCTATAGAAATCCCAGAGAAACAATCTAGGGTCCCCCAGCTGGCCCATGCCCTCAACTGTTCCTCAGGGGCTATAGACGGCTAGCACCACTAGCCCTTGAGAGACCCGTCATAGTCCTAGTTGCCTACTGAAGTTAAAGTCCCAAAGCCCATCAGCACAGAAACTCAGGGGTCTACTTCAGTCCAGCTGGCTATTATTCTGGCAAAATAGTCCAGTGTCGCCTCTAGTGTCTTTTCCTTGTGCTGGACTTTTTAAGTAGGGGATACAAGTTTTAAAGGTCAGACACCCAGTGTCAATCCTTGAGTGCCACATAATCAGTCCACGGCTGTCCCAGCCCTCTCGTACAGCATTCTGGGGCTTTTAAAGATGGTGACTGCTAGTGGTATTCTAAAAGACTTCGCTCCATCCTCAACAGACACAGCTGCCCCATCCGTTCGAACCAAAATTTCAAGGGCAGCCCCCTCCTGTGTTTGGCTCCAGAGAAAATACCTTCCTTGTTTATTTCTGTTAGTTTGGGCTTTCCCAGCCTAGATGCAGTGTGAACAGCTAGTTAACAGTTGCAGATCTCCTCTGTGCCTTTTCCTTCCCCAGGACCTGCGTCATGCAGTTAGTGGCTTTTTTTATGTGGGAAGGCCTTTGATCTTCTTCCTGGCCAGCAGATTATTGAACTCGACTCCGATGAGGGGACCAAGACCTGCAATTTGACTACGACTGAGCTAGAGAAATGTGACAATTCTTAAGGTACCACGAGGAGTGTATTTGTGGCAAAAGTGATTGTGGAATGTCACCTGGGATGCATGTCCACCCTTAGATTCACACCTCACTGGACTCTGTAGATCTAAGTGGGGAGAAACTCTACTTTGATGCAGATTTCGTCTATAAAATATAATTCAGCTAAGTACTACAGGTTTTCATTAAGTGCTACAGGGCTACACTATGAATTCCCACCCACGTTAGAAAGCCTACACAAGGTCAGCACAGATTTTTTAATTGTCTCTTCTGACTAACTGCACACCCATAGATCTGCGCATGTTCTATTTTAACTGACCCTAGCTGATCAACAGCATCCTTATTTTAAGAGGCATATGCTGGCAGTTAGCACTCGCACGCCATTTCCAAGGAATATACACAAGAGAGACTGAGATAGTGAGACTCCCTTATAGGAAATTTCAAAAAACTGGGTAGTCAAAAGCAATAAATGCAGGGGGACAGAATGGGGAGGACTCACTCAGATGATATCTGTTTTTTCCTAAAAAAAAAAAATTACATAAAGAAAATGTTTGCTGTGCTAACATTACTATCTTCTCAGCTTCTTCCAAGAAAAGACATAGGGGGTTATTACAACTTTGGAGGAGGTGTTAATCCGTCCCAAAAGTGACGGTAAAGTGACGGATATACCACCGGCCGTATTACAAGTCCATTATATCCTATGGAACTCGTAATACGGCTGGTGGTATATCCGTCACTTTACCGTCACTTTTGGGACGGATTAACACCTCCTCCAAAGTTGTAATAACCCCCATAGTTTAAACATGTTTACCAGAGTGGTAGTTAATATTCCCTATTTTAGTGGTTTCTGCCTACTTTCAGTTTTTGTGGGAAAGAGGCTGAAGCAAATGGGTGAACTTTGAAAGCTATGCATTTCTAAATGGTAGACAACATTTAGAAATGAGCAGGGGTATTTGTATCAAAGACTAATCACTGAAATGAAAAACTAAAGAAAGTAAGTAGAAAAAAATATAAATATATGACAATGTTTTCCTGTCAGACTCTTCCTCTCACATGGACATACAGGGGGTCATTATGAGTTTGGCGGTCCTAAGACTGCCAAATGATGACCCTGGATGTGTTCCCAACAGAACACAGCTAAACTACCGCTAGTACCACCAGTGCGGGCAGGCCACCGTGGCTTTGTATTTAGGCACCCTCAGTCTGGCGGGGACCATGTTACCGACTGACACATTACGATGCTGTACACCGCCAAGGCGACCGGTGCAGTCGCACCGCCACCAAAACCCTGGCAGAAACCAACTGTATAAAAGGAAACACTTACCTTCAGGAACACATACCTGCCTGGAGCCACCATGGAACCTCCCACTGCTCCTGCTCGTACAACGGCTCCGGAACCAGCAACAAAGACAACCACCGTTAAGTACACACACCTACTGAACACTGGAGGGAAAGGCATCAGTACCCACGCACACACAACATACACAGCTGGGATGGCTTGCAACGGCCACACACACATGGAACTCCACACCCATATCAACACACACACGTACATACACACACGCACACACGTACTACACACACGCACACCCGTACTACAAACACCACGGCCAACACACATGTGCCATACACACCCCAACCCACACAGCACTGTCTAACACAATCATACACAGCACCACTGAGTCACACAATGGCATCACACCTGCAGCTACACAAACGTTATGCCAAACTATCTAACATGACAACACATACCTACAACACATACCTACAGCACATTGCAAGACCACACAACCAATCATCACAATCACACTGCTATTCAACAAAGAAAATGTCACACTATGCCCACACCACACACAATGCATATGAGATAGCCACTACCACACACACGGTGACACACACACAACAACCACACAAGGCCACACAACACCACCATTACACATGCCAACACAAACAATACACAATTCATATACACACGCACGTAACCAAATCAAACATATCCTACACACAATAAACAGCAATGGCAGTGGGACAAATCGCAGAACCACACACACACATACATGCCAGGCACAACAGCTAGCACAACCACACACACACATGTTACACTCACACAAACCAAAGCCCACAAACACCAAACAGCCATGAAGAAAGAAAGGCAGGACAAGTATGTTACCATCAAATCCAACACCAGGTTTGGCCCAGTTGTATTAATAAGATGAAACGGCAAAATTAAAATACCTATGTACAATGTTAAGGCCATTAGCCACTTCAAAGTGCCCAAGGTACAAATGACACTTCACTGTGCTCCTACCTGACTGCAAAATGACCTCCACAGGGGAGGGCCATCAAGGGGCAGATAGGTCCCTCAGGGATGAGAAGGAGCAGAGGGGGGTTGGGCTTGGGAGGGGGTCCTTGGGCGTGTTATGGGTTTGGGAGGGGGAATCCTTGTGCTTGGGCTTGGGATGAGGACCTTGGGCCTGGGCTTGGTAGGGGTAGACTTCATGGCCGGGGAAGGGGCATGGACACTACTGGGGGTCAGGGGAGGACTTGGAGTACTTGGAGGTGGAAGGTCTGGACTTGGGGAGGGACACAGAGGGGGTCATTCCGACCTCGGCGGTAAAAGTCGCTTACCGCCGGCCAGAAGGCCGCCATAACACCGCCGCGGCCGCGGTAAACCGCCACAGTCATTCTGACCCGCAACTGGCAAACCGCCAAAAAATCCATAAAATCCACAAAAGTCCGCCACACCAAAGGTCAGCGGGAAACTGGCGATGACCAAACCTCCACCGTCACGCCAACAGAAATACGCCCATGCCATTCCGACCCACAAATCCCCACAGCGGTCCTTCAACCGCGGTATTCCATTGGCGGTACACACCGCCGCGCTCAAAATACACACCTTTACAAAACACTACCACATTGGATAATTCAAAATACACACACCTGAGACACATACACACACCACTCCCACACACCCAATTAAATATAAAACACACACCCACATCACCCACAAACCCCTACGACCACAATTGCGAGTGAAGGACAGAGAGAGAGAGCACAGCATAGAGTACACCATCACACAGAGGCAAATCACAACATCACCCACACAATTTCCACGCACAAAACACCATACACCACCACACTCACCACACTCTACAACACATACACCACCCCTCACCTCACCCACACCACCCCATGGCACCCCAAAGACACCCCAGGTTCTCTGACGCAGAACTCAGGGTCATGGTGGAGGAAATAGTTTGTGTAGAGCCCCAGCTCTTCGGGGCACAGGTGCAGCACACCACCATTGCCAGGAAGATGGAGCTATGGAGCAGAATAGTGGACAGGGTCAACGCTGTGGGACAGCATCCACGCAATCGGGACGACATCAGGAAGCGGTGGAATGACCTACGGGGGAAGGTGCGTTCCATGGTATCAAGCCACAACATCGCGGTACAGCGGACTGGCGGCGGACCCCCACCTACTCCCCCAGAATTCACAGCATGGGAGGAGGAAGTCTTGCACATCCTGCATCCTGAGGGCCTCGCAGGAGTAGGCGGAGGAATGGACTCTGGTAAGTCAAATCTTCACTACTCCATTCCCCCCACCCCACCTGCATGCCAAATCATACCCCCACCCTCACCCCCACCCCCATCACACCAACTCCTTGCAAATGGCTCACCATCACATCCCACCCATCCCAAAACCTAGCCCTGCGTGCGTCCCCAAAGCATGGACACCCATCCCCAAAGCATGCCCACTGCACACACCCATCACCCCCACAAGCCACCGTCACAAAAGCCCCCACAAGGGAATGCCAGCACTGGGGGACACGACCACCCACCCATTACACGAAATGCCACAAACAGAAGCAATAACCATACTCTTATACCCCTGCAGGACCCGAACGCCACCACACCGCCACGGAGGGTCCAGAGATGTCCATCCCACCCCCAGAAGAGGCCCCCAGTGATGACAGCAGCTCTGTCTCCCTGGACCCTGATGACCAGCCCGGCCCATCGGGGACCTCGGGACAGTTGGTTCCCCACAGACAGCCACAGGCTACAGCAGACCTAACCCCCTCTGGGAACACCAGCACAGCTCCCACCCAGCGGGCCCATGCCTCTGTCTCCAGGACACGTCAATCAGCGGTGTGTCCACCACTACAGGGCACCCAGGTTGACCCACCACCCCAACAACAACAGGGACCTGGGGGCAGTGGTAGTGGGCACACGGTCCAGGGGACAGAGGCCCAGGGAAACAGGGGAACTGGGAGGGCTGCTGTGCGACAGGGGGGGGACAGGCCCAGGGAACCGACTCTCCAAGAGGCCCTCTCCTCCATCATGGGAGCATACCACCACTCCCAGGAGACGATGGCTACGGTACTGGCCAGGTTCCAGGAGATCCAGGTCATGCAGGAGCAACAGTACATGGGGTCCAGAGAGGAACTGAGGAACATTAATTCCGCAATGGGGACCATCGTCGTGGCCCTAACCCAGATAGTCACCACATTGCGGGACCATGTGGCACCACAAAGGGCCCCTGTCACTAGCCTGGACCAGGAACAGCCTACCACCTCCGCCGGCGCTAGTGGACAGGAGGCCCCCACACAACGGCAGGCCACCAGAACCCCACCTCCTGCAGAAGAAGAACCACCCGCAAGCGGAACCTGAGATCTCACAAGAAGACAGAGTAGGATTGCAAGACCCCCGCCAGCAAACTATACCCCCTGATGTCATCCCACTGTCCCACATTGTCACCCTGTCCAACCTTGAAATGCCCCTGCTCCATCCTTCCACAGGCATATGGACAATGCACCTGTGCGACTGAGAACTGGACTCTGCCATGGACATTACTCAACCATCACCCATCCCCGTTTTACAATCATGTTCCTTAAATTTAGCACTTTAATTAAATCACTTCTTGCACTAAAAAAATCTGGAGTCTGCTTGTATTTTGAACAAATGTATTAGACATAACGGTGCCAAAATGTTCAGTTACATTGTGATGACAACATACCACTGTCACACAGCTGTAGTCCATGGACAAACAAAGCAGAGGTCAGGCAGTGGGGCCCACAGCTCTGAAAACGGAAGGGAAAGTCACAACTCAGTTAACAGGAACTGGGGGGGAACTCAGACAGTCGAGAGGCAGGAGACTTTAAGTAAATGTAAAATGGCGTGGTTGATTCGTACCTGTGTGCTACTGAAAATACTGTTGTATCACTGTGTCCCTGTTGTCTGTGTCGTCCCCGTCGTCCTCCTCCTCTTCACTCTCCACAGGCTCCACAGCTGCTACAACACCACCATCTGGACCATCCTCCTGCAGGAAAGGCACCTGGCGTCGGAAAGCCAGGTTGTGAAGCATACAGCAGGCCACGATGGTATGGCACACCTTCTTTGGTGAGTACATTAGGGATCCACCTGTCATATGAAGGCACCTAAACCTGGCCTTCAGGAGGCCGAAGGTTCTTTCTATAATCCTCCTAGTTCGCCAATGGGCCTCATTGTAGCGTTCCTCTGCCCTTGTCCTGGGATTCCTCACTGGGGTCAGTAGCCACGACAGGTTTGGGTAACCAGAGTCACCTATTAGCCACACACAGTGTCTCTGTAGCTGTTCCATCACATAAGGGATGCTGCTATTTCGCATGATGTACGCGTCATGCACTGACCCAGGGAACTTGGCATTTACATGGGAGATGTACTGGTCAGCCAAACAGACCACCTGGACATTCATAGAATGATAACTTTTTCGGTTCCTGTACACCTGCTCACTTCCACTGGGGGAACCAAGGCCACATGGGTCCCATCAATGGCACCAATGATGTTGGGGATATATCCAAGGGCATAGAAATCCCCCTTCACTGTAGCCAAATCTCCCACCTCAGGGAAAATAATGTAGCTCCGCATGTATTTCATCAGGGCAAACAACACTCTGGACAAAACCTTAGAAAACATAGGCTGAGACATCCCTGATGATATGGCCACTGTTGTTTGGAATGATCCACTTGCCACAAAATGGAGTACTGACAGAACCTGCACCAGAGGGGGAATCCCTGTGGGTTGGTGGATGGGGGACATCAGGTCTGGCTCCGGCTGGGCACACAGTTCTTGTATAGTGGCTCGGTCCAGTCTGTATGTAAGTATGACATGTCTTTCTTCCATTGTCGACAGGTCCACCAGCGGTCTGTACACGGGAGGATTCCTCCATCTCCTCGCAAGTCCCAGCGGACGGTGCCTAGGAAGGACAACAGCGAGAACAGAGTCAATCAACCCACAGGTACGTAACCACAGCTTGCACATTACACGATTCGCTATGCATTGAATGGCTTGCATGAGTGGCAATGCAAGGCCTAGGCCTGTGTGACGCCGTAGAAATTCAGCCATGTGGGCCCTTGAAATGGCGGCTGCCTGACCTGTGAAGTGTGACAATGGGATGTGAGGTCAATGCGCTGGCGTGGCACACCGTGGCGGTAGGCGGTCGAAGACCGCGGCGCAAAGCAGCATTGGTTAACATTGAACCCTATGGGTCTCAGGAGCCAATGACGATGTGCGCCGGCGGTCGCGGTACGCACCGCCGCGGTACGCATCGCCACGGGCGTGACCGCCATTTTCTACTTGCTTAATCACTCGAGACCTGATCATCCACAGGAGAGGACCTATACTGCAAGTGCTGCTGTGAACTCGGTCTGGAAGAGACAATGGCTGCAGCGACTGGGGAAAGGGCCCCTGCCTTCACATCTGAGGAATTGGATAAACTTGGTGATGGGGTCCTCCCCCAGTATGCGTTACTCTACGGTCCTCTAGACCAACAGGTAAGTACACTGGGAGCACGTAGTATGGGCTATGCCTGTGTTGAGTGGGGTGGATGTAAGATGGTGGGGAGGGGAGCGAATGAGAAGTGCAACGCACGACAGATGAGAGCATGTGCCACATGGCAAGGTTGGGGAGGGGGGGCCGCGCACATCGACCATGCAGAAAAGTGATGAAATCTATTTTTCAACCCTGTACATGTCACATAGGTCAGCGCCCATCAGAAGATCGACATTTGGCGTGCCATCGCCAAGGACGTCCGGGCCCTGGGGGTCCACAACAGACGGGGCACCCACTGCCGCAAGAGGTGGGAGGACATCCGCCGCGGGAGCAGAAAGACCGCCGAGGCTCAGCTGGGGATGGCCTCCCAACGTAGGAGGGGTGCCAGTCGTCAATTGACCCCCCTGATGTCCCGGATCCTGGCGGTGGCCTACCCCGATTTAGATGGGCGCGTGAGGACATCACAGCAGACACAAGGGGGTGAGTATCAGCACATTCCGCTATATTAGCGCACAATGGAGGTGTCTGGGTGGGGGAGGAGGGCTGTGGCTATCTCTAGGCCAGGGCGGTTTCTGTAGGCTAGGCCCCTCCGTTAGACATGTCCCTGTGCCCCCGCCTTCCACCTCTCTAGGGTGCTAAGTACAGCTATCCATGGCCCGGGCTCACCTATGTGTGCATTTGTCGTCCATAGACTTGTAGGCCAATTCACTATCATTGAGTAGTGTACCCCGAGTGCGCGGCGTAGTGCAGGGGGCTTCTGTGTCTGTCCTCTCCGCCAACGGTGCCGCCAATGCATCCACTCAACATGTCTTCCTTTCTTCTCCCCCCCTCTTTTTTTGGTTTTCCTGTTCATGTGTGCATTAGCATCATCAGGCGGAGGAGAAGTGGCATCGGCGCACAAGGGAGCTACATCTCACATGGCCCCGGAGGGCCCTGCAACCGACTCCGAGTTCACCAGTGAGACAGAGGGCGAGGGGG
Source organism: Pleurodeles waltl (assembly GCF_031143425.1). Lineage (NCBI taxonomy): Eukaryota > Metazoa > Chordata > Amphibia > Caudata > Salamandridae > Pleurodeles > Pleurodeles waltl. The sequence continues at coordinate 799,813,130 of NC_090443.1, read as the reverse complement.
GCTCCACAACGGGGACCCGTTGAGACGTCAGCGACACCGACACGTCCTCGGAAGGGAGCTCCCTTGTGGTGGCGGCAACATCCGTGCCCACCGCAACAACAGGTACAGCCGCCACCCAGCGCACCAGCTCCGCCCTCCCAGCAGCCCCTCAGCTTTCGCCCCGTGCCCGCTCGGCCAGGAAGCCGGGCATCTCCTTCGCCCCTGGCACCTCAGGTCCTGGCCCAGTTACCCCTGCTGCCCTCAGTGTGGAGATCATTGACCTCCTCCAGACGCTCATTGTTGGGCAGTCTACCCTTTTGAATGCCATCCAGGGGGTAGAAAGGGAGGTGCATCGGAGCAATGCATACCTGGAGGGCATTCATTCGGGTCAGGCTGCCCATCAGCGATCGTTCAACGCTCTGGCCTCAGCACTGACGGCAGCAATTGTCCCTGTGTCTAGCCTCCCCCTCCAACTTCCTCAACCCAGTCCCACTCCCCTGTTCCTCTGCCTATCCCAGACACACCTACAGACCAGCCTGCACACACATCAACATCCAAGGGCAGCTCATCCAGACATAAGCACCACAGATCACACAAGCATTCACCCAAGCAACATCCACATGCAGACACAGCAACACCCACTGCCTCAACTGTATCCCCCTCCTCCTCCTCTCCCTCCTCCCTCCCTGTGACGTTTCCACTCACACCTGCAGTCACACCACCATCAGCCAGTACGTCCATCACCACCACACCCACCAGAACAGTCCGCATACGTGCAGTCACCACCCCCACTACCATTTACACGTCCCCTGTGTCCTCTCCCAGTGTGTCTGTCACCCCCTCTTCCAAACCACACAAACGCAGGCAGCCACCCACTCAACAGCCATCCACCTCACGACAGCCTCCGTCACAAGCACCTGCACCCAAAGACAGCACACTTGACTCTCCTACAACCACATCCTCTTCCTCCACTCCCATACCCACTACAACTACCCGTCCCTGTCTTTCTAAATTGATTTTCCTTTCCAACCTTGACCTCTTTCCAACAACTGACCCACCCCCTCCATCTCGTAAGACTCCAACCAGCACCTCAGCCACCACAAGCCCTGCACCTACTAGGACCATCATTCAGGGCTATTGGAGTCCACCAGCTCCTAGGGCAGGAACATCGGCCAGCAGCAAGGGGACAGCCAGCCCACCCCCTGGGAAAAGAAGCAAAAAAGGGAAGGGCCGGTGCCACAGGCCTGAGACGGCTGCTCCCAAGGACACCAGCCTTGCACCGTCACCTGGCCCATCCACCAAGGGAGGCAAGGGCCCCAGAGATTCTTCCAAGGGAGGCAAGGGCCCCAGAGATTCTTCCAAGGAGGGCAAGGGCCCCAGAGATTCTTCCAAGGGAGGCAAGGGCCCCAGAGATTCTTCCAAGGAGGGCAAGGGCAGCAAGGCGAAGAAGTCCGGCAGCAGGCGAGCTGCCCAGGAGGGCCCCACCAGCCCCATTTGGGGTGTGACGGAGGACACCCAGGGGCCCAGGAGTCCAGCACAGGAGGGCCCTGCAAGCAATAGGTCGGATGGCGACTGAGAGGGAATGATTGCCCAGATCTGGTTCCCTAGGAACACAAGAGAAGCACCGCTGAACAGGGCCCCGCCGTGAGAAGCACCGCTGAACAGGGCCCCGCCGTGAGAAGCACCGCTGAACAGGCCCCGCCGTGAGAAGCACCGCTGAACAGGGCCCCGCCGTGAGAAGCACCGCTGAACAGGGCCCCGCCGTGAGAAGCACCGCTCCGCTGGGCCCTTCCTGTCAAGCACCGCTCCGCTGGGCCCCGCCGTCTCTGCTCCGCTCCGCTGTGCACTTCCTGTCAAGCACCGCTCCGCAGGGCCCCGCCGTCTCTGCACTGCTCCGCTGTGCCCTTCCTGTCAAGCACCGCTCCGCTGGGCCCTTCCTGAGAAAGCACCGCTCCGCTGGGCCCTTCCAGTCAAGCACCGCTCCGCTGGGCCCTTCATCTCAAGCACCGCTCCGCTGGGCCCCGCCGTCTCTGCACCGCTCCGCTGGGCCCTTCCTGTCAAGCACCGCTCCGCTGGGCCCTTCCTGTCAAGCACCGCTCTGCTGGGCCCTTCCTGTCAAGCACCGCTCCGCTGGGCCCTTCATCTCAAGCACCGCTCCGCTGGGCCCCGCCGTCTCTGCACCGCTCCGCTGGGCCCTTCCTGTCAAGCACCACTCCGCTGGGCCCTTCCTGTCAAGCACCGCTCCACTGGGCCCCGCCGTCTCTGCACCGCTCCGCTGGGCCCTTCCTGTCAAGCACCGCTCCGCTGGGCCCTTCCTGTCAAGCACCGCTCCGCTGGGCCCTTCCTGTCAAGCACCGCTCCGCTGGGCCCCGCCGTCTCTGCACCGCTCCGCTGGGCCCTTCCGGTCAAGCACCGCTCCGCTGGGCCCCGCCATCTCTGCACCGCTCCGCTGGGCCCCGCCGTCTCTGCACCGCTCCGCTGGGCCCTTCCTGTCAAGCACCGCTCCGCTGGGCCCCGCCGTCTCTGCACCGCTCCGCTGGGCCCTTCCTGTCAAGCACTGCTCTGCTGGGCCCTTGCTGTCAAGCACCGCTCCGCTGGGCCCTTCCTGTCAAGCACCGCTCCGCTGGGCCCTTCATCTCAAGCACCGCTCCGCTGGGCCCCGCCATCTCTGCACCGCTCCGCTGGACCCTTCCTGTCAAGCACCGCTCCGCTGGGCCCTTCCTGTCAAGCACCGCTCCGCTGGGCCCTTCATCTCAAGCACCGCTCCGCTGGGCCCTTCATCTCAAGCACCGCTGGCCCACTGGCAGGGCCGGATCTGTGTCAGGCAGGGCTTCACGAAGCACTCTGGGCACCATGCCTCCTCCATAACCAGTGGAGTCTGTAATCCACCAGATGGACTGTGGCTTTGCACTCCCCAGGATAGTACAGTGGGCAATCCACCCACTGAAAAGACTTGTGGGACTGTGGCTTTGCACTCCCCAGGATGGTACAGTGGGCATGGAGGCCCCTTGTGGATCTGGCATCGTGGACTCATGTGGCTGAGGTGCCCCCCCTTCCCTTCCCCCTGAGGTGCCTGTGGTTTTATTATCTGATGCCCCAGCAGTGTTCTCTCCAATGGAATCGGGTCTCGTGTGTGGGCTTTGCCCATGTGTTTCATATGTTTATGCACATTGGCCCACGAACAATGGCATGTAGCCAAGATGTGCCGGACTTTTGGAATATGTACACATTGTTCATGTTGTGATTTATTTGTTTTAAAAATCTCATATTTCACTTAAGTTCAAATATGCTTTAATATACAAGCACCGCTCCGCTGGGCCCCGCCGTCTCTGCACCGCTCCGCTGGGCCCTTCCTGTCAAGCACCGCTCCGCTGGGCCCTTCCTGTCAAGCACCGCTCTGCTGGGCCCTTCCTGTCAAGCACCGCTCCGCTGGGCCCTTCATCTCAAGCACCGCTCCGCTGGGCCCCGCCGTCTCTGCACCGCTCCGCTGGGCCCTTCCTGTCAAGCACCACTCCGCTGGGCCCTTCCTGTCAAGCACCGCTCCACTGGGCCCCGCCGTCTCTGCACCGCTCCGCTGGGCCCTTCCTGTCAAGCACCGCTCCGCTGGGCCCTTCCTGTCAAGCACCGCTCCGCTGGGCCCTTCCTGTCAAGCACCGCTCCGCTGGGCCCCGCCGTCTCTGCACCGCTCCGCTGGGCCCTTCCGGTCAAGCACCGCTCCGCTGGGCCCCGCCATCTCTGCACCGCTCCGCTGGGCCCCGCCGTCTCTGCACCGCTCCGCTGGGCCCTTCCTGTCAAGCACCGCTCCGCTGGGCCCCGCCGTCTCTGCACCGCTCCGCTGGGCCCTTCCTGTCAAGCACTGCTCTGCTGGGCCCTTGCTGTCAAGCACCGCTCCGCTGGGCCCTTCCTGTCAAGCACTGCTCCGCTGGGCCCTTCATCTCAAGCACCGCTCCGCTGGGCCCCGCCATCTCTGCACCGCTCCGCTGGACCCTTCCTGTCAAGCACCGCTCCGCTGGGCCCTTCCTGTCAAGCACCGCTCCGCTGGGCCCTTCATCTCAAGCACCGCTCCGCTGGGCCCTTCATCTCAAGCACCGCTGGCCCACTGGCAGGGCCGGATCTGTGTCAGGCAGGGCTTCACGAAGCACTCTGGGCACCATGCCTCCTCCATAACCAGTGGAGTCTGTAATCCACCAGATGGACTGTGGCTTTGCACTCCCCAGGATAGTACAGTGGGCAATCCACCCACTGAAAAGACTTGTGAGACTGTGGCTTTGCACTCCCCATGATAGTACAGTGGGCAATCCACCCACTGTAGAGAATTGTGAGACTGTGGCTTTGCACTCCCCAGGATGGTACAGTGGGCAATCCACCCACTGAAAAGACTTGTGGGACTGTGGCTTTGCACTCCCCAGGATGGTACAGTGGGCATGGAGGCCCCTTGTGGATCTGGCATCGTGGACTCATGTGGCTGAGGTGCCCCCCCTTCCCTTCCCCCTGAGGTGCCTGTGGTTTTATTATCTGATGCCCCAGCAGTGTTCTCTCCAATGGAATCGGGTCTCGTGTGTGGGCTTTGCCCATGTGTTTCATGTGTTTATGCACATTGGCCCATGAACAATGGCATGTAGCCAAGATGTGCCGGACTTTTGGAATATGTACACATTGTTCATGTTGTGATTTATTTGTTTTAAAAATCTCATATTTCACTTAAGTTCAAATATGCTTTAATATACTTCTATTTTAATGATCATTTTATTTTGTCTTTGAATTATTCCGGGGGGTTTTGGGGGGGGGTGTAAATCTGACTTGTTGCTCTGCATTGGTGTGTGGGGATTTGGGGGGGGGGGGGTGTCGCGTATGTGTGTGCCCGTAATCTTTTCTCCTCCCCCCTCCCCTGTGTCGTAGGTGCAGTACTCACCGTTGTCTCCTGCGGCGGCGTTCGTGCTCCTGGTAGAGGAGCAGGTAGACAATCGCTGGTAGGATGTTTAATTCGGGTTCCATGCTGTCCAGATTCCTCGTGGAGTGTATAGAGGGGAGCATTTTCCCGTTCATGGTCTGTTTCCGCCGTGTTTTTATCGGCGGGGCTCCCGCCTCGGAAAAGGTGGCGGATTGGTGGGTCGTGATAGGGTGGGCGGTACATTGTCTGCCGCCTGTCTGTTGGCGGTGACCGCCGCGCTGTTTGTTTGCCCCGCCGTGGCGGTCGGAGTGTTAAAGTGGCGGGCTGTGTTGGCGGTTCCCGCCAGGGTCAGAATTCCATTTTTTTACCGCCTGCCTGTTGTCGGGTTGGCCGCCGCCTTAACACCGACTGCCAGGGTCGGAATGACCCCCAGAGTGCCTGGGGGTATCACAGGGTGGGAGAGGGGTAGGGAACAGGGAAAACTCTGAAAGGAAATGCTTCTTAGACACACAGGGTGGTCATTGCAAAAAGTGTTTGGGAGTGGAGGGAGAGGGAGTGGTTGTGAGATGTGTCTTGATGGATGTTGTGGGTGCAAGTGCATGCGTGGAATGCTTGTGGGTGGCGGGTGTCTGTTGGGCGAGTGAGTGCGGGTGTTTTGGTGTCTTGGGAGGAGGTGCTGGGAGATGTCATGGTGGATGGATGACTGTCTGTTGGAGTGTTGTCTGCAGGTATGATAGATATGTTGCCTGTGGGGGTGTCGTGGTTGTGGTGGCGGTGGATGTGTTGACTGGGGTGGATGTCTGTGGGTCTGCTACTGTGCTGACTGTGGGTAAAAAAGGACTGGTGGCTAGATCCGTGAATGATGGTGTGGTGGCTGCAGATGTGTCTAGTGTCAGAGCAGGAAATGGATGTTGGTGTGTCTGCAGGTGGGTGTTGCTTGTGTGCATGCCAGTGGTGGGTTTTGTGGTGCTTGTGTTTGTCTGAGCTACCCTTGCCTGTTGGGGTGGATGCATGCCTGTGTGTATGTGTGCTTTAGAAGGGTATTGGGAGAGGGGTTTGGGATTGGGAAGAGGTAGGTGGAGGAGGGACGGGAAATAAAGAGATACTGGCTGCCTTCAGAGTGGAGGCCAGAGGCTGACAGGATCTCTGTAGGCCAGCCATGGAACCATGAATGTCCTCCAGCTAAGCATTGCTCTGCTGGATTTCAGTTGCCAGTCCCTGGATATCATTCACAATGGTGGACTGACCCACAGAGATGGACCTCAGGAGGTCAATAGTCTTCTCACTGAGGGCAGTAGGGCTGACTGGGGCTGGGGCAGAGGGGCCTTCAGTGAAGGAGACGCCCTCCTTCCTAAGTGAGTGGGCACGGGCAACTGGGTGGGAAGCTACAGGGAGGGTAGTGCTAGAAAGGGGGTGGTGGACAAAGATGGTGCTGGGATAGTCCCAAGAGGGGTCCGCCACTGCCAGGGAGTGTCCACTGGAGGAGGATTCAGAAGAAGAGGTGGTAGATCCGGTCCTCCCGTGCCACTCACCTCAAAATCTGTCCCACTGGGTCCCTCGTTCTTGCTGGTGGCAGCTTCCTGGGCTGCTGCTTCCCCACTCGCTTGAGCCTCTTTTCCTTCGCCAGATGATGCTGATGCACACAAAGAGAGAGAGGGGGGTGGGAGAGAGACAGATATGGGGGAAAGGGTCAACATATACCTTCCATAGACACAGCTAAACATGTTAATCTGTGACAATACATTTCATGGCTAGGCAATTGCATTTGCCAATACACATTATCTACATCATGTCATTACATGTTACTACTACCCACACCTGTATTCCAACCCTCACACCTACATCAATACCTAAGTACGACAGCACTTCTAGAGTCTTCCCCATGATGCCAAGCTAAGCCCTTTAAGCTGGCACAGCATGCCCTGGATGCAGTATCAATAATATGCCTGAATACACATCTGACCTCTCCATACCTCTTTCACCCATTGGATGTGCAACTGACTGAACACAACACTTCAGGCCTCTACAGTAACAACATCTGATTAGTCCATATCCTCTGTAATATGTGAATTACAGTGAAGACAACTCCACTCACAGACCACACAGCACCTACCTGTCATATTACATGGTTGGCCATTCAGTACAGTGATGCCTTTATGGAGAACAACTCAGATTTTGCCAATACACATCAGACACCCAAACAGTTCACATCTGATGTGTACTATGTGAATCTGTGGTATAGCCACGTGACCAGTCAGAACCTGTCACAGAACCAGAGCAGCTGACACCCAACACATATATCACTACTTAGCATACTGTAAAGTGCATCTACATTGGGCCATGTACCACATATAAGACATCCAAACGCATCCACTTAGTGCAGTGTCACAACAGATGTATCACTGAAACATGCAAATCACATCATGGACCACTTGCAATGCTACCACACATGCAAGTACACCAGTTGGACTATGCACCATTACAACTCCAGCCTCACACACACCATATCACAAATGGCAAAACCTATCACAGAGCCCAGACAACATACATCTCAGAGGAGAAATATTTGCATTCATTAGGAACTTATGGACAAACACCACTGGCTATACATCAATTGTACATCCCTTTAGCACATAAGGCTGCCTAAGTAGACTGAATCCAAAAATGTAATCACATCAACATGCCATGTGTCACGCAAAAGCCAAACCACTGTTAATCTTCCACTATCTATTACACAAGTCAAGCTGTAATAGTCACAGTGCATCAGAATGTGCCCCCAATATCTATGATGACACAATGTAGGCAGTTACTCAGCATTGCAGTACAGGAATTGCTAGGGCTTTGTCATACATCCATATTCACACCATGGTGACAAAGAAAGTATCTCCCAGGCCTCTTACCACTTCTAGTACCATCCCATAGGTTCAAAGGCCACATCCCCCAAAGTATAGCTCCTAGGAATGAATGATCTCTGCAATCAGGGCTAATCAATTCTACATTTTTCATTGTCCCAGATTGGCTACCTACACATACGGGACAGTCAGCAGATCACCTATATATGCCTAGTCAGCTCTCAGGCCAACACTCCTGTCCCATGATGGCCATGTATGTGGTGGAACTGTAATGCCAGCCCCACAATCTGTCAATACCAGATACAGTACATAATGTGTAGCGTCTCAGTGATAAATGGAGAGTCACACAGTAGCATTTACAGGCAGGGTACACAGATGGGAGTGGACTGACACCTCGGAGCCACTAATGCAGATGGATGGAGCTGGTCATACACAATGCTTAGGGTAAACCAAACACTCACGTCCATTGTATGGCCAGGATGAAGTCACAAATGTGCCTATGTCATTAGTACATCTCCACATTACAGACATGGATAAGTATGGAAATGTGAGATGTACACCTACTGACAGTAAAGCATGGAAACACATCCTTTTTGATGAACATGGGAGCATAAACGACAATGTCACTTTGCCTGCAGTGAGGCACCCAATCCAATTAAAGGCCAGCCAAGTCCCAGGATACAGTCAGTGCTTACCCCCTTGTGGGTGCTGTGCGGCCCTCAAATGCCCATCCACCTCAGGGTAGGACACCACCAAAATGTGGGCCAGTAGGGGGGTCAGGGACCGACGGGCACTCCTCCATCATTGGGAGGACATCCCCAGCTGGGCCTCCTTGGTCTTTCGGGCCCAGCGTCTCAGGTCCTCCAACCTCTTGTGACAATCAGTGCTCCACCGGCTATGGACTCCCAGGGTCTGCATTTGCTTGCGATGGCACACCATATCCCCCTCTTTTGATTGATGTTTACATGCATGGGTGACACAGACAGAAGGAGACAGTCATTTAGACCTCCACCATACTAACAGCAGTGGACTTTAAACATCAGACTCACCAAACACACATTCCCATTGTCACAGTTCACTCACCTTAACTCCATGTCCCCTGTATGCATGTACTTCCTGACCTGTACACTTACACCATTCACCATGACACACACCCCTATCACACATGACTATGACATTCGGCTTACCTGCTCCTCTGGTGCCCCATACTCCTGTCCATACAGTGGTAGGACCCCTTCCACCAGCTTCTCCAGCTCTTCTTGGGTGAAGGCTGTGGCCCTATCACCTGCATGATGTGGCATGATGTCTCCCATAGAAAGTACACAGCAGCTCACATCATGGAGGTCTTGCTTGCAAGAGTGTCAGGAGTCAAGTGAGCTAGGTTGCAGAAAAGGGAGGTTACAGCTGCCGCGTGCAGGGATGTCACCGCCGGCGGTGATCGCCATTGGCTCTAGTCCCCCATAGGCAGCAATGTTAACCAATAGGAAGTTGCACAGCGGTTGCGACTGCCTACCTCCATGATGACATACAGTGGTGAACTTAGGTCACTTCCATCTGTCCAGTGCTGCAGGACAGACGACTGCCGTTTTATACACATATCATGCCTTGCTGCACCAAAGTAAGTGCACCATACATGTTTTTTGACCAGATTGCGGAGCAGGCCTTTGTTTTGCCATTGTGGTTAGGCTTATACATGTGACATTTAGGACACAGTGACATTATATGGCCGGTCACCTGATGACGTGCATGTTCAGATACTTAGAGCCTTATAGGTATATAGCATGACTACATACTTGCTCAGTGCAGGACTGCTCAGTTGACCACATATGGAACATTACTCATGTGATTTGTGTCACAAACTATTGATCAGGGGCAGCAATGTGCAGCAAGAATGGTGTCCATGCCACTTCTGCAAGCCCAATGTGGTATGTGTCAGCAGTGTGTGGCATGTCTACAGTGTTAGGTGTGTGTGATAAGGACATGTCCATCTAACATGTGTGGAGTGCTTATCACTTTGTACATTCTCTCCTCTCTATCCTACATGCCCTGTCAGGAGAAGATTGAGACATGCACCAGTGTACGGTCCGCTAGTCGACCTTGCAATCCTGGAGGACAGGAATATAATCCTGGCCTATCGTCTGAATCGTCGTACCATCATGGATCTATGTATCCATTTGGAGCCAGATCTATTGCCTACCATACGTAAATCCTATGCCATCCCTACAACAGTACAAGTTCTTTCAGTGCTACGCTTTCTTGCCACTGGCTCTTTTCAGAATACAGTGGGCTTGGCATCAGGGATGTCACAGCCCATGTTCAGTATTGTGTTGAAGGAGATACTGTGTGCTTTCTTGAAACACCTGGACAGCTACATCAGTTTCCCCAAATGTGCGGATTTGGCCTAGGTGAAGGCAGACTTCTATGATATGGGACACATCCCTCATGTGATAGGGGCCATAGATGGCACCCATATAGTTTTGGTTCCTCCCAGTGCCAATGAACAGGTGTATAGTGTTGGAGTGCAGCTTTTATAATTAAAATTAACATGAACTGCTTGCAAAATAATGTATAATGAAGCTGCACAGAAAACGTATTAATATGTTTCTAATATACGCATTTGAAATATGCCCACAGGGAGTGGCCACCAATGTATACGATGACTAATGAAATTGATTAATAATGAATTGTTAATGTACTAATGTATTTTTCTGTTTAGCATTTACGAAAAGGTTTTGCTGAATAAATCATTAGGCCTTAGTTAGCAAGAGTCTGGGCCTAGCTGCCTGGTCTCATATTAAATGTGTTTTTCTAACGTGCACTGTGCTGTCTTCCTTAAGGACATAAAGCTGTACTTTTCCAGGAGCTAGAGATGTGATTAGCCGTAGTAAATTCTTGCTCATGAGACCCGACTTGTTCAAGGAGACATTCTTGTTTAATGCAACAGTGTAATTCGCAACAGGTACAAGGTCGCCTGAACTGGTAAAGACAATGGAGCTACTGACTGAAGCTGTGCGTGTAACTTTTCCTACCTGCCATCTCACCCGATGAAGACGTAAATCACAGGAGCCAATGAACTGTATGAAAACTGTCTTAGGTGAAAATTCTAGTAAGGTGACCACAAAACCATTGGATAGAGATAGTGGTGCACCAAATACCGACCAATGGGAAATTAGAGATTTGACCGGCAAATTCAATTTAACGTCGGGTCACAAGGAGACCTCAGCCATTAGAGGGATACCTCTGCTATTACTCTGCCATTCCGTCTTTACCCTTGCTGCTTTGATTCTTCAAACCATCCTCTCCTTGTTTTGCCCGACATTTAGTTCTTCTCCTCCTTAAGAGGGAAGAACTTTCTGCCCTAGTTTCTGAGAATTGCTGTTCTATCCTGGCGGATGGCGAATCGACTACTGTCCTGAGGACGAAGACTAACTCTGTATGCTGACCCATTGCGGAGGGTAACTATATGATAATGAAATTGTATTTGTCTGCTTGCCTTTCCTTTCTAGGAACCAACTGTTTTTGACAGAGAAAATAGTCAGTCGTTTTCCAAATTTGTGTTACTAAATTGTTTTGCATGAAACCCAAAATGCTGATGCTAATTCGAGGTTAGTCAAGGGATCATTAATATTGGGTGCAAACAGACATAGGGGGTCATTCCAACCCTGGCGGTCGGTGTTAAAGCGGCGGCCAACCCGCCAACAGGCAGGCGGTGCAAAAAATGGAATTCTGACCCTGGCGGAAACCGCCAACACAGACCGCCACTTTAACACTCCGACCGCCACGGCGGGACAAACAAACAGCGCAGCGGTCACCGCCAACAGACAGGCGGGAGACAATGTACCGCCCACCCTATCACAACTCACCAATCCGCCACCTTTTCCGGGGCGGGAGCCCCGCCAATAAAAACACGGCGGAAACAGACTACGAACGGGAAAACGCTCACCTCTACACACTCCACGAGGAATCTGGACAGCATGGAACCAGAACTACACATCCTACCAGCTATTGTCTACCTACTCCTCTACCAGGAGCACGAACGCCGGCGCAGAAGACAACGGTGAGTACTGCACCTATGACACAGGGGAGGGGGGAGGAGAAAAGATTACGGGCACACACATACGCGACACACCCACCCTCACCCACAACTACCTACACATCAATGCAGAGCAACAACTCAGAGTGACACCCCCCAAACCCCCCGGAAGAATGCAAAGACAAAATAAAATGATCATGAAATTCAAATATATTGTAAGGCTACGTAAAACTTTTTTTTCAAACATCTATAACTATATACACATATGTAAATTGTCCTGTCCAAATTGGGTTTCAGTCATTGTACGTGGGCCTCAACACATGGGCAAAGCCCACACAGGAGACCCGAAGCCATTGGAGAGAACACTGCAGGGGCATCAGATAGAGAAACTACAGGCACCTCAGGGGGAAGGGAAGGGGAGGCACCTCAGCCACATGAGTCCATGATGCCAGATCCACGAGGGGCCTCCATGCCCACTGTGCCATCCTGGGGAGTGCAAAGCCACAGTCTCACAAGTCTCTACAGTGGGTGGCTTGCCCACTGTGCCATCCTGGGGAGTGCAAAGCCACAGTCTCTCAAGTGGATTACCGACTCCACTGGTACTGGAGGAGGCATGGTGCCCAGAGTGCATCGTGCAGCCCTGCCCGATACAAATCCGGGCCTGCCCTTTCTGCCAATGGGCCAGCGGTGCTTGAGACGGCGGTGCCCAGCGGAGCTGTGCTTGAAACAGCGGTGCCCAGCGGAGCTGTGCTTGAGACGGCGGTGCCCAGCGGAGCGGTGCTTGAGATGAAGGGCCCAGCGGAGCGGTGCTTGAGATGAAGGGCCCAGCGGAGCGGTGTTTGAGATGAAGGGCCCAGCGGAGCGGTGCTTGAGATGAAGGGCCCAGCTGCTTGAGATGAAGGGCCCAGCTGCTTGAGATGAAGGGCCCAGCGGTGCTTGAGATGAAGGGCCCAGCGGAGTGGTGCTTGAGATGAAGGGCCCAGCGGAGCGGTGCTTGAGATGAAGGGCCCAGCGGAGCGGTGCTTGAGATGAAGGGCCCAGCGGAGCGGTGTTTGAGATGAAGGGCCCAGCGGAGCTGTGCTTGAGACGGCGGTGCCCAGCGGAGCGGTGCTTGAGATGAAGGGCCCAGCGGAGCGGTGCTTGAGATGAAGGGCCCAGCGGAGCGGTGTTTGAGATGAAGGGCCCAGGGGAGCGGTGCTTGAGATGAAGGGCCCAGCGGAGCGGTGCTTGAGATGAAGGGCCCAGCTGCTTGAGATGAAGGGCCCAGCGGAGCGGTGCTTGAGATGAAGGGCCCAGCGGAGCGGTGCTTGAGATGAAGGGCCCAGCGGAGCGGTGCTTGAGATGAAGGGCCCAGCGGAGCGGTGTTTGAGATGAAGGGCCCAGCGGAGCTGTGCTTGAGATGAAGGGCCCAGCGGAGCGGTGCTTGAGATGAAGGGCCCAGCTGCTTGAGATGAAGGGCCCAGCGGAGCGGTGCTTGAGATGAAGGGCCCAGCGGAGCGGTGCTTGAGATGAAGGGCCCAGCGGAGCGGTGCTTGTCTTGAAGGGCCCAGCGGAGCGGTGCTTGAGATGAAGGGCCCAGCGGAGCGGTGCTTGAGATGAAGGGCCCAGCGGAGCGGTGCTTGAGATGAAGGGCCCAGCGGAGCATTGTGTTTGAGATGAAGGGCCCAGCGGAGCGGTGCTTGAGATGAAGTGCCCAGCAGAGCGGTGCTTGAGATGAAGGGCCCAGCGGAGCGGTGCTTGAAATGAAGGGCCCAGCGGAGCGGTGCTTGAGATGAAGGGCCCAGCGGAGCGGTGCTTGTCTTGAAGGGCCCTGTTCAGCGGTTCTTGAGACGGCGGTGCCCTGTTCAGCGGTGCTTGTCTTGAAGGGCCCTGTTCAGCAGTTCTTGAGACGGCGGTGCCCTGTTCAGCGGTGCTTGTCTTGAAGGGCCCTGTTCAGCGGTTCTTGACATGTGTCTCCAGGGCACCATATCCGGCCAATATATGGAGTTCACTCGCCATCCGACTTCTCGCTTCCGGGGCCCTCCTGTGCTGGAGTCCCGGGCCCGTGGGTGTCCTCCTTCACACCCGGAATGGGGCTGGTGGGGCCCTCCTGGGCAGCTCGCCTGTTGCCAGACGTTTCAGCCGTGCTGCCCTTGCCATCCTTCCGTGATTCCCTGTGGCCCTTGCCTCCCTTTGTAGATGTGCCAGGTGGCACCCCACATCCTGACGGTGCCAGGGTAGTGCCTTTGGAGGCTGCCGTCTCTGGCCTCTCGCGCCGGCCCTTGCCTTTCTTGGTTTTCTTCCCAGGGGGTGGGCTGGCTGTCCCTTTACTGCTGGCCGATGTTGCTGCCCTTGAAGGTGGTGGACTCCAATATCCCTGTACTATGGACCTTGTAGGTCCAGGGGTTGTGGTGGCTGAGGTGCAGATTGGACTCTTACGAGATGGAGGGGGTGGGTCAGGTGATGGAAAGAGGTTAATTTTGGACAGGAAAAACTTTATAGGAGCAGTGGGAAGGGTAGGTGCAGTGGGTATGGGAGTGGAGGAAGAGGATGTGGTTGTAGGAAAGTCAAGTCTGGTGTCTTTGGGTGCAGGTGCTTGTGACGGAGGCTGTCGTGAGGTGGATGTCTGTTGGGTGGGTGGCTGCCTGCGTTTGTGTGGTTTGGAAGAGGGGGTGACAGACACACTGGGAGAGGACACAGGGGACGTGTAAATGCCACTGGGGTTGATGACTGCACGTGTGCGGAGTGTTCTTGTGGGTATGCTGGTGATGGACGTAGTGGCTGATGATGTTGTGCATGCAAGTGTGAGTGGAGAAGTCACAGGGAGGGAGGAGGGAGACGAGGAGGAGGGGGACACAGAGGAGGCAGTGGCTGTTGGTATGTCTGCATGTGGCTGTTGCTTGTGTGAATGCTTGTGTGATGTTTGATGCTTATGTCTGGATGAGCTGCCCTTGGGTGTTGAGGTGTGTGCAGGGTGGTCTGTAGGTGTGTCTGGGATAGGCAGAGGAACAGGGGAGTGGGACTGGGTGGAGGAAGTTGGAGGAGGGAGGCAGGAGACAGGGACAATGGCTGCCGTCAGTGCTGAGGCCAGAGCATTGAACGATCGCTGATGGGCAGCCTGACCCGAATGAATGCCCTCCAGGTATGCATTGCTCCGGTGCACCTCCCTTTCTACCCCCTGGATGGCATTCAAAAGGGTAGACTGCCCAACAATGAGCGTCCTGAGGAGGTCAATGACCTCCTCACTGAGAGCAGCAGGGGTAACTGGGGCAGGGCCAGAGGTGCTTGTGGCGAAGGAGATGCCCGCCTTCGTGTTCGAGCGGGCACGGGCGATCGCAGAGGGGCTGCTGGGAGGGCGGAGCTGGTGCGCTGGGTGGCGGCTGTACCTGTTGTTGCGGTGGGCACGGATGTTGCCGCCACCACAAGGGAGCTCCCTTCCGAGGACGTGTCTGTGTCGCTGATGTCTCCACGTGTCCCCGTTTTGGAGCTCCCCTCGCCCTCCGTCTCACTGGTGAACTCCGAGTCGGTTGCATGGCCCTCCAGGGCCATGTGAGATGCAGCTCCCTCGTGCTCCGATGCCACTTCTCCTCCGCCTGATGATGCTAATGCACACATGAACAGGAAGAGCAGCAAAAAAGGGGGGGGGGAAATGAAGACATGTTGAGTGCATCCATTGGCAACACAGTTGGCGGAGAGGACAGACACAGAAGCCCCCTGCACTACGCCGCCCATTTGGGGTACACTACTCAATCATTGGGACTTGGCCTACAAGCCTATGGATGACAACTGCACACATAGGTGACACAGGGCCATGGATAGCTGTGCTTGGCACCCTACAGAGGTGGGGAGCGGGGGCACAGGGCCATGCCTTACGGAGGGGCCTAGCCTACAGAAATCACCCTGGCCTAGGGATACCCACAGCCCTCCTCCCCCACCCAGACGCCTCCACTGCGCGCAAAGTCAGCAGAATGTGTTTGTACTCACCCCCTTGTGTCTGCTGTGATGTCCTCACGCGCCCATCCAAATCGGGGTAGGCCACCACCAGGATCCGGGACATCAGGGGGGTCAATTGGTGACTGGCACCCCTCCTACGTTGGGAGGCCATCCCCAGCAGAGCCTCCGCGGTCTTCCTGCTCCCGCGGCGGATGTCCTCCCACCTCTTGCGGCAGTGGGTGCCCCGTCTGTTGTGGACCCCCAGGGTCCGGACGTCCTTGGCGATGGCACGCCAAATGTCGATTTTCTGATGGGCGCTGACCTATGTGACATGTACAGGGGGAGAAATAACATTATTATGATTTTCTGCATGCTCGATGTGAGTAGCCCCCCATCCCCACCCTTGCCATGTGGCACATGCTCTCATCCGTCGTTTGATGCATGCCTCAATCGCTCCCCTCCCCACCATCTTTCATCCACCCGAATCAACACAAGCATTGCCCCCAAAGCATGCTCCCAGTGTACTTACCTGTTGGTCTGGAGGACCGTAGAGTAGCGCATACTGGGGGAGGACCCCATCTACGAGTTTCTCCAATTCTTCAGAAGTGAAGGCAGGGGCCCTTTCCCCAGTCGCAGCAGCCATTGTATCTTCCAGACCGAGGTCACAGCAGCACTTGCAGTATAGGTCCTCTCCTGTGGATGATCAGGTCTCGAGTGATTAAGCAGATAGAAAATGGCGGTCACGTCCGCAGCGGTGCGTACTGCAGCGGTGGGTCCCGCAACCGCCGGCGCACTTCGTCATTAGCTCCTGAAACGCATAGGGTTCAATGTTAACCAATGCGGCTTTGCGCCGCGGTCTTCGACCGCCTACCGCCACGGTGTGCCACACCAGCGCATTGACCTCACATCCCATTGTCGCACTTCACAGGTCAGGCAGCCGCCATTTCAAGGGCCCACATGGCTTAATTTCTACTGCGTCACACATGCCTGGGCCTTGCATCGACACTCATACAAGCCATTCAATGCATAGAGAATCGTGTACTGTGCAAGTTGTGGGAACTTACCTGTGGGTTGATTGACTCTGTGCTCGCTGTTGTCCTTCCTAGGCACCGTCCGCTGGGACTTTCCGGGAGATGGAGGAATGTTCCCGTGTACAGACCGCTGGTGGACCTGTCGACAATGGAGGAACGACATGTCATTCTGACATACAGGCTTGACCGAGCCACTATACATGAACTGTGTGCCCAGCTGGCGGCAGACCTGATGTCACCCATCTGCCAACCCACAGGGATCCCCCCTCTAGTGCAGGTGCTGTCAGAACTCCATTTCTTAGCAAGTGGGTCATTTCAAACAACAGTGGCCATTTCATCAGGGATGTCTCAGCCTATGTTTTCCAAGGTGTTGTCCAGAGTGTTGTCTGCCCTGCTCAAACACATGCGGAGATACATCGTTTTCCCTGAGGTGGGGGATTTGCCTACAGTGAAGGGTGATTTCTATGCCCTTGGACATATTCCCAACATCACTGGTGCCATTGATGGGACACATGTGGCTTTGGTACCCCCCAGTGAAAGTGAACAGGTGTACAGGAACAGAAAAAGTTATCATTCCATGAATGTCCAGGTGGTCTGTTTGGCTGACCAGTACATCTCCCATGTAAATGC
The DNA here is from genome assembly GCF_031143425.1 of Pleurodeles waltl. Lineage (NCBI taxonomy): Eukaryota > Metazoa > Chordata > Amphibia > Caudata > Salamandridae > Pleurodeles > Pleurodeles waltl. Next base: position 799,795,802 of record NC_090443.1, on the reverse strand, counting down.
CAAGTTCCCTGGGTCAGTGCATGATGCGTACATCATGCGAAATAGCAGCATCCCTTGTGTGATGGAACAACTACGGAGACACCGTGTGTGGCTAATTGGTGACTCAGGTTACCCCAACCTGTCGTGGTTACTGACCCCAGTGAGGAATCCCAGGACAAGGGCAGAGGAACGCTACAATGAGGCCCATGGGCGAACTAGGAGGATTATAGAAAGAACCTTCGGCCTCCTGAAGGTCAGGTTTAGGTGCCTGCATATGACAGGTGGATCCCTAATGTACTCACCAAAGAAGGTGTGCCAGATCATCGTGGCCTGCTGTATGCTTCACAACCTGGCATTGCGATACCAGGTGCCTTTTCTGTAGGAGGATGGTCCAGATGGTGGTGTTGTAGCAGCTGTGGAGCCTGCGGAGAGTGAAGAGGAGGAAGACGAAGAGGACGACACAGACAACAGGGACACAGTGATACAGCAGTATTTTCAATAACACACAGGTAAGAATCAACACCGGCATTTTACATTTACTTACAGTCTCCTGCCTCTCTACTGTCTGTCCTTTTCACCCAGTGGATGCTAACAGAGTTGTGACTTTCCCTTCCAATTTCAGAGATGTGGGCCCCACTGCGTGACCTCTGCTTTGTTTGCCCATGGACTATAGCTGTGTGACAGTGGTATGTTGTCATCACAATGTAGCTGGTCATTTTTGCACATTTATGTCTAATACATATTTTCAAAAAAACAGGCAGACTCCAGATTATTTGTGTGCAATAAGTGTGTTTATTAAAGTGCTCAATTTTGGGACATGGTTGAAAATCGGTGATGGGTGATGGTGGAGGAATGTCCATGGCAGAGTCCAGATTCTCAGTCTCACAGGTGCATTGTCCATATGCCTGTGGAAGGTGGAGCAGGGGCAGTTTAAGGTTGGACAGGGTGACAATGTGGGACAGTGGGATGACATCAGGGGGTATCCTTTCCTGGCGGGGGTCTTGGCATCCTACTCTGTCTTCTTCCTAGATCTCAGGCCCGCTTGCGGGGTGGTTCTTCTTCTGCAGGAGGTGGGGTTCTGGTGGCAGGTTGTTGCTGTGTCGGGGCCTCCTGTCCACTAGCGCCGGCGGAGGTGGTAGGCTGTTCCTGGTCCATGCTAGTGACAGGGGCCCTTTGTGGTGCCACATGGTCCTGCAATGTGGTGACAATCTGGTTGAGAGCCACAACGATGGTGCCCTTTGCAGAACTAATGTTTCTCAGTTCTTCCCTGAACCCCATAAACTGTTCCTCCTGCAGTACCTGGATCTCCTGGAACCTGGCCAGGACCGTCGCCATCGTCTCCTGGGAGTGCTGGTATGCTCCCATGATGGAGGTGAGGGCCTCGTGGAGAGTGGGTTCCCTGGGCCTGTCCCCCCCCTGTCGCACAGCAGCCCTCCCAGTTCCCCTGTTTCCCTGGGCCTCTGTCCCCTGGACCGTGTGCCCACTACCACTGCCCTCAGGTCCCTGTTGTTGTTGGGGTGGTGGGTTAACCTGGGTGCACTGTAGTGGTGGACACACCGCTGATTGACGTGTCCTGGAGACAGAGGCATGGGCCCGCTGGGTGGGTGCTGTGCTAGTGTTCCCAGAGGGGGGTAGGTCTGCTGTAGCCTGTGGCTGTCTGAGGGGAACCGACTGTCCCGAGGTCCCCGATGGGCCGGGCTGGTCATCTGGGTCCAGGGAGACAGAGCTGCTGTCATCACTGGGGGCCTCTTCTGGGGGTGGGATGGACATTTCTGGACCCTCCTGGGCGGTGTGGTGGCGTTCGGGTCCTGCAAGGGTATAAGAGTATGGTTATTGCTTCTGTGTGTGCCATAGCGTGCAATGGGTGGGTGCCCGTGTACCCCAGTGCTGGCATTCCTTTGTGGGGGCTGTTGTGACGGCGGTTTGTGGGGGAGATGGGTATGTGCAGTGGGCATGCTTAGGTGATGGCTGTCGATGGTTTGTGGTGGCATGCAGGGTTTGGTGTTGGGATGGGTGGGTTGTGATGGTGAGACATTAGCAACGAGGATGTGTGATGGTGGTGGGGGGGAGGGTGGGGGTATGAGTTGGCATGCTGGTGGGGTGGGGGGGATGAAGTAGTGGAGATGAGACTTACCAGAGTCCATTCCTCCGCCTACTCCTGCGAGGCCCTCAGGATGCAGGATGTTCAAGACCTGTTCCTCCCATGTTGTAAATTCTGGGGGTTGATGTGGGGGTCCGCCGCCAGTCCGCTGCACCGCGATGTTGTGCCTGGATACCATGGAACGCACCTTCCCCCGTAGGTCGTTCCACCGCTTCCTGATGTCGTCCTGATTTCGTGGATGCTGTCCCACAGCGTTGACCCTGTCCACTATTCTTTGCCATAGCTCCATCTTCCTGGCAATGGTGGTGTGCTGCACCTGTGTCCCGAAAAGCTGGGGCTCTACCCAAACTATTTCCTCCACCATGACCCTGAGTTCTGCGTCTGAGAACCTGGGGTGTCTTTGGGGTGCCATGGGGTGGTGTGGATGAGGTGTGGGGTGGTGTTTGCGGTGATGAGTGTGGTGAGTGTAGTGGTGTGTGGTGTTTTGTGCGTGGTTGTTGTGTGGGTGATGGTGTAGTGTGCCTCTGTGTGATGGTGTTCTCTATTCTGTGCTGTCTCTCTCTGGGCTTCTTCTCTGATTTGTGGTCGTAGGGGTTTGGGGGTGATGTGGGTGTGTGTTTTATAGTTAATTGGGTGTGTGGGAGTGTTGTGTGCATGTGTCTCAGGTGTGTGTATTTCAAATTGTCCAATGTGGCTGTGTTTTGGATCTGTATGTGTATTTTGAGCGCGGCGGTGTGTACCGCCAATGGAATACCGCGGTTGAAAGACCGCCGCGTGGATTCGTGGGTCGTAATGGCATGGGTGTTTTTCTGTTGGCGTGACGGTGGAGGTTTGGTCTTTGCCAGTTTAACGCTGGCCATTGGTGTGGCGGACTTTTGCTGATGTCGAGTTTTTGGCGGTTTGCCTCTTGAGGGTCAGAATGACCGTGGCGGTTTACCGCGGCGGTGTTGTGGCAGCCTTCTGACCGGCGGTAAGCGCCTTTTACCGCCGAGGTCAGAATGACCCCCATAATGACTGAATCGTTGCTGTTGAATAGATGCACTAATGATACTCTGCTAAATAGATACATGTTGACGCCGTGTTTTGTTCTAATGTTTATAATCTTTGCTTTGCTCAAATCTTATTCGAGTTGCCACATTATAACATTGTTGATGTGTTTTCTGGTGTTGAGACTAATAAACTTGCTAGTAGAGTGTAACCTATAGGGAATAAATATCATAAAATTTACTAAATTTGTGTGGTTATTCATGGCTGAAAGGTCGCGTTGCATTTCAACTGCATATTGAGGTGATTAACTCATTTGATTGATTGGTTACTGTGACTATTGATGGGGATATTGATCTATTGATTTACATGCTGGACAGAGATCTCATCTTAAGGTGTCTCCAATCAGGGTCAAAAGGTTCATTGGCCTAAAACGAGTCCCAGACTAAATAAATTACCTAGGGCAGGATGCGTTATCAATAGGAACAGGAAAAACTACAACTCCATCAACGTTCAGGTGGGGTGTCTGACAGACCAGCACAATGCACAAGTGACAGCCAAGTTTCCAGGATCTGTGCATGACTCCTACATTCTGCCCCACACATGATGGCACAACTACACAGAGAGAGGGCTTGGCTCATTGGGTATGTATGCATTTGGATGTGTGTTTCTGTTATGGCACCTGTCATCACATTATTCCCTGTGTCTGTACTTTTATTGTGACAGATCCCACCTCTGTGCACACAGGTGACTCTGGCTATCCTAACCTTCACCAGCTGTTGACACCAGTGAGGTACCCTGCCACAGAAGGGGCACTCCATTTCAATGAGGCCCACAGGCAGGACGAGGCATGTAATTGAAAGGACATTTGGCCTACTGAAAGCCAGATTCAGGTGCCTGCACGTCTCTGGAGGTGCCCTCCTCTACACTCCACAAAAGGTATACCAGATCATAGTTGCCTGCTGCATGCTCCACAATCTAGCCCTGAGCCGTCAGAAACCATTACAAGCTGATGGTGACGAGGCAGCTGGACAGTGGCTGGTGATGGCACATGGAATGTAATGAGACAGATGAGGAAGGTGCAGCTGACTCTAGGATTGAGCTCAACAATCAGTACTTCCAGTGACATACAAGTATGTTGAGTGTGTTTTTGCAAGTGTTGGCATTTCAACATTGATTGGTGTCAATGGTCCTCCTGATTTGGATCATCAGTGATGGTGTAAAGTGTTCCTATCCCTATGTGTGTGTTGTGGGAGGTAACGGATTGCATTTAAGGTGCAGAGTTAAATGTCTCATCTCTAACATGTATACTCTATGCTAGAATCACATCTCCTATGGACAGGCCTGTATTGTGCTATGTGTCCTGCATTGTCCTGTTCTCATGTCATTACAGCGAGTAACTGTTTACAGAGTAGAGTTTTGTCTATTACAGATGCCAGCTACAGTGTTTTGTGATGTATTTCATGAGACTGGTGAGGTAGAAGTGACATCTGTTGTGCCCTGTTTAGTTGGCAATCCACACTGGGCACGACTACTTTGAACTGCATATATGCTTTGTGTGCTTCTATGCTCACTATCCTGATGTAAGTCTCTGTCATGGTCTTTTTGCAGGTTGGATAAGTGGATATACTGTGGTGTGTGGCTAGACTAGACTTCCTTACATCTGCTGTGGGACAAGTCTGTTGTACTGTGTCTCCTGAAGAGGATGCCTCCCTCTGCTGTCCATTGCACTGCCCATTGGTTTAGGGGACATACGCACATAACATTTTTCTGCCCACACATTTGTATATGTAAAAACAAATGCACAGATGCAGTTGCTGTCATCTACAGTGTTTATTGTGCATTCATTGTTTAACATGTGATGAGTGGGGTCATGGTAGATTAAATCATGTAGGTAGTACAGGTCCAGTGTTCAAGGGCCATGGGAAAATAGAGAATGACATTGAACAGTCAACAGGGTGGCTTAGTGGCACACAAAGGAGATAAATCAGGAGAGGGTCACTTCCTGGCAGTGGGTTTGGCCTTGGCATCTGCTCCAGCCGGAGATCTGGATGGATGACAACGTTTGTGGGGGGGGCGCTTCTTCATTTACAGAAAAGGGGTGCCAGAGGTCTGTGGTTCCCATGGCAGGGCCTCAGTTCCAATACCTGTCACAGATGTTGAAGGCTCAAATGTGAAGTGGATAGTGTAAGGGGCCTACTGGTGAGTGGAAAAAGCACACAGAGCAGTCATAATGTCCTTGAGCACCCCTGCAATGGAGGCCATGGTGGCATTGTGGGCCTGACACTGCTGCAGGACCTCCTGGTGGTATTCCCTCTGCAGCCTTTAGTTTTCCCCCAACCTGTTAATGATCTGGCTCATCCTTTTCTGGGATTGTTGATATGCTCCCAGGACTTGGAACATGGTTTGCTGGTCAGTTGACTCCCTTGGGTGCCCCGTCCTCTGGCCCATAGGTTCTCTCCCACACCACCTGCACCTAAGTGTCTGTGCCCCTGGCATGGTGTCCCCACTCCCAGTTCCAAGTGTCACCAGAACCTTCATTGTCTTGGGTGTGAGGGCTCAACTCAGGTCCCTGTCCCGTAGGGCACACAATAGTTTGAACAGTCCTTGGGACACAAGTTTGGGGACGAAGGGTTGGCTGTGATTTTGGTGCCACAGGGTGGGGTGATGTGGGCAGGGTGGAGCAGGGAGTGGTAGACTGACCAGGGGTCCCAGATGGGCCGGGTAGGTTGTCACTGTCCAGACATCCACCGGCATTTTCCTCATTGGGGTCTTCATCCTGAGGAGGGCTGGCAGTCTCTGGTATCCTCTACATGATGACACTGGCACTGGCAGGGGTACATCTGGATGGAGTAAGAGAGGGTTAAATGCTGGATGTGTGAATGGTTGTCTCTTTGTCTGATGCATTCAGTGGCTTGACTTGATTCCCAACAATGGAAATGACAGGAGCATCACTGCTAGCACAGTTTGTAGATAGTGGCTTGTGACATATGTACCATGCTCCATAGGAGTTGTTGTCGATCAGGCTTGGTAACTTTAGCTCAGTGGGTGAGTTGTGTTCCTGTGTGATGGTTCTCATGACAGGTGTGCCCTGTTAGCAGGTGGCAATTCAGTCTTGCTATATGAAAGTGGGTATGGCTGTACATTGTAGCATGGTGTTCAAGTGGGAGGAGGGTATATACATGGTGTATACCTTTTTAGTTTCAAGTCCATGGTCAATCCATTTCAGGGTTGTTGATCTGGATAAGTGGCCCTTAGGTTTGGTGACAATGCTGTGTCTGTGTTTGGAGTTGTTTAACATTGTGTTGTGCCATAGCATTGCTGTCATTGCCATGTAGTGGTCCTCAGTCAAAACATCCAGTTGGTGTAGCTGGTACAATAGTTGTACATGCAAGAGATGTGGTGTGATGTGCACATTGCAGGTTTTGATGGAGATGGGCAGGTGCACTGTGGGAATCGTATTGCTTGTGATTGACAGTGCTATTCATGCACTTGGCAGATGCTGTGTGGGCATTGGGGCTGGGTGGTGGTGTGGCATGCAGGACAAGGGCATTAGGTGATTAGGTGGGAGGTCTAGTGGATGATAGGGTGAATTGGAGAGTGATTGGGTGGTGAGGAAGCATGCTGGACTGGACGGATTTGTGCCAGGAGAGTGCTAGTTACTTACCAGAGTCCAGTCCTCCTTGTATTCCCGTAAGGCCCTTTGGATCCAAGATGTCCAAGACCTACTCCTTCCATGATATGAACTCTGAGGGAGGAGGTGGGGGCCCACCGCCAGTCTTTAGCATTGCAATTTGGTGTCTTGATGCCATGGAACGCACCTTCCCCCATAGGTCATTCCACCTCTTCCGGATGTCCTCACTTGTTTGTGGATGGTTGCCAACTAAAGTGACCCTGTCAACAATTCTCAGCCATAACTTTATTTTCCTGGCAATGGAGGTTTGCTGTACCTTTGCTACAAACAGTTGTGGCTCTACCCTGACGACTTCATTGACCATGACCCTCAACTCATCTTCTGTGAAGTGTGGGTGGTTTTGACACAACATGGTGGTTGTGTTGTGGGTAGCGTTGGGTGTGGTGTGTATAAGGGTGCAGTGTAGGGTGCTTGGGGTATTTGGTTTGGTGTTTGGTTGTGTGTGCTGGTTGGTTGTGGTATTTGTGTGCAGTAGTGATGTGTGTATTGTGTTGATCATACAGTTGTGTGGTGTGTGCTGAGTGTGAAGCTTATATGTGCCTCTGGTGAATAAGTGTTAAGTAATAGGTTTGTGGGTCCTCACTGTCTCTGTATGCGGTTTTGTCACAAAGGATTGTGGATGTGTGGGATTGTGTTATATAGTGCAGTGAGTAGGTGTGTCTGGTGTGTGTATGTGTATCAGGTGTGGGCTATTCGAACTGTCCAATGTGGTGTTGTGTTCTATCTTGTCTGAGCTGAGTTGCTGAGCGCAGCGGTTTGGACCGCCAATGGTTTTCCACCATGGAAGAACTGCTGTGGTGATTTTTGGATCGTAATCTGGTGGGTGGAAAGTTGTCGGGCTTGCCGTGCGGGTGATGGAACCGCCTCTTTCCCACCCTCAAGTGTCCTGGCGATGTCAGATTCGTGGCTGCTTTTTGGCGGTCTTCAATGTGTGCCTCTTAATACGGCAGTCGGAATACTGCCAACATGCCAGTCTTTTGGCAGCTGCCACCGCAGGGGTCTTGCCAAAAGACCCCCAAAGTCGTAATGAGGGCCATAGTGTTTGTTAGTTGTACAAAAACATGCAAAGCCTAGAGCCATCAACCAAGCTGCAGCAACCATGCATCAATTTATAAGGTAAAATCTAATGAATAGTAAATAGGCATGAACAAAAGCTATAAATTTTTTTTAAATGTGCTCAAGATTCTGAGTTTAAGAAAAGTGGCTAATCATGCAACTCTGAATTTGGTGAGTCATAATATCATGTGATTCTGAGGGCATTTAAAATGTGTACTTTCTTTCACACAGACTTTTACATTTGAAAGCCGGAAATTTGATTGAAATTCAAATGGATAACAAGCTTCTACATCCAAATGCATCATTGAGACATCAAGAATTTTCTTTGGAATTTTTATGTTTTTGTCTGTATGGTTAGCTGCATTATGTGGGCTCTGGGGTGGCGTGCACCCAGGAAAAACTATCAGCCCAGACATTTCTGATTATCAAACTGTGGTTAAAATGACAGATTTTCCCACCCTCAAGTGTCCTGGCGATGTCAGATTAGTGGCTGCTTTTTGGCGGTCTTCAATGTGTGGCTCTTAATACAGCAGTCGGAATACTGCCAACATGCCAGTCTTTTGGCAGCTGCCACCGCAGGGGTCTTGCCAAAAGACCGCCAAAGTCATAATGAGGGCCATAGTGTTTGTTGGTTGTACAAAAATATGCAAAGCCTAGAGCCATCAACCAAGCTGCAGCAACCATGCATCAATTTATAAGGTAAAATCTAATGAATAGTAAATAGGCATGAACAAAAGCTATACATTTTTTTTAAATGTGCCCAAGAATCTGAGTTTAAGAAAAGTGGCTAATCATGCAACTCTGAATTTGGTGAGTCATAATATCATGTGATTCTGAGGGCATTTAAAATATGTACTTTCTTTCACACAGACTTTTACATTTGGAAGCCGGAAATTTGATTGAAATTCAAATGGATAACAAGCTTCCACATCCAAATGCATCACTGAGACATCAAGAATTTTCTTTGGAATTTCAATGTTTTTGTCTGTATGGTTAGTTGCATTATGTGGGCTCTGGGGTGGCGTGCACCCAGGAAAAACTATCAGCCCAGACATTTCTGATTATCAAACTGTGGTTAAAATGACAGATTTTCCTAATATTTCTGAGAAGCAAAGTTTCACAATCTTCAGGGAGCAACAAATGTCCTTCCGCGCTGCATTTCTGCACTTTTTCCAGTAAAAATGGTACTTAGCTTGTATAAGTGAGTTTGTCACCCACAACAGGAAACCCCCTCAATTGCAACATGGAGACATTAAGATTTTTCCTTGGAATTTCAATCTTTCTGGTGATATAGGTAACTGTGGTATGCCCACAGCTGTGCAGCACCCAAGGGAAACCTAGCAACTGCAGAAATCCAACTGAGCCCAGTGTGGTATGGTTTATGTGGATCCCTTCACTTTTCTTATGCAAAAATCCTTGCAAACACCAAAGGTTGTCTAAAAATAAAGATTTTATTTATATTTATGAAAATTAAGTACAATATCAGGGGATCAATAAATGCCTACCAGCAAACTTTCTGTTGTATCTCCTGATAAAGGTGGCACCCCACTTGTAGGGCTGGGTCTGTTGTACCAAATTGGAACAGATGAAAACTAAGATTATAGGAAGTCAATGTACAATTAATGTGGTCTTCATTTGGTCACTGGTTTTGGCCGTTGTGGGCAATACACTCATTCACACATGTGGGATACCGTTTTCATTGGGAGAATCATGAAAATATAGGTTGATAAACCTTTTGCCGTTCCCTGTATGTTGCTTAGTGATTCTATCACGTAATTGTGTGGATTTCAAGTTTTTTGTATCTGTATTTTTGCAGGGTAAAAGGGTAATCTGGGTAAGAAAATATGCACGACCTATAGAAGGTAGCACCTGGACTCCCTGAGTATTTACTTTTCAGAATGTCTTGGAACAATAGGTTTCTCTTGATGTTGTCTGACCTAATGGCCAAAGTACTCCATTCACACCAGACATGAAGTCACCATTGACTGCACATGGGTACACTGTCAGATTGTTTCTCTCCTATGCAGAAAGCATAAAGGATAATTTTAGGTTGGATAAGTGTAAGAAGAATGAATGAATAACATTCCTCATTAAAAGGCAAAATGAGACTTATAACACAGATACCGAGATTCCATTTGCTGTGTAGTCATGACATTTCCCCACTACATTGTTGTGTGTTGTTTTATTCTCTTGACTATGTGATGGAAGTTGTATAGTAAGGTAGGCCCTATTCTCTTGACTAAAAAAAGGAAGGTAGAGCCTCACCCAAAAAGTGTTGCTTGTTAAATCAGGGAATCCTCCCATGTAGCATTAGGAAACATATTTTTGCTTTGTTGTCTGCCATTTGTATGGAACCCAAGTACCATGGCTGTGAAGTGTATGTAGGCAGACATATGTGCCAGGTTGGAGAGGTGTATGTGGGTGTAGTGACCAGCGGTTTACCTTTGCCTTGACTATCTGCTTTTTACCCACGCACGTTACCTATGAAAGTAGTTAAGGCTAAACATTGACTATCGCCTCATGTATCCATCTCACTCTGAGATTTGATTAATGTTGTGCAGGTGCCCAAATGAACCTTCACTAATGCTTGGTTAGGCTAAGCAGGGTTTGTCTTTCTTTCACATTTAACATGCACACTGTGCATGGCAAGAGTTCTCAAGGTGTCACCTGGCTCCTTGCCAGCAATGTGTCTGACAAAAGTCCAGTTAAAAATTACCAAACTCTAGCTCCTTCCACTGTGTGTTAGTAAGTTGGGAGTGCCTGAGGACATCTTTCTGACCCACTTCAATGACAGTGTAGGTATACATACATTTAAAAACTCTGGTAAAAATCCTGGGGCAGACTTTCCTAAATTCCCTAAAAACATTTACAGACAGACTCAAGACCTTATTTAGAGTTTTGGCAAATTGGGGCAGATGCCCTGTCCACTGTATGGACATTGCCATTGACTATGATATACTTGTAATACAGCAGACAAAATATCTGCTATGTTTTGGAGGAGTTCTCAGTTCGCCACTCTCCAAATAAGGCTCTTAGCCCAATGAAGCATGACAGCAGCATACATGCCACAAGTATGATCAGTGGCTCAAATCTAATTTAGGAAGACAATCAGGTGGTACTTCTTTAGGTAAAGTGAGAAAGTGGATTATCAGTTGAAGTGGTTGATATTCCTCTTCAAGTAATAATGGCACTATTGCTTACTAGGTCCAGTTAGGTCTAAATAATTTAAACCTGAGTTCAACCCTTGGTAGCTCTAACACAGAGCAGGTGGGTTTCACTGAAGATAAATGTGTAAAACACTTATCAATACCATACTGTTAAAAAGTAAAAAAACACAACACAATGAAAATCCCACTCCAACTTCTTAAAATAGAGTATGTTTTAGTGAACATATAGACACCAACAGGACAAAAACTTGATGTAAGGAACAGGAGATATGATGTTTCAATGTATTAGAAGTTTCTATTGCCAAAAAGTGCAACATGCCAATTACAGGTATCTGGTCACGCTAGAAAAGTTCAAAAGTTAAGAGGCTGACCGTAATGGAGCATGTGTCAGATACAGGGACCAAGATCAGACTCTCTTCCAATGGTCAGAGCTCTGCGCATACCCCTGAGGTGTGTCTAGGGAAATGGGGAACTCCCCTTGCATACTAGTTTTGGAACAAGTAAATTGATGCCACTTTGGCTATTTGGACAATGGCAAGGGCAGACCTAGGTATGAGTTACATCTGCCTGTGATAGGGGGTGCTCCTTTGAAGCTTGTACAGCTGGGGTTTACATCCCTCCAGGCCATCCTGTCAGGAGGTGGTCACATCTCCCCCCAGTCAAGCCCCTTTTTTCCCTTTCCTGGGAGCTGGTAACACTTTAAAGCAGGCTGCAAGGAGACAGATGGGGATTGACTCTAAAAAGGCTACCAGAGACTTTAGGCAGCAAAATGTCAAATTCCTATTATTTGTGCCCTTGAACCATGGTTTTAGCTATTCCAAAATTGAAGTTATGCATTAAAAGGTACTATATGAAACTCAGTGCTTTTTAATGGGAGATTCAGACATAACACATTGAAAGATGACTTTGGAGCTCTTTCACTGCCAGGACATGTAAACTTCCAAACACGTCTTACTTTTTAAATACCATGCACCATGATCTATGGGCATTTATGGGCTACTTAATGGTGGCTATAAAGTATTAAAAAGGAAGGTTTAAGCCTGTTAAAAGGTTGAAATGATGACAGTTTTAAAACTGTCATTTTAGGGTGCTTTGGCAGGCCTAGAGACATATTTGCCATGGTCAGTTTAGTGTGGCACAATAGGCATTCCAGTCCTTTAGTGCCTTTTAACTTACAGTTCCTGGGTGCATAAAGTATCATGTACTAAGGACTCACAGGTAAATGAAATATGCCAATCAGGGATTAGCCAAATGTATGCAAATTTTAGAGGTCAGTGCACATGCACTGGGGCCTGGTTGGCAGGGCCCAGGGCAACAGAGTTGAAAAGCCAGCACCATCAATTTGGAATTTGGGGGTAATCATGCAAAAAGGCAAGAACTATTAGAATGATTTTATAATGCAAATGGTATCATTTGAAAGGCTGCACAGGCCTGTCATGTAATGAGCCCTGGAAATTATGTATCCATTCACCACAATTTAAACTCAAATAGTAATCCTAGAACTGACTCCTCACTTCTATCAGTTTCCCAGAACCTCCCCTTTGTATGGTATAATGTGAAGCAAATATGAAGACAGAAGCCTGGCTTACATGAGCACTTGTGGCTTTAGTACCAAGTTACCAGCCTCATTCAAACTCTGCATGTTTGGTATGGGTGACTCTTCTTCTTTTTTGCAGAGGGTTAATGAGCATCCTCTTCAAAAGAATGAATTTAGAGGCCACTGCTTCTTCAGCCGTTTGACTAACAATAATGGCCAACTCAAAGTCAACAAATGACATTAATCTTCCAGTAATAATCAATAGACAACTTATGAATAGTACTTTGCAAAGTGTATCAGGTGGTTAACCAATTTCTTGTATCATGTGTGAGGTTTGAGAGCCACATCATACAGTTGAAGTAGCTGGTCAGTGTTATCAAATGTTCCCATGTACTTGTTATAATAAAGTACTCCGTGAGGCTTATACATTTCTGCCAACTGACACCAAACCATCACCAGAGAAGTGCTCTCAGTATGAACTTTAGTGAGAACACATACTTACTGTCTGAAAATTACTGCACACTCTACAGTGACAACATTGTACAGCTCAATGAACAGATATAGCGCTGAATAGAAATTGTCTACATAAAGATTAGAACCTTTTTGAAAGAGTTATTGTGAAAGACCACATACAATCTTTTCAATAGTTCCTAATGTGGAAGGGCAACCAGAGTTAATCTCAGTATAAATTGTTATGCTGTATGCATAGCCAGTGGAACTCCTGCAGAACATATAAAGTCTCTCACTTAGTATATATTGCCTTAACAGCTGCCTCTTTTTGTTAAGCATCAAAGATTCAACATCTACTATATATTTTTCCATGGAATACAAATCCCAGGAAACTTTCCAGGAAAATATTTGATAGCAGGACAAATTTTGAACATCTTTTACGGTCTGCATGCTTTGTGGAAATGCAGACGGAGTTCTACAGACAGCAGAAACAGATTGAGCAAGAATCTGGGGGCACCCCATACAAAATATGGTAATGTCCTACATACCACATTTTGTGTATCCTACCTAGGTTGTAGCTGAATATGCATGGTTTGGAGCAACACCACTGGGAATGAACTGGGTATCAGTCACATGAAGTGCATTTATTCATTTTAAGACAAATTGTCATCTATTGGAAAATTATACATTACTAAGTTGTTATGTCAGAAAGAAGTACAAACATGTAAAACTAAAGTCTTTATTTAGAGTTTTGCGAGAAGGGACATCCACCAAATCTTGGGGATGTCCCACCTGCCCTTTTTAGAGTGCCATGGGTACCCATGAACTTTTAATATGTCAAGTGCGATATCTGCCAATTTGTGGCAGATGTCTTGCATCTGTGGAGCTCTATATAAGTCCATAAGTACTGTTGTGAACTATGAATTAAGCATGAAAGTGCCTTAGTTCAAGACAATATAAAGTCATTTTGGATGAAGCAAAGTTGATAAATCTGTTCTGCTTCTAACTACAGTAACACAATGCAACACAGCAAATATTCCTTTCATCATTCGGTGTAAATACGTTCACTAATTTGTGAGAAATTAAGGGTCAAAATGTATGTACTTCTGGACAGTATGGTTATCTGGACTTGAGCCAGAGTTCTACATTGTGAGAAATTGGTTTGTTGGTTGACCAGGGTATGAGCCCTGGTCAAGCAACAACCACAATTCCTTGCAGGTTGAACCACAAAATGTCAATAAATTAGCTTATGCTTACTCCTGGGTTGCTGGACACAAAAAATCAGTCAGGCTTAACTAGAGGCAATGTGTAAAGTATTTATGCAGCACACAAACAGTAATAAAGTGACAACACAACACAAGAAAAACCCAAACCAATTTAGTGAAAATAGAGTAAATTCTAATAAATTATTTGACACCAAAATGGCAGAAATCCAAACAGCAGAACTGGAGGTCTGCCTTTTTAAAGCTGTTAGTGAAAACTAGTGTCTATAAAATCACAGCACCAACCACAAACATCAAATCATGCAGGACCGGGTCTAAGTAAAAAATATGACCAACCACGATGCAGCACAGTTGATGTACAAGAAGTGGATTAGGCCAGGTTGGTCTTTACCTTTGGTCCTAGAAAAATTTCTGAGAAACAGTGTCTGAGAAGGACAAGTTCAGCAGGACAAACCTGAAGGAAGTGTCAGAGGAGGGATAGTCATCATCGGATGACCTTGGGTCGAAGCTACAGTGAGCATTTCTACTTTCAAGCTTAGTTACCAAAATGGAAGTCGAAAAGCTCCAGCATGATGATGCAGAGGGCTGTAGCCAAGGGGTGTTAGACGAGGTCAAATACTTTTTTGACAAAGGTCAGCTGAAAAGGATTTGCTGCTGTGGAGAAGAACACGGCGGGACAAGCTACAAAATCAATCTGAGTTTGGGCAGATAGGCGAGCAGGTTGGTCCCAGTCTCCATCTGGTTCTCAGAGCACTTTTGGGCCAAAATTTGCATAAATCGTCAGTTTTGTTTTTTGGCCATCTGAGCACCTTCAATTACACAACTAAGGGTCCAGGATTGGTGGGACACCTCTTGGGGGTTTAGAACTCACTCTGACTGGGTCCAGGTGCTGGTTCAAGATGGTGGGAGCCTTTAATGCCCTTGTGTCTCTGATAAGGAGGCCAGCTAACCAGCCCTTTGAGTCACTTATTGCGATCCTGGATACAGGTGAAGATGCAAGGCTCAACAGCAGAGCTAGCCTCTAAGGAACCAAAGCAGACTTCAGGCAGTAAAGCAGACCTTCCAAGTACAGATGCTGTCTGGCAGAGTGCACAGCAGGTCACAGCAGCAGGTAGTCCTCCGAGAGTCCTTCCACAGGTCTAGTAGCGAACTGAAGAGCTGGTGTCTGAGATCCCCTTCTTATACCCTGGTGCCCTGGTTTTGAAGGTCAGAGAAGTTTGCCTTTGAAGTGCATGGAATCTCCTGCCACCCCAGCCCTAGTTTCAAGCTGGCTGTAGTAACAATGTAGGGCCTTTAGGCCCTTTGTGTGAAGGCAAAGCACAGGCTATTCAGTTGCAAGTGGGAATGCTCTCAGGTCCACCCTCAGCCTGCCAACAGATGGCCCACTCAAGTACACCTAATTCCTCTATTGTGTGAACGTCTGGGAGAAATTCACAAATTCCAACTGTTAGCTACAGCTAGTTGTGTGACCAAAAACAGGCTGCAGGCACAAAAGGGTTAAGGGCAGGAAAATGCCAACTTTCTAAAAGATGGCAGCTGTTTCAACTATAAGGCTCACTGTGATACTCTAGACCTTTTCTCATAATGTAGTTTAGCAGAAATGCGTTTGTTAAGCACTTTTGCTGAAAGCTGGCTGAATACAATAAAATGATTTTAAGTGGCCCATGTGAGTGCGCATATTTGTAGCAAGTGTTTACATGGGTCTGGTCCCATACAATGCGGCACCCGTCGATGAGAGGAGCGTGTTCATCATGAGATAATTTTTTATATATACATATATATATATATGTATATATATATATATATATATATATATAGGAGGCCACTCTGTGTGTGTGTGTGTGTGTGTGTGTGTGTGTGTGTATATATATATATATATACACACAATTTTGACACAAAGTCAAAGACGGCACTCACAGGATTCTTGGAATTACTTCTTTTATTTCTGCCAACCACACCAACACCAACGTGTTTCAACCAACAAGGTCTTGATCTCGGTAAATGAATGATCAATTTATAGCTATATATATACTTTTTCCCTCATCTGCCTATTATGTGGCATTATGGGATATGTAGACCTATACAATCTTATGCAAACTACATTTCACCAAGCTTGTGTATTACAATCAACACAAAATCCCATAAAAACATATACTATAATAAAACCGAAAATCTTTAATTAAATATAGTCATCAAAGGACACATTTTCAATTAATGTTAAACTCTACTGTTTAGTACACCCACTTCTAAAACATATCACACAATCCTCATTGTTTAGTTTTTTGAGGTTATTTTTAAGGATGATTCAATTCTTACGATTGTTGTTAACATTATTTCTGAGGCCTATTTTACCAGAATGTCACTTCATTCTCAGTATAGTGCCATAGCCTTACTTAACCTAAACAAATCAAATTATATTTGTATATTAGTTTCAATTATTAATTAATCTTATACATGTTCATAAGTGACAATTCAGGCCTTCCTGAAGCATAGTAGTATTGTTCCTCCAATTTTGTTCACATATTCCTTCATTACCAGCATAGTGCAATCACCCTACTGAACCTAATGAAATTAGGTCATATTCGTATGTTAGTTTCAATTTTTGATTATTATTCTGCATATTCATAGGTGACACTACAACTCCTTATTCCCATTAATACCATAAGGGATCTTAGTTTTTAATCTGATAATGTATCTTGACTCTAAACGCCTCAGTTTTTGGACTCTATCACCTCCTCTCTCGTATTTCTTTATTGTAGCAATCCCAAAATACCTCATATGTAACCAGTTCGATTTTTCATGATTTTTCGAATGATTGGTCATGGCCTAGTTCATATCTTCATTTTGTACCGCCCTTATATGTTCAAGAATTTGCTTCTTCAAAGGACAAATGGTGCTCCCCACATCTCTCGAACCACAAAGACACTCAATGACATACACTACAAATGTTGTGTCACATGTAATCCTATCTGTGATGGGGATTTCTTTGCCTTGAAAATCTATAATTTTCCTTTTATTGCACCCGATCTTCCATGTTTTGCATTTGTTGCAACAGAAGAAACCTTTATTGCCATCTACTAGCCAGTCAGAAATTGCTGATGATTCAAAATGACTTTTAACTAGCATATCCTTTCATGATGGTACTTTTCTATATGTTGCATCCGGTCGAGTTCCAATTTGTAGCCCAATGTCTGCATCCTTTTTAATTAAATGGCAATGTCTATTTAAGATGTTCAATATTTGTTGATTCTCTTTACTGTAATCCAATATTAGTCTTATCTTTTCTTCTTCCTTGCCCGTATCTTGTTCTGTCCTATTAACCAACGTCTGTGCTTGTGTATTTAATCTAGCTTTTTTCTCACCTTGTTTCACATCTCTTGCTTTATATCCTCATGCTAGAAATCTCTGTTTCATATCTCTGAATTTTATATCCATATCTTTTTAATTTGAACAGTTTCTCTTTATCCTGATAAATTCTCCATACGGAATACTTTTTATAAGTGATTTTGGATGAAAGCTTGTGCCAGGTAAGATACTGTTGGTTGCCGTGGGCTTATGATGTAATGTTGTCTGTAATAGTGTTGGACTTTTTTAATTATGCAGGGTCATCCCCAATCTTTTTGCCTCCTGCCTCCTAATTTTTTCTGACCTGTTGCTGTTGGCTTTTGAACCCTGAGCACTTTACCATTGCTAACCAGTGCTATAGTGCATAGGCTCTCAGTGTAAATTGTATGTGATTGGTTTATCCATGACTGGCATATTTGATTTACTAGTAAGTCCCTAGTAAAGAGCACTAGAGGTGCCAGGGCCTGTAAATCAAATGCTACTAGTGGGCCTGCAGCGCTGGTTGTGCCACCCACATAAGTAGCTTTGTAATCATGTCTCAGACCTGCCATTGCAGTGTCTGTGTGTGCAGTTTTAACTGTAAATTCAACTTGGTAAGTGTACCCACTTGCCAGACCTAAACCTTCCCTTTTCTTACATGTAATACACTCCTAAGGTAGGCCCTAGGTAGCCCCAAGGGCAGAGTGCAGTGTATGGATAAGGTAGGACATATAGGGGGTCATTCTGACCCCGGCGGGCGGCGGGAGCCGCCCGCCTGGAGGGAACCGCCGAATGACCGCACCGCGGTCAAAAGACCGCGGCGCCCATTCTGGCTTTCCCGCTGGGCCGGCGGGCGACCGCCAGATGGCCGCCAGCCGGCCCAGGGGGAAACCCCCCTCAACAATGAAGCCGGCTCCGAATGGAGCCGGCGGAGTTGTAGGGGTGCGACGGGTGCAGTAGCACCCGTCGCGATTTTCAGTGTCTGCAAAGCAGACACTGAAAATCATTATGGGGCCCTGTTAGGGGGCCCCACAACACCCGTTCCCGCCATCCTGTTCCTGGCGGTAAAAACTGCCAGGAACAGGATGGCGGGAAGGGGGTCAGAATCCCCATGGCGGCGCTGCTGAGGATTCCCTGGGCCAAGCACCGCCAGCCTGATGGCGGTGCTTCCGCGGCCCCCGGCCCTGGCGGGCATGGGCAGTGTCGGAATGACCCCCATAGTAATGTGTTTTATATGTCCTGACAGTGAAATATTGCTACATTTGTTTTTCACTGTTGCAAGGCCTGTCCCTCTCATAGGTTAACAAGGGGGCTACCTTTAAATCTGATTAAAGTGTAGATTCCCTTTGGGAGTGGATGGACATGTGGAGTTTGAGGTCTCTGAGCTCACAATTTAAAAATACATATTTTAGTAAAGTTGATTTTAAGATTGTGTGTTTGAAAATGGCACTTTTAGAAAGTGAGCATTTTCTTGCTTATACCATTTCTGTGACTCTGCCTGTTTGTGGATTCCCTGTCTGGGTCAGTTTGACAGTTGGGCTTGTTGCACCTCACACTAGACAGTGACACAAAAGAAGCTGGAGTGTAGTCTGCATTTCCTGATGAGCCTTCTGTGCTAGGAGGGATGGGAGGAGTGGTCACTTACACCTGAAAGGGCTGTGCCTGTCCTCACATAATGCAGTCTCCGACCCCCTGGTGAGTGTCTGGGGCCTGGCCCTGGCAAGGCAGGATTTCACATTCAAAAGAGACTTTACTTTGAAGTAGGCCTACTTCAAAGGAGAAATTGGGTATAAGAAGGGCACCCAAAAACCACAGACTTTAGATCACTTCTGGACATCAAGGGGAACCTCAGCCTGGAGAAGAGCTGAAGAGCTGAGGAGAAGTGCTGCCCTGCATGTGGCTGTGCTTTGTGGAGCTATCCTGCAGTTGCTACTTCTGCCTGAGTAAGAGGGCAAAGACTGCACTTTGTGTGCCTTCCATCTTGTGAAGAAATCTCCAAGGGCTTGATTTAGAGCTTGCCTCCTGTTGTTTGAAGTCTCAGGGACAGCAAAGACGTCTCTCTGTCAGCACCTGGAGTCTCTGGAGAGACTCCTGCTCTAACAAGTGGTGCCCTATCCAGTCCCTGGGCCCTTGAAAGGAAA